>NC_141693.1:665641746-666241746 GCF_964263255.1 Lissotriton vulgaris
CAAAAGCCATATGAACCTGGCACAGGTGAGAATTGATTTATACCTGTACATAAGAAAAATTAAACTAGCTAAAGCATTTCGGGAAAAAACATTGAAAGAAAGAGACACGATCTCAGTAACATCCAATGAGGAAAATGTACAACTAACGGATGCAGAAGGTTTTCTGACTCTAATGAACATTACGCAAGATCCAATGCAGGAATTGACAATGTCACAGGCCATAACCCAATGTGGAGCAGGATTGAGTGGCAAAAAACCGAAATCAAAGTTCTATCCACAATTGAGTCCTGGGAATAAAGTGGACCTCTTTCAAGAAGCAGTCATACAGGACTTATACAAAATGAAATTGAATTATGGTCCAGACAACTTAACAAAAGAGGAACGATTGGCTCTAAAGCATCTATCTGAAGATGACAAAATAGAAATAAAAGTTGCCGACAAAGGCGGTAACGTGATAATTCAGTATCGCAGTGCATATGAAAAGGAAGCAAATCGACAACTGAGGAACCCTATGCATTACGAGAAATTGAAAACCAATCCAACAATGGAGCTAAAAAAGACAATTGATGCAAAATTAAATTGTTGGAAAGACAAAGGATTAATAGACGACATGGAACTAAAATTCCTTACTGTGGCTCACCCGATCTTGGCAACTATTTACTTTTTGCCAAAAATTCACAAGGACCAAAAAAATCCACCTGGAAGACCAATAATTTCCGCGAAGGGCTCATTACTTGAGCCGATGGCGGAATACGTCGATCACTTCTTAAAACCCTTTGTAACAAAACTAAACTCCTACATACAGGATACAAGTGACTTACTACGAAGCTTGGTAGACACACCATGGCAGGAATCCTATTGGCTCATCTCAATGGATGTGATTGGTCTGTACACCAATATTGATAATGACATGGGTGTGAAAGCATGCAATTTCTTCTTAAAAGAAAGAACTTTGGAATTTAATAACCACAACAAAATGCTAGAAGAAATGTTGATAATTTGCCTGGAACAAAACATCTTCACCTTTGGCGGTGAGATCTACAAACAACGGAGCGGGACGGCTATGGGTTTTTCCTTCAGTCCATCTTACGCGTGTCTCACTATGGGATGGTGGGAACAGGAAATTGCGTGGAACTCAGTAAATGAATTTTCGGTGAATAAAGTGGTGAGTTGGAAGCGATTCATCGATGATCTATTAATAATCTGGGATGGAACAGAAACAGAGTTCCAGGAATACTTTCAGACAATGAATACCAGTGTGAAAAATCTCAAATTCACATACAACATGAGCAAGGAGAAAATAGTATTCCTGGACACAGAAATCTACATAAAAAATCAGCAAATTCATACAACTCTCCATCGAAAAGCAACCTCTACCAACGCCACGTTAGAAGCTACCAGTTTCCACCAAAAGACATTACTCAATAGCATTCCATACGGTGAATTTTTGAGAATCCGGAGGATATGCAGTGAAGAAGATGAGTGGAAGAAGAACAGCAAAAGAACAATGGAGAGATTCATTAAAAGGAAATACCCCCAACAAACAGTGAAAAACAGTCTCGTGAAAAGCAACACAAAAACACGTGAGGAATGCTTGAAGAGAAAAAATAAAGAGGATGATCCTGAGACAAACAAAATCCGTCTAATAACAGATTATTCACAAGAGAGTGAAAAGATTGGCAAAATTCTCCGAAAAAATTGGAAGTTGTTACAATTAGACAACACTGTCAAGGAGATCATGGGAACACACCCCATTGTAACTTACAGGCGAGCAAAAAACCTAAAGGACCACTTAATACACAGCCACTTCCAGAAAAAAAGACAGGATGAATGGCTGATAACCAAAGGATTCGTGAAATGCCATGGGTGCAAAATGTGCCAGATAGCCAAGCCAACAAAAGAAATCACTTTGGCAAACAAAAAGAAATGGAAAATCAGACAATGCATAACGTGCAAGACACCATTCACTGTATATGTAGTGGAGTGCCCCTGTCCTATGCAATATGTGGGCAGTACAACCGTCGAACTGAAGAACCGGATCTTGCAGCACATGAGGGCCACAATTCATAAGGACCGCTCAAATGCCATAGCCAAACATATGGAACTAGTACATCAGAGTGATTGGCAAAAACTGAAATTTTATGGCATTCAAACAATTTTCAAAGGTGAGCGGGGAGGTGATCGAGCGAAAAAACTGCGACAAGCTGAATCCAAATTCATCATTAACCTGAGGACCCTGCACCCGAATGGGTTGAACCAATCGGAGGAGTTGTATGTGCACCTATGAACAGACTGAACATGAACTAACTACGCAAGGACTAGTGTTAATAATCAGTAAAAGTCTGCCTATTGGAAGGCAAATCAAAGAGGATATTTCAAGCCTATTGGGAAGCGCATGACTAAAATGCATGTAATTTAGTAACCTTTAATTTATTTTAATTATTAATTAGGATGCACCCCTTTTTTCATAATAAGTTTTTGTCAAACTTTCGCAAAAAAACTACAAGGACCACAATCCTAAGCACACCATGTGACAGGAAACACATTTTTTTGAAAAAAAGTAAAAAAAAAATAAAATAAAAAAAAATTATTGTGGTTAAATGTTTGTGGGTGGGGCAAACCCAGTGATCGTGAACAAGGTGGAGTGACACCGAAACGCGTAGATCTCTGCGCCTGTTGCCCTTGGAAATGAGCAAAATAAAAAGGATTGCTGTTTAAAATCCAAAGTTGGCTGTGCGACCCGTTTTTCCCTTGGGAGAAAGTTTTGTGGATAATAGCGGCTTGGTTCTGCCGCAGGACACCGCACATGCGTGAGCGCTGCATTATCTCCCGAAAAGGAACCGCTTTGGAGACACATATATATATATATACATATATATACACATATATACATATAATGTCGTTAACTATACTTCCTTTGAGATTCTTTGAACGTTATTCATTGTTTGGAAAACAGACTGTATATGCCAGTTATGTGTAGTGTGTCTTCTGTTTTCATTTCTCATCACATGGTGTCGCAAAAGTGAAAAAAAACACAATTTGGGGAGGAGCTTCGCGGGCAACCAAGATGGCCGCGTGAGCTGGGAGCTCCGAAGACCCTCCGATCCTCCGTATTAATCCTGTCACATATCCTTATAAGTGTTTGTGGAATATTAAAGGTGAACCGACACTGACAGGGGACCCGTGGTCCGATCTCAAATCAGACGTTCTTTGGCGCAGTTACACCGTGTGGAAGTTCGCGGACTGCAGTTGGACCAGTATCCGGACGGGGCTGGCTGATGAGACATAGCCAGATGGAGGTGACGAGACGCATAACTGGCTGTTCCGGCCCACAGCGGAGCTGGCGTAGTGGCGGAGTGAGCACGTACCAGACGGGGTGCGGGGCAGCTATCCCTGACATCGGTGAGGCCCGGTGTGTGGACGGAAGAGGTGGCCCGGTGGCTAACCATGGCTGGCAAAGGAGAACCCGATAGATCAAAGCCTCGGATCAGCAGAAAGTCTACGTACTCGCAGTCCAACAATATGGAGCGATACGCTCAGCCGAAGGGCTCGCCTGGTGTCTCTGCGAGACCCAAGGACCTACATCGGGAAGTGTCGCCTGAGGCTCAAGACCCCACGCTCCGCGATATAATGGGCGCCATTGAAGGCATGAAGGCCGAGATGCACCAGCAGCACGAGGTGATGGCGCACAAGGTGGACACCCTGGCAATTGAAGTTAACCTGATCAGAGCGGACTTGGGCAAAACAAATGAGCGAGTCAAGTCGCTAGACATCAAGACCTCGAGCCTCACCACGGACGTCTCGGACCTGCAAACCGAGGTCCGGAACTTGAAGTCGGCCAACGACCTTTTTGTGAGGAGGCTTGAGGATTATGAGGGTCGGGCCAGGCGGCAGAACGTCCGCATTATCGGTGTGCTGGAGGGGGCCGAGGATTCGGCTGTGGACCTTTTCGTTGAGGACCTGGTCCAGAACCATCTAGCCCCTAAGGGACTTAGTAAGTTCTTCTCCGTGGAACGGGCGCACAGGATGCCTGGGGGCCGGCCGAAGGAGGGTGCCCCTCCGAGACCCATCATTGCCCAAGTGTTCAACTTTAGGGACCGTGACTCCATTCTACAGGCCTCAAGGAGCGGTGGGCCTTCGAAGTTCCAAAACGCTGCCATTAACTTCTTTCCGGACTTCACTCAGTCCGTGCAGAGACAGAGACAAAGCTTCATGGGAGTGAAACGGCATTTGCGGGACATGGGCATGAAATATGCTATGCTGTTTCCTGCAAAACTGAGGATCGAACATGACGGCCGGGCTCTGTTCTTTGACTTGCCAGAGGTGGTGTCGGACTGGCTCGACACCTTACCCCAGCGGCGTGAAGACAACTGGGAGCGGTCGGAAGAAGCTACAGGCGGCCACGACCGGCAGGAGTGATGAATGGCTACAGAACTTTTTGGACAATGGGTCTACTCTCAGCAGTTCGGTTCGGTAATCCTGTACTCATGGGGGGGCTCTCCCTGTACTTTTCTATTTGGAGGATGGGGGGGGATAGGGTCACCTCCTTTCTCCTCGGGGGCTTCTCGTAGATTAGTTTTCTCTAGGGGCGACAGGCACACTGCGAGTTGGGTGGGCTTTTAGTCTAATGCAGGGGTGCAGGGTGGACGGGTTCCTTGTTTTCTTTTTTGGGTTGTTCCCTTTTTTTCTTCGTTCCCTTTTTGGCAAGGCAATTGGTGGTTTGATTCTGATTATGTAGCGACTGTGCCCGCCGAGGGTGGGATGGGTGTGGATTTCGATGATGGGGGGTAGGAAATTTAATGTTTTAAGCTGGAACGTCAATGGGCTGGGGGACCGTATCAAGAGGGGTATTGTACTGCAAATGTTCAAGAGGTGTGTGCCTGATGTAATACTGTTGCAGGAAACGCATTTGGTAGGGAACACGTGCCACGCACTTAACAGAAAGGGCTTCAAAATGGTAGCACACTCGGGGTTCTACTCCGGGTCCCGGGGGGTGGGGATTATGGTGCGCTCGACCCTCCCCTTGGAGATTGACTCAAGAGTGGCCGATGAGCGAGGACGATACGTCGCCGTCACGGGGAGGTGGGAGGGGCGTACCCTGGCTCTAGTTTCGATCTATGTCCCCCCTGGGCTACAGACGGACACCTTCAGAGACCTTGAGGGCGCCTTTTTAGGTCTTCCCGAGGGGCTGCTCCTTATGGGAGGCGACTTCAACGCAGTAGGTTAAGGGATGTTAGATCGATACTCATCCAGAGACCTCTGAGGTGCGCAGACCTGGCTTCCCGACTTTCTGGACACCCTGGGACTTGTTGACTGCTGGAGGCTTTTGCATCCTAGCCAGCGCCAATACTCGTTTCACTCAGGGCCTCATGGTAGCCTCTCCAGAAATGATTATGTCCTGACACTGGCGGCCCACGCATCGGCGATCTCTGAGGCCAGATTGATGGCGAGGGGCATTTCGGACTACTCTCCGGTCTGGGTGTCCTTCGATTTTGATATTGGGGTAGCTGAGAGGGTGGCGCCGATTAACCCGTGGTACTTTTGTGATCCCAAGACTCGAGGACTCCTGGCCAAGGCCATGGAGCTCTACTTCTGGGAAAACACGGGCTCGAATGCTTCCGCTGTCTCCTTGTGGGAGGCCTTCAAGACCGTCCTGAGGGGGGAGGCGTTCTCCTTAATAGCTGAGGTACGGAGACGCAGAGACGTGGACGTGGTGACAATCAAGTCCAACATAGCGGAGATAGACTCTCAGTTGGAGGTCGGCCCGACGCCGGACCTCCTACATGCTCTCTCACTCAAACAGTCGGAGTACCGAGCTACTGTTACGGTGGCGGCGAAGGCCATGGGTAGGGAGCAGCAGGGGCGAATCTATGAGGTCGGGGACAAAGCCGGCAAACTCATTGCCTGGCTTGATAATAAGGATAGAGCCAGCCGCGTGGTCCCGGAGGTGCTGGGGGGGGATGGCACGGTTGTCACCGACCCTAGCGCTATTGCTCTGGCCTTCGCTGAATATTTTGCATCCGTTTACGCCTCGGCCTCCGAGATGTCAAAGGAAGACTCTGGCGTCTTGCTGCGAGACATAGAGGTACCGTGTTTGTCGGAGACTGAAAAAAGGACATGGATAGGGACATCGCGGTGGACGAGATCGCTCAGGCGATACGCTCCCTGGGATCTGGCAAGGCTCCCGGCCCCAACGGTATCCCAGTGGAGCTGTATAAGATTAAACTCGATCTCGTTGCTTCGACACTGCGGGCTATGTTTCTTGAGGCGCGGGAGGCGGGTACACTTCCCTCCGACCAGAGGCTGGCCACCATTATGGTAATTCATAAGGAAGGGAAGCCCAGAGATTTGTGTCGGTCGTATCGTCCTATCTCGTTATTGAACGCCGAGCCCAAGATCTTGGCTAAATTGCTCGCCAACCGACTGGTTGGAGCGATTGGCGACCTGGTGCACCCGGACCAGTCTGGCTTTATCCCACATCGTAACACCGCCCTCAATTTGAGAAGACTTCACGGAGCCCTTGCGAGGGTCCGCACCCTCCAGGAGCCGGCCATCTTGGCGTCCTTGGATGCCACGATGGCCTTTGACTCCCTTGAGTGGCCATATTTGTGGGCGGTGCTGGAGAAGTTTGGGTTTGGTCCGGGGTTCATATCAATCAATCAATCAATCAAAGCATTTATATAGCGCACTACTCACCCAGAGGGTCTCAAGGCGCTAGGGGAGGGGGGTCCGCTACTGCTCGAACAGCCAGGTCTTGAGTTGCTTCCTGAAGGCGAGGTGGTCCTGGGTCAGGCGGAGGTGGGTCGGGAGGGAGTTCCATGTCTTGGCGGCGAGGTAGGAGAAGGACCGTCCCCCTGTGGTGGCTCTTCGGATGCTGGGGACGGCGGCGAGGGCGTGGCCGGTCGATCGAAGCTGGCGTTTGGGAGCGTAGCAGTTGAGGCAGCTGTTGAGGTATCCTGGGCCTTGGTTGTGTAGGGCTTTGTGTGCGTGGGTGAGGAGTCGGAAGGTGATTCTCTTGTTGACCGGGAGCCAGTGCAGGTCTCTCAGGTGTCCGGAGATGTGGCTGCGACGGGGGATGTTCAGGATGAGTCGAGCTGCGGCGTTCTGGACCCGCTGGAGTCTCTTCTGGAGTTTGGCGGTGGTTCCGGCGTAGAGGGAGTTGCCGTAGTCCAGCCAGCTGGTGACGAGGGCCTGGGTGACCGTCTTCCTGGTCTCGGTGGGGATCCACCGGAAGATCTTACGTAGCATGCGCAGGATGTTGAAGCACGACGAGGAGACGGCGTTGACTTGTCTGGTCATGGAGAGGGAGGAGTCCAGGATGAAGCCCAGGTTGCGTGTGTGGTCTGTTGGTTTGGGTGCGCTGCCTAGGGCGGGGGGCCACCAGGAGTCGTCCCAGGCGGAGGGTGAGGATCCCAGGATGAGGACTTCCGTCTTGTCCGAGTTCAGTTTCAGGCGGCTGTTCTTCATCCATTCGGCTAACTCTTTCATCCCTTCGTGAAGGTTGGCTCTGGCGGTGGCGGGGTCGTTGGTGAGGGTGGGTCAAGCTCCTATACGCCAGCCCGCTTGCCAACGTGGCGGTTAACGGCCGCGCATCGGCTCCATTTGCCCTCGGCAGGGGTACCAGGCAGGGATGTCCCCTGTAGCCCCTTTTGTTTGCGCTGGCACTGGAGCCACTGGCGGCGTGGCTGAGAGGGCATCCGGACATCAGGGGGATCAAGTGGTCCCCGGGCTTTGAGGATAGGGTGTCTCTGAACGCAGATGACATCCTCCTATACCTCACCTCGCCGTGTATGTCCCTTATTGTTGTATGTGATGTACTACGCACCTTTGGTAGACACTCTGGCCTTGTCATTAATTGGTCAAAGTCTCACCTGTATGTCCGAGGGGTGAGGTCCCAAGACTCCCGCGGGACTGTAACATACAGGTCGCAAGGCAGGGGTTTAAATACCTGGGTATCTACATTTCTGTTGATCCCAAAGTACGTTACGCGAACAACTTGCTTCCCCCACTTGCGCGCCTTCGGCATGATGTGGAGGGGTGGCGGAAGTTGCCGCTTTCCCTGCTTGGACGGGCGGCCTTGTTCAAGATGATGTCCCTGCCCCGGTTTCTATACGTGCTTTAGAACACCCAGGATCTGGTCCCGTCTGGATATTTTAGAGAGGTTGAGGGCCTACAGCGGACCCTGCTCTGGGATGGTAGGCCGCGCATCGCCATTACTAAACTGACCCTCCCGTGGTATGACGGAGGGATTGCGCTGCCCGACATCCGTAGGTATTATTGGGCATCTCAGCTAGCGGCACTTAATCACGGCTTCTATGGTCCAGCCATAAATCCGGGTTTTGCCATGGACCGGTGGCTCCTGGGTGATGGGAAATACTACAGGGCTCTGTACTCGAGGTCTCTGGATGGAAGAATGGCAGGTCCCACTAAGACATCGGTCCACATCTGGAGAGCGGTGACGAAGGCACAGGGATGAAAGGCAAACTCACGATGGTGACTCCACTCTATGACTCCGACCTGTTGGTCAACTTGTGGCATACCAAGGGGTTTGACCGCTGGGACTTGATAGGCATCTCTAGGGTGGAAGACATGATTGCTAAGGGACAGATCAAACCCTTCGAGGTGCTGCAGAGAGAGTTTCAGTTGGGGGAAAGGGTGTTCTTCAGATACGCCCAGTTAAAACACGCCCTTCTGGCAGTTATGCCGGAGGGTGAAAAGATCCCTGGATCTTCCCCGCTAGAGGACAGGTTGCTGGACGGCTACATGCCCGACAGCGCTATCTCACTGACCTACAAGAAACTGATTAACGTTTGTACGGACCTTCTTCTGGGGGTGCGAGATCAGTGGACCCGTGATGGAATTGAATTGGACGACGAGGATTGGCAGTGTGCGGTCTCGTCTCCGAAGGAGGTGGCAATTCCGGCCAGGCTGAGGCTGGTACAATTAAAAATCCTACATAGGGTTTATGTCACTGGCCCCCGACTGATTCACATGGGCCACTCGGAGGATGGTCTCTGTCAAAGAGGGTGTGGTTCCCTAGCGACCTTCAGGCACATTAATAGGAATGTAGGGCGGTGGCTGCATATTGGAGGCATATACACATAGTGATGGGTGAAGTGACTGGAGTTGACTTGCTGGCTAAAGCCCGGCGCTGTCTGGTAAATGTGTGGGGCCCCACGGATTATACCAGTTCTCAGACTCAATGGGTCACTCTAGGCAACATGGTGGCAAAAAGGGACATTGCACAGAAATGGGGAGCGGCTCTGCCCCCCACAGTAGAGATGTGGAAGGCTAACATGGACTGGTCCATGTTCCGGGAGAAGACGGTGTATGTTGCCAGAGGTAGGCCCAAAAAATGGAATAAGATTTGGGGGCCCTGGAATGAGTATAGGGGTGATATCTGCCTCCCGCCGGACACAGCGCCCTTGGAGGAGCGACTGTCCCCTTAGCCCTTGACTCCGGTAAATTACTGGTATGCAATGGCCTGTCTTCCTTCCCCCCCCCCGATATCCATGCATGTGACCTGTTCACGTATCTTATTCTGCATATGGGCCCATCCTTCCCCTGAAGTGGTGCGATGCCGCATTCATGTTCCTTTGCCTTGCCTTCTTGCACCGTTATAGGTGCCTTTCCGTTATTGCACTGTTTTTTCTCTTTTTCATAAAATAAAATAAATCTCATATGATTTTGTACCGTATTCTGTGTGCACCACTTATGCTACGTAACGACTTGCTGCCTAGCCTCCGGGATGTATGGCTGAATAGCTGTGTACTACTGTGTCGTAAATAAAGGTTTTCCCCCCCCAAAAAAAAAAAAAACACAATTTGAAATTGTGAAAAAAATCGTGCATTGTACCATATATAAAGGGTGTTTGTTCATTAGCCTGACGAAAATGCGTCAGATTTGGTAAACTCTTTTGCAATAAACTCTGCCGAAAATACGTTGGGACTTGCGTGGTCTTTCCTATTCCTACCTGTCGGGTGGCAACGTGGTGAGAGACTGCTGTTTCTGCATATATATAAACATATACATATACATATATACATATACATATATATAATTGTTTTCAGCGCGCTCTTTTGACCCTTTGGTTTGCTAATTTTGTTTCCATGTAAATACTTATTTTGGCACTTTGTCGTGACTTCCCATGTTATTTTACATGCTACTCATTCGCAACCTTCTTGAAACATGCAGCGCTGCTTTACTCTTGATCTGCTTTAATACTTACCAGAATTGCTTTCTCATCACATTGCATTGTGCTATCTTTAATATGTAATTTTCCATGTGGTACATGCTGTTTCCCATGTGTGCTTTACATGTTGGATTAATGTAGACACTGTTGCTTTATTTACTTTGCTGTTTTTTTATTTTTGGGCGTTTTTTCTCCCCAATCAAGCCCCTCCCACTTGTTGTATATATATCCTCACTTTTATGAGTGCCTTTGTGTGATCAAGCTCCCTAGTGGAGTGAAACGCGTTACCCCTTAATAAATGTTTTGAACCTGCTACTCACTTGAGTTGGATTATTGGAGAGCTTCATTTGCCTGTCTGCTGTGGCGCTGCGAGGTCTGCACCCTGCTGCTGCCTGTCATCCATTGACAGGCGGGGATTTCTTCACATATATATATATATATACACACATATATATACACATATACATACATATATACACTATATATATATATATATATATATATATATATATATATATATATATATATATATATACATATATACACATATATACATATATACATACTACTCCAATCCTGCTTCACTAAAAGACAGGTCTGACACATGCTCAGGTTACCAACACTGATTTATTCCACCGGTGCACATTTACCAAGCTTCACGATGTCCACAATTATCAGCATCCGGCAGACGCGTTTCGGCGTGTGCCTCATCAGTGCCGGGTAGTTGCTGAATGTGCCAAGGTGAGTTTAACGCGGAGCTGCTGTTTAAATACCACCCGAGTGTTCTCATTGGCTGGGAGTCGTTCTCAGGGGAAGCGGACAGGGAACGTTCCTCCAATGGTAAATGTCGCTATGCTCCCAACCAAGAGGCCTCGGACACAGTGCACCAAGTCCCGCAATGAGGAACTCACAAGTAGTCAGATTAAGGTACAATGTCGCATCCTCGCACATGATAATGCTGTTGTTGCTTTGCTGGCTCCTTTAAAATTTGCGGGAAAACATAGGTCGGCTTACATCACTGCTGAGCAATCCTTTAAGCAAAAATACTGTCTGCTCCCTCTCCCCATTACCTTCGAGACACTCCAGGTTGGGGTGGCGCCGCATTGTGCCTTCCAAGCACTCCAAGCCAAAGTCAAAGTTTGTCGGTTATATGCGGAGCTCCAGACCGAGGGGCGTGTCAGATCAAGCGGAGCCGACCTCCGCCATAACATACTACTCCAATCCTGCTTCACTAAAAGACAGGTCTGACACATGCTCAGGTTACCAACAGTAACGGTAGGGAGGTTGACCGATTAATATGGAAATCAGATATAACCTTTGGCAAAAAAGCAGGGTGAGCCCTTAACACTACCCTGTTGTGGTGAAACACAGTATACATCTCTTTTACATACAGCGCTTGGATCTCGCTTACTCTGCGGGCTGATGTTATCGCTTCCAGAAAAGCGGCCTTCAACGTCAGGTGTTTTAAAAAGGCTTTGTGAATGGGCTCAAAAGGAAGACCCATTAATCTAGACAGCACCAGATTTAACTCCCAAGGAGGAGTAGGGTTTCGAACCGGGGGATACACTTTCTTGAAACCCTGTAAGAAATCCTTAACCACCTGCATTTGGAAAAAGGAAGGTTGGCTGGGTGACTCTCTGTATGCCGTAAAGCTGAAACATGAACCCTGATTGACGCATATTTCAAACCCGATTTTGCTAAATATAGAAGGTAAGGAAGAATGACTTCTTCCTGGCCCTTCGTAGGGTCAAAATTATTTTCAACACACCATAGGTAGAACCTCTTCCATTTAAAAGAGTATGACGCGCTTGTGGAGGGTCGCTTGGCCTCTTTGAGGATATGCATGCAGTCCTGCGGCAGATTCAAGTGTCTGTATTGTAGGACCTCAGGAGCCATGCTGCCAAGTTCAGGGAGGGAAGGCTGGGATGGAGAATCCTCCCGTCCATCTTGGTCAGTAGGTCCGCTCTGTACGGTCGCCTCCTGGGGGGGGGGGGGTTGGGGAGTACCGATAACTGAAGAAGGTCCGGGTACCACCACTGCCGTGGCCAGTCTGGAGCTATCAAAATCATCTTCATGTTGGATCTGATGAGCTTGGACACCACCTTCGGGATCAGAGGCAGAGGAGGAAAGGCGTAGGCAAATGTTTCTGACCAATCCATCAAAAGCGCATTCCCTGTTGTCCCTGGATGGTGGAATCTGAATGCGAAGGCATGGCATTTTTTGTTTTTGTCTTCTGCAAATAAATCTATTGATGGACGACCCCACTGTTGGAAAATGTCTGCCACCACCTCGTCATGCAGAACCCAGTCTGGCTGATCTTCGAAGTGCCGACTGAGTGCGTCTGCTTTGACATTCTGCTCTCCCAGAAGGTGCACTGCCACTATGGAGAGGTTCCTAGCCAGAAGCCAGTGCCAGATCGCCTGAGCCTCCACAGAGAGAGTTCGAGAGCGCGTACCACCCTGTATGTTTAGATAATACATGGTGGTCGTGTTGTCTGTTTGGATCAGGACCGAGTTGGATGTGATCGAGGGCAAAAAAGTTTTCAGAGCAAGTTGGAGTGCTCGTAGCTCCAACATGTTTATGTGGTAGGACTGTTCTTTCGTGGACCACCGGCCCTGCATTTGAAGGCACCCCATGTGTGCCCTCCATCCTTGTAGAGATGCATCCGTTATCAAGGATAGCACTGGAACTGGTTGATGGAAAAGGACTCCCACCAACAGATTCTGCGGCTGAGTCCACCACTTGATGGAGGATTTCGCTGCTTGGGAGAGCACGATCCGATCCTCTCATCAACCCGTTGCTTGGTCCCACTTGTCTTCTAGATCTTGTTGCAAAGGACGCATTCTCAGCCTTGCGTTGGGGATGAGAAATATGCAGGAGGCCATCGACCCCAGCTGAGATGCCACTTGTCCGACTGCTGGGTGATCTGTCTGAAGCAGAGCCTTGCACTTCTGCTGCATTGAGCAAAGTCTCTCCTCTGAAGGAAACGCTCTTCCTTTGTTTGTATCCAGAGTCAATCCCAGATAGTGGATCATCTGGGTGGGCTCTTGAACAGACTTCTCCATGTTGACATGAAGACCCAGTTTGTGTAGTTTCCGTAGACAGACTTGGAAATCGCTCCTTACTTGTTGAGGAGATGGCCCTTTGAGGAGCCAATCGTCTAAGTAAGGGTAGACGAATAGACCTTTTCTGTGTAGGACGGTCGCCACCACTGCCATGCACTTGGTAAAGACTCGTGGGGCAGACTTCAGTCCGAAGGGCATGACCTTGTATTGATAGTGCTCGTCTCCGACCACAAACCGCAGATAATTGCGACGACGTGGAGCAATGGGTATATGGAAATACGCATCTTGGAGGTCCACCGAACAGATCCAATCTCCTGCTTGCAGATGTGGACATATTTGATGAAGGGTCAACATGCGAAACTACTCCTTCACAATGACACTGTTCAGCAGGCGGAGGTCCAGGATAGGTCTGAACTTGTGCTCCTGGTCTCTTATGAGCACAAGAAAGTACCTGGAGTAGACTCCCTTCCCTCGCTGCGCGGAAGGAACCTCTTCTATGGCCTATTTTCGCAGAAGGGTAGCCACCTTCTGCCGGAGCAACTTTAGTTGGTGAGGACGAGATCTTTTTGGAGGAATGTCCTTGGAAGCACACGAAAACGTAGTGCGTATCCATTGCGCAGTATATTGAGCACCCAACGATCTTTAGTGATGCTGCACCACTCTGCCAGATGATGTGAAGAACTTCCTTACACTAGAGTGGGCAACGGCGCCAGAGGAAGCTCCTGCTCATTGCTTCCCTGCCGATCTGGCCGTGGTAGAGGACTGTTGCTGGTGACCACCTCTACCTCTGTTGGATTTACGGCCCTGGTACTGCGACTTGCCTTGGTTTTTTCCTTGGGACCATTGAGGGGTTTGAACCCTCTGCTGGTATCCCTTGTGCTGGTTGGGCCTGTATCCACGTTTGTACTCCATTTTTTCCAAGCCCACAGCTTTGAGGGTGTCGAGCTCCGCCTTCATGCTGCCCAAATCCTCATCTGTATGGGTGCGAAATAGAGAGGAGCCGGAAAACGGGAGATTTAGGATTCTCTGTTGTGCATCTGGCTTGAGTGCTGTCATTCTCAACCAGGAGGATCTCCTGGCAAAAACCCCATGGGCATATGAATGCGCCGATAGAGTAGCGCCATCCGCTGCCGTACTGATCACTTGGTTGGCAACAAGTGATCCCTCGGCCATGATCTCCTCAAAGTCCTTCTGATCCTCTTTTGGCAGCTTCTCTTTGAAGCGGTCAAAGGAGTCCCACAAGGCCCTATTAAAGCGACCTAATAAGGCTGCTGCACTGGATACCTTTAATAATGAAGCTGCTGAGCCGCACACCTTACATCCCCACGAGTCCTGGGACCTAATTTCCTTATCGGGTGGAATCGATGAAGACGCAGCCACAGCATGAGTTTTCCTCGCTACCACAATGATCACCGAGTATGCAGGCAGATCCATCTTCAAGAAGACAGGGTCTGAGGCAGGTGGCTTGTATTTTTTCTGAATTCGAGCCGGTGCAGCCTTGATCGTAGCTGGTGTCAGGAGGATGTCCATCACAGGTTCCAGAAGCCCAGGAACCAAGGGGAGTAATGGACGAGACGCTGCCCGCTGATGCAGAGTCTCAAAGATCACCGCTGTTGTCACCTGAGGGACAGACATTTCTATGTTCAGCTTCTGAGCCCCTCTCTGAAGCACATCATGGTAGGTGTTGATGTCATCTATCGGAGATACCCTCGATTCAGGGCTGTCCGATAGGGTGGGGGAATAATCCCTCTTCGATGATCGGGTGGAGGAAAAAGACCACGACGGTGTCCTACTTCTTCCATGATCTTCGTTCCCGGAGCCTGTCTGTGTGTCCCTCACGTCAGGGGGAACGCTATCTGTCCACCTCTTGCACCAACCTTTGTAAAGGTGAACTGTGGATGGGACTGGCATACTCCTGCATTCGCTGCGTCACACCCATATCCTTGTCCCAGTGATGCAGGGGAAGGAGCCATCTTGGAGACAAGTGGCAGGGGAAGCCTCCCTGTGCGATGGAGACTTATGAGCAGGCCTGCTGGAACGCCCTTCTGGAGAGGCTGATCTTGTGGAAGGATGTCTGGAGGAATGAGAGGAAGAATGGCGCGACGCGGACTCCGTCACCAGAACCGCGGATCCTTCTCTAGACCTCACAGAGGTGGGCCTTGACGTTGGGCGTACGCCTCTCGACGTCGAACGGCACCTCCTCCTCGACGTCTATCTCCGGTCTGATGTTAGAACCGGTCTCGACGCTTCTCTCACCTCCTCGACGTCGGATCCCTTGTAGACGATGCCTGGACATCGCTTCGTCTTGACGTCGAACGTCGACTCGACGGCGAATGTCGCCGTGCAGATCCAGATGAAGGGGCTCAGCTCCTCGATGCCAAACGCTGTCTTGTTGACGACGGCGGAGGGCTCTTCTTCCTCGACGCCGATCGTCGTGGAGACGACGGCGGAGGGGTGTCTATCCTCGACGCCAATCGTCGTCAAGACGACGGCAAAGGAGTTCCCATCCTCGACGCCGATCGTCACCTGGTTGACGACGGCGGAGAACTCCTGCCCCTCGACGTCGACTGCCGATGGACTGACGGCGACGGAGGGGAGCCTGCCCTCGACACCGAACGTCATGCTGACGACGGGGGACTTCTACTCCTCGACGCCGATCGTTGCCGGGTTGACGACGGTGGAAGGCTGATACTCCTAGACGCCGATCAACACCAAGTTGACGAGGCAGAGGGTTTCTGTTCCTCGACGCCAATTGTCTCCAGGTTGGAGGATCACGAGTCTTCGACGTCGACGACGTACCTGAATGTCTAGGTCTTCTCAACGGCGATCCCGCCTTCAATGGCCTTTTCTTGGACAAATGACCTACCGGTGGTAGTTTTTTCAGTGCCGAGCCTGATGCTAAGGTACAAGGTTAAGGGATCTTGCTTCTAGATGGAGATCTAGACCTCTTGAAACCCTTCTTCACCGGCGAGCTGCCTCTTGAAGATTTTTCTGCCAGCCCATAGAACAAGTTACTTACCTTCGGTAACGATATATCTGTAAGAAACATTAGTTAGTGTTAGATTCCTTACCTTAGAATATCCCCAGGCGTCAGTCTGGATCCGGAAACTTTTGCGTAGCAGTACCCCTGCGCGTCGGTAGGCGTCGTCTGCAGGCGTCCCCTGCGGCTCCGCGTCCGTCGTCGGCGTCGTGCGCCGTGATGATGTCGCTGGAGTACATAGACGCCGCCTCCGCGCGCTGACGTCAGTTCTTTGCACACAGCTGTTCCGCGCCAGGAGACGCAGAGCCATGAGAGAACCAACACTGGTGCCATGTACAAACTAGGGCCCTGAAAGGGATGACCTTAACCCTAGGTATCAGTTCGCAGAACGGGGAGGATGGGTGGGTTCGGTAAGGAATCTAACACTAACTAATGTTTCTTACAGATATATCGTTACCGAAGGTAAGTAACTTGTTCATCTGAAAGAAACACGTTAGTGTTAGATTCCTTACCTTAGAATACATACCCCAGCAATACCAACCCCGGTGGTGGGTCTGCGAACCAATACAAAACTACACCAGAAAGTCCTGGAGGACAGAACGGCCAAAGAAGCCATCCCTCCGGACTTGACTGTCCAGGCAGTAGTGCCTCGCAAAGGTGTGCAGCGAGGCCCACGTAGCCGCCTGGCAAATGTCCTGCAAGGGGACTCCCCGGCCCAGGGCAGTAGTAGCCGCCGTGGCCCGAGTGGAATGGGCCCTCAGCCCAACAGGAGGCTCCTTCCGAGCCAAAGAGTAGCACGCTTTGATGCAGAGGACGACCCATCGAGAGATGGTTCGTTTACAAACCGCCCGTCCCTTCTTCGCACCCACGTAGCCAACAAACAGTTGGTCATCCACCCGGAACTGGCGTGTGCGATCCATGTAAAATGAAAGCGCACGTTTTGGGTCCAGACGATGGAGCCGCTCTTCATCCTTTGAAGGATGCGGAGGCGGGAAGAAGGAAGGGAGGGTGATGGACTGCCCGATGTGAAAGGCCGAAACAACCTTGGGCAGGAAAGAAGGTCTAGTCCTCAGAACCACCTTGTCAGGATGAATGGACAGGAAAGGAGGTTGGACAGAAAGAGCCTGGAGCTCACTCACCCTCCTGGCAGAGGTGATGGCAACCAGGAAAGCCGTCTTTAAAGTCAGGAGACGGAGAGGGCAAGAATGAAGGGGCTCAAAGGGAGCACACATCAGGAAAGTTAGAACCAGGTTCAAATCCCACTGAGGCATCACAAACGGAACAGGTGGAAACATGTGAGTGATGCCTTTCAAGAATCGAGTTACAATCGGGGATTTGAACAAAGAAGGCTGATCAGGAAGCCTCAAAAAGGCTGAAAGGGCAGAAAGGTAGCCCTTGATAGTGCCCAGAGCAGAGCCCTGCTGGGCAAGAGAAAGAAGAAACAGAAGAACCTCCGAAAGAGGGGCAGAAAGAGGATCCACAGCCTTTGCTGTGCACCATGCCACAAATCTGTTCCACCGACAGGCGTATACCGACTTAGTGGAGGGACGCCTGGCTGCCAGAATAACATCACAGACTTCAGGAGGCAAGTCAAATGGCCTCAACTGCCGCCGCTCAATCTCCAAGCATGGAGGTGGAGACTGGACAGGTTCGGGTGGAGGACCGTCCCCTGCTGCTGCGACAGAAGGTCCTCCTGAAGGGGCAGGCGGATCGGGGGACCGACTGACATGCTGAGTAGCTCGGGATACCAGTACCTTCGAGCCCAGTCCGGAGCCACAAGGATAACTTGGGCCCGGTCGCGCCTGATCTTCTTCAGCACTCTGGGCAGAAGTGGTATAGGCGGAAAGGCGTATAACAGACCGCAACTCCACTCGCGCCGAAAGGCGTCGCCGTGCGAGTGCCGTCTTGGAAACTCCAACGCGCAGAACTGATGACATTGCGCGTTCTCTTCTGTGGCGAATAGATCTAACCAAGGCTCTCCCCATTGCAGAAAGATGCCTTGCGGCACGTCCGAGTTCAGACGCCATTCGTGATCCATCGAGCACCGACGGCTGAGTTCGTCCGCCCTGGCGTTCAGAGAACCTGCCAGGTGTTGAACCGTCAGAGTCACGCCCTGACGTTCCAGCCATTGCCAGAGGCGCAGAGCCTCCTGGCAAAGGGTCCACGACCCCACTCCGCCCTGTTTGTTGCAGTACCACATGGCGGTGGTGTTGTCGGTGAACACCTGCACTACACTCCCGTTGACAAAGGGGAGGAATGCCTTCAGTGCCAGACGAATCGCCCGCAGCTCCAACAGATTGATATGGAGCCGGGACTCCGCCGGAGACCAGATGCCTCTGATCTCTGCCTCTCCCAAGTGGCCACCCCAGCCCTGGAGGGACGCGTCCGTCACGACAACGTGCTCCGGTTGGGGAAGGGAGAGGGACTTGCCCCTGACCCAATCGCGGTCCGTAAGCCACCACTGCAGTTGTCTCGCAGTGGCCTCCGAGATCAAGACGTGGTCGGACAAGTTGCCCTGATGCTGGGCCCACTGAAACTTCAGGTCCCACTGCAGAGCCCGCATCCGCCACCTGGCGTGATGCACCAGAAGGATGCAGGAAGCCATCAGTCCCAGCAGCCGCAGCGTCAACCTGACCGAGACTCGGGATAGCGGCTGAAAGATGGGAATCAAAGCCTGAATATCCCGAACCCGCCGTTCCGGAGGATAAACCCGAAACTGCGCCGAGTCCAGAACCGCTCCGATGAAAAGGAGCTTTTGAGAGGGACACAGGTGTGATTTCGGCACGTTGATGGAGAACCCCAGGTCGTGCAAGAGGTCTGCCGTCATCTGAAGGTGGTGGACGACTGTCTGGGGCGAGCCCGCCTTCAACAACCAGTCGTCTAGGTAGGGGAAGACTGAAACCCCTAACCTGCGCAGATGGGCTGCGACCACCGCCATCACCTTTGTGAACACCCGTGGGGCGCTGGTAAGGCCGAAGGGGAGCACGATAAACTGAAAGTGCTCCTGGCCTACCGTGAACCGCAGGTAACGCCGGTGGGCCGGCAGGACGGGGATGTGAAAATAGGCGTCCTGCAAGTCCAACGCTACCATCCAGTCTTGCGGGTCTAGAGCAGCCAAGACCTGAGCTAACGTCAACATCTTGAACTTCTCCTTCCGGAGGAAGCCGTTGACGTTCCTTAGATCCAAGATAGGACGTAGGCCCCCCTTGTCCTTCTTGGGCACCAGAAAGTAGTGGGAATAACAACCACGCCCTACTTCTGGCCCAGGAACGCGCTCGATGGCCCCCTTGGCCAAGAGGGCCGTAACTTCCTCCTGCAGAAGTGTCAAGTGGTCCCCCGACACACGGTGGTTCTGCGGTGGCATGGCTGGAGGAGAGGTCTCGAAGGGGAGGGAGTAGCCCCTTCGGACAATTTGCAGCACCCACCTGTCCGAAGTGATCGTGCGCCAGTGAGCGTGGTGATGGCGAACCCTGCCACCCACTGGCGTCACATGGGGCCGAAAGCACGGACTAGGAGGATTTTGGGGTAGATGCTGCGGGGGAAGGTGTGGTCTGACCCCGCCGTTGTCCCCGACCGCCACCACGGCGGTTTCCACGGCCGCCACCGCGTTGGAAGGATTGTTGCGGCGCGTGGCTGGCAGCACGTGTGGGGGCGCCCCTTCCTTGGCCACGAAAGGGACGAAACGAACCCGGTTGCTGACGCTGGGTCGAGAGACCCAAGGACTTGGCCGTGACCCTGGAGTCCTTGAAGCGTTCCAGCGCGTGGTCCGCTTTGTCACCGAACAGGTGACAGCCATCAAACGGCATGTCCATCAGGGTATTTTGGACATCAGCCGAAAAATTGGCGGATCTCAGCCAGGCGTGACGACGAATCGCCACCGTCGTAGACATAGCCCTGCCCAGCGAGTCGGTCGTATCAAGACCACACCGAATTGAATATTTCGCTGCATCTCGGCCCTCAGCCACAGCCTGACCGAGCTTTGCCCGCACCTCCATGGGGCATTCTGGCAGCAGCTCCGCGACCGTATCCCACACAGAGTGGGTGTAGCGGCCCAAGAGGCAGGCGGTGTTGCAAGACCGCAGGCCCAAACTAATGGACGAGAAGACCTTTTTGCCAAACTGGTCATACCTCTTGGATTCCCGGTCGGGCGGGGCCGACGGGAATGCGGACTGGGAGGTCGAGGCCTGGATCACCAGACTCTCAGGAGTGGGGTGGGTAGACAGGAACTTGGGGTCGTCCGGACAAGGACGGTGGCGCCTGGCCACGTTCCGATCAACAGGCGCACCTGAAGCGGGCCTGGACCACGTGCCCAACAGAACGTCTGACAAGGCTTCATTAAACGGCAGCAGTGGCTCCTGTGGGCATGACTGCGGTTTGAAGACCTCAGTGAGGATGTTAGGCCTCACGGCCGCGACGGGGAGCTCAAGGTGTAAGGCCTTGGCAGCCCTCATCAGCACCACTGAATATGCAGCTCCCTCCACCGATGCCACGGTTGGAGGAGAGATCAAACCAGGGTTAGGAGAGTCGTCCAGACCACTGGCATCCCCCAAGTCACCTGTCCAGTCCGGGTCATACTGGCACTCGCGTGACAGAGGGTCCTCGGACCCCTCCCAACCTTCACCGAACTCTTCATCCTCTCCGTATTCGGAGTCAACGACGTAGACCGGCTCCTCGGGGTTCATGGGCCCCACCGGCGCCGAGCCCGGCGTCGATCGACGCCCGTCCGGCGCCGCGTCCGGCGTCGGAGAAGGTAAGGGGACGGCGCCGCCCGGAGCCGGCGTCGGAACCCCACCGCCGGCCGGAACCGGCAGCGGAGAACCGGCGCCGCGCGGGGGCGGCGTCGGGGGCAACCCCGATGGCAACGGCGCCGGGGAGGCCGGAAGACCAGCCGGCGCCGATCCCGAAGGCCCCTGCGGCGCCGGGGTCGGAGCCGTCGGCGGCGCCGGGGCCGGAGCACCCGACGGCGCCGAGGCAGGGACACCCGAACCGCCAGGGCCCCCAGACGGTAGCACTGGGCCCGAAGGCGCCGTAGGCCCCGTCGGAGAAGCGAGCGCCCTCATGGCCATGAGGAACGCCTCGATCTCCTCAGGCGTCGCACCATGCCCAGGGACCGGAGGGTATGAGGCAGGCCGCGCCGGCGACTCTCGCGGAGCCGCGGGGTCGGGGTCACCCGAGCCCCCGGCCGCATCGCGCGAGCGTCGGGGGGAGTCGGGGGTACGATGACGACGCCCCGACTTCTTGTGCTTCTTACCTGACGAGGATGACGAGTGGCGTCGACTTCCGGAGCGCCCGGCGCGGCTCCGCGACCGCTCCCTCGAACGCTCTCTCGACCTCCGGCCGGACCGGGACCGCTCCCGGTCCCGACGTGGGGCCGACACCCGGAGCTCCAGTAGCTTGCGGGACCGCTCCCGTCTAGCCTTGTTGGTAAGGGCCCGGCAGTCGACGCAGGAGTCCACGTCGTGGTCGGGGCCCAGACACCGGAGGCAGAGGCGGTGATGGTCCGTGACCGACATCGTGCGCTCACAGCCATCGCAATTCTTAAATCCTGGCATCCTATCAGGCACAATAGTGAAAAAAGACAATCGAAAAACTTGGTCAAAGACCGGAGTACTGCTCTTCAGATCTGCGTCCACTGGCGCGGAAAAAAGAAGAACTGACGTCAGCGCGCGGAGGCGGCGTCTATGTACTCCAGCGACGTCATCACAGCGCACGACGCCGACGACGGACGCGGAGCCGCAGGGGACGCCTGCAGACGACGCCTACCGACGCGCAGGGGTACTGCTACGCAAAAGTTTCCGGATCCAGACTGACGCCTGGGGATATTCTAAGGTAAGGAATCTAACACTAACGTGTTTCTTTCAGATTAGACAAATTCTTTCTCTGTCGTTTAAAGTTCTTTTGGACAGGGTCTGACAATGAGGACAAGCCTTAGGGACATGGTCCTTAGGCAACCAAAGGATACAGACTTCATGAGAGTCTGACCTGGCCTTCTTTTTACCACTAGAAGGGCAGGGGTCAAAAAGTAAAGGCATTTTGAGTGGAAAAAATGCCCAAAAACAGTCAAAAAAGAAAGAACCTTACTTCAAGAGATGAAAGACGTCGAAGTATAGAAATTCTAAAAAAGTAAAGATTATTTCTGACTAAAATCAGAAAAAAGTGGAGCTGTGTAACCAGGATCCTTCCTGAAGGAGCCGGAAAGAACAACTGACCTAACTGTCACCCCTGAGGCATGATGGGAAGCTGGGGGCTTGACTGCCTTAAAGGCATGTGCCAGTTTATCTCTATGTTGCTATGAGTTAGCTTTTCAGTCTTTTTAGACTGTGTTTCTGCAATGCAGCCTGGGAGCTGTATATGCTTTCAGTCCTATGTGAGAGTTTTCTTCTGACTGCTAAGCATTAAAACAGATTCAAAACATGTTTTGCTGTTGTTTTTCCCCTGTTTCTAATGTATGTTTTCATGATATCATGTTTTCATGATATAATGGGGAGTCATTACAGCATTATTCAGCTCTGGTGTGTATAAGGCTGCAGAGGCTTATTTATCTTATTTATTTATCTTATCTTATCTTATCCTATCTATCTATCTATCTATCTATCTATCTATCTATCTATCTATCTATCTATCTATCTATCTATATATATATACACATATACATATATGTGGAGCACATATATGATTGTGTTTCCGGGGTCTTGCGCATGGGCGGGAATATTCTAGTGCTTATGACTATTGATGAGGATCCCCTGGAAGAGAACTGTACTA
The DNA here is from genome assembly GCF_964263255.1 of Lissotriton vulgaris. Taxonomy (NCBI): domain Eukaryota; kingdom Metazoa; phylum Chordata; class Amphibia; order Caudata; family Salamandridae; genus Lissotriton; species Lissotriton vulgaris. Next base: position 665,664,746 of record NC_141693.1, read on the forward strand.
TTTTGATTGAAAGCATTACCCTTCGCATATATCACTATCTGCTCCAGTCGAAACTGATCATTCCCACAGAAGGCATGCCAGATTCTCAGCCATTCTGAGACAAGTACCTACTGTCCCAAAGAACTAACCCAGCTTTCCTGTTGCCAGATATGTTCTTTAGGATTATCAGTATTACTTAACTTAAACTGACCTCAACAGTCTCTGATTATGTGGGCCATGGAGGAGCAGGTCAGTTTCTACCTATCCCTGCACCATGGTAACCATCTGGGAACAGGGCACAAGGGTAGGTGGCACAATGTTGTTGGCGCTGGTCAGCTGTCACTTGGGAAATAGGTCACCTGCGCCTTGTTCCTTAATAAATAACAGAGAAAAACATGTGTGGCATGGGAGATGCTCCTCCATGGCCCACATAATGTTGTTGGGACATAGAGGGTGAGAGGTACCACTCCTATGATAGATATATATACCACAAACCTCGCAAAGCAGCTTCTTCAAACGACAAAAGATGAGCGTAGACCCAGGTTTGGTGCTATTTGATTTATTTAGACACACCACCAGCCGCCATCATGACTTGTTTCGGCAGATCCCGGCCTTGATCACATGATAACAATGTTGTGTACCACCTCCATTTTTAAAGTGACAGTGCACACATTTTACTCATCAACATGGAAAAAATACTTTGACAATAAATGCCTGAATGCTTATTTGTACCATGCATAAAAACATCATAATATTATGTATAAATACGCTTGCAATCTTAAAATGATGATTTCTCCGATTGTAGTCTCCATAAAATGTCTGTCAGTACAATCCTGGTACATACCATTTCTTAATCTTGACAATATCTGGCTCAAACGCACAGTTTATCTTGAATGCAACAAGTTATTCTTAACCATGTTTAAAAAGAAAAAACGTAGGTGACCTTGTGGAACCCATGTAAACCCCATTAAAAGAAAATAAAGAGCAAAATGTGTTCAGAGCATATCTTCCCTGCTATACTCCTAAATGTGCTAATAAAAAACATAAGAAGAGCAATAGAACCTAATGCATAGCAACATTCCCAAATGGCCTAAAAATAGTACCCTCTGAATCTGTATTCTTATTTAGTGTAACTACTTTGGTCTGGGATATGTGCAAACGACAGCATGTGCAAGATAAAGTTTGATTTCATATATTGCTTGGCCAATGGAGGTTTCACAAGAAAATAGAAAAATTACAAATGGTTCCCACAATTATAAATGTTTTTCCTAAACATATAAGTACCTAATTAATAAATACATATATTAAAATTCCATAAATATAATCCATTTATCCTAAAAAACCCTACAAAACCTACACTGTTAAAACACCAGAGGGGCGTGGCTTGGATGCCGAGGAGGTAGGCAGCGTGAGCTCGGAGCTCCGCGCCCGATCGTGAAAAATATCCTGAATATCTGGTCGGACCCCGACGAAACTGATATAATCCGACACTGGAAGGTGCCACGGAGGGTCCGGCGCCGACGGCGGTCGACTCGAGACCGTTCCCAGCCCGGTATTCGAATCTGAAAGTTGGACTCAGGCGTGAAGTCATCGAGCTAAGAGGGCAGCGGTGGCATGAGGCACGGAGACGACGGAGTCGCAGGCCCGGAGCCACTTTAAGGGCTGCTACTCTTCTCCGATAAGAGGTGTAGGCGGATGCATCTGACCCCTCTCGGGGTTCTGGAGTAGACCTTTCGCGCGCCGCCGGTAGTGGCGGCGACAACGTGGCGACAACCCAGTGACGATGACCTCGGCTCTCTGCGCACGACTGGCGCCAGGCGGCTCAACGGTCCGTCGGAAACCCTGATCCCGAGAGGCGGCTTTGGCCCAAGAGTCTAGAGTGGTGCTCAAGGCGTGGAGCGCAGCGGGCCTCTCCCACTACTGTTACAGGGGGACTTTCCTAGGGGCGAGGCCCTGTGAAGTGCGGAGCGGGTGCAGAGGCAGCTTTGGAGGCCACCACTCGTGCCAGCCCAGATGGGGAAGCCGAAAGGGAAGGGGGATGGTGCGACCGACACCGAAGCCACGGAAGGAGCGGATCGAGACCAGTCGGCGCTGCAGCGTATGCAGGACCGTATCCTGGAGGCCATCGCCACCACAAAGGACGCCTTGCAGCAGGATATAGCCCAGGTGGCGACGGGCTTGGGGCTCCTGAAAGCTGACCACGATAAGCTCAAGGACAGGGTGAAGTCCGTGGAAATCACGGTTCAGGAATTGGCCCCGAGCCATGCAGCGGTGAAGGCGCAGATGGCGGATGTGATGGATCGATTGAAGGTGCTGGAACGGAGGGCAGAGGACGCGGAAAACCGGAATAGGCGCAACAACGTACGCCTCGTAGGCCTGCCGGAAAAAATCGAAGGAGACGATATGGTGGGCAACCTCGACAACTGGTTACGAACTGAGGTGGCACCAGAGGGATTGTCCCCCTTCTTCTCCCTTGAACGAGCGCATAGGGTTCCAGCGCGTCCGCCGGCCCCGGGCCTCCCGCCTCGGCCAGTGGTGTTCAAGTTGCTCCATTATAGGGACAGAGACTGGTTATTGCAGAGAGCGAGGGAGGCAGGACCCTTTCAAGTGGACAACAACAGGGTCACTATGTTCCCAGACTATACGTTTGAGACGCAGAAGCTCAGGGCTAATTTCTTGTCCCTTAAGCGGGAACTCCGTGATGAAGGCATCAAGTACTCCCTGCTCTTCCCGGCGAAGCTGAGAGTGGTGGTGGATGAACGGACACTCTTCTTTACGTCCTCGGCGGACGCTTGGGCCTGGTGGGACACTTGCAAAGCGGGAACAGATGGCGCCAAGGCCAGGGAGGAGGAGGCTAAGGTGACACAACCGCTCAGGAAATCTCAACGGATCAGGAAGAACCGCAGGAGGACCGGCAGGCCTTCGGTGTCGCAGATGGAGACGGAGAGGCAGGCGGCCCTACAGGCAGTGGCGAACTTGTCCAAAAATACCAGGAGCCAGTCCGGGAAGGGTACGGAATCGGAGGACCTGGGCACGGGCTCGGAGACGGGACTCTCGGAATTTGGTGGAGCCCGAGGCCCTATCGTGACGCCGCAGACTTCGGAGGAGATCCTTGAGGCATGTTAAATTGGACTAGTGGAGCGGACTTGCTGGTTGGACACCGGGGCGTTGGGCCCGAGGCAGCGGAACACTGTTACATGAGGTTTCGGGGAGCTTTGATGTGGGGATTGTGGGGTGGAGTATGCGAGACTGATTTGCTTTCACGAACCTTTCGCATCGATCCGCGCCCTACTGGCCCTTAAGGTCATCGCAGTGGAGACTGCGAACATTACTGCCTTTCTTTGAGGGGTGGTTGGGTGTGTTGGTTTGGATGGGGTACTTCCATTTGCGGGGGGGCCTGTCCTGGGGGGGTGGGAATTGAGAGCAGTTGGGGTTGCTCTGGGTGTTGTTGTTAGAGGGGGGGTTTGGTTTCCTGTTTGGAGAGGGTGGGGGGGTCAATCCGTGGTCGGGGAGCGTGCAGGGTCAATGATTTCTATTGTTCGGTCTGGATGGGCGAAGGGGAATGGCTAGTACCGGGGCATTGAAATGTGTGTCCTGGAATGTGCGGGGTATGCAGTCCATGACACGTAGGCATAAGGTTCAGGCATACCTCAAGCGTAGGGGGGTGCACATAGCGTTCCTGCAAGAAACACATCTTAATAAGCAGGAAGGGATTGCGCTACAGAGGCGATGGAGGGGGCAGCTGTTCAATACGACGTTCTCAGCTTTTGCAAGGGGGGCGCTGATTTGGATACGAGCGGGGGTTCCCTTTCAGGTTACTAAAACATTGGTGGACCCTGAGGGCAGATATGTGGCGGTGGAGGGGAGGCTAAGAGGCAGGGTAGTGTCTCTCTGCAGTGTGTACGCTCCCAATGTGGATCTGCCCGCATTTTTGTCGGTACTATCGGGTAGACTGGCGGGCTATTTGGCGGGGCCGGTGCTCCTGGGGGGGGGATTTCAATTCGGTGGAGGATGTGGTTTTGGATAGGTCCCATCCCCCACTGCGCGCGTCCCCAGCGCATAGGGTAGCCAAGCGCAGGCTGGAGTGGCAGGAGAGCTGGGCCCTCACGGATGCATGGAGGGAGTTACACCCCACTACTAGGGACTACTCCTTTCACTCGCAGTTGCATGATTTACATGTTAGGCTGGACGCGTTTTTGTGTTCATCAGGTGTACTTTCGGCGGTGGGGGGGGCGGAATATTTGGCCCGGACGATGTCGGACCACAACCCTTTGTTGTTATCCCTGAACTGGATGGTGGCCGTTAATTGCGTACCAACATGGCGCCTGCAACCCGATACCCTGGATGACTTGTTGTTCAGGGAGGCCCTTGGAGACTGTATAGAGTGTTATTTTGAGGAGAACAGTGGCTCGGCCTCCACGAGGGCGGTGGAGTGGGATGCATTTAAGGTGGTGGTGCGTGGGCACTGTATTGGACACACGGCTGGGGCTCGCAAGACTTTGATGGATGATTTGGATAAGGCTGAGGCGCGGTTGAGGGATCTGGAGAAGGGTCGCCCGAATCACCCTGAGTTGCAGGAGGGGCTTAGTGGGGCTAGGGAGGGGCTGGCAGTGGAACTGGAACGGCTGCGCAGCTTTGATCATAAAGCGTACATGACGAGGGCACATGCAGAAGGCGATAAGGCGGGGTCTATGCTGGCGTGGCTTGCTAACCCAGTCAGGAGGGGTATGCCGATCATGATGATCCAGGAGACAGGGGAGGAGCCCTGCCATACCCAACCCGGGATACTGAATAAGTTCCGGGCGTATTATGAGGGTCTCTATGAGAGTGGCGAAACAGGGGGGATGGATGAGCTGGGCGATTTCTTGGACGGTTTACAACTGCCGAGGGTGGAAGACTCAGAGGCAGAGGAGCTGGGTCGGCCCATTACGATCGGGGAGATAGGGTGTGCAGTAAAACAAATGGCCAGGAATAAGACCCCGGGTCTCGACGGACTTCCGATCAAGTTTTATAGTAAATACCTGGAGTACCTTGCTCCCCGGCTGCGAGAAGTCTACAACGAGGCACAATCGAGGGGCCGGCTCCCGGGCTCCATGTGTGAAGCCATCATGATCCCGCTCTTAAAACCGGGCAGAGAGGGGGCGGCTTTATCCTCCTACCGTCCGTTGTCCATGCTGACAACGGACTACAAGATCCTGAGTAAAATCCTTGCCAACAGGCTGCTAGTGCACATGACTGGCCTTGTTAATAAGGACCAGTGCGGCTTTATCCCGACGCGCAACACCGCCCACAATATCCGAAGGCTTACGAGATTGATGGGAGCAGACTGGCCGGACGCCGTCTCTCCGTTTGTTCTCTCTATTGACATAGAGAAGGCCTTCGACAGTCTTGAATGGGGGTACTTGTATGAGGTGATGCGGCGCTTCGGGCTGGGGGACGGATACATAAACTGGACCAAGGTCTTGTACACTGACGCGGTAGCGAGAGTCCGGGTGGGCACTTTGATCTCGAGGCAATACCCTGTCAGGCGAGGCACTAGGCAGGGGTGCTCCCTATCTCCTCTCTTGTTTGCCCTGGCGATGGAACCCTTCGCTGTGGAGGCCAGGTCGGGCCGCCACTATGCCGGACTATCGTATAGGGGCAGGCCACATCTCATTTCTTTGTACGCAGATGATCTGCTGATGTTTTTGGCTAACGCGGGCCCAGAGCTTTCGGGGGCAAGACGGCTGTTGGAACGGTTCGGCCGGTTATCAGGCCTGAGGGTCAACTGGCCTAAGTCCTGCTTATTCCCCCTGCGCTCAGGAGAACCGTGCCCACTTACGGCGCAGGAACTCCGGTGGGAACCGCGCTGCCTGCATTATCTGGGAGTTTATATCTATCACACCCCGGCGGACCTGCTGGAAGGTAACATCACCCGTTGTATTAATGCTCTGCGCGGGAGCATGGATTTCTGGTCTACACTGCCGCTATCCCTGGCTGGTCGGATCTCCCTGCTTAAGATGGTGGCCCTGCCCAGGCTGTTGTATTATTTTAGGACGCTCCCGGTGTGGATCCCGAGCTCTATTTTTCGGCGCCTGAGATCTCTGGTTATAGCGTTCTTATGGGGTACGGGGAGGAGGCGCATAGCGCTGGACACCCTGCTGCGCCCCAAGGATGAAGGAGGTTTGGCGGTGCCTGATTTTGAAGGGTATTATCTGGCGGCGCAGCTGCAGGTCTTCACCCAGGAGGTCGCGAGAGTGTATAGAGGCCCTGAGGAAGCGAGAGCAGAGGGTACCCCACGACACGTGCTGGCGTACATCACACTGCACCAGAAGCTCCTGGTTGGGGACCTGACGGTTGAGGAGCAGACGTTCCGACTCTGCTGGAACCGGGCATGTAAGCGAGCGGGGGTCCGCCTTATGTACGCTCCTGAAATCCCGTTGGGGATGGTTACGGCCCTCCCTCACGGAGGGGACTGGTCGCGCTTACTGGGGTGGGAGGAGGCGGGGATACACATGCTGGGCGACTTATATGAGGATGGGGCACTGCTGCCGTTTCAGGAATTGCAGGAGCGATTCGACCTGCCGAGGGGCAACTACTTGTTGCACGCGGCGGTCACGGGCGCCATGCAGGCTCACTGGGGGGGAAGGATTGCAGGAACCGGGCGCCTCTATGGCATGTCAATACACGATGATGGCAGCAGGGACCTTTAAGGCCGTCACCTGCTTGTATTCCAGGATGCTGCGGGAGACCCTACAGCCTCTAGCGGCTCTGAAGGCCAAATGGGAGCTGGACCTCCAATTGGAGATCCCGGATACGACCTGGAGCCAGTTGCTGAGGCGAGTGCGGAAGAGCTCGAGAAACGCCAGGTTTCAGTTAATCCATTTTTACATCATTCACAGGGCATACCTCACGCCGGGGAAGATACGACAATATTTTGGGGTGGAACAAGCTGCTTGCCCCAGGTGTAATACAGTCGGGGCGGACTTGGGTCACATGTTATGGGACTGCCCCTCCCTGGGGGACTACTGGCAGGACATTGGGAGGGCCCTCAACAGTGCAACAGACAGGGACATTCAGTACACGAAAGCAGTGGGGGTCCTCCATTGGTTTCCACACACGCCTAGAAATAAGAATACCAGCAAATTTATAGACTTAGGGCTAATTCTGGCTAAGCGGGAGATAACGAGAAATTGGAAATCGAGAACAGGGCCCACTTATAAAAGATGGTATGGGGAATGCCTGCGGTGGGCGGCGTGTGAGAGCACCTTGAGATACCAGGTGGCCTGGAGAACGAATGATGAGAAGGCTATGGAGAGGGCGACTGCGTGGGAAATGATGGTGCAGGCGCTCCGAGAAACAGCTGACGAGGAGCGGGAGGACGTGGAGGAGCTGGATACGGCTAACCCTGTCACCTTACCAGGGGACACACCTTAGTGAATGTATGTACTTCCTACGCCACAGCAGACGTTCTTTCGACAGTGATTTAGCACAGCGCGGCCACGGGGGGGGAAGAAAGCTGGAATTGGCGGGTTGTTGGGGATCGAAATTATGGGGTGGGGGAGGGGAGAAAATCACAAAAGCAACCCAGCATTCCTTTGGTACTAATGATGTCGGGCAATGTAAGGTATTACAAGGACTACTAATGGACGGAGGCCGAGCTGCGCCCAAGGAGGGGGCGGGCCCCCCGGAATGGAGCACAATGGACAATGTCATTTCTTGTTTTGGGTGGATTTATAATTTTGGTTCTAATGCCTGTACAATTATATTGGTGATGCAATAAAAATGATGTTAAAAAAAAAAAAAACTGTTAAAACACCAATTATTTACAAAATTGCTCATTTCTTATTTCATGATTGTTAAAGTGCAAAAATGATTGAAAATATATATATATATATATGATTCAGTGAATGTTTCGTGACTCTGATGTACAGTATGTGATGCAGTGACTCATTGAAAAGGATATGATATGGTAGAGGAACAGCATGTGTTATTTAGATTGTGTTTCTTCAGGCACAAGTACAGATGAACACTGCAAACCCAGTTAATACGCCAACATCAAAACATCATGCACACTATTTGAAATGCTGCCTGCTTCTAAGAACTATCCTTAGAACTAGACATGAAACCTGTCTGCACCCATTTATGTGGCAGGTATTTAGAATACAGTAATAGGTAGTAAATGACTACCACACATTTTATTTGTCACATTTTCCATTTTGTTCTAATCCTAATGTTAACATACACCTTTCAATAGGATTTGGGGCAATTTGCTAACCCGGCAGTGGAAGAAGAAATAATGTAGGAGGGCTGCCTTCCTAAAAACGGCAACATTATTGGCTGGAAGATATGAAACAAGAAGCTGTGTTTAAAAAGACAAACATTGTTCCGCATTTAATCATTGTTTCACAGGCCCCTGACAGTACAGAGTACAGGAGAGCCCAATGCATACCAAAGCCTTATGATCCATAAAATGTGTTGTATAAAAAAATTCTCTCAATTGGAAGGCTTCACCTTAGAGATAAAGAATTGTTGACAATAGGACGGATTGATTACAGGTGCTTGAAATATCCTGAAAACAGATACTGTAAGAATTACTAGTACACCACACACAATTCTAATACTTCATAGCCAAGCAGTTTACCTCAAGCAACTGGTCTCCATACACCAAGCCTGCCTGCTGAGCAATGCTTGCAGTCATCACTTTGGACACAAAAATGCCACCTGTTTCACCACTCACGATTGAAATCCCTAGTGGTTCAGCACCTTTCTGCACTTTGACATGCCTAGGCTCTTCCATGTATGGCCTGCAAAAGAAAGATTTTTGATCATTAAGAAAATTGACCTCTGGTACATAAGAGATACTGTGGCTCTGCACCAAAAAAAAAGTCATTAATGCATGCTTTGGATCATGATTGTACTTGAGATAACTAACATCTGAAATTGATTGTGGAAACATATGAAATCAATGACTTCTATTCCATATTACTTTCTTAATGGAGGTAAATTAAAGGAAAATCTTACTTACACTGTAAGCATCATCATATTGTGTAGTGCAGGAGTTTCAAATGCTCTGCATATTTGTACCATCTAGAGTTGGACTCTGACGTTTGCAAGTTGTTTTTCTTCTAGGAAAGACTTTCACATCACACGATGCATTGGATTTCCACTCTTAGGTAGCAGTGTGCATGGGAACTGCCTTCAGGTGAGATTGTTTTTCGCACAAAGGGTGAGCGTATTATGGAGTGGCAAGTGAAGGCAGCCTGGGGCATTTGTGCACTGTGAAAAGGAAATGAATTAGTAAAGAAGAATTCTGCAACTAAAGCCACACGTCTCCGGCGAGAAGGCTGGGCATATATTAATCTATAGCATTCCAGCTAAGAACACGTGCATAGAGGGTAGGTGAAATTCTCAGTTCCTAGCATGTGTTACTACAGATATACATGCTCTGCAAACTGTAAAGCTGTACCCCATACTTCGTAACGAATAGCGTGTGGATGATGCAGATGTCTGAAATAAGGTGTTTAAGACTGGCCAACCACTGCTTGCCGTTTGGCTACCCACACAATAATATAGGTAAAAGTGTGTAGGGCTGAACAAGCAGCTGTTTTACATACATCCACTTTCATAATATTGCCAATAAAGGCAAAGGTTGCTACTTTTTTGTATGCAGAGTGTGCCCTGGGGACAGCAGGTAGTGCTCTTTTGGCTTCGGGATAGCACGTTTGAATGCATTTGTTGTGTGTAGGAGGCTATGTGGAATTTGTACCTCATCTTCTATTGCTGATGGACATTTTGTTGTCTGCACTGCAGCGGCTGGAGTTAGCAAGTTGCTGTGGCAGGGTAGGAGCGGGGAGAGGGACAACGGGGGGGGGGAGGGGGGGGGGGGGTAGAGGATTAATTAAAGAAGAGAGGACAAGGCTCTAATGTGGAGAAGGAGGTGTTATGAGGTGGAGTGGGATGCATTTGATTATCCATCTTGCAAAGCCAACCTTACAAATACATTGGCCCTTAAAGGGTTTGGCATAGGCTACGACCAGCTAGTCAGCGTCACAAAAGGGCTTGGTCCTGCAGTACATAAGAGCCAGGTAAGGCGTGGAGTGCTCTCTCTCCTACTGAGCCTTGCTGAGGGAAGAAGACTGGGAGCTCTATGGTTAGGCTGGTATGAAAGGCAGAAAGCACTCTAGGAAGGAACTTCAAGTTGGTTGCAAGTACGACTCCATCCCTGTGTACCTGAAAGAAGAGTTCCTGCAGCTTGTGAGTGCAGCCTGCCACTCACTGATATGTCTTAGGGATGTCACAGTAAACCTGGAATATAAGAGAGTTGAGGTGTTTGGGAATGCAATATTAGCCAAATCTCTTCCAAATCTATCCTGCTGCATACCAGGCTTGTCTAGTATGCTTGCGGTATTCATACAATATGTCCATGCACTTCTGAGGAAGATACAAGTAGGAGAGGCACAAAAGCATAAGCAAATTACATCCACAGTACATTCCATCTTCATTGGTGGAAAACAGGTCTATTAGTGGAGTGCTCCAATACTGGAAATAGCGGAATAGGACTTTGGGGTGGAGTTTCCACTCGTGGGCTTATTCATGGATCCTGCTGATGAGCAGGTCTGCTGAGTTGCTGTCCACCCCGGGAAGATACTCTGCTTGGTGGTGTATTTGGTGATGGGCTGCATAATGGCAGGTTTACTGTGCTAGTCACCGTGTGCGAGTGCCACCCTGTTTTCGTGATAATACTTGACAGTCATATTGTCAGTTTTGATTTTGACTTCTTTGCCCTGAATGAGTGGAAGGAAGGCTTTGAGAGTGAGATGCATTGCAAGGAGCTCAAGGTAGTTGGCAGAGGTCAGCCTGCTAGAGAGGCATAAAATGGTGATGATGACTTGCCGAATGGGGTACAGGAAAGGCCTTATCTGCAACAGATTGGTCCTGTTCCACCACTGCAGAGAGCAATGGGTGCTGGCATTCACCAACACTAGATATTCCCATTGACCCTCTGCTTGTGACCACTGAGTAGAAAAGCTTTCCTGTAGCAGACACATATGGAGCCGGGCATGGGGAACTATGGCGATACAGGACGCCATCATGCCTAGCTGGCACATAAAAGTTCCGACTGTGAGCTGACGATTGGGCTGAAAAGGAGCTAAGACCTGCTGGAATGCCAACACCCACTGAGGACTGGAGTAGGCTTTGCCTGTGACCATGTTTAGTAACCACCCCCTTGAAAAGGCTGGACCTGGAAAGGATGAAGGTGGGATTTGGTGCATTTATTGTAAAGGAGAAGCTGTGAAATAAAAAATATTGCCCGAGTGTGGGTATTAATGCTTGTTTTGTTCTTGATCGGCCATCGTTAAATCAGGGGAAAGCGTGGCAGTCCTTGGTAAAGGAGGCCCTTGTTGTTGTTTGCCATGGAAGCACTCCTGGTTCACCCACTTGTAGCCTTCTAGTGGAAATTGTTGCTGCCTATGGTATAATGGGGAGAGATCTGGGGAAGAAGCTCCGGAGTCTCCTCTAGCCAGTTGTCATCCTTAAATTTGGCAATGTCAGTGTCCTCCTTCAGATTTTCCAGCATCTCAACCTTCTGTAGTCCGAAAAGATTTTCCCTTTGAAGAGCCGGTTGGTTTCCCAGTTTGAAGCCTGAAATACGGAACCAGGTATGGCATGCAATAAAGATGCTAGCATTGACCCCTCAAAGGAAGTCCGCACAAATCAAGGCTGAAGCACAGTGACAGTGGAGATGATCCTACCGTCTGAGACTTTCTAGTGGTGTCGTCGTACGGGGGAGATGCTCTTACAGGGTGCTAACCCAAATCTGTGTACCCATTGGGGTGGTTTTGGGGTCCACAATATCAATTTCATAGCTGTCCCATTGGCTGCCATTGGTGGGTTCTGGGTGAAATTGGGGCTTATAAGGGTCAGCAGGGCTGAAGGGGCTGACAGCACCATACAATTAATGTGGGGATCCCTTTGGCGAGTGTGGAGGCAATGGGGGCTGTGATAGACAAGAAGGAGGGGAGTGTAGGGTAAAGGGCATGAACCCCTGTCCCTTTGTTTTTAGAGTTGGGAGCTTGAAGTGGCTCGAAAGCAAGATCCTTCTCAAATGTTAGCTTCCGAGAGAGTCTCTGAAAGTTTCTGCAAAGGTAACTTTGTCTAAATCTTCACCATCTCGGGAGAGATAAATAGACTTTTCAGCCTTGCATGCTGATCCTCTTGAAGCCTTTGTAAGATGGGTTGCTCTGAATTGTCAAATCCAGCCATTGTAGGAGTCTTTGGAAGCAATGGGGACTTCGGATTCAATGGTGGCCTCGGTTTCGAGGGGGCTGGAGCATCATGGATATTTGGGTTTGACAACTGTGGAGGGGTGGAGGAAGGCCTTGTCAGATCCAAGACGTTTGGTCAGTGACAATTGGAGCCTAAAAGCAGACAGGATCCTGAGGCTGTAACGGTTTTAAAACAGGCTATTAGGTTGCCCTCCAAAGGGTGGTGATCTGCAGGAGGCCTCTTCAATGTGGATCATTCACTTGGTCCTGTCTGAGGTCTTTGTCTGTAAATTAAAGGGCAAAGGAACCTTCTCTTCTGCCTCTAGGTCAGACTCAGAGAACAAACTGCCTCCGACCTTTGCGATTGTTACAGGGGAAGAATTGTCGATGGGTCGGTGACTTCACATTCCTAAACATCGAGCAGGTCTTGCTTTCTGAAGACGTCAGGGATACAGTCAGAGGATTGCTACTGGATCTTTTGATTTGCATCAAGCCTTTCTTGGTAGAATCAAACCTTTTTTCCCCGAACAAAAGGAGAGGCATGCCTCACACTCTGTTTCGCCAAGGTTGGAGGAAGAGTCAGAGGTTACACACTACGTATTGGCCAGACCACGGGCACTTCTGAAAGCAGTTCTGTAAGATGAGGGGTATTTAGCGCCAGAGAGGGTTGGAGACCCTAGCAGTTGGGAGTCTATCCACTAAGGTCGGTCTCCAAAGAATGTCACTGAACAAGTTGATGATAAAAGCTTTTCCGAATATCAGTACTGAATTTCACTGGTTGGGTCCGAAGAAACATGATGGACATGTTGAATCTCTGAGCCCCACAGTTCAATGTTCAAAAACTATGGCAGAAAAAATCAATTTAACAGATTTGGTGTCCATGCGAATTTTCAGCTAAGGGTGGAGTCATAGTTCATCCTGTGCCTTGAAAGAATTTCCTTGAAGAAAAACAACTTGCAAACATTCAGAGCCCACCACTTGATAGTAGGAGTATGCAGTGCACTTGTGTCTTCATATAGAGGAAGAAGTGTGTAAAAAACATACCCATAACTTTCTATTGATTTTGTTTTGTACAAACATTGAAGATATCCCTAATTTCCATTTGACAAGTGAACAATTTATGAAAATTGGCTTGTTTAAACCATGTATTTCTTCAGATCAGATAAATGAAATAGTATAAAATTCCTATTTATCGGGACTAGAAAGGCAAATAGGATGAAGGGGGTCCCATGGACTCTTACTTAATGATTTTACCAAAATGACGCCTTTTGGGACTACTCAATATTCTAAGGGTATTAACAAGCCTGGCCTGAATGAGAGATCTGAGGAATTCTGGTCACAGTTGATCAAACCCTGTCCCTTTTTAAACAGTGAGTGAGACCTAGTCAGAATGGCACTATAGAGTGAGTGACAAGAAAATCTCTGTGAATAGATGGATTTTTAGAGCCCTCTTGAAAGTTGGTGAGCTGTCTTATTTCCTCAGTTACGAGTTTAGATGGTTGCAAGGCCTAGATCTCAGAAGCTTGATGTTTCTTTCACTGTGCGTCTTGTTGCTGAAGTCCAATAGGATAATTTGTTGGAGGCCTCTAAATCTTAAGGGATGTATCCGGGCAACCTAAAGCAAGAATTAAAGGAAAGTTCCCATACAGGCTTTTAAGATAATGCACAGAAACTGAATGCAATTAAAGAGCCAATGAAGCGCCTTTCAGGGTCAGAGTGATGTGGTTCAGTTTTCTCAGCTATAGGCACAGCCTGCCTCTTTCACTTTGGAATCTATATAGCTCCCGGATCTCTTTCTTTCGTGCTGCTGCATTAGCGAGGTTGCAACAGTCTAGCCTCTAGAGAACAGGAGCTCTGTTAAGTGTGGTCTGGTGTTGTGTTGGCCCCTTTAAATATACCTGAGATATACCATAGTTCAAAATGGCAGTGGATGTGCAACTAAACAGTTTGTGTACCGAGAATCAACTCAAGAACAATGATCTTTTAAATGAGTACCCCAGCAAATGGTTTTGCCTTGATAGAACGATGTTGCTTCAGATAATACTTAGCAACACTACAGCACATTGTATGCAGTTAAATCCAATATTGGATAACGAAGAAGCATGCATTGGAGCAATCAGGCAAGGGGCGTGGCTTGGATGCCGAGGAGGTAGGCAGCGTGAGCTCGGAGCTCCGTGCCCGATCCCAGAAAATATCCTGAAAATCTGATCGGACCCCGATGTAACCGATATCATCCGGTACTCGAAGGTACAGCGGAGGGTCCGGTGACTACGGAGGACGACGCTGAGCCATTCCAAAGCAGTATTTCGACTTTGAAAGTTGGACCCGGGCGAGAAGTCGCAGACCCTAAAATGGCGGCGGTGGCATGAGACTTGGAGACGACGGAGACATCTGCCCGGAGACCCACTAAGGCCTGCTCCCTGACAAATCGGAGGTGCTGGCGGTCGTATCGCGCCTCTCCCGAGGTGTCGGAGTGGACCTTGGGCGCACCCTCGGGCGGTGGCTGGGGACCCCCCCCTGGTAGTGGCGACGATAGTGCAGCAGTGATCCAGTGACAAAGGCCCCGGGCCCCTGGCACGACTGGCACCAGCCGGGCAGACGGTCGTTCAGAGTTCCTGCTTCCTGGAGATAGCTTTGGATCCGGGGACCCCGCCGGAGGGCGAAACCCGGTGACACTCGGAGAACGACCAGGAACACCATCGGAGGCCACCGCTCGGGCCAGCCCAGATGGGGAAGCCGAAGGGGAAGGGAGATGGCGCGACCGATACTGAGGCTGCGGAGGGAGCGGAGCGAGACCAGGCGGCACTGCAACGGATGCAGGATCGTATCCTAGAGGCCATCGCCACCACAAAGGACGCCCTACAACAAGACATAGCTCAGGTGGCGACGGGCTTGGGCCTCCTGAAGGCCGACCATGATAAACTTAAGGACAGGGTAAAGTCAGTGGAGATCGCGGTTCAGGAGTTAGCCCCAGGCCAAACAACGGTGAAGGCCCAGTTGACGGAAGTGATGGACCGCTTGAAGGTGCTGAAACGGAGGGCCGAAGATGCGGAAAACCGGAACAGGCGCAACAACGTACGCCTAGTGGGCCTGCCGGAAAAAATCGAAGGCGACGACATGGTGGGCTACCTTGACAACTGGTTGCGGACGGAGGTGGCACCGGAGGGGTTGTCCCCCTTCTTCTCCCTGGAACGGGCACACAGAGTTCCAGCGCGCCCGCCGGCCCTGGGCCTTCCGCCTCGCCCAGTGGTGTTCAAGTTGCTCCATTACCGGGACAGAGACTGGCTTTTACAGAGGGCAAGAGAGGCAGGGCCCTTTCAAGTGGACAACAACAGAGTCACCATGTTCCCGGACTATACATTTGAAACGCAGCGGCTCCGGGCGAACTTTCTGTCCCTCAAGCGGGAGCTCCGCAAGGAAGGCATCAAGTACTCCCTGTTGTTCCCCGCCAAGCTGAGAGTGGTGGTGGATGAGCAATCACTATTCTTCACGACCTCCGCGGACGCCTGGGACTGGTGGGAAACTTATAAAGCGGGAACGGACGGTGCTAAGGCCAGGGAGGAGGAGGCTAAGGTGGCGCAACCGATCAGGCAATCCCAACGGATCAGGAGGAACCGCAGGAGGACCGGAAAGCCATCGATGTCGCAAACGGAGGCGGAGAGGCAGGCGGCGCTACAGGCGGTAGCGGACTTATCCAGGGCCGCCAGAAGTCAGTCCGGGAAGGGCACGGAATCAGAGGAACCGGGCACGGGCTCGGAGACGGGACAATCGGAATTTGGTGGAGCCCGGGGCCCTATTGTGACACCGCAGACTTCGGAGGAGATACTGGAGGCGTGTTGAACTGAACTGGTGGAGTGAACTCGTTGGTTGAACACCGGGGCACTGGGCCCGTGGCAGTGGAACGCTAATACTGGAGGTTTAGGGGATATGTAATGTGGGGATTGCGGGGTGGAGTGCGCGGGGCTGATTTGCTTTGTGGTTCTATCGCATCAAGCCACGCCTTACTGGCCCCTAAGGTCACCGCAGTGGGGACTGCGACCATTACCACCTTTCCTTGAGGGGTGGTCGGGAGTGTTGGTTTGGATGGGGGTACTTCCAGTTGCGGGGGGGCCTGTCCTGGGGGGGTGGGAGTTGCGAGCAGTTGGGGTTGCTCGGGGGGTAGTTGTTGTTGGAGGGGTTCGGCTTCCTGTTCGGAGAGGGTGGGTGGGTGGGCCCGTGGTCGCGGGACTTGTAAGGACATTGTTCTTTGTTGTTTGGTCCGGTTGTGTAGGGGGGGATGGCTAGTACCGGGGCGTTGAAATGTGTGACCTGGAATGTGCGGGGTATGCAATCCATGACGCGCAGACATAAAGTTCAGGCGTACCTCAAGCGTAGGGGGGTTCATGTAGCGTTCCTGCAGGAGACACATCTTAATAAGCAGGAAGGGGCTGCTCTGCAAAGGCGCTGGAGGGGACAGCTATTTTACACGACATTCTCAGCTTTTGCGAGGGGGACACTGATTTGGATACGGGCGGGGGTCCCCTTCCAGGTCACAAAGTCATTGGTGGACCCGGAGGGCAGATATGTGGCGGTGGAGGGGAGGCTGAGAGGCAGGGTGATATCTCTCTGTAATGTGTATGCTCCTAATGTAGACCTGCCCGCCTTCTTGTCTACCATCTCGGGCAAATTGGCGGGTTATTTGGCAGGGCCGGTCCTCTTGGGGGGGGACTTCAACTCGGTTGAGGATGTGTTACTAGATAGGTCCCATCCCCCGCTGCGCGCGTCCCCAGTGCATAGGGTCACCAAGCGTAGGTTAGAATGGCAGGAGAGCTGGGCCCTCACGGATGCATGGAGGGCGTTGCACCCCACCACTAGGGACTACTCCTTTCACTCGCACCTACATGACCTGCATGTGAGGCTGGATGCGTTTCTTTGCTCGGCGTGTGTGCTCCCCGCGGTGGGAGGGGCGGAATACTTGGCCAGGACGCTATCGGACCACAACCCTTTGTTGCTTTCTCTGGACTGGATGGTGACTGTTAATTGTGTGCCAACATGGCGCCTGCAACCCGACACCCTAGATGACTTGTTGTTCAGGGAGGCCCTGGGTGAGTGCATTGAGAGGTACTTTGAGGAGAACAGTGGCTCGACCCCCATGAGGGCGGTAGAATGGGATGCGTTTAAGGTGGTGGTGCGGGGACACTGTATTGGACACACGGCTGGGGCTCGTAAAACTCTGCTGGATGACTTAGATAAGGCTGAGGCACGGCTGAGGGACTTGGAAAAGAGGCGCCCGAATCACCCTGAGTTGCAGGAGGGGCTTAGTGGGGCACGGGAGGGGCTGGCGGTAGAGCTGGAGCGGCTGCGTAGCTTTGATCACAAGGCGTACATGACGAGGGCGCATGCGGAAGGCGATAAGGCGGGGTCGATGCTGGCTTGGCTCGCTAACCCAGTTCGGAGGGGAGTGCCGATCATGAGGATCCAGGAGACAGGGGAGGAGCCCTACCACACTCAACCCGGGATCCTGAATAAGTTTCGTGCTTATTATGAGGGGCTCTATGAGAGTGGTGGAACGGGAGGAGCAGAGGAGCTTGGAGAGTTCTTGGACGGGTTACAGTTACCGCGAGTGGAGGACTCGGAGGCGGAAGAGCTAGGTCGACCCATCTCTCTTGGAGAAATAGGTTGTGCAGTAAAACAGATGGCCAGAAATAAGACCCCGGGACTTGACGGGCTACCGATCGAATTCTATAGTAAATACTTAGAATACCTTGCCCCACGGCTGCGGGAGGTGTACAATGAGGCACAGGCGAGGGGTCGACTCCCGGGCTCCATGTGCGAGGCCCTCATGATCCCGCTCTTGAAACCGGGCAGAGAAGGTGCGGCTCTGTCCTCGTACCGTCCGTTGTCTATGTTGACGACGGACTACAAGATCCTCAGTAAAATCCTGGCCAACAGACTGCTGGTACACATGACGAGCCTTGTTCACGGTGACCAGTGTGGTTTCATACCGACACGCAACACCACTCATAACATTCGTAGACTTACGAGACTGATGGGTGCGGACTGGCCGGGTGCCGTCTCCCCATTTGTCCTCTCCATTGACATTGAGAAGGCATTTGACAGCCTTGAATGGGGATACTTGTATGAGGTGATGCACCGCTTCGGGCTGGGGGACGGATACATAAACTGGACCAAGGTCCTGTACACCGAGGCGGTAGCGAGGGTTCGGGTGGGCACACTGATCTCGAGACAATACCCGATCGGGCGTGGCACTAGACAGGGTTGTTCCCTATCCCCGCTCCTATTCGCATTGGCGATGGAACCCTTCGCGGCGGAGGCCAGACAGGGCCGCCACTACGCAGGTTTATCATTTAGGGGACGGTCGCACTTCATCTCCCTGTATGCAGATGACCTGCTGATGTTTCTGGCCGATGCGGGCCCCGAGCTTCAGGGGGCGCGGCAGCTACTGGAACGGTTCGGCCGGTTGTCGGGCCTGAGGGTCAACTGGCCTAAATCCTGCCTGTTCCCCCTGAGGCCGGGAGAACCGTGCCCACTCACTGCTCAGGAACTCCGGTGGGAGCCGAGTTGTCTGCATTATTTGGGGGTCTATGTTTATCATACCCCGACCGACCTACTGGACGGCAACATCACTCGCTGTATTAATGCCCTGCGGGGATCCATGGACTTCTGGGCGACTCTGCCGCTATCCCTGGCTGGTAGAATCTCCCTGCTTAAAATGATAGCACTGCCCAGGCTTTTGTACTATTTTAGGACACTCCCGGTATGGATCCCGAGCTCTGTTTTCAAACGCCTGAGGTCGTTGGTCATAGCTTTTTTATGGGGCACGGGAAGGAGGCGCATAGCGCTCGACACTCTGTTGCGCCCCAAAGATGAAGGAGGTATGGCGGTGCCGGATTTTGAAGGGTATTACCTGGCCGCGCAGCTGCAGATTTTTACTCAGGAGGTGGCGAGAGTATATAGAGGCCCCGAGGACGCGAGAATGGAAGGCACCCCGCGGCACGTTCTGGCGTACATTACGCTGCACCAGAAGCTCCGGGTGGGAGACCTGACGGTCGAGGAGCAGACGTTCCGGCTATGCTGGGACCGGGCCCGTAAGCGGGCGGGGGTCCGCCTTATGTATGCCCCCGAAATACCGCTGGGGATGGTCACCGCCCTCCCGCATGGAGGCGACTGGTCGCGCTTACTAGGATGGGAGGAAGCGGGAATACAAATGATAGGTGATCTTTACGAAGATGGGGTGTTGCTGCCGTTCCAGGACCTGCAGGAGCGATTTGACCTTCCGAGGGGCGACTACTTGCTGCACGCGGCAGTCACGGGCGCTATGCAAGCCCACTGGGGGGAAGGGCTGCAGGAACCGGGCACCTCGATGGCCTGCCAGTACACTATGATGGCGGCGGGAACTTTTAAGGCGGTCACGTGCTTGTATTCTAGGATGCAGCGGGAAGCCTTGCAGCCTTTGGCAGCCCTGAAGGCCAAATGGGAGCTGGACCTTCAAGTAGAGATCCCTGACACGACCTGGGGCCAGTTGCTAAGGCGGGCACGGAAGAGTGCGAGAAATGCCAGGTTTCAATTAATTCACTTCTATGTCATCCACAGGGCGTACCTCACCCCCGGGAAAATCCAACAGTATTTTGGGGTGGCCGACGCCATGTGCCCCAGATGTAACACAATTGGGGCGGATTTGGGCCATATGCTGTGGGATTGCCCCTCTCTGGGAGACTATTGGCAGGAAGTTGGGCGGGCCCTTAACAGCGCGACGGATAGGGATATCCAGTTCACTAAAGCGGTTGGCGTCCTTCATTGGTTCCCTCACACGCCTAGGAACAAGACGACGAGTAAATTTATAGATTTAGGGCTTATCCTTGCCAAGCGGGAGATCACGAGAAACTGGAAGTCCAGAGTGGGACCCACGTATAAAAGATGGTATGGGGAGTGTCTGAGATGGGCCGCGTGTGAAAGTACTCTACGGTACCAGATGGCCTGGAGGTTGAATGACGAGAAGGCTCTAGAAAGGGCAACTGCATGGGAAGTGATGGTACAGGCGCTCCGTGATATGGATCTTGAGGAGCAGGAGGGCGAGAGCGAACTGGACCAGGCAGACCCTATCACTACACAGGAGAACACACCTTAGCGAATGAATACTTCCTCCTGCAACACACCGGACACTTTCACACTGTTAACTTAGCACAGAGCGACCACGGGGGAGGGTGGGTAGGAGGCTGGTTTGGAGAGGGGTTGGGGTACCGAAATTTGGGGTGGGGGCGGGGCGAAAATCACAAAAGCTACCCAGAGATATTTGCCTACTGTAGTGGTCAGACGTTGTAAGGAGTTACGAGAAGTTATCAGGGATGAGGTCACCCACACCGAGGACGAGGGGGACCCCCCGGATGAAGAAGAACTAGAAAATAATAATCATGTACAAGCTGTATATTTACTGATGGTTATATTGTCTGTACATTTCTATTGGTGATGCAATAAAAATGATGTTAAAAAAAAAAAAAAAAATTGGAGCAATCAGGCAATGAAGTGCAGCTTCATCACCCCCTTTAACTCTCCCACCCCAATTTAATAATTTGGAAGTGATAGCACCTACTTAAAACCCTCTGAAACATACATTTTTAAGGCGAAGGCTTCATTGTAAGAGATTATGGCCCTGACCTGTTGATAGTAACATCACCAGGCCTCAATGCAATAAATAAATAAATAACAGAAGAGAAAGTGTATATGAAGATCAAGGTAATAAGATTACTAATACACTGGCAGCAATACAGACTAGTAAAAATATAAATATTTTGCACAAGTAACAAAAATCCTTCTTAAAGGCCCTCTTTCTTAGAGTAAAAGAATATAGGGATGCAATATCATGATAAAGGTCAAAAGCTAAATCTTAAAAAATCTCGATGGCATATACAGGTAAAGAAGCCAAGCCACGTGAAAACTAGATGCAGATCAAAATTGAGGTGGAAATCTCCATTAAACCCATAAGATTCAGATATAGCACACTAACAATTCAACAATGCTCAAAAGAATGCCTAACATAGGCATGTTATTATAAAAATGAAGAAGGTGCAGTGCTGAAAAGTCAACAAGAAAAAAGATTTAACCAAATATTAACCTACTCCATTTCATGAGTAATGCAATTGATAGCTGAGGTCTCTAGCCCCTTTAAAACAGGCATGAGAGGTGCTGATATTCATAGACCACCCTTATAGGGACCAGTTCCACATTCAGAAGGATTTAGATTCTGCTTCCACGTGAAAGATAGAGGTTGGAAGTTGGTGGGTGCCAAGTGGAGGAGGCAGAAGGCCACGGGGTGCACACAGTCTTGGCCCTTCCTGCCCCTGCCCTTTCCAAGGCCCGCCCCCCCCCCCCCCCCAAAACTAGCTAAATAAGTTTATAAACTGCCCCACAACTTCACCCAAGTATTCTAGAAATGTGGAAGGCACAGTAAAAGGGTCTGCAGTGGCCATGTACTTTAGGAACCATAATACGTGACCCAGTGCTAAAGGAGGCTGCTTCAATGGGACAAAGATGGCAAAATAAAAACAACAAAAAGAGAGAATTCTGTGCTTCCCTCATGTGGGGGGAGTGTTACACATGAGAATGACAACACAGTTGGGAATTCATAAGATATGTGGGTGCCTGTAAACCATGCCTCTGTGTCTCTCGGCCAGACACTAGCAAGCGATACACCTTATCTAAATACCAAACTGTCAAATGTTTCCCAAGGGGCAAAGAAAAATACAGCGTAGAGTAGATGGGAATTTCCTCTAGACTTTTTCTGCTTGCTTTGCATTGTTCTGGACACCACCATTTGAAGATGTTTATTTGAGGGGTGAGAATGAGGAGAGAACTGTGGGCACTGAAATTTCTACTGATTAAGTTGGACATTGTGTGTGATTATTGCGCTTATCATCTTGCCCGCTGTTCCCTTTCATTTTCTACCTTCCGGATCCTATTGTTTTTGGAGATGTGCAATTCAGGAAATCTCTATCTTTGGCAAACAAGGCACAATAAAAAAAAAATGTTTCCCTTCAACATAGTGCACAAGAATTTCTACCTACCGCCCAGTGAATTTTAGAACATAATGCTTCTGAAACATTTATTTGCTTACGTAGAGTAACAGCTAAGCCTGGGCCGAGTTTGTGGAACTCCGAGAAGTGCAAAAAGAAAAAAAACTCTGCCGTGCTTGGGGGAGCTCGGCAAGCGGCGGAGTGCGTTAGATAAATGCCGCTCGCTGTGATTTTCTTCACCAGGTGTTTGTCCGCACTGTGCAATCATTGCGAAAGGTACCATGCACAGCGAAAGTAGGTGCTGTTTCCTTTCTGCTGCTCGAGTAGATTTTTTACTCGACCAGCAGATTTCTCAACGCGAACGGACAGTTTCTCAACGCGAGCGGTCGCAAGCATAAGCAACCAATCGCAATGAGAAATCTGACCGCCCACATTGAGAAATCTCGCAAGGACGTTGATTTTCCATGCTCACCAACTTGACGTTGGGTTGGCGAATGAGGTGGACTCCCGCTCGCCAACTTGACGTTGACGACCGCGATCAAGGAAAAAAACTAAACTCCGCTATGCGGAGCTAAGTTTTTCGGAACTCCATGAACGGAAAACAAAACAAACTCTGCGAGCAGAGCGGAGTTCCCCACCCAGGGTTAGTAACAGCATATTGACAAAAGGGTAGAGCCTCTCAAATTGTATTCAGGCACATTTTGCTGGTGACAGGAAACATACCAGGGTATTTCACATATATTACCTTCATGTTCATGAACAGAAGAATAACAATTGTTATGAAAAACTCTTTAAGACTGAGGACAAGGACTGGGAATCTGTCTGGATTGTACAACATGGTGTGATGTGCCCGACTCTTACATAAAGGAAAAAACAGGTCAGATGTTCAGCTACTATTGAGTCAATAAGAGGTATTTTTAGAGTGTTCTAGGCATTCCGAAATCTTTATATGTTGGAAATTAAGGAAGATTCTTCATGCTGAAGTTGCAGACAATGTAGAGTGCATACCAATTTTCATATATTGTTCATCAGTCATTAAATGGTAAAAAGAGTTCAAAGCAGGCCCTGGCTTGTTAGTGTTTTTCTTATCATGCCTTTCACGGACACGTCATCATTTGAAGCCTTTGCAAAGATCATTCTTTGTAGATCGTGAAGAGCAGAGTTATTTACAACAACAAAAATTTTTTAAGGAACAAGTAATTCGTCTGCGAGTTACAATTGAAAGATTAGATAAATGACTTGCCAGGTGAAGTGTCGCTAGAAAATCACATACCATTTAAGGGTAAGTATATCAACATTTAGGATCATCATGAGTAGCTATTAACACCTCCACAACTAGATTTTTTCACACCAGCTTCAATTTAATTGTCCAATATTATAGATGCATCCCATGTTTAATTTGCCTGCTTTCTTCGTGGCATATGATTTAGTAATGCTGCCTTCTCTTATATGTAAGTAAAGACTGGAGTAAGTTATCCTTGTTTCCTTTACAATTATGCCTGACAAAAATACTTATCCCGAAAACAAAACAAAAAACTTTCGAGTGGGAAACAAACAAGGCACTTAAAAACTAGACAGCAGCAACATTTCTCTTAACAGGTTTTATGGGAGTTGGCATGCATGCCTTCCTTGTATCATTTTAAATTGCTAGCGCAGCAGAGTGGAGACATGCAGTCAATTGCTATGAGTGGAAATGTTGGATGAATCAGGATTTATTGCAGCTGGATAGTGTGGAACTCTAGGTGAAAGGTTGGCTTTAAGAATTATTTACAAAGGACAAAATCAAAGAACTGATTAGCTTGTTTACAAGTGACACCAATAGGATTATACAGACTTATCATTGAGAAAGCTGAGCTATCCAGTCCGAGCACTGAACAGAAGAGTCAGGTTGACTTTAATTTTGCAAAGGCCATGCAACATAATGAACATGGAAGTGGAACTCAACTTTTTTTTCTTTTTTTACAGTATGAAGAGTTACAGTTTGGCTTGGATCTTAGGCAGAGTGAAACAGCAAAAAAACAAAAAAAGAATACAAGTAAAATAATTAATAGTACAAATTTAGAAGAGTTGCTTTGATTACTTTTCTCTCAGCTAATGTGGAGGATCTGGTAAGACCAGGCCAAATTGAATATAGCGCAGACGTCTTCAAACTAAAGGTCTGGCAGTACACCAAGAAGACCTTAGATTTTAAATCTATATTTTCTAGTTTTCTAAACGTTTGTTGAGGAATACCACCAGATTTAGAAAGAGAAAGGGCGAGCTCCATTTGTGGATGCAAAATTAGTGACACACAAAATGATTATCAAAATGTGGGGGGAAAAGAGAACACTTCCATATTACAGAACAGCTTAAAAAAATCAGTCTCCAATGATAAGTTTGGAATCTTTGAATACATGTTAAATAAATTAAGTATCTTTGACTCGGGTACAAAGGCAGACAAAAACACCGGAAACAAATACAATGCAAACATAGATGAATCATGAATTCAAGCAGCAAGGATACATTGGTATGTGTGCAAGTATATGGAAGCATGGAATCAGATGGTGAAAACCTAAACCACACATGGGTAGAATTGTAAAAATCATGCATTCTGCCAGACTACCAGGGAAGCTATCCACATATATAAAAACATGCAAGGAAAAATGCGATTGATGCCAAAGGACAATCTTATAGTAGGCCAACCTCAGGTTCCTTAAAGAGGAGAACCTATGTGTGGGTGGAACAGGGACTCTCACGCACGACCTGTTTCGGAACAGATATCTGAAATTATGCAGAAGAGGACTTGTGAGGATACAACAGGAAAACATTCAAACTGTCAACATAGACACAGTAGATAACATATCAACAAACAGGAACGAAGTTTGACTAAATGAGTAACTGATCCTTTGGTACAGGGAACAAACTTCAGACCACCATCACAGTTACATCTATGTGAGTGCAGTTAGTAGAATAGTAACACAACAGAGACAGAAGAAGGAAACATAACAATCAAAGCTTTTTTTAAATGAGAACTTGGTTAGGGTCACTATGTTTCTCATTGAACGCCACTCCCTCGCCGTTATTTCATCAATGCTGTTCAGCACAGATTTTGCCCCGCAACAAAGCTTGCAAGGCACGTTTAAAGTGTTATGGTGCAGGCAATTACTGAAAAGAACAGAGTGCCTCTCTTAACTGGGATATCACCCCGGCCATCATGATCGAGGAGGCATTGTGATACCAGTATTAAGTGCCATATAACATTGTTTGCAGAAAGTGCTCTTTCAAGAATAATATACCAAAATGAAGTATATTCATATTACTTTTTGAAACTCAAAAGGTCTTACAAAATAAGAAATAAACCACCCAAAATAAGAAATAAACCACCCATTAAGTTCGCTGCAGAAGGCACATAGGGGCATATGTTTCAAATGTAAGTTTATTTGATTTCGTTCTCAACTGAGAACCACAAATATTTAATACACAATATAAATGTTTAAACAATAAAATAATAAAACTTTTCATTCTAGTACAAAGTTAAACAGGATTTAAAAAATGCAAATATATTATAACATACCAATTCATTTGGCTGAACCTTGCAGAGCGAGATCAAGTCCTGAACAGAAGTGATTCTACATTTTATATAAATTGGTTGTAGAAATCTTTTTCTTGCTTCTACAACTAACGGATTTGGGGAAGTAAACAACAGGTGTTCCAAGTCTTGCTCCCCTCCGTTGCATAAGTTACAGAGACTACTAGATCTTTCTTTCGATAGCCACTTGCAAGTAAAAGATTTTAGAGGAAGTATCTCGGGTCGGAGCAATACAATCGATCTCCTTACTCCATGCTTTAGGTTAAAATACATATACTGTTGTTTTTCCAATAGACCAATGTTTCAGCGTATTTTTTATATAGTGACAGATTGGCACAGTGCTGAACGTCGAGGTCAAAGCTTAATCTTGGAGTCAAGTTTATTAAGAAAAGCTTCAGCTGGGCAGGGGTCCATGATTGTAACAAGTCTGTATTAACATTTGATAATTTAACCCCTTCCATGCTGGGCCGATTCTGCTCGTGTGCTAGGCTTTTAAAGAATGAATGGCTTTATGACGGCCCCCAGCCGTCATAAGCACACGAACACCGTGATGCATGACGGATGGGGGCCGTCATCAGCATGGAAGGGGTTAAAAGCAGTTGAGACATTCCTACCAAATACGTATTTCAAAGTTCCTTGGTCAAATGTCTCTGTTTTGAGTAGGGATCGCAGCGTTCCTTCTTCCACATGAAGGAGGTTATATGCCCATTGTGAGAAGGTGGCCTGATATGCAGTGCTCACTATTCTAGTGAACACTATGTATCAGTCCAGCAACCCTTATTGATGATTGGTTGTAAGTCAACCTTATAGACCAGCTATCCTAGTAGCGTGGATACGAGCAGTCTAAGGCTAAAGACTCGAGAGGGCGTGTTAAGCCAGCTGTTTACCACACATATACCCCTTGAATACCAAGTGAAAGGACACCACACAAGTGTTATGAAAATAAACAGTTATTTATTTAAAGATCACAACAGCCCTGTACTCTTTATGAGGACAGGGTACTAAGCACAAACCAAAACTCTTACAAAAATACTTAAGTTAGCACAGTATATACAAATGCCCGAGGGGCACGGAAAACCATATACTCTGAAAGTGGAATGCGAAATTCCTAGCAGGTAAGTACAGTACTAATAGCTTTTGGAATCGCTAGGACTTGACTAGGGAATCGTTGGATTACTTCTAGGAGACCTAGGGGACTCGGGTGCAGTGTGTGCACTCTCACGCGAGATGCGGGACAAAAGTCTATGGTAGCTAGGAATTAGAAAGTTAGTGTTCTCGGGCGAACCCGACCTGGTAGGGAGAAAACGAAAGTAGATTCTGACCCTTGGATAGTGAGGCTATGCTGGGGCACCGAAATGCCGAAGTTACCTAGCCCAGGGGCTGCAGCTGCATAGGTCTGAAAAGACGTCGGGAATCCTCGTAGACGGACCAGGAGCCGGAAGAAAAGATGCTGGCCGGTGACCAGTGAAGAAAGTTCAGTTGGATCCAAGCCTGGATCTCGAAGATAGATGACACCTGAAAGCAGAGGGGACCAAGTTCGAGACTACTAGCCAGTAGTCAGTGGGCACCAGGAGGGCACCGGATGGTAGCCACCTCGACTAGGTGAGTGGGTGACGCTTGACTCGAAGATCTCACGGACCAGGAGGCGTTGTCGGCGACCAGGATGGAGGATCGAGCTGTCCCACGAAGATGGAAGCTGTCGGCGTCGCTGGACCCAGGATTGGGCAACAAAGCCTTGGCAAATTCAAGCCCACGCGGTGGACCTAAAATGGCGTCTGGAGTGGACCAGGAGGGTCCGGGGTGCCTCTCTTGAACAAGGAAGCAAGGGCCAGCCTGGAGCAACCAGACCAGCAGTCGTGAAGTCGTTGGGCGTCGTTCAGAAGGCCACAAGCCAGCCGGCTAGTAGCCAAACAACGCGGTGCACAGCAAACAGCAGAAGGGCCCCACGCCGATCGTGGAGATGCAGGGGGGCTGATCTTGGGTGCTGGAGCTGCGCAGGGTCGGGGCTTCTCGGACCCCAAAGCACTCACCAGTGGAGGACACGGTGGGCTTGCAGTAAAGATGTCGTGCAGTCTTGGCGATCGTCGGTCCCTTAAGGTCTCGTCGCACTCACGGTTCTCAGCTTGGCTGTAGAGGTGAGTAGAGGTCAGAGGTGCCAGGGAAGCCGGGTCTCGTCGAGCTGGGTCGTCGGATTCGTGATGAAGGACTTGCAGCAGACCGCAGTGTTCTTTAGGATGGTGCCCGCTTGATGCAGGGTGACTACTCCTTAGCCACAAGGGAGAATCTTGAAGAAGAAATCGTGAAGTCCTTTCGAAGAAAGTGGTATCTTGATTCCAAAGATGATCTAATTTTAACAGGGGGCCCGCTCCCATCTTTATACTAAAAAAGGGGGCTGACCCGGTGACTAGGTCCTGCCTATGGGTGGGACTAGGTGGGGGGTGGTTACACCCCTCAGCCATGCCGGACTTCCCCAGGCCAGGGGCTGGTGTGCCCCTGGAACTGGTTCAGACCGGCCTATGCGTAGTGAGCACCGGGGTGCCACTCAGCAGTCACCTTCCTGTAAAGCCCTGCCTACCCAGGATACACAAAACCATGTCTGGGACGGTGCTAGCACCGCCCCTGACAGGAAACCCTTTGTCCAGGCTCCCCTCGCTGGAAGGACTCCCAGCTGCAGGGGGTCAGACTCGTGTCTGTGGTGGCAGCATCCATTTTGTGGAGCTGAGGCTTCAGTTAACTTTAACCGGGGTTCACAGTTACATACATGTCGTGTCCCTCTAGAAGGGTGGAATGCTAACCCCGTCGCCAGAATTGGCGAGGGGTTAGTATTCCAATTCGTATGACACCTTACTCGACATGTTTTGATAAAGCAATACCAAAGATAGCATTTAACCGCGAGGATTATAATGCACTTAAGAGTATATGGTATGCGATATCATGGAACAGCTATTAGGACTTGATTCCGCAAGCTGCAGACAGGCTCAGCTCATGCCAGAGCGCCATCTCACACGATTCCAAGCACTCTGCCTTCAGGATTGTCAAGGCCTGCCATAGGAGTGACTGATAGGAATCTGTGTGTCCATTTTAGGGTTAGGTATAGGTATACTACACCTACAGCAAAGGGTGATTACACGACTTTGCCCCAGCTGTCATGCAGCCAGTTGTGTCAAATTTAGGAGGCCAGCCAGGGGTGGCATAATACATGCTGCAGCCCCTGGCAGCCCTGGGTACACCCATGCCCTGAGTTACAGGGTCTGATAGGGTGGCCCAGTACCAATTGGAAATGTACCTAGGGTACATGGAATCCATTTTAAAGAGAGAGCAGTAGGCCTGGGGTCCTGATTGGCAGGGTCCCAGGTCGACTATGTCCAAAACCAGCTAAAACACAGGGCAAAAAGTTGGGGGCAACCATAGTCAGGATGTACCTTCCTACACAACCCCCCCCCAAACGAAAGGAGATAAGGCTATCCTTGTCCAGGTAAGCCTCTATTACCTAAGTGGCCATATAAGGAAGGACCAGCTCTGGCTTGGTTTCCCCCTGTGTCATGGTCCACTAGGCAACCCCTCACCCTAAGGGTATCTGAGGGTCTCCACCATAGGGAATCTCTGTCTCTGGTGTATCTTGGGAAAGAAGAAGGCTGATGCTGGGATGGAGTGCTGAAGTGAGGCTCCTCTACCTTTGGGCTCAACTTCCTCCAATCACCATTCATCATGTGTGCCTTTCTTTCTTTAGCTGAGATGCACTGAGCTCTCAGGGTCAGCCTCTGGCTACCTAAAGCTGGAGGCTGAGTCCCTCTGTTTGGCTTACTGGAGGGACAGGTCAGGTCTGGGGTTTTTAGGCCCCATGTTTGGCTGTGCCCAACAGTGTCCAGCTGTGGGAGTTCCCTAACTACTTTTAAGGGGGATCCCTCAGGAGTCTGTTCTATTTTCACTTGGCTAGGTTTACCAGCTTCAGTGATCCTAATCTGCTGATTAGGGGGTTCTTTTGGACAGGGGGCCCTTTGGGGTCCACCACTGGCCTCCCTGGTCTCTTCAGCCCTGGGCTGACTGAGGCAGGGTAGAGAGGTGCAGGTTACCTGCTCCAGACTGGGTCCCACCTGGGAAGGGTCCACTGCCATCAGGGGCTCTGCCAGGCTAGGCCTGACTACCTCTGGGGCAGTTCCTTCAACAGGGGTAGAGTCAGTTCCCTGAGGAGGCTGGCTCTCACCTAGTGTCTGGGAGGGGGAAGACTCTTCTTCCTCCTCAATGCTCTCTGTTTGAGTGGAGTGATCCATTGTTTCAGGCTTCACAATCTCACTATCTGTTTGAGTAGAGGCTGAGACCATTTCAACCTTGCCAACCTTTTCAGGAGGGCACTCAGTTTGTGTTTGGGCTGTGACTGTCACAGCCCTCCTATCCTTTTCTGGAAAGTCTGTCTGAGCCTGGGCAGTGGCTACCACTGCCCTTCCAACCTTCTCAGGGAGGAATGGTGCTTGGACTGGGGCTGTAGCTATTACTGCCCCACTAACCTGTCTGGATAGGCCTATCATTCTGGAATGAGTTTCTTGTTCCACCTCAGCCCATGCTGAGAGTTCCAGGTCATTCCCCAGTAAGCAATCTACAGGTAGGTTATCTGTCACTGCCACTCTCATGGGCCCTGTGACATTACCCCAGCTGAGCTTGACTACTGCCATGGGATGCCTTCTCTTCATTCCATGAATGTCTGTCACCTGATAAGTAAAACCAGGGGTCAGTTGAGCAGAGGGGACCAGATGGTCACTCACCATGGTGAGGCTGGCCCCTGTGTCTCTGAATGCCTCAACTTTCTGACCATTCACTAAAACTTCTTGTCTATACTTGCCCAACATGTGGGGTCCAGTAGTGAAGTTGGCAAACCCCATGCCAGTCTCACAGACAAGAGTGTGGTCGGGGAACCTGGCTAAGCCATAGTCCTCCTGATTGCCCAAAGTAATGCCCACCACATTCTTGGGGGCACTCCCACCACCTGGGGGATTACCACTAGTGGTAACAGGAGGTTTAGGAGTATTACCTGGGGGTATATTTCCCTTATTACCATTTTTAGGGCAACTGGCATCACTTTTGTAATGGCCCACCTGTTTACAGGTATGGCAATAAGGTTTCTTTTGTTCAGAAGGAGTGTTCTGGGACCCACCACCCTTGTTGGAATTTTGGGGCCCTTGGGAAGTCTTCTCTGTGGATTTATCCCCACCCTTCTCTTGAGGCTTGGTTGATTCCTTTTTCTGGTCACCACCCTGGTTTTTAGGCCTAACCCTGGTTCTGACCCATTTGTCTGCCCTCTTACCCAATTCCTGTGGAGAGGTCAACTCAGAGTCTACCAGGTGCTGATGTAATAGCTGGTTCTGACAATTATTTAAGATTTGCTCCCTCATAATTAGATTATACAATCCTTTAAAATCAGTAACCTTACTACCCAGTAGCCAGCCTTCAAAAGCCTTAGTGGCACAATCAACAAAGTCAGTCCAATCTTGAGACTGAGTTTTCTGGGTGTCTCTGAACAGCATCCTGTATTGTTCAGTGGTTAAACCAAACCCATCAACCAGTACATTCTTCAAGACTTGGTAATTGTTAGCATCCTCCACCCTTGTGGTGAGGAGCTTATCTCTACCTTTACCATCAAAGGAGAGCCACAAGATAGCTGCCCACTGACTTTGGGGAACACCCTGCACAGTGCAGGCTCTCTCCAAAGCAGTAATCCATTTGTGGATGTCATCCCCTTCCCTAAAGGGGGGCACTATCTTATTCAGGTGCTTTTTATCAAAACTCCTTTCCCTATTGCTAGGTTTATTGCTGCCACCAGTGGGAACTAGCCCACATAATTCTTGCTCTCTAGCAAGGGCAAGTCTCTCTTTGGCCAGGGCAAGTTCTTCCCTTTCAATCCTCAGTTTGACTGCCCTTTCTTCAGCTTCATACACTCTCCTCTTAGGGGAAGACATTCCTCTGTGAGAAGAGTTGAGAGAGCCATTGGTTCGAAAGGATCTGCTAGAGCCTCTTGATAGAGACCTAACTCGTCCATTCCCAATGTTAAGCTGACCTGAGAGTGGGCCCAGGAGTCCCCCAGTACCAAGCTCATGTCTGCTTAAGTTGGACCTGCTTAGTCTACTGACTTCTAGCTGTCCCTTATCTGCCTCATCCCCTGATAACTCATCCTCATCCTCAGCAACATCTGCCTCAAGGAGGGGATGGATATCAAAGGGACCCTGTAAGGAGGGCAAACTTCCATCTGGATTAGAAGGGTCTGGGTTACCAGCCCTACTGGCATCATAAGCCTCTAGGAGACCAATCAGAAAGGAAGTGGTGGGGTTAGACCCCTGTTTTAGTTTCCTGAGAGTACACACTTGTCTCATCTCATGGAAGCTAAGAGCAGTATATTTTGAAGGGATGACCTGTGGAGGGTCAACTGACACAAGGGGAGACTCAGTGTTTCCTCCTGTGACCGACATACTGCTTCTAGTGTGGTGTAAGTGATGCACCTACCTACACTATGTGTTACCTACTGGTCCCTTGCTAGAGTTGTAGCCAAGGTGTGCTAAGCCTTGAGGAGCTACAACAGCTGGTTCAGTAGAACTCAGAGTATTCTAAGCTTTAGTTATATGTACCTAACAGTACTTATGTGATCTTTCAACAAGATATTCTTAGGATACGTGTGGTAAAACAACAGCAAGCTCAAATCCCAACCGCTGCTCACCAATGTGAGAAGGTGGCCTGATATGCAGTGCTCACTATTCTAGTGAACACTATGTATCAGTCCAGCAACCCTTATTGATGATTGGTTGTAAGTCAACCTTATAGACCAGCTATCCTAGTAGCGTGGATACGAGCAGTCTAAGGCTAAAGACTCGAGAGGGCGTGTTAAGCCAGCTGTTTACCACACATATACCCCTTGAATACCAAGTGAAAGGACACCACACAAGTGTTATGAAAATAAACAGTTATTTATTTAAAGATCACAACAGCCCTGTACTCTTTATGAGGACAGGGTACTAAGCACAAACCAAAACTCTTACAAAAATACTTAAGTTAGCACAGTATATACAAATGCCCGAGGGGCACGGAAAACCATATACTCTGAAAGTGGAATGCGAAATTCCTAGCAGGTAAGTACAGTACTAATAGCTTTTGGAATCGCTAGGACTTGACTAGGGAATCGTTGGATTACTTCTAGGAGACCTAGGGGACTCGGGTGCAGTGTGTGCACTCTCACGCGAGATGCGGGACAAAAGTCTATGGTAGCTAGGAATTAGAAAGTTAGTGTTCTCGGGCGAACCCGACCTGGTAGGGAGAAAACGAAAGTAGATTCTGACCCTTGGATAGTGAGGCTATGCTGGGGCACCGAAATGCCGAAGTTACCTAGCCCAGGGGCTGCAGCTGCATAGGTCTGAAAAGACGTCGGGAATCCTCGTAGACGGACCAGGAGCCGGAAGAAAAGATGCTGGCCGGTGACCAGTGAAGAAAGTTCAGTTGGATCCAAGCCTGGATCTCGAAGATAGATGACACCTGAAAGCAGAGGGGACCAAGTTCGAGACTACTAGCCAGTAGTCAGTGGGCACCAGGAGGGCACCGGATGGTAGCCACCTCGACTAGGTGAGTGGGTGACGCTTGACTCGAAGATCTCACGGACCAGGAGGCGTTGTCGGCGACCAGGATGGAGGATCGAGCTGTCCCACGAAGATGGAAGCTGTCGGCGTCGCTGGACCCAGGATTGGGCAACAAAGCCTTGGCAAATTCAAGCCCACGCGGTGGACCTAAAATGGCGTCTGGAGTGGACCAGGAGGGTCCGGGGTGCCTCTCTTGAACAAGGAAGCAAGGGCCAGCCTGGAGCAACCAGACCAGCAGTCGTGAAGTCGTTGGGCGTCGTTCAGAAGGCCACAAGCCAGCCGGCTAGTAGCCAAACAACGCGGTGCACAGCAAACAGCAGAAGGGCCCCACGCCGATCGTGGAGATGCAGGGGGGCTGATCTTGGGTGCTGGAGCTGCGCAGGGTCGGGGCTTCTCGGACCCCAAAGCACTCACCAGTGGAGGACACGGTGGGCTTGCAGTAAAGATGTCGTGCAGTCTTGGCGATCGTCGGTCCCTTAAGGTCTCGTCGCACTCACGGTTCTCAGCTTGGCTGTAGAGGTGAGTAGAGGTCAGAGGTGCCAGGGAAGCCGGGTCTCGTCGAGCTGGGTCGTCGGATTCGTGATGAAGGACTTGCAGCAGACCGCAGTGTTCTTTAGGATGGTGCCCGCTTGATGCAGGGTGACTACTCCTTAGCCACAAGGGAGAATCTTGAAGAAGAAATCGTGAAGTCCTTTCGAAGAAAGTGGTATCTTGATTCCAAAGATGATCTAATTTTAACAGGGGGCCCGCTCCCATCTTTATACTAAAAAAGGGGGCTGACCCGGTGACTAGGTCCTGCCTATGGGTGGGACTAGGTGGGGGGTGGTTACACCCCTCAGCCATGCCGGACTTCCCCAGGCCAGGGGCTGGTGTGCCCCTGGAACTGGTTCAGACCGGCCTATGCGTAGTGAGCACCGGGGTGCCACTCAGCAGTCACCTTCCTGTAAAGCCCTGCCTACCCAGGATACACAAAACCATGTCTGGGACGGTGCTAGCACCGCCCCTGACAGGAAACCCTTTGTCCAGGCTCCCCTCGCTGGAAGGACTCCCAGCTGCAGGGGGTCAGACTCGTGTCTGTGGTGGCAGCATCCATTTTGTGGAGCTGAGGCTTCAGTTAACTTTAACCGGGGTTCACAGTTACATACATGTCGTGTCCCTCTAGAAGGGTGGAATGCTAACCCCGTCGCCAGAATTGGCGAGGGGTTAGTATTCCAATTCGTATGACACCTTACTCGACATGTTTTGATAAAGCAATACCAAAGATAGCATTTAACCGCGAGGATTATAATGCACTTAAGAGTATATGGTATGCGATATCATGGAACAGCTATTAGGACTTGATTCCGCAAGCTGCAGACAGGCTCAGCTCATGCCAGAGCGCCATCTCACACGATTCCAAGCACTCTGCCTTCAGGATTGTCAAGGCCTGCCATAGGAGTGACTGATAGGAATCTGTGTGTCCATTTTAGGGTTAGGTATAGGTATACTACACCTACAGCAAAGGGTGATTACACGACTTTGCCCCAGCTGTCATGCAGCCAGTTGTGTCAAATTTAGGAGGCCAGCCAGGGGTGGCATAATACATGCTGCAGCCCCTGGCAGCCCTGGGTACACCCATGCCCTGAGTTACAGGGTCTGATAGGGTGGCCCAGTACCAATTGGAAATGTACCTAGGGTACATGGAATCCATTTTAAAGAGAGAGCAGTAGGCCTGGGGTCCTGATTGGCAGGGTCCCAGGTCGACTATGTCCAAAACCAGCTAAAACACAGGGCAAAAAGTTGGGGGCAACCATAGTCAGGATGTACCTTCCTACACCCATCTGATGACGTTGCTAATTCCTCTAGCATAGGAACTGACTGAAGAAAATTCTAGGCGAAGAGCTTGTACTGTGATTGCTTGGGACATCTTTGAGTTTCTGTAAGATTCTCCCTTCTTTTAGGTCCATGTGTTTCCATTGTTTTAAAGGGATATGTTCTAGAGCATATGAAAGCACTGGCGGAATCTTGGCACTATAAACCTGAAGTAGCGAAGAGAAGTGTCTTAGGCCGGTCGAGACATACAAACGTGATAGTGCCCCCGCGTGGATGTCGGCTTTCCTGGTTAAATTCTGTGTATGGAGCACGTTTTGTAGGGACTTTGTAAAGATTCGACCTCGATAGGTGTATTCATTTGTCACTTCCACCGATTTTCCCCCTAGCGTCCAGTTAAATTTGATAGGGGCATATGTATCAAGCCCTTTTCCCATATTTCAGGGGTGCTACAGGGTGTCCTTTTGACACCCCTGCACCCTTGAAATTGCATTCACAATTTGCGAGTACCTAATGGGTACTCGCAAATTGCAAATGTCTTACCATTCATTCCTATAGGTCTCTAGGCCCATAAGAATCAATGGAAAGGTATTCCTTAATGGCGGATCGCAATTTGCTAATCACAATTAAGGAATATTAAGGAATCGCAATAAATATTGCGATTACTACATACATTTCATTTTGCAAGTCCGTAATAGCGATTCGCTAAAAATCGCTATTAGGACTCGCAAACGGGCTTGTTCATACATATGCCCCATAAAGAATAAAGTACACATATATATTTAGGCTAGAAATCTAATTTCTGTCTAATTGCTTTCTACAAGACCCATCAATTGCTCAAATAGGCAATATCATCAGTTTAACAATGGTAAAAGAAATAATAAAAAAGAATCTGTAAATTCCTTTCAATATTTAAATCTGAAAAGTACACATAATTGATAATCTCTAATTTAGGAAAAAGCTCAAGAACATGAAAAACTAGCCCTAAAATCTCCTTAAAGGTGGAAATCTGGTACAGCTGTTATAGAGATGGAAAGCTTTTTTCCTAGTTTGAGTCTCTGAGACTTTAAGAATCTTCTTGACCATTGCTTCTTGTACTGGTTCTCTTGTTTTTCATCGGATATCCTGTTCGGAAAGTTAAAAAAAATTGCAGCAAAAACCAGCAAACATGCGGCCAGCTTCACTTCTAAGTTGTTGGGGGTTAATGCACGTTGGTATTTTGCTAACAATGCTTAGAAGCACATAATAAAAACTCACTGTTTTTTTAGGCTCATACATTGCCAAAGCAAGCCCTTCAATTAGCACACCTGGTTTTGCTTCACTGCAGAATAAAAGAGAGAGACATATAGGGCTGTGAAAGTGTGAGTGTTAAACTTGACAGGAGAAGGGCCATGACATGATCAATTCTATTCAATTTCCTCCATGGTCCTTATCTGAAATAGGTAAAATGTGAACACCATCCTCCTCTGCATGTTTTGAGGGTCATTTTGAGCACCAATGGTCTAATACACGGGTCTCCAGCTTTTCTATAATAAAAGCTGTTTATGCTCAATAAACATCACCCCGAACAACTAACTGGTCTAATGTGTAGGAGGAAAAAAGAGGAAGTGCAGCTTATTGATTTTAATGGAATTAAAAAAATGCCTAGGGTATGAACCCTTGTTGAGTCTTCCAAATTTAGTTATTGAGGTGAGGGCAATATGGGTCTCCTGTAGAGATTGAATGACTCCTACACATCTGGTAGAGGTCTGAACTCAGTAAAACAGTCTTCCGTGATATCCGCTGTAGGCCGTTCATATCAAGGGAATGAAAGGCTCCAGAACAGAGAATACTTGATAATGTTCCAGCGAGGCCCATGAAAAATGGTAATCAAAAGTGAAAAGAAAGAGTTAGACACCTTCAGTTACATTAATTCAGATGGCCACTGGTTTCCTCTTCAAATTCTTTCTCCTTGAAAACTGCACTTAATGCCAAAACAAGTATGACTAGTAGCTGGGAGGGAAATAAATAAATAAAATAAAATAAAGGGAACACTATATCCCCAAAACCAGTGCTTAAGTTGGGGAAGGAATGAGTACCGGTGTCTAAAGCTCTGCCCTAATAAATGTCGGTGCGCCAAATTAATAGTCTTGAATGCATCTCATGCTTTTTAAATCCACTACCAGGCACATCCTGGCCCTGTATCTTACTATTGCAGGTTCCTGCTTTCTCCCTTTGTTATGGTTTTCCGTTTTTCTCTTCCTCTTCCTCCTCTCACCTTTGTGCATTTTTCCCTCTCTTGCTCTCTTGTCAATGTCTGATGAGGATAAATAAGTGCCGGTTACCAAAAATGAGAGCTGCTGGGTTCCACCGACTCAAATTAAGCACTGCTAAAAAACGAAGTTACAAAAAAAACATAATTTCACCTAGTGGGAACTATTGTCTCGTCATATTCTTTATCTTAAAATATTTCCCCGGCAATACCTAATAATATAGATGGAGGGACCTAAAACTTTGTGAAAAGTAATATGACCTGAAAATATGTTGTAGCCTAGATTTTCAAAACAAGATTTTTACTCTAGCTTCTGGTCCAGGTAATATTAGCCAGCAAATTTCTGTCAACCATATACTGGTGCAAATCTGCATAATTAAAATACTTTCTCAGGGGGGAAAATGGGAATGTTAAAAATAATAAACATTTGTGGGGATGGGCATAAAATATCCACTACAAGGTACAGAGACAAGTACCGTATTTTCCGGCGTATAAGACGACTTTTTAACCCCTTAAAATGTTCTGGAAAGTCGGGGGTCGTCTTATACGCCGGGTACCAAATTTGACAGTATGTTTTCATGCGTTTTTATATAGCGCAGACTTTACCTGAAGGTGTCAGACCGCTTCTCAATAGGAAATGGTGCAGCTTAACTTTAACAGAAGACCGATGCTGTTTTTTTCTGTGGCAAGAGACAGGATTTTCAGTTGCCACATGGTGATGTCCACCTGTGCATGAGCATTCGCAAACTTGTGCCAGGTACATAATATGAGGCCATGTTGTTTGCAGAAGTTCTGGACGAATAACGCAAGTCTCTGGAAGCCTTATTATTGGTCCTCAATAACATTAAGTATTCTGGGGAACTATGTGCTACTAGCTTGTTTCCTTTTTCACTGATGTAATAAAGTTCAATCGACAGAATGTAAGAAGAGCATGTGCCTCATTTACCTGTCCGCACAATGTGTGTACAATGAAATATGACAGATTAGAACTAAACCTTGTACCTAATGCCAGTGGCAACACACATCTGAATTTAAGCTTATATACACATCCTGCGTTGGGCTGCGCTGGAAGTGGGGGTAGTCTTATACGGCGAGTATAGCACAAAACCTACATTTTATCATCAAAAGTAGGGGGTCGTCTTATACGCCGGGTCGTCTTATACGCCGGAAAATACGGTAAAACAAGTATTGGCATAGCCTATATGTCTCGCCTTTAGGACCTTATAGTTTTGTAGTTATGCTTTACACGTAGAAGTGTTGGTTGGGGTTTAAAAGAAGCAACACAGGCAATACATTAAAAATGCAGATTACTCGCTGAACACTACATATGGGCCCACCGTCAACCTCCTGTCCCGAACGACTGGCATGGACTGGTTGGGGGAGGGACTAGAAAAGCAAGATGAAAGGGTGGGGTAGCGAGATAAAGCAGCAATGGGGGGTGTGGGAGATTGAGGTAAAGCCAAGTGCCATGCTGAGCGAAGGAAACTATTGCTTCAATAAATAAATGCAGATTATTTGTTGCGTGTGGCCCCCAGACTAAAGGTGTCTACATGTTGCAGGAAGATTGCAGAGGAAAAAAAAGTAAGATAAATAAATAAAGTTGGGGGTAGGCGCATATGCAAGAACAGAGGGTGGGGGCTTATGGGGACAGGGCCGAAATACAGAGAAGTGCTGCTCGGAGGGTGAAGCCTTGTGGCTATGACATGACCTGTTCTGCTAATAGTGGTGCAGCTTTGTAACGATTTCCAGCCACCTGTTCTACTCTTTCCATTTATTTGATACATGTATTGTATTGTATTGTAATTGCATTTATATAGAGCTTACTACCCCTGACGAGGCGTCATGCATAGAAGATATGTGGCACTTGCAAAACTGAGTTGCAAAAAGCTCTCTTGGCAGCTGTAATACTGAGTTGGGAAACTTTACACAAAAAGTTGGGCGGATAAATGTTGGCCCTTCCTGCAGCATTTTGAGAACCATGATGATTCGTTGAAAATTGTGATTATTTAGACCTATAAATTTAAAGCTCATAGTTCAGTTAAAGAGCCAACTAAATTGGTTGGAGCAGTGCTGTGTCATCGGCAAACCCTGATCTGTTCCTGGCTTGTCCTTGCTCTGCTGCATTGGTGCATTATGTTGAAATTCGCCTGCAAGTAGCCCTTCGGGTTTATGCCGGCCAATATAGTTTGCATATAAATTGTCATGTTGTCCTAGTTGGTACACTGTATATTCTTGTTCTGGGAACACATGTTCCAATCCTGTTTGGGACCTACCTGCCTGATGGTGACTCGTTTAAAGTACAGACAACATTAATGTTTACAAGGTTTAGTAAAAAAACAGTCAAAATCATAAATAATTGTCACTGGAATCTCAAAGTTGCTTTAACTACTCTTATTTAGTAGCCAAATAGTTTAGTCCACCGAACCTAAAAACAATCATAACATTATGACTTGGGTGGATTGTTTTAAACTGCAGACTTGAACAGTCTGTGAAAAGGCTCCTTGGATGAAACTTACAAAAAACTCCCTGGGGGACCTTGCATTTGGGGTAGGTCAGGCAGGTTGTACTGTTCAGCGGTGCATTCCAAATGTACTCCATACAGTGACCGTGTTGAACGGTAACACTGTGTGTTGTAAGGTAGGGCTACCATACGGACAAACGAATCTATGATCAAAGTGGATCACAGCTAGGACTTGAAAGACACCCTCTGCATAGCAGGGAATTGTTTTCCCACTCATAGAGGTGACCACTGGGGCACCGCCTTCAGACACTAGTGAAATGGGATGGTTTTGTTGATGCACATGTCCAGGTGCAGGAAAAATTGTGGAATAACTTATTTTAAGCATACAGACTCCTGTCTCTTCGTTCTGCTATTGATCACATCATCTGGGCCTTTTCCAGTCTCTATAGAGACTACTATGTTTACGTATTTGTCCAACAGACAAAATGCTCCTGTTACACGTAAGCCCCACACCCATGCACAACCCTATGGAGGCTTTTTGAGTCTTATTCACTGCAGTGCGAACCTAAACTTGTATTCAACCCCTGTGACTTAACAAGGCTTAAAGGTAGGGCTGGATAAAATACCACAATTCAAAAAACCTGCTCCCGGTAGTAGACGGGGTTGTTGTCATATACAGCACTACTTGGCAGGTAGCCCACTGCGAAAAAAGAGCTTGTTTTTCACCTAATTGGTCTGTTAGACCTTGTGGTCCCTCCAGTTGGCTCTCAGTTTATCTATTGGCTGTCACCCGGTACCCCTCGTTGATAAACACCCCCCTTATCCACAGCCCCATTGATAATTGTATATGTTTTGTATATGTTACCAGTTTAGCTATTCATTCTACCAAGTCTGCCAGGAAGCCGCTATTATTCCAGCTGTGGTAACATAACCAATTCAGTATTACCAGCTGCACTCTTTAAAACTAACCAGTCAGATTCGCGCTCAGGGGCCCACTGTTTCCGAGATCGCTTGTTTAATTTACAGAGTTTTATATAGAGCGAACTTGAACCGAATCTGGTATCAGAGCGCATTATATAGCACCAGTTGCATTACATGAGAACACGTTTATTTCTGGAAAAACATTAATTCAATGAGCTCAATGGAAAGAAAAGCACGGCTATAAAGTGACAACTTCTGTCAGGGTATCAACATACCACCATCCCCACTCCAACCAAAAGAAATATTGTTTTTTTTTCCTTTGGGGTGATTTCAAAACATTTTTTTGATTTGCTGATACCCCATCTTTTTTGTACCATTGCTATTACTACAAATGTAGAGCCATGCTTCCAAACGCAACCACCAACTGATACTACAAGTTGAAAAATAATAGTAATGTAACAAAACAACATATTTACATTATGATAACGTGCCACAAGTCACAGTTAATACTTTATTCATTTAGCTTTGTCTCAAGAGTATTTGGGATTACGTGTGCTCAGAATTTCTAGTTGAGTGAACTATATTGTAGAATTTATCTAGCACTTAATACAATGCTTGAAGTTAATATAGCGCAGTGTTCCCGAGACTCTGAGTGAATAGTTCATTAAGTTCAGGTTTTGAATTTGCATTCTGGGACTTGTAGTTCTAATTTAATAGTGAGATTAACTAGGCTACAAGTCCCAGAATGCAAAGCAAAAATGGTGAAAGGGTGAGCTACTCACACATAGAACTGAGAAAAGTGAGACCTCTGTGGGCTAATGCTGGATCCCAGGACAGAGTTCATCATCAGGCACAACAACAAATCCAAAGTCATCCAAATAATGGAAATCAGAAACTAATGCAAAGATTTAAAAGGACCAGCAGCATGATAAAGGACACCTCTGTGGATTGTATATGTTGGATTTAAGTAGCACAAAATTAGCTACAAAGCAGAGTTTGCAGCGATGGTGCAAAGCGGTCAGAAGAATGCAAGGCACACTTGTGGCAAGCATACTGGTAGCATAGGATAGATTATCAGGCACCTGTATAGCATGGCACAGACAACAGTGTGTGTGCGGGGGGGGGGGTGGGGGGGGGGGGAGTGTCAGCGTACCACTCAAACTGGCAGAAGTGATTACAGGTATGCCTAAGTGCTTGACCAAAGAAGACACAGTAAGAAGGAAAGAGTTCCTAGTTGGCCGGGGACAGAGTAGTCAGGGAAATACAACCAGAGATGACGCGGAGCTGCAGCTACGTGCTGCACATACGCACCTCAATAGAGTAGTGCAGTTCTTGTATCCACTTGTCCATTTGTTATTTGCACGGAACTGTGTGCATGGTGCTACCTCACCAAAGTCTCGTAGCGCTTTCCATGATTAACTGTATATGCTTAATGGGTAGAGGCGCACCTGCAGTGCTTTCCGAAATGCCACAGCTTTGAAGCATCCCTAAATTTGTAGCCATGAGTTGAGTTCTGCATTCGTAAACTCTCCCTTCTGGTCTGAAAACGCTCCACTCCCAGGCGCGCGCGCCTGAGCCTATATCCAGTGTATGCCTGCAGCGCTGTTGCGTGGAAGCGGTGATGCGCCCTGTTGTGCCTCCCGTGAACCGAGAAGCGAGCACCAGGCATTGCGCTTCTGGGCTGAGACAACATAGATCGCTATATAAATCCGAAAAGTAAAATAAATAGAGGACTAATCTTTTCGGTTATATTTTCCGGTTGCATAGAGGAACAAGGTTTCAGACTGGGCGAGACTCGCACACCGTTTACCTTGCAGGAGCGAGCAACGGCGCTATATGTTCCAAAGCGTGAGCATGATAATTGCAAACAGAAGGCGACGCTGCTCGCTCCCGCAAGGCAAACGCTCGGCATGCACGAGTACTCATTGGAAACAGTGCAAAACATGCACGAGTTTCCAAGAAAGTACAGAGCAATTCCAAGAGGTCATCTCCTAAGCAGCGCGTTCGCGCTAAGTACGCGAGACCTAAAAAAGCCAATAGAAGCAAAATATTGTGTTGGAAACCCCAGTAGGGAATAGGGCTAAAAACGTTGCTGCAATTGAGGTCGAGAGAGATATTGGCCTCTAGCCCTGCCCTGAAAGGACGGAAATCACTAGTGGTGCAAACTTCCCAGCGAAATAGACATGTCAGTATCCGATTTTATAGACTGTAGTGCATCGTCAATGTGTTTACCAAAAAGATATCCTCCGTCTAACAGCA
Source organism: Lissotriton vulgaris (assembly GCF_964263255.1). NCBI lineage: Eukaryota > Metazoa > Chordata > Amphibia > Caudata > Salamandridae > Lissotriton > Lissotriton vulgaris. The sequence goes on from NC_141693.1 coordinate 665,707,865, forward strand.
TATCCATCACTTGCCCTTCTGGGCGGGATGTGCTTGCTTTAAGCCAACCTTGGCATCTTAACATCACCGTTCTAGCCACCTGACTGAAGGTAGTGGACGAAATATCTATGACCACATCGATAATCTTGAACAGGTCTTTTGTCCTTTTGACAGGATGTCCTTTGCCTCTTTCGTCTTGTCCTCAGAGAGACATTCCAACAGAGATGAGACGTCAGACCACATCTGTGAGAAAGTGCCATCTTTCTTGCATTGGTATGCCCCCACTTTTTTCTGAACTGCTGATGTGCTTTGACTGAGTGTGCCCTGGGCTCCTGCCAACCAGGTACCCAGGGCGTGTGTTCCTTCCCTAAAACTGTATTGAAACTAAAACCCAATTGGCATCTCTGGCCACCTATCAGCCCCTAGTAAATGGTAACCTAGGTACCCAGGGCATGGTGACCAGAGAAGACCCCTAAGAGCTGCAGCACTTATTGTGCCACACTTAGGGGCCCTGTACCCTGACACCCACACACGGCCTTTGCAGGCTGAGTGCCTAAGTGCAGAACTAAACAGAGTTGGCATGGCCCACATCTCTGTGAGCCATGCCCACAAACCCACTGCCCTTGCATACCCAAGTCACTCCTCTAGCTGGGTGCCCTATGCCAGCGGTGTGGGCACAGGTGCATGAGCCCAGTGCCCCTACATTACCCAGGGCCATTCCGGGGCACTGTAAATGCAGTGCTGCCATTAAGAGTATATGGTGCTGGGAGGTCATCATTACGAACTCCACAGCACCGTAATGACTGCACTGAAGACTGAGAAGTTTGGTATCAAACTTCTCAGCACATTAAACCCGCACTGATGCCAGTGGAAGATTTTATGTAAAATACACCAGAGGGCATCTTAGAGATGCCCCCTAAAACCTAAACCTGCAATCCACGTCTGGACTGAGAGGCTGACTAGGCTGCCTCACAGCAGACATGTTGCTGCACCGCTGGGTGGAGAGCCCCCCCCCCCACTCTCCTGGGCCTGCAACAATGCACATCCTGGGCGAGGTGCTTGGTCTCCTCCCCTAGGATGGGCAGGGGGAAGCTTCAAAGGCCTGCTGCCTTTGTGGGATTCTCCAGACCATTTGCTGTACCCAGCAACTGGCCCCACCAATCCTGACCCCCACTCTGGCTGGAAGACTGGCGGGAAAACCTACGTCAGGAAGGGCGGTGTGCCAGCCTGTGCCAACCCCACCACTCAGGTAGGGGAGACGAGGTGAAGCACGACCCCGGGCTACGGCCATCTTGAAGATGAGGAGCCCTGTCCAATCACAGCTAGGCTCCTGCCCCACTTCCATCGGAGAGGAGCAGGCTAGGAGGTGTACCCAAGCCAGGGCAGGGACCTATTGGCCCCTGCCCTTGCCCTACCTGTAAAGCCCCTAAATTCAGTATTTAGTGGCTCCCTGAACCTTCCTTCCTCAGATCCCGATTGTAGGAAGGTGGGTATCTGACTATGGTTGCCCCCAACTTTTTGCCTGGTGTTTTGCTGGTTTTCGACTTAGTTGGCCTGGGATCCTGCTATCCAGGACCCCAGGCTTCCTGCTCTCTCTGTAAAATGGACTGCATGTACTTTAGGTACATATCTAATTGGATACCGAGTCACCTTATCAGCGCCTGTACAGTGTACCTTAGATACCCAGGGCATAGGTGCACCCAGGGCCTACCAGGGGCTGCAGCATGTATTATGCCACCCCTGGCTGGCCATCCAAATCTGACACAACTGGCTGATCAATCAGCTGGGGCAAGGTGGTGTAATCACCCTTTGCTTTAGATATAGTATCCCTATATCTAACCCTAAAATGGACACATAACCTCCTATCAGTCACTCCTATGGCAGGCCTTATCAATCCTGAAGGCAGAGTGCTTGGAATTATGTGAGATGGTGCTCTAGCATGAGCTGAGCCTGTCTGCAGCTTTCGGAACCAAGTCCTTTAGCTGTTTCCATGATAACGCTATACCATATACTCTTAAGTGCATTATAATCCTCGTGGTTATTGCTAACTTTGGTAGAGCATTATCAAAACATGTTGAGTAAGGTGTCATACGAATTGGAATACTACCTCCCTCGCCAATTCTGGCGACAGGGGTAGCATTCCACCCTTCTAGAGGGACACGACATGTATGTAACTGTGAACCCCGGTTTAAGTTAACTCGAGCCTCAGCATCACAAAATGGATGCTGCCACCACAGACACAAGTCTGACCTCTTGCTGCTGGGAGTCCTTCCAGCGAGGGAGGCTTGGAAAAAGGGTTTCCTGCCTTTGGAGGTGCTAGCACCACCCCAGACAGGATTTTGTGTATTAGGTAGGACAGGGCTGAAAGGAATGAGACATGCCTGGGGCACACAAGGTGTACCTGCGCATACACCGGTCTAAACCAGTTCCTGGGGCTCTCCAGCCCAAGCTCTGGCGCAATACCGGACAAAGGATAGGGGGTGTAACCACCCCCCTTCCTGGTCCCACCCAGAGGAGGGACCTAGTCGTAGTACAGCCCCCTTTAGCAGGATAAAGGTAGGAGCTGGTCCCATTCCCAAACAGATCATCCTGAACAACTTTACAAGAAGAAACTCTGGACTTCGACGTTCTGCTCCACAGAAGACCGAAGAAATCTCCCTTGTAGGCAAGGAGTGTCCACCCTGCACAAGCAGGCACCATCAGCGTCCAGCGGCTTCCCTTTGTCGTCTTCCCTCGAGGATCCAGACTTCAGAGCCCGACGAGACCCGGATTCCCAGACCTCTCCGACCTCTACCTACATCTGCAGCACAGCTGAGATCCGTGGGTGCGACGAAACACGTGGGACCGGCCATCTTGAAAGAAGCAGCACTTCGCTCCAGCACGACTTCTGAGGTAACCTCGTCCAAGTGCTTTGGGGATTGAGAAGCCCCGACCCCGAGCAGCTCCTGCACCGAAGACCAGCCCTCCAGCATCCACGAGATCTGCGTGGGGCCCTTCTGCCTGCTTGCTGCTCGACACGTTGTCTGGTCACTTGCCGTCTGGCTAGTGACCTCCTAAACGACGAACCTTGAAATCTTCACTGCTGGTCTGGTTGCTCCAGACTGGCCCTTGCTCCCTTCCAAAAGAGGAGCACCCCGGACCCTCCTGGTCCACTCCAGACGCCGTTTCCACTCACCGCGTGGGTTGCCTTTGCCAAGGCCTGTTGACCCCAACTCCAGAGCCGACAACGCCGATAGCGAGAGCCTGCGTGGGACAGCTCGTGCCTCCATCCTGGTCGTCGAAGACACCACCTGGTCCACATGGCTGCAGAGACAAGCGTCCACCCTCACCTGATCGCGACGACGACATCTGGTTCCACTCCTGGTTCCACTCCAGTCACTGGCTAGTGACTTTGAACATTGTCCCCTCTGCTTTCAGGTTCTCCTCTTCACTGATCCACCCTTGGATCACACCAGACATCTTCCTCCTGATCGCCTGCAGCATCTTTTCTTCCAGGCTCCATAGACTTCAACCCGACACGACTTCACACCTATGCACTCGCAGCCTGTGGGTGAGGTAACACGAGCATTTCGGTGCTCAAGGGTAGCTGGACTCTCCTAGTGCTCAGTTCCACAGTCGTTTTTGTCTTACATAGTCAGGATTGTCCGTACTCACCTTTAACTTGAACTGTACTGTCCATAGACACTGTTACGCATCTCGCGTGTGAGTTCACACTCTGCACACGCGTTCCGTGGGCCTCCTATTACCTACCTAGAGTTAGTGTAGCGTGGTCCCAGCGATCCTACAGCCTCTGGACAGCTCCATTCCTTTTATCGACTTTCACATTCCACTTACTTAGTATATGGTTTGTCGTGCCCCTAGGGCACCATTGTAATTTGTGCAACTTAAACGTAATGTTCTTAAGAGATTGTCATGTGCTTAGCCCTCTGATCTCATAAAGAGTTCAGAGGTGTATGTTAGTTAATAAATATCTTGTTTATTTTCATAACAACCTGTGTGGTGTCCTTTCACTTGGTATTCAAGGGGTTATATGTGGTAAAACAGCTGGCTTCACATGCCAAAAGAGTTTAGCCTAAGACTGCTTTGTCCATGCTACCATTAGGATAGCTGGTCTATAAGGTTGACTTTACAACCAATCACCATAAGGGTTGTTTGGACTGATACAAGGTGATCACTAGAACTAGTGAGCATCATTTATCAGGCCAACTTCTACACACTATTCCAACCCCAATGAATGTTGTGAATAGGACTATAGTTCGTAGCTAGGCTCTCGATTTCTGTTGCCCAGAGATCCTTTGTGACTAAGGTATTTTTGGAGGGCGAGCCTAAGCCTTCTTCCCTCTACCTCCCTTCTTTTTGTGTTAAGTCGCATTTGTAGTCTGGCATGGGGGACAATGAATATGCAGGAGGCCATCATGCCTATGAGCTGCATAAAGACTTGAGCTGGGAGAGAGTGTTGTGGCTGGAATTTTCGAATGAGCGTCTGCATACTGGCTATCCTTGCTGGGTTTGGATACGCCTTTGCCACTGAGGTGTTTATGGTGGCACCCAGGTACTGCTGTATGTGGGATGGTTACAGATGTGATTTTGTGTAGTTGATTGAAAATCCCAAGCTGTGTAACAGCTGGATTGTTTGAGACGTGTGTTGTGCGCATTGTTGGTACGATTTTGCTTGTATAAGCCAATCGTCCAGGTAAGGGTACACATGAACGTGCCGCCTCCGGAGATGTGCTGCCACGGTCGCTAAGCATTTTGTAAACACTCTTGGAGCTGTGGTAATCCCGAAGGGCAAAACCTTGAATTGGTAGTCACGTTATGAAGCAGTAGATAGAAGGTTATGTGCTCGCGCTCTATTGTTAAAAGTACAGAGTAGAACTTATTAGGGCTGCTACTAGGGATAATAATGACGTCTATCTACCGTCATAAATAATGTAGTCAAACCACATTAACAAAAATGTATACAATTTATCCCGAGCAAAATTAAACAATGTACAGAACAGCTATTAAATAAAGCATCATATTCCAAATTTGGTGTCTAGACGCCGTACCCGTGCTGCCACCGCTATTGAGAAAAATACGTCTACACTGACGTTGTAACCGGACTTTGCCCTGACGTGGGTTTTGCCATTTTCAACAAATTGAGGTGCGACTTCTTCGCTGATTCAATTGACAAACTCCGAATTCACTAATACATCGCGCCACTAGGAACGGAAGATCAGTGGTGTAGACAGCTTTGCAAATATTTATGCTGCCCTGATGAAGTCTAAATGCATAGACTGCTTTAATTAGACAAAACACGTGTTGGCTAGCAATCAAAGGGATGCTGTAACGAACATTAAAGAAGAAGACTGACATCAAATTTGGAATATGATGCTTTATTTGATAGCTGTTCTGTACATTGTTTAATTTTGCTCGGGATAAATTGTATGCATTCTTGAATTGGTAGTGTTGACCTTCTATTGTGAACCTGAGGTATTTTTTCTGTGGGCTGGATGGATGGGTATGTGGAAATAACGCATCTTTGAGGTCAAGTGTTGCTAGGAAATCCCCCTGTTGTAGCAACGGGAGCACTTTTTGTAATGTGATCATATGAAAGTGCTCCGACAGTATGTATTGATTTAGGGGTCTGAGGTCTAATATTGGCCTGAGAGAGCCTTCCGTTTTGGGAATAAGGAAATATAGGGAGTACACTCCCTTCCCTTGCTGTTGGAAAGGGAATTGCTCTATGGCCACCTTTTCTAGCTTGCAGTTTACCTCTTGTTGTAATAGGGTGATGTGTTCTCTGGACATTGGATGATGTCTTGGAGGTATGTTTGGTGGTGTAGAAGTCAGTTCTAGGCAGTAGCCAGACTGGATAATTTCTCTCACCCACCCGTATGTGGTAATTGTGTTCCAGACGGGTAGGAACTGTTGTAGTCTGCCTCCGACCAGTGTTATGTGGTCTGGAGGTAGTGTGATAGAGTCACTGTTTTGAGGCAGTGGAGGCTCTGGTGTTATTGCCTCCACGTCCTCTTCCCTTGGTATTGTTACCTCTGTAGCCTCCTCTGGTGGTGTTCTTCGCAAAGGAACTTTGTGCGTTACCTTTCTACGAGGCCAGTGTTTGTGAGGTATGTCCTCGTGTGTTTGCCCTATATGAGGAGCTACAAAAGGAGCCCTTTTGCTGCTGAAATTGCAATGCCCCCTTAGATTTTGCTGTCTCAGTGTCCTTTTTCATTTTATCCAAAATGGTATCAACAGCAGGGCCAAACAAAGTCCTGGTTAACAGGCTGGTTAAGGATAGTGGACTGTACTTCATTTTTAAAACCAGAAATACGCAGCCATGCATGTCTGCGGAGTAGAACGCTAGTGTTGATTGACCTAGCTGCAGTGTCTGCTGCGTCAAGTGCGCATTTGATTGAGGCGCTTGTTATGAATTTTCCCTCCTGTATGAGATCTTGGGCTTGTGCTTTGAAAGGCTCAGGCAGGTGTTGCATTAGGGTCTCTAGCTGGTCGTAATGTGCCCTGTCGTACCGAGCCGGTAGAGCTTGTGTATTAGCTATCATCCACGAGTTGGAGGCCTGTGCCGCTATTCTTTTCCCCGATGCCTCTAGTATCTTTGACTCTTTGTCTGGGGGAGGTGCTTCCCCGGTTGTTTGGGAGTTGGCCCTTTTACGTGCGTTGGCCACTACCAGTGAATCAAGAGGTAACTGCCCTTTGACGTAAGTAGGGTCTGTAGGGGCCGCCCTATACTTTTTCTCTATTCTGGGGTTGATTACCCGTGCCCTGGCTGTGTCCTTAAATATGTCAGGTGCATGTTTCAGAACTCCCTTTAACATGGGAAGTGTTTTGACACTTTATTCAGAAGTAGGGAAGGTGTCAAACAAGAAGTCTTCTTCCACGGGGTCATTATGCATATCCACGTTGTGGAACTGTGCAGCCCTATCTATGAGCTGATTAAAAACTACTGTGTCGTCAATAGAATGAATGAATGAAATGTATCTTATCATGCGCAAACTTAGCCCGCAATGGGCGTCAAGGCGCCTACTTCAGATAATACAGCTCGCCAAATCAGACAGCAATCTCTCATTGGTAGGCTCTGACGAAGAACCAGGTTTTAAGAGCCTTTTTAAACAAATCAATTGAGGGTAGGGTTTTAATCTCAATTGGGAGGGAGTTCCAGAGACGGTTTAGTAGGATAAGAGGACATGTCAGGGATGGGATGGGTGTTATAGGGATCAGTTGGCTCTTCCCATGGTTCCTGAGGGTCAGTGTTCTGTGGGAAGTCATATTCAGGCTGTGGCTCATCCCCTGTGTTACCCTCGTCGTTCCCGTGATGAGAGGGAGAGTAGGGAATATAAGGATTGAAAGGAGTAGTAGGTATAATAGGCTGAAAAGGAATGAAGGGTCTAGAAGGAGAAGTCCCAAAGTCCTTTCTCTTCATTGGAATGGGGGACAAAGGTTCAAAGTCCAAAGGCCTCTTTTTCCTATGCAGGATGGTAACTTTACCAGTCAGTGGATCAATAAAAATGTTTGCTTGGTCGTCTGAGGGATCTGGTTGGAAGAGTTCTTCCTCAACAGTCCTGGGTTGAACCTTAGGCTTTGGTGTGTAGACAACTTTAGGCTTAGGAACCGGCTTTTTCGGCTCGGGCCTTTTTTCGGGTCGACTGTGTCTTTCGGGTCGACGCGTTTTTTTGTGCTCCATAGGTTTTTTCGGAGAAGTGGTATCTACCGAGTCGATGTTTTTGTTGGTATCGACTGGAGTTTTTCGTTTTTTCGGCTGAGCGTCTTTCCCAGAGTCGATTGTCCTTTTTGGATCGACTGGCGTCTTTGGATCCGGTGTTTTTGACCGAGAGGACGTTCCGGCTTGGACGCGTGCTTTGGTACGGCGCCTTTTTTTGGGTCGGCGTTTTTCTGTGCCGAAGGCTTGTTCGGGTTGGCGACCTTCTTTGGTTCGGCGCCCTTGGGTTGCGTGGCCCCGTTCGGGTCGAAGGCGTGTTTCGGCTCGACAGTTTTGGGCTGTTCGGCCTTCTTGGGGTCGACAGTCTTTTTCGGCTCGACGGCCGCTTTCGGATCGACGCCCTTCGGGTCTTCTTTGGCTCTGGAACCTTCTTCGGGACGATGCTACTGGGCCCTGGGGTTTCTGAAGGTTTCGGTGCCGAGCCAGATGGTGGGGCAAGCAAAACTTTTTTATGATCTTGGCTAAGGCCTTTTGGCGATGCCTTGACAGGAGCCGTTGTTCTTGGGTTAGATGGTGTCGGGGGCAGGGTACTCACGATTTGCCCCGGCAGGATCTCGTCATCTGAGTCCGAGTAGTCCTCTACGGTGACTATCTCTAGGTCAGATTCCGGCGCCTCTTGTAGTTCCTGGTCGTCATCGAAGATGTTGTCCGGGTCTGGTGCCTGTCGCTGCATTTCTTGCCTGGCTGCACGTCGGTTCCGAATAGTTTTCTTGGATCGAAACCGTGCACAGGCTGGACAGCCTTCCTCTTTATGGTCTGGGGAAAGGCACTTGTTGCATACTGAGTGCTTATCAGTATGTGGGAACTTGGCGTGGCATTGCGGGCCCCCTTTTAAATGGGCTTCTTTCCATAGACGGTCGGCTCACGTGGCGACGAAAAGGCCCAACGGCCCGCGTCGACGACCACTTGGAGATGGAAGGCTGGATCGAGTAAAGAGGTACCGATCGAGAACAATACCGTCGAACCGAAGGCCTTTTGGCCTTTAGAAAAGTTTTGTTTTCGCTTCCGAAGTTGGAGTATAGGATTTTGCATCCGAACCCAATGGCGGAAAAAACATCTGAGGATGGAGAGGATGCCCATGCGCACTGTAGTCCTATCTCGTGATACTTCGAAAACTCTTCCAGGACAACAAGTGCAATCATCCGGACCCAACACTAGGCGGCGATCTATGCACAAGATATGAATTCAGTAGCCCACATGCCTCGAACCCCAACTTACCCCGCAAAGTGTTGGTCGCTCCAGAAGGTCCTCCGTCCCCGAGCCTGCAGCCTTTGTTCCCTTTTCAAGATCGCATAGAATAACATTGAGCGCCCGATGGCTCCAAAACACCCTGCACTCAGCCGCCCGAGTGCCCCTGGCAGTGCAACCTGTACCCTATCCTACTTCCCCATTTGCCCTGAGTAAGTGACCAGGAGCCCAGCTCCCACAGCTGCGTAGCTTGCTAGCCAGCCGCCACCAACCGTAGGCTTCCTGCCTCTCATTGGATAACATTGGGCCTAACTACTTGTGCACCTGGCTGCCCCTGTGCCACTGCGGGTGTACCAACTGTACCTACCTGACCCTGGGGGACCCCTGAGTCTATGCCCAGAACCTTAACTTCACCAGTCGAGTACTCAACTGAAAACCGATAACTCACTTTCCTGCCATAGGATAACATTGACTGGTTTGTCTCGAAAAATCTTCTAAGTGTGAGTTTTGAAACTCTAAAATATTCCTATAAAATCAGCAGAGTAACGAATTTTGAAATACTCACGTGGAATCAGGATAGGAGCCAGTACTGTACCTTTCATCCCAGTACTGACCTGCAAAAGTAATTTTAACCGGACTTACCCATAACTGAATTTTCTTCCATAGGAAACTATTGACTGTTTTGCTCTGAAAATTCTACTGAGTGTTCACTTTTGAAAGTTACAAATATTCCTTAAAAATAGTGCTAACTATTGAAACGTAATTGCTTACCTGTCTTAGATTGAGTTCCCAGTGCTGGACCTAGGAGCCCAGTACTGGATTAAAAACGTAACGAGAACGTACTTTACCTGTGACTTGAATTTCCTGTCATAGGATAACATTGCCAGTTTTTCACTGAAAAGTTTCTGGCAACTTTGAAAATACCTTTTTATTCCTTAAAAATCATAGCAATAACCAAAACGTTTTTACCAAACAGTTTTCAGCTTAGACCCCAAGACTGAATCTAGGATCCAGTCCTGAGATTACAAAAGTAATCTATAAAGTAATCAACTGCAATTATGTAGAAAAACCCATTGAGCTCAATGTTAAATTGTGTTTAGAATTGTGTTGCCTACTGCAACTCCTATACCTAGTGCGTTTACAAAGTTTATTGCCTTTCTGCAAAGTATTCATCTGAGATCACTCATATTGAGAAAAGTATATTTTGATACCTGTTGATTCTAAAAATAAAACTAAATCTTTTAATATAAAAACAATTGCCTGGAGATCAGTCTTTGAGTGTGTGAAACCTTTGGCTGACTGAATGTGTGCAACAAATGCTTTACACTGTCCTCTGGTACTGCCTTACTGCTCCACCAAGCTACCACTTTAGAGAGTAAGGTCACACCTGGCTTTAACCTCTGGGGATTGTGGACTCTGTACACACTGTACCTTACTCTGGTCCAATATATATAGAGCCAATTTGTCACATCTGCCGGTTGCATCTCCCCAGGATAACCATGGCACTAAAGTCTCTGATGGAAGTGGCTGCCAGCACAGAGAACCTCTTGTCTATGTTGTTGAGTCAACTACCTTCTTTGTACTGTGGGGCAGCGCATGGCGAGGAAGAATTATTCGCTCTTCTCTGTGCGGACTGCATGATGACTGAATCAGGTCAAGGATGACCAATTAGACATTCTGGGGAATTCTCAGACACTTTGTACTTTTTGTCGAACTTCTGAATGACAGCCGGAATAGACGAAGTGGTCTTCATTAATGTGAAGCCTTCCTGCCATATAAATTCAGGATAGGGATAGCATGGGTGGTGCATTGCCTTAAAATCATAAGAGAATCGGCTATTGGTGGAGTAGGAGAGGGTGGCAAATGGTGCGACTTAACGATCCCATTCATCATGAGCATCAGGATCTTGGAACTGACCCTCTTCTAATTGTTGGTCGTCACGGTCATGTAAACTATCCAAGATTGATAAAGGGGCTGGTATATTTGGAGCTTTTGGCAGTCCAGGCTCACTTAGTGGAGCAGGAATGGCAATAAGGGCTTCCTGCTTAGGTGGAGACTGCTGAGAAGAGTTGGCTTCAGGGAAGCGTTTGCAGTAATCATTTAGCATCAAACTGAAGTATATTACTAAAGAAATTGGAACATTGATGGAAGGTTCCTGGATTTGATGCTGTTCATCCTATTGGTCTTCATAAGGGTAATGTTACTGGAAGGTATCCAAGTGCTCAGCGGAGGGATGCCCCCTATCAGAGAAGGAATAGTCGCTCTTCAGGTAAGCTGACGGATCATCCTCCACCTCACGTCTGGCTTAGTATATGGTGCACACTTTTTTAAGTGAAGTACCTTCAACTAATCCAGACAACCGTTATGGTGATTTTAGTGGTCTTAAACAACCATAGAAAGCTCTCTAAGTGGTAGAGCAGCCTTCATGCTTACTCCAGAAAGAGTGTTAAATGAAAAAGAAAAATACAGAATAGTTATAAAAATAGTAATATTTATTATACACATTCACTAACACACTGGTATATCTCCTAACCGGAGATATAAACACAATACACACAATATTTCAAAAGGAGAACAGGTAAGTAGTACAAATACACTATGGCCTCCAGGGGGAGACCAAACCATATACTAATAAAGTGAAGTGCAAACTGCGACCAAAGTCTAGACTTCATTCAGAATACTTAGAAAAGCTGAGTACCCAAGGAATCATCCAAGTTAAGTACCCAGGAATCCCACAGAGCCTGTGTGTAGAGTGGAAACACAGCCTCATACTCAATGCAAGTCAATGGGGAAGTTGTGGTTGCAGTTTTGAAGACGTACCCTTCCCAGACGACCCTGAAGAAACCCCATGGAACATGGAAGGTTGGAGAGTATCCTACCCGTAAATACCCCAGGAACCAGGATACCTACACTAGGTAACCCGGTTGTATATTTGAGAAGTGAAGTCGGAAACTGCTGTAGAACACAATGGAGGACTTCAGTGAACATGCCGCTGGCGAAGAAGGTGAAAGAGTCTGGTGGGGACAGAGTCTATGCCACTCAGGAGTCACGGAAGACCAATGGTCACTGATGACGGAAGATGCAGGAGAGTTGACTGTGACCTTACCGCTGCAGCTGTGAGGACCAGGTGACATTGTGGGAGACCGGGAGACGTTCACGAGCTGTCCTACATCGGAAGTCAAGAATCAGGGCGTCGGTGTCCCGCAGGAGCACCAACAAGCCTCAGCAGCCTGAAGATCTCTGGAGAAGAGAGTCAACAAGCCTTGGCAACTGCAAGTCGACGTAGTGCACAGGGGTTCTGTTTCAGCAGTTCTAACGAGAGATACTGGCCTCAAACCTGTGAGAAGACAGTGCAGGACTTGAGGGAGCTGCAGAACCACCAATGTTGTTGGGCCTTTCAAAGTCCAGAGGAGATCAGGAGAGGCAGACTGGTCAGCTTAGTTGTGGTGCCTGCAGATGCAGAGGAGTGACTCCTTCACTCCAAGGGAGATTACTTTGTTTGTCTTTGATGCCCACAGGCCAGGAGAAGAACCTTTTATGTAGCACAGGTACAGACGATGCAGAAGACTGACAGGCGACGAGACGGGGCGCAGGACTTCCCACATGCAGTTTCGGTTCCCAAAGCGAAGTCCAATGAAGTTCAAAGTGCCCAGATGGTATAAGTAGAAGTGGTTTTGGTTCTGAAAGTTGTCCCATGAAGAATCCGAAGAGCCACATGGATACTCTCATGTCCTTTGTCCAGTTTTGCGCCAGAGTGGAAGCCAACAGCTCTCTGAATTGGTTTCAACTGGAGTATGCAAGGGGGGCACAAAATGTGCCCTTCAAAGCAGTCTCTCGTGGCACTGGCAAGCACCCCCACCCCAGCCCAAGTCCTGTCTGGGAGTGTGGTCACCTCCCTGTGACAGGAAACTATCATTCCACCTTCCCTCGAGCTTGGAAGGAAGAATAGTGACTGTAGTCAGCAGCAGCACTAGCTTGCTGTTAAACTCTGAAGGACTGGTACCAGGAATAGAGGGGGGGCTCCTTAGGGGAGCCCCTCAGTACATGGGATCCTACATCAAACACTGGAATTGGTGTTGGGGTAAGATTCCAACACGTTTGATACTAAACATGACCAGTTTCAGTGCAGCCAGTGTATAGTTAAACGTCTTATAATTGACCTGATGTTCAGCTGGCGGTTGCTATCAGTGGGGCTTCCGATCTTGAGGCAGCCAAGTTCCGTGAGGGACTCATATCCGTAGCCCACTGGATGAATGACAATTTCCTGCAATTGAACGCCAAGAAAACCGAGGTGCTCATTGTGGGGAAACAAATTAATCTGTGGGGTGATAACTGGTGGCCGCATGAGCTTGGTCCTACTCCTACCCCCGTCACTGAAGTTAAAAACCTTGGGGTTTGGTTTGACTCCCAAATGAGCTTTTCCATCCACACTAAAAAGGTTGCTGCTTCAAGTTTTGGGATTTTACGTCAGCTCCGTTCTACCTTTAAATTCTTTGACGCCCCCACCCGTCAACTCATTGTGCAAGCCATGATTTTGTCTAAACTAGATTATGCTAGTTCTCTCTTTCTTGGAGTTAATCAGGCTGAACTCTCCCGTCTCCAACGCGTCCAGAACGCAGTCGCCAGGGCTCTGGTTGGCCTACCCAAATTTTGTTCAGCTAAAAAAACCATACATAATCTCCATTGGCTTCCGGTTGGCAGAGAATAATGTTTAAATCTCTTACTCTGACGTTTAAAATCCTCAAGCACTCATCCCCTCAGATTTTGGAGCATCTCATCTCTCCCTACGTCCCAGCACGCTCTCTGAGGTCTTCTGTTCTCCATCTAGTCGTAGTGCCTCGCTTTAAGAGATCCAGGATTGGCGGCCGCTCCTTCCGAGTGCTTGCCGCCAAACTGTGGAATTCCCTGCCTGCCCACATACGTGCCATCGAGGGGCTCCTCGCTTTCAGGAAGGCTGTCAAAACCTTTCTTTTCCCTCTAGTTCCTTAGTTCTGCTGTGTTATGTTTTTTTCTCTCACTCTTGTCCGGCTTCTTTGTTCTGTACTAGCGCCAGGATGCCCCTTTGCTGGGGCATCTGTGCGCTCAATAAATCCGGTTAACATAACATAACATAACTATATGTATAAAATGGCTGACCGCACTCACAAAACCTGGGGAGAATCGACTCCTGCGTCTGTAGGGGGTGTCCAGCTCATGCAGGTCACCCTCACGCTTATAACCAAGCACCCTGCCTTGAGGATTGAAAGTCCTGCCTTAAGGGTGACATAGCTTTTAAGTGCAGTGACCTCAGATATAAGGAAACTTACATCTGTTGTGAGTGGTGCTAGCACCAGCTCACACAGGCTGCAATAGTAGGCCTGTAGTCACAGTTTGAGTGGTCTCCCATGGGTGGCATAATACATTGTGCAGCCCCTGGGAGAACCCGGTGTACCTATGCCCTTAGGGACTTAAAATGGTACACAAGTAGCCAATTAGGAAGGTACCAAATTACTTACTTTAGTCCAATTTAGGGAGAGAGCACAGTGACTGGGGTCCTGATTAGCAGGATCCCAGTCAGGCTAGTCAGTTCAGTTCAAAAGCTTTATTCGGTATGTATAGAGCAACCATAAAAGTATACATACATTAAAAACTGATTGCATTACGCATAAAAACATAGAAAAATAGTATCCAATGCGCAACATGGGGCCAAAATTGACCACATCTAAAAAAAACTACATACATTAAAACTAAATACATTACATATAAAAAGAATCGGGTATTAAAAAACGAAGCAGATGATGCGTGGACTACGACATGGGGCCACAATTAGTCACATTTAGAACACTTAGAATATTGCATTAAAAAAAAAAAGAAAAACAGCACAAATTCTTAAGAGTCACGTAGTGTCGTTACTATTACGATGCAACAAAACTCTTGCACGCATTAAAAGCATTTATAATAAAAAGTGCTACATTGAGGCAAACCATAGCGTTGTTAAGTTCGGACAGGTATTTTACTGCAGCAAGATGTGAACCACTGCCATACGCAAGCAAATGTGTAGCTTTTATGGCCATATTTTCCTATATTCTGAATAAATATTAATATTATTATTATTATTATTAGAAGTAGTAAATTCTAAAACCTGTGTACAAACCTGTGATAAAGTGGCTCTATGTATACTGGACCAGAATATTGTACAGTGTGTATAGAGTCCATAAACCCCAGAGGTATAACAGAGGTTAAAGTCAGGTGTGACCTTACTCTCTAAAGTGGTAGCTTGGTCGAGCAGTAAGGCAGTACCAGAGGACAGTGTGAAGCATTTGTTATACACACTCAGTCAGCAAAAGGTTGCATACACTCAAGGACTGAACTCTAGGCCAATTGATTTTATATTAAAAGATATAGTTGTTTTATTTTTAGCATCAATAGGTATAAAGATGTACTTTTCTCGATATGAGTACTCTCATATAATTACTTTGCAAAGAGGCAATAAACTTTGTAAACACAATAGGTACAATGGATGCTGTAGGCAACACAATTCTAAACACAATTTAACATTGAGCTCAATGGGTTTACTACACGCTCTTTTTCCTGTAATGCACCCACCATTTGGAACTCTCCCCCCAAAGATCTACGTTGCAACCCCTCATACTTCAGCTTCAAAAAAGATCTCAAACGACACCTCATCCTCAAATATTGGGGTCCTTAATCCTGTTACCTCCCTGGGGTTTCTTAACCTGTCCCTTATGTTACCATATTCCTCTCTACTTGTTACCTGACCCCCCATCCCCGCTTATCTCCCCTCAACTACCACTATCCTCCTTCCTCCTGTTCACTTGTACTCACCTCATACCCCTTCATGTTATCCTCTCGTCTTCTCCCTCCCTTGCCCCACCGTAACCCCATACCCTCTCCCCTCAATTCTGGCTTAACACGCTTACACAGGCATTCGGTCGCGCATGGCGGGCGCGCCTTAGGCGCGCCGAAGGTAAGCCAAAGGTCAGCCCGTCTGCGCCCGTCCGCGCCTCGGACGCTGGTCGGGCTGGCAAACAGGCCCAGACCACGACTAAAACTAATATTAGTTATACACATTCGTCTTTGATATCCTTACGCCCATCATTAGATAAAGGTCTGCCATGTGCTACCATCGACCCTGTTAGGCTCAGCTCTTGCCCAGCCTGCGGTTTTGCATGTGGTATCAATAACTCTACTGCACTGAAATCCTGCTTTGATGTAGCCTCTATTTCAGCAGCCCTAATAAATGCATGATCAATGTGTACACATGCCTTAGAAACCTTTTCTTTGTTGGAAGAAGGTACTCTGGACCTGCTATTTATTACGGAAACTTGGTTGGATGGTTCAAGTGCTCCTGACATCGAACACGCCATTCCAAGAGGGTTCAAGATCCATAGGAAGGATAGGTCTAGTGGTAGAGGTGGAGGGTTAGCAATCATTTTTAGAGAGTCTTGGGAGCTTAATGTGGAAGATTTAGATGATCTCGAGGACGGCGAGATTATGAATTTCTCGTTAGTTTTGTCCCCTCATTTCACTCTGGGTGGCTCCCTCATTTACCGCCCCCCGGCCCCGCAGGACGATTCCTTAAAGCTCTCTTGGAGACTCTCGTCCCTAGAGCAGTAAGATTCTCTCGTTTCTTGCTGCTCGGTGATTTAAACATTCATGTTGATTGTCAGGAACGTCAGGAAAGTAAGCTCCTATCCGACTCCTTTGACCTGGCCTCTCTTATCCAATGGGTTTCCTCCCCTACTCATTCGGGCGGTCACATTTTGGATGTCATCTGTTCTAACTTTTCATTGAAGGTTGAAGCCCCCCAAATACTCACTTGGACTGATCACCAGCTTATTAGATTTTCTTGGTCGGCCCTGAAAGACTCACTTAAAGTCTACCTGAATACACGCCCCCCAAAAATTAACGTAGGCAATTTTTCTGCTTGGCTGGATCAGAATAGGCCCCAGTTGGGAGGAGATTTAGATTCTGCTGTGGAGATTTATGATAGGTGGATTCGAGCAGCCCTGTCTGTGTCTTCAAAGGCGACTGACCCCTGCAGAAGCAGGATGACTCCTTCACAACCATGGTATTCGCCCCATCTTCGAGCTGGTAAATTAGTCTGTAAAAAACTGGAGCGAGCTTGGAGGGTGGCTTATTGCCCACAAGCTAAGGCAGCTTACCGCTCTGCTCAGCGGGAATATTATGCCAATATCAAGCTGGCCAAAACTGAATATTTTGCCAGAAGAATTGAGAAGGCAAATAACAATAGCCATGAGATCTTTTCTATAGTAAAAAGTTTCCTTTCTCCATGTGCTGAACAAATTTCTATCAAGCCCTCTACGGAATGGTGTGAAAGCCTTTCCTCCTTTTTCTTGACTAAAATTGCCAAAATCCAGCAAAGTCTCAGAGCTATCGGTGGGGGGAGCTGGACTGAGGATAGGGTTGGATCTAATGTCGAACCCACACACACCATGGAGAGCTTTGTCCCACCTTCGGTGGAGGACACCTTAGTGGCAATCAAATCGTTAAAATCTGGTGCCCCTGGTGACACCTGCCCGGCCAGGGTGTTGGCTGAAGTGGCAGAAGCAGTGGCACCTGAGGTTTCTCAAATAATGGGTCTATCTTTTACATCAGCCAGGGTTCCTAACGAATGGGAACAGGCTAAGTTGCTTCCTTTGTTAAAAAAGGTGGGTGCAGATCCTACTGTGCCTAGTAATTATAGACCTATATCTCTACTACCAGCTATGGCAAAAATTGGGGAGAAACTAGCTTTCGCCCAGCTTAATGCCTTTGTAGAAACCTCGGAGCTCTTACACCCTGCCCAGTCTGGCTTCCGTGCAGCTTATAGCACTGAGTCGGCGCTGGTGGAGATTACTGAGGCCATTAGGGAGTGTCTGGACAGTGGCGGCAGAGCGGCTCTGATTTTATTAGACCTCTCTGCCGCGTTCGATACTGTCCCTCATTCACTCCTTTTTACCCGCCTAGCGGAGATTGGTGTGGTGGGCTCAGCATTGAAATGGGTAGAATCCTTTTTATCGGACAGGTCTCAGCAGGTCTGGATCCCACCTTTTTCATCCTCGGTCAGGCCCCTCACTACCGGGGTTCCTCAAGGCTCCACATTGAGTCCCCTGCTTTTTAATGTTTATCTTACCCCCCTCATTGTGCTTGCCGAACAAATGGGAGCAAAAATCATAGCGTACGCAGATGATACGCAGCTTTTATTTACCTGGAAGGATGCAGCAACTAACACAGAGGTTGTCCGTTCGTGCCTTTCCGCTGTGTTTAACTGGTTAGCAGCTGCACAGCTGAAGTGCAACGAAGACAAGACAAATTTTGCTGTAAGGCCAATTTCCATCCAACTTCAGAGATCTCTTGTGGCCGTCTGATTTTCCCCAGCCAGGCTCAGTTACTATCGCTGCCAAGAATTTGGGAGTCCGGTTTGGAGAGGATCTGAGATTCGAGGCACACATAAAAAAACTTACTGCTGTGTGCTTCGGCTCTCTAAAAGCCATGAGAAAGTTTTTCCCGTATCTGCCATCATCAGCTAGAGAGTCGGTTGCTAGAGCTTTAATTTTATCTAGGCTCGACTATGCCAACTCTCTTTTTAGCGGCACTCCAGCTTTCTTAGTTGCCCGACTGCAGATTATCCAAAATGCGACAGCACGGCTGCTGTATAACATTCCTAGCAGAGAAAGCGTGCGAGCACACCTAAAGGAACTTCATTGGCTGCCGATTGCTCAAAGGATAACTTTTAAAATTCTCACTTTAGCATTTAAGGCAGTCCATGACATGGGACCATCCTATCTAAGAAAAAGATTCAGCCGCTATGTCCCCACACGGCCGCTACGTTCAGCCGGCTGCAACCTCTTGAGTGTGCCCCGCTTCCAGCGAGTACGACTAGGAGGCTACTCGCTTGCTGTTGTCGCAGCTAGGACTTGGAACGCCCTTCCCCTCTCCCTGAGATCGACTGAAAATTTTGTTTCATTTAAGAAAGCACTAAAAACTCATATTTTTAGAACAGCCTATTAGTGTTATTTTTCCTTTAGATGGCCACTTGCTTGTTTTCCTTTTTCGCGCCAGGATACTCTGGAGTAATGGAGCGCGTTATAAAACAGCAAATAATAATAATAATAATAATTCCCAGTTGGTTCTTAATGTTACTGCCTATATCTTTGATTTTATATTTATTGTTCTTGACTTTTTGCTCTTTTTTTTTTTCTTTTTGTTCAAACTTATTATTGTAGTATTCGATCTTGTCCTTCTCCTGTAAAGCGCTCGGATACCCTCGGGTCTAGCCAGCGATATATAAAACTGTTTAAATAAAATAAATAAAATAAATGCAGCTAGTTACTTTATCAATTACTTTTGTAGTCCCAGGACTGGATCCTAATTTCAGTCTTGAGATCTAAGCTGGAAAAGGTTTAGCAAAAAGATTTAGGTATTGCCATGATTTTTAAGAAATATAAAGTTATTTCAAAAGTTCACATTTAGAAACTTTTCTATGAAAATCTGGCAATGTTATCCAATAGGAGGAAAATTAAGTTGCAGTTAAAGTACGTTCACCTTACTTTTGTAATCCAGGAATGGGCTCCTAGGGCCAACACAGGGGTCTCTACTTAAAACAGGTAAGCAATTACGTTTCATTAGTAAGTATGATTTTTAGGGAATATTTTTAATTTTCAAAAATAGACAGAAGAAATTTCACAGAAAAACAGTCAATGGTTTCCTGTGGACGAAATTTAGATTACTATTAACCACGGTTGTGATTACTTTTGCAGTTCAGTACTGGGCTAAAAGATATAACACTGGCTTCTCTCCTGATCACAGGTGAGTACTTCGGATTTCGATATCCGGCTGATTTTAGATGAATATTTTAACATTTCAAAAATTCACACTAAGAATACATTTCAGAGAAAAAAAGTCAAGGGTTTCCTATGGCAGAAATTTAGATTACGTAGAAACACGGTTGTGATTACTTTTGCGGTTCAGTACTGGGCTACTAGGTACAGTACTGGCTTCTCTCCTGATCACAGGTGAATAGTTTGAAATTCGTTATTCGGCTGATTTTAGATGAATATTTTAAAGTTTCAAAACTTCACACTTAAAAGATTTTTCGAGCAAAATCAGTCAATGTTATCCTACGGCAGGAAAGTGAGTCATCGGTTTTCAGGTAAGTACTCAACTGGTGAAGTTAAGGTTCTGGGCATAGACTATGGGGTCCCCCAGGGTCAGGTAGGTACAGTTAGTACAACCTCAGCGGCACAGGGGCGGCCGGGTGCAGAGGTAGTTAGGCCCAATGTTATCCAATGAGAGGCAAGGGGCCTTCGGTTGGTGGCTGCTGGCTAGCAGGCCACGGGGCTGTGGGAGCTGGTCTCCTGGTCACTTGCTCAGGGCAAATGGGGAAGTAGAATAGGGAACAGGTTGCACTGCCAGGGGCACTCAGGCGGCTGGGTGCAGGGTGCTTTTAAGCCGTTGGGCGCTCAATGTTATTCATTGGGGATCTTGCAAAGGGAACAAAGACTGCAGGCTCGGGGACGATGGATCTTCAGGAGCGATCAACACTTCGAGGGGTAAGTTGGGATCTTGGAGGATAGGTAGGCACCCAGGATTTGGGCACAGGGGGGCCGTGGGGCGCCGGGTGCAGGGGTGTCTTTAGAGGTCAGGAAATCTTACCCCCTGCTGGTCGCGGTCAGAGGGGTCCTTTGTCCCGAGGCTGCAGGCGTCGTCGGGGTCGTCGAGGAGGGTCCTTGGGCACTGGATTCCGAGTCGGAATCGCCGGGGGGACATCCAAAGGGTCTTGGTTCCCTCCGGCACAGGCCAGGCTGGGCCGGTGCAGATTGTGCAGGGTTCGCGGTTCCGGGCTGATGCCAGGGCTTGTTACTTGCTTTGAGCAGTACCACTGCTCGTGGGAGACCCAGGTAGTCGGAGTCAAAGGGCAGTCGGTTCCTCCGGGGTTTTTGAGGTTGCTGACCACTGGAGACGCCGGGGTTTAGCAGGAGCAGGTTCGAGGGTCGACAGGCCGGTAGGGCTGGGGCCAAATCAGTTGGCGTCTTCCTCTTTTAAGCAGCTGCACGGCAGGTCTTCTTGCTTCTTGTTCTTTCTTGTTTCGGTATCTGGATCTAAGGGAGGAAGGTTCAGGGAGCCCCTAAATATTGAATTTAGGGGTGTTACAGGTAGGGCAAGGACAGGGACCAATAGGTCCCTGTCCTGGGTTGGTACACCCCCTAGCCTGCTCCTCTCCTGTGGGAGGGGGGCAGGAGCCTAGCTGTGATTGGGCAGGGCTCCCCATCTTCAAGATGGCCGGAGCCCGGAGTCGTGCTTCACCTCGTCTCCTCCACCTGAGGGGTGGGGTTGGCACAGGCTGGCACCCCCCCCCCCTTCCTGACGCAGTTTTTCCCGCCAGAGTAGAGGTCAGGACTTTTGGGGGTCAGTTGCTGGGTACGGCATGCCTTTGAAGCTTCCCCCTGCCCATCCTGGGGGAGGAGACCTAGCACCTCG
Source organism: Lissotriton vulgaris (assembly GCF_964263255.1). Classification (NCBI taxonomy): domain Eukaryota; kingdom Metazoa; phylum Chordata; class Amphibia; order Caudata; family Salamandridae; genus Lissotriton; species Lissotriton vulgaris. The sequence goes on from NC_141693.1 coordinate 665,729,232, forward strand.
CCCAGGATGTGCATTGTTGCAGGCCCAGGAGAGCGGGGGCTCTGAACCCAGGGGTCCAGCAACATGTCTGCTGTGTGGGAGCCTTTGCAGCCACTCAGCCCAGACGTGGATTGTAGGTTAGGTTTCGGGGGCATCTCTAAGATGCCCTCTGTAGTGCATTTTACATTAAATCCCACACTGGCATTAATGTGCTGAGAAGTTTGAAATCAAACTTGTCAGTCAGTGTTCAGTGTAGCCATTATTGTGCTGTGGAGTTCGTAATGACAACCTCCCAGCACCATACACTCTTAATGGCATCACTGTACATACAGTGCCCAGGCATGGCCCTGGGTACTGTAGGGGCACATGGCTCATGCACCTGTGTCCACACCACTGGCATAGGCCACCCAGCTAGAGTGGTGACTGATGTATGCCAGCGTAGTGGGGTTGTGGGCATGGCACACAGGGATGGGTGCCATGTCGACTCTTTGTTTAGTTCTGCACCTAGACACTCAGCCTGCAAAGGCAATGTGTGGGTGTTAAGGTACAGGGCCCCTAAGGGTGGCACAATATGTGCTGCAGCCCTTAGGGGTCTTCTCTGGTCACAATGCCCTAGGTACCTAGGGTACCATTTACTAGGGGCTGACATGTGGCCAGAGATGCCAAATGGGTTTAGGCCTTAGTGTAGTTTTTAGGGAAGGAACACAGGCCCTTAGTACCTGGTTGGCAGGGACTCAGGGCACACCTAGGAAAAGTGCATCAGGTATCAGGCAAAAAGTGTGGAGGGGTACTGCAACAGAAACTCACTTTCTCACACAAGCACCCCCAGCCCAAAGGCTAGGAGACTCAGCCAATGCTGGGAGAGTCTCTCTAGTCTTTCAGGCGAGGAAGAGTTGGGGAAGTGGTTTGAAAGTTGCAGGGCCTCCTCTGCCTTACATCTTTCTGTCCAGGTCAGTCCCTTTGGGGAGCTGACCTACCTTATCACTTTCAGGACCTAATTCCCAAAGCTGCTTTCCCTGCTCTTTAGTGTCTTCATCCCATTTTTTGGGGGGGTCCAGAGGTGCCTACCTCTGTAAAGTCTAAGTTAGCCAGGGCAAGGCCCAGCTTACCCACAGAGGCTACCCACAGATTGAGCAACCCCACCATGACCAATAGGGTCAGGGAGCCTAGCTTACTATTTGGCAGGGGGTTAGGCCACCATGCCATTGATAGGGCTGCCATAAAGGCTAACACCCAGCAGAGTCTGCTGACAGCTGCTAGTGCCCAGAACCACACCTTTAGCTACTGGCTGGCAAGTGAAGGGGCTATTTTGCAGGTCTCTTTGGGCCCTGTCTGTCAGCTGTTTTAGGGTGGGGGGTCACCACACTGGGTAGTGAGCACCCTTCCTCCACGCTTTGTTCTGCCAGCTGAGGAGCCACCAACTCAGGCTGGGCAGTTGCCTGACTAGTCAGGGCTTTGTGTTGGCTAGGGGGGGCTTTACCAAGGCCAGGTTCGGATTTCTCCCTCACTGGAATGGAATCCCCCTGACCCTCTGGAACTGTGGCTAACAGTTGCCAACCTTTCCTATCCTGTTCCTTTTTTCTCTTTTGGGGCTCAGCTGCACTGACTGCAGGTGGCACCCCCCTAGGTTTCTTGGTGGAGGCCTGGTATTGAGCCAGTGCCGCTCTTCGGCTCAGATCCACCGCTAAGTGGTCATTCCCCAGGAGACAATCAAGGGGGAGGTCTTTACTGATTACCACCTTTCTCCATCTAAGGGACCCAGCTATGACTAGGAGCCCTACAGCCACAGGCCTAACAGTGACTCCCCATGGGACAGCCCGTTCTATTCTTGTTTCTGCTGGGACATACTGGTGAGGTAGTACCAACCTGTCATGTACCACAGTGTGACTGGCACAAGTATTTCTCAGGGCAGTGACTGGGACTCCATTCACCAGTAGGTGGTGAAAGTGTCTCCTCCCCTCTGGAATCTCCAGCTCACCCTCTTGCCCCATTCGCCAGTTGAAGGCTAGGAGTACTTCCTCTTCTGAGGACCAATCCTCCCATGCTACACTGGCAACCTCGGACTACACTAGTCACCCCTGGAGTTGTACTAGGGACCTTGTTCTTAGGACAGCTAGGGTCCTTGGTGTGGTGTCCTGTCTTCTGACAGTTGTGACACCATACTCTGTTGGGATCCCAATTCTTACCTTGGTACCCTGGTTTGGCTTGTGAGGTGTCTTTGGGCCCACCCTCCTGGATAGGTTTTCGGGGGGCTAACTGGGACTCCATAATTTTCTCCTTAAGGGGTTCACTATCTCTCTTCTGGGGAGGCTTTGTGACCCCTTCCTTTTGGTCACCCCCAGTGGACGTCCTAGTTACCCTTGTTTTGACCCAATGGTCTGCCTTCTTTCCCAATTCTAGGGGAGAAAGTGGACCCAGGTCTACAAGATACTGATGCAGCTTTTTATCAATGCAGTTACTTAAGATGTGTTCCTTCATAAAGAGGTTGTAAATTCCATTAAAGTCATGCACATTGCTTCCAGTTAACCAGCCATCCAGTGTCATTACTGAGTAGTCTACAAAGTCAATCCAGGATTGGTTCTGGGTTTTGTGAGCCCCCCCCATAATCTAATTCTGTCCTCCTCAATTGTGGGTGAGTCCAAATCCCTCGATCAGAGTGCTCTTCATGAGATCATAGGACCCTGCTTCTGGCCCAGAGAGGGTCAGAAGCCTGTCTGTGCATTTACAAGAGAACAGTTCCCACAGGAGTGCCCCCCAGAGAGGTTTCTTTACTCTTCATATTTCACAAGCCCTTCCAAAGGCTGTGAACCACTTGGTGATATCATCTTCCTCAAATTTAGGGACAATCCCTTTGGGGATTTTAGTGTCAGAAAGTTCTTCCGTATCCTTATTTTTATTATTGCTGCCACCATTGATGGGTGCTAAACCCATCTCTTTCCTTTCTATCTCTAGAGCCAGGAGTCTGGACACTAGATCCCCCAGTGAACTCTCTGGTACCTGGTCCACCTGTGTGGTCCCTAGGTTCCCAGATGCTGATTCTGGAGTTCAAGTGTATGGGGGCCCTTTCCTCCCTAAAGATGATTGGTGGTAGGGAATTATCCTCCTCCTCAGACACCTCTCCCCCTTCTGTCTGGTCTTCACCATGTTCAGAGGGGTGGCCTTAGGATACTCAGCCAAGAGCTCCTGGAGCCCTAGTTTGGTTGGATGCAGGCCTAATGGTATATTTTTAAGTTTGCATAAGGACCTCAAATACTTGAAATTCGAGTGTAAGTAAGGTGTGAGGTCGAGCTCCTCAACCACCAGGTCAATGTGTTATCTTCACTAATAGCTGTGTTCTGTTGAGGCATTCTAACCTGACAGTTCTAACCCTCTACCCTGACTATAGTGACTTTAATTTTTCTTAAATTCTAATGGGACTTAAGCAAGGCCCTACAAGACTTTTAGTATTTTGGAAAAACCAATTTCAGAATTCCTAAAGGCAATTTATGAGTTCTGTCGTGTGATCAGATGGTAACCAAGTAGTCCAACAAATGCAAGTTTGTATCCCACCACTGCCACCAATGTGAGAAAGTGGCTCTATATATACTGGACCAGAATAAGATACAGTGTGTATAGAGTCCACAAACCCCAGAGGTCAAGATACAGGGCCCCTAAGGGTGGCACAATAAGTGCTGCAGCCCTTAGGGGTCTTCTCTGGTCACAATGCCCTAGGTACCTAGGGTACCATTTACTAGGGGCTGACACGTGGCCAGAGATGCCAATTGGGTTTAGGCTTCAGTGTAGTTTTTAGGGAAGAAACACAGGCGCTGGGTACCCGATTGGCAGGGACCCAGGGCACCTAGGAAAAGTGCATAAGTAATCAGGCTAAAAGTGGTGGGGTACTGCAACAGAAACTCACTTTCTCACAAAACAGCATAAAGTGCACAGTGCTCTGGCAGTCACATGGGCAAGGGATCGTGGCTGGAGGGCACATTTTCATATTAGGGAAAGCCACTAACTGGTGGGTGATTCCTAATCTATATCTGTGAGAAAGTGTCATCTTTCTTGCATTGGTATGCCACCACTTTTTGCTGAACTGCTGATGTGCTTTGACTGAGTGTGCCCTGCCAGGGCCTGTGTTCCTCCCCTAAAACTGTGTTGAAACCGAAACCCAATTGGCATCTCTGGCCACCTGTCAGCCCCTAGTAAATGGTACCCTAGGTACCCAGGGCATGGTGACCAGAGAAGACCCCTAAGGGCTGCAGCACTCATTGTGCCACCCTTAGGGGGCCTGTACCCTGACACCCATACACTGCCTTTGCAGGCTGAGTGTCTCAGTGCATAACTAAACAGAAAGTCGACATGGCACACATTCCTGTGTTCCATGCCCACAAACCCACTGCCTTGGCAGACCTCAGTCACTCCTCTAGCTGGGTGCCCTATGCCAGCGGCGTGGGCACAGGTGCATGAGCCCTGTGCCCCTACAGTACGCAGGACCATTCCTGGGCACTGTAAGTGCAATGATGCCATTAAGAGTATATGGTACTAGGAGGTTGTCATTACGAACTCCACAGCACCATAATGGCTACACTGAAGACTGACAAGTTTGATATCAAACTTCTCAGCACATTAAACCCGCACTGATGCCAGTGTGGGATTTAATGTAAAATACACCAGAGGGCATCTCAGAGAGGTCCCCTGAAAACCTAACCTACAATCCACGTCTGGACTGAGAGGCTGCCATACAGCAGACATGTTGCTGGACCCCTGGGTGGAGAGCCCCCGCACTCCTGGGCCTGCAACAATGCACATCCTCATCGAGGTGCTAGGTCTCTTCCCCCAGGATGGGCAGGGGGAAGCTTCAAAGGCCTGGTGCCTTTTTGAGCTTCTCCAGACCACTTGCTGTACTCAGCAACTGGCCCCCACCAGTTCTGACTCCCACTCGGGGGGGGGGGGAGGGATGGGGGGGGAGACTGGCAGGAAACCCTACGTCAGGAAGGGGGGTGTGCCAGCCTGTGCCAACCCCACCCCTTAGGTGAGAGAGGAGAGGTGAAGCATGACCCCCGGGGTCTGGCCATCTTGAAGTTGGGGAGCCCTGCTCAATCACAGCTAGTCTCCTGCACCCCCCACAAGAGAGGAGCAGACTAGGGGGTGTATCCACCCCAGGACAGGGACCTATTGGTCCCTGCCCTTGCCCTACCTATAAAACCCTTAAATTCAGTATTTAGGGGCACCCTGAACCTTCCTTCTGGAGATCCCGATAAGAAAACCAGAAAGAAGATCAAGCAGAAGACGACCCGCCGTGCAGCTGCAACAACAGGACGACACCAACTGACTTGGCCCCAGCCCTACCGGCCTGTCGTCCTGTAACCTGCTCCAGCTAAATCCCGGCGACTACTGCGGACAGCAACCTCGAGAACCCCGGAGGACCTGCCTGCCTTGACCCTCTCAAAGATTGGGACTCCCCTGAGCAGAGGCACAGCTCCAACAACCATACCCCTGGTGCCAGTCAGGAACCGCAATTCCAGCCCACTCTGCACCCACCGAGCCCGGCCCGTGCCCAAGACCACGAGGACGTCCCCCCGGCGACTTGAACCTGAGGTCCAGTGCCCAAAGACCCTCCTCGATGACCCAGATGACGCCTACAGCCTCAGAACCAGGGACCCCTCCAACGTGACCAGCCGAGGGTAAGATTTCCCGACACCCAAAGACACCCCTGCACCCGGCCCCCCACGGCCCCATGTGCCCTCCCTTGGGGTACTTACCTCTTCTCCAAGAACCCAACTTACCTCTCAAAGTGGTGGTTGCACCTGAAGAATCGCCATCCCCGAGCCTGCAGCCTTTGTTCACTTTGTAACTTTCCCATTGGATAACATTGAGCGTCCGACGGCTCAAAAGCACCCTGCACCCAGCTGCCAGAGTGCCGCTGGAAGTGCAACTACTACCCTACTCTACTTCCCTACCTGCCCTGGGTAAGTGACCAGGAGCTCAGCTCCCACAGCCACGTGGCCAGCCTGCTTGCAGCCACCAACCAAAGGCCCCCTACCCTCCATTGGATTGCATTGGGCCTACTCTCTCTGCACCCGGCTGCCCCTGTGCCGCTGAGGGTGTGACAACTGTACCTTTCCGACCCTGGGAGACTACTGAGTCTATGCCCAGAACCTTAACCTCACCAGTAGAGTACTCACCTCAAAGCTGATAACTCAATTTCCTTTCATAGGCTAACATTGACTGGTTTTCACTGAAATTTCCTCTGTCCATTTTTGCAACTTTAAAATATTCCTCTAAAAATCAACCGAATAACGATTTCCAAAATACTCACCTGGGATCAGGAGAGAAGCCAGTGCTGTACTTTGTAGTTCAGTGCTGAACAGCAAAAGTAATCTTATCTGTACTTACCAGTTACCTGAATTTTCTTCCATAGGAAACCATTGACTTTTTTTCTCTGAAATTACTTCCGTGTCGATTTTGCAAATTACAAATATTCCTTAATAATCGTACCAACTGCTGAAACGTAAATACTTACCTGTCTTAGGTAGAGGTCCCAGTGCTGGATCTAGGAGTCTAGTACTGGATTACAAAAGTAACGAGAACCTACTTTACCTGCGGCTTGAATTTCCTTTGATAGGATAACATTGCTAGTTTTTCTCTGAAACATTTTCAAGTGTCAACTTTGAAAATACATTTATATCCTTTAAAAAGTACAACTGTAACCAAAACGCTTTTACTTAACTGTTTACAGCTTAGGTCCCGGGACTGAATCCAGTCCTGTGGTTCGCAATGTAATCCTGAAAGTAATCAATTGCATTTTTATAGAAAAACTCATTGAGCTCAATGTTAAATTGTGTTTAGAATTGTGTTGCCTATTGCAACCCCAGTAACTATTGTACTTACCAAGTCTATTGCCTGACTGCAAAGTAATTACCCAAAGTCACTCATATTGAGAAAAGTATATTTTGATACCTGTTGGTTCTACAATAAAACAACTATATCTTTTGATATAAAAACAATTGGCCTGCAGTTCAATTCTTGAGTGTGTGAAACCTTTTGCTGACTGTGTACAACAAATGCTTTACACTGTCCTATGATACTGCCTCACTGCTCGACCACGCTACCACATTAGAGAATAAGGTCAGATCTGACTTTAACCTCTGTTATACCTCTGGGGATTGGGGACTCTATACACACTATACCTTACTTTGGTCCAGTATATATAGAGCCACTTTCTTACAATATCTGACTAATACAAAATGGTGCATACGATTGGGAATGTATGTTAAGTAATCTCGACAGCCCATATTGGAGATAAGTGATAAATACAATTTTACAGTTGATTTTCTAGATTCACATTTAGGCCGAACTTCCCTCCTATGGCTCATAAAAGTTTCTCTAATGGCCAACTTCCGAAGTAAAGATACTTTGGTAGGGTTAGTCCGTATTGGCATCTTGAATAATTTGCTGTACAATGAATTGATAAAACTTAACAAGGGAATTTTCATCGCATTATCCAGGGTAAAATGAAAAGTATTGATTTTGTAAAACTGGTTTCTTGCTTGGACTATATGGAGCGCCAGAGCAATTATGGGCGACATGCAACTATATCTATAAGATACTGTAGCCCCACTTCTTTGTGTATAATCTCTGAAGATGCAGAGGTGGGTAAACTGAGAAGTCGTTTAATGCAACTATTTTCCTCTGTCTGAAACACAGAACAATTATGATGGTCCCAAATACCAGCCTCGTATGTACCAATTGATAAGACCCTTGCCCTATAAAAGTTGTCATCTCCTTGACCGGCCTAGAGACCAGTTTTGCTGAAAATCTAAAAGTACAGTGGGTACTACTAGCCATTTTTCTCCTGACATTGGTAACATCACGAGTCCATGACCTATTACCTGAAAAAGTAATGCCCAGGTAGCAAAAGGTATCAACCGGGTTCACATGCGATTCATCCATAAAAAATGTTTTACATGGTTTGCCCCGTGCCCCACAGACCATAGTGTAAGTTTTACTTTTATTGATAGTTAATTTCCTGGCAGCAATAAAACACTAAAAGCACCTGGCAGCAAAAAAAACACTAAAAGCTTTCATTAAACGTTGCAGTCCCACTGAAGTCCTGGCCAACAGGATGGCGCCCTCAGCATACAGAAGTACAGGTATTGGGCGCCCAGCCACTTGAGGGGCGTAGGAAGGCACTGTTTGTAATGTCTCATCCACCCCATTAATAATTAACAAAATAATGAAAATAACAATGGCGCTAATACACAGCCTTGCCGAATGCCTCGCTTAACTGCAATGGTATTGGAGCATTCCCCCCTGGGGCGATAGCGGACTTTGCTCGTTAGGTCCTCATATAATATGGCCAGGAAATGGAGGATTGGCCTGGGTGCACCCATAGCAAGCAAAGTAGTCCAAAGGAAAGTATGATCTGAAAACAGAATGACACCAGCAAAAAGTGGGGGTAATCATAAAAGCAGATCCTTTCCTACACTCATCTTCTCTGACTCCTGACATTTTACTCTTAATTGTGAAGGGCTGTATGCAAGGCTGTATGGACCTTCATTCTCCAATTCCAGGAAATCCAGGAGGCGAGCTAGTGGCAATGGAGAGAATTTGGAAAATTCCTGAATCAGAGATGGAATGGTGCTTTTGGAATGGTGCTTTTTGATGGAGAAAGCACAACTTTTTTGCACCCCATTTGCGGACGGTCAATGGGTCAGCCAACGGGATCACAGTTGTCATAGTCTAGCATAGTTGAGCAACGCAGATAATGCTGTGTGAGAAAGAATCTTCGTTGAAGGGAGTTGTGAGTGCAGCCGGCAAGGTGATCGATCAGGAAATCTTCATCGTCAGAGGCGGCCTCATCGCTGTGGATGGCTGTGTAATTATTATCTCCTTCAAGAACTAGGCCGCTGTCTATGTCTTGACCGTCAACGTAGTAGATGTCGCCGACAAGACCGTCAACGGTGTTCCTGATCCTGAAGACAGAGCCTGTAGACGGCAAGTGCTTCATCGATGGGGGGGTCAATGGACAGTCTTTTTTTTAGGAGTACGCCTTGGAGGGGGTGGGAGGAGCAGAGAGAGGTGCTGAACCAGGTCTTAGGTGCGAGGATGAAGGACTAGCCAGCTCCTTTTTTGAACTTTTTTCCTCATAATCTAATCTGCTTTAAGACCTAGATTTTTTTTAGTCTCTGTGAGAAGAGGACAGTTGTCTCTCTTTCCTTTTTCTAGAAGAAGTATGAGCTCTTTCCTCACACTGAGTCCTTGGCCATCTTTTTCTGTAGCCACAGAAGAAATCTACCCTCCCAATCTTTGAGGGATGTGGGGGAAAAAGTACAGCAGTACTTATATTCTCTGAACTTTTGATACAGATAAAGGCAATACAAACATTCTGCATGTGGATCCTGAGAAAAGTCTGGATTTTCCAAAAGTCCGGCAGGGCCTAAAAAGCCTTTTTTTGACTGAGAGAAGGGGCTGTTCTCCTGGTGGTGAGGGCTACTAGTGAGGTCGGGGGCATCATTTGACCCAAATGGAAAGAAGTGGCTTAACACTCTCCACGGGCGGCCTAACTGTAGGGTGAAAAAAAGTAACAGTCTTGCATGTGCCCCACCTTTTTTCTTCTTTTCCATCATTGCCTTCGGTGCAAGGCTCTGACTGCTTGTGCCACCTTGCGAGCCTGCTTTGAGGTGGGAGCTAGTGGTTTGTGCCCCGAAAGATCCAACACGATCCCTTGTGCACCAGTCAACTGGAGCTGTGGCCAAAGATAAGCCGCAGCCATCTGGTAAACAGGCTACATTAGACAAATATGTCTACAGTGGAAGCTCAACACCAATGCAGGGCGTATTCGGGGTGGAGGGGCAGTCTACAGGTGTTGCGATTCCTGAGCTGGTCATAGCAGACACTGCTACATCCTTGTTGCAAGTAATTTGTCACAAGCAACATTGGAGGCAAAGATTGGAGTAGTTGGTACAGATGTTATGCTGTTGCGGAAGGGTCTGTGCCAGACAGTTCACTCTAGCCAGCATTCGGAGGCTGAATGGTGGGTGTCCGAACTTCAAGGGTGCCATACTCACCCTGAAACAATCCAGGCCTAAGATGACAGCGACTGCCAAGGAACTGGCAGCAAGGTTGTAGTATGCAGAGGGGAGAACCCGCAGGATGAACTTACGCTTTGACAGCTTCCAGGAGGGCTGTGAAGACTAAAAATCTGAGAAGTTCTTGGAACGATGGCTGTAAACAATGCTACCCACAGACATGCTCTCACCCGGTTTCATTATAAACAGGGCACAGACACAGAGGGCACTGCCTCCTCCTAGGACCTCCTCCAACCTGTTTTTGCCAAGCTGCTCAATTATTATATAGAAGCAATCTTCTGCTTTGCCAGCAGCCCACAGGACCTCCGTTTTGACTCCCAGACCACCTTGATCTTTCCAGATTACACAAGGCTTGTTCAACAGCAACACAAATCCGTTCTGGGGGCTAAACGGAAGCTACAAAATCTCATCAGATACATGCTTGTCTATATGGTAAAGATCAAGGTCATTTTTCAAGGAAGCAACATGTTTTTTAAGACACATGAAGAGGTTTGGGAATGTGCGACTAAAAAGGACCTTTAAACCCAATGATGCGTCGCCATTTGAAAGTTGTCACTCCGAACCGATGGCCCTTCATTGTCCTCCCTCCTGCACCTGTTGCTCTGATGGAAACCTCTCCAGCTCAACACAGGTTGGAGGGTGTCTCCACCACCTGCCCTCATGACGGACGTTCAAGATAAACTAAAGAAGAATGAGAATTAGTTGAAGACACCAAAAAGTTAGCCTAAACAGATCTCAATACTTGCTCAACCCCGCCACCTTTTTCTATGAAATTCCTGATAGCTAAGCCTGCTCCAGAGAACTGATGCCTTCTTATACAGTATGTAACTGTCACATGTTTTGCTCTAAATTCTATTGATTCGCCGTCATGGATGAGAGGTTGACATTGAAGTGGTGTCTGGGCTTATTACTTAATGGAGTGCACCCACCATGTCTATCCTTGCCGTTTCACTTTATGTTCTAACTAAGTTGTTCTTTTTTTACAATCATGTTTTAACAGTTTATTTTGGGGACTGGTTTGTTAGTTTATTTTATGTTGATAAGGTATCCCTCGACTATACCACAACAGATATTTCAGGATCCAAACGTGTGTGGAGGAGGGCAGAAGGGTTGAGGGGGGGTTAATGAGTTTCCTTCCTTTATTGATGTCTGTAGCACAACACAGACATATACTGCTTCTACATTGCCTGTGACTTGTTGCCTGTCCCGGCTTACTTTTTACTTGATCAGGTGGCAGATAGAGATAAAATATGTGCTGGTCTTAAGAGCATCTCTCATGGACTGCGTATGACCTCCTTGACCGTGTCAAATGGAAGCAGTTTTAAGAGTGGCACGCTGCTGAACTCCAGACTGCCTTTTTCCTCCAACAGACCTGCTTGTTGGGTAATAAATATCCATTTCAGGCACATATAGGCTTTTCGTAAGTATATATTGCCAGCTTTTCGGATTAAGAGGCGTAGCCATTCTCTTTGGCAAAAACTTCACATTTAAGGTTACCTGGATCTGGTAAGATAAGTTGGGCAAATATGCTGGAGTCACTGGCCTGTTGAACAAGTTACTTACCTTCGGTAACGATATATCTGTAAGAAACATTAGTTAGTGTTAGATTCCTTACCTTAGAATATCCCCAGGCGTCAGTCTGGATCCGGAAACTTTTGCGTAGCAGTACCCCTGCGCGTCGGTAGGCGTCGTCTGCAGGCATCCCCTGCGGCTCCGCGTCCGTCGTCGGCGTCGTGCGCCGTGATGACGTCGCTGGAGTATATAGACGCCGCCTCCGCACGCTGATGTCAGTTCTTTGTACACAGCTTTTCCGCGCCAGAAAACGCAGAGCCATGAGAGAACCAACACTGGTGCCATTTGAAACTAGGGCCCTGAAAGGGATGTCCTTAACCCTAGGTATCAGTTCGCAGAACGGGGAGGATGGGTGGGTTCGGTAAGGAATCTAACACTAACTAATGTTTCTTACAGATATATCGTTACCGAAGGTAAGTAACTTGTTCATCTGAAAGAAACATGTTAGTGTTAGATTCCTTACCTTAGAATAGATACCCCAGCAATACCAACCCCGGTGGTGGGTCTGCGAACCAATACATTCCTACACCAGAAAGTCCTGGAGGACAGAACGGCCAAAGAAGCCATCCCTCCGGACTTGACTGTCCAGGCAGTAGTGCCTCGCAAAGGTGTGCAGCGAGGCCCACGTAGCCGCCTGACAAATGTCCTGCAAAGGGACTCCCCGGCCCAGGGCAGTAGTAGCAGCCGTGGCCCGAGTGGAATGGGCCCTCAGCCCAACAGGAGGCTCCTTCCGAGCCAAAGAGTAGCACGCTTTGATGCACAGAACGACCCACCGAGAGATGGTACGTTTACACACCGCCCGTCCCTTCTTCGCACCCACGTAGCCAACAAACAGTTGGTCATCCACCCGGAACTGGCGCGTGCGATCCATATAAAATGAAAGCGCACGTTTTGGGTCCAGACGATGGAGCCGCTCTTCATCCTTTGAAGGATGCGGAGGCGGGAAGAAGGAGGGGAGGGTGATGGACTGCCCGATGTGAAAAGCAGAAACTACTTTGGGCAGGAAAGAAGGTCTAGTCCTTAGAACCACCTTGTCAGGATGAATGGACAGGAAAGGAGGTTGGACAGAAAGAGCCTGGAGATCACTCACTCTCCTGGCAGAGGTGATGGCAACCAGGAAAGCCGTCTTTAAAGTCAGGAGACGGAGAGGACAAGAATGAAGGGGCTCAAAGGGAGCACACATCAAAAAGGTTAGAACCAGGTTCAAGTCCCACTGAGGCATCACAAACAGAACAGGTGGATACATGTGTGTGATGCCCTTCAAGAATCTCGTTACAATCGGGGACTTGAACAAAGAAGGCTGATCAGGAAGCCTTAGAAAGGCTGAAAGGGCAGAAAGGTAGCCCTTGATAGTGCCCAGAGCAGAGCCCTGCTGGGCAAGAGAAAGAAGAAACAGAAGAACCTCTTAAAGAGGGGCAGAAAGAGGATCCACAGCCTTTGCTGTGCACCATGCCACAAATCTGTTCCACCGACAGGCGTATACCGACTTAGTGGAGGGACGCCTGGCTGCCAGAATTACATCACAGACTTTAGGAGGCAAGTCAAATGGCCTCAACTGCCGCCGCTCAATCTCCAAGCATGGAGGTGGAGACTGGACAGGTTCGGGTGGAGGACCGTCCCCTGCTGCTGCGACAGAAGGTCCTCCTGAAGGGGCAGGCGGATCGGGGGACCGGCTGCCATGCTGAGTAGCTCGGGATACCAGTACCTTCGAGCCCAGTCCGGAGCCACAAGGATAACTTGGGCCCGGTCGCGCCTGATCTTCTTCAGCACTCTGGGCAGAAGTGGTATAGGCGGAAAGGCGTATAACAGACCGCAACTCCACTCGGGCCGAAAGGCATCGCCGTGCGAGTGCCTTCTTGGAAACTCCAACGCGCAGAACTGATGACATTGCGCGTTCTCTTCCGTGGCGAATAGATCTAACCAAGGCTCTCCCCATTGCAGAAAGAGGCCTCGCGCCACGTCCGAGTTCAGACGCCATTCGTGATCCATCGAGCACCGACGGCTGAGTTCGTCCGCCCTGGCGTTCAGAGAACCTGCCAGGTGTTGAACCGTCAAAGTCACGCCCTGACGTTCCAGCCACTGCCAGAGGCGCAGAGCCTCCTGGCAAAGGGTCCACGACCCCACTCCGCCTTGTTTGTTGCAGTACCACATGGCGGTGGTGTTGTCGGTGAACACTTGCACTACACTCCCGTTGACAAAGGGGAGGAATGCCTTAAGTGCTAGACGAATCGCCCGCAGCTCCAACAGGTTGATATGGAGCCGGGACTCCGCCGGAGACCAGATGCCTCTGATCTCCGCCTCTCCCAAGTGGCCACCCCAGCCCTGGAGGGACGCGTCCGTCACGACAACGTGCTCCGGTTGGGGTAGGGAGAGGGATCTGCCTCTGACCCAATCGCGGTCCGTAAGCCACCACTGCAGTTGTCTCGCAGTGCCCTCCGAGATCAAGACGTGGTCGGACAAGTTGCCCTGATGCTGGGCCCACTGAAATTTCAGGTCCCACTGCAGAGCCCGCATCCACCACCGGGCGTGATGCACCAGAAGGATGCAGGAAGCCATCAGTCCCAGCAGCCGCAGCGTCAACCTGACCGAAACCCGGGATAGCGGCTGAAAGATGGGAATCAAAGCCTGTATATCCCGGACCCGCCGTTCCGGAGGATAAACCCGAAACTGCGCCGAGTCCAGAACTGCTCCGATGAAAAGGAGCTTTTGAGAGGGACACAGGTGTGATTTCGGCACATTGATGGAGAACCCCAGGTTGTGCAAGAGGTCTGCCGTCATCTGAAGGTGGTGGACGACTGTCTGGGGCGAGCCCGCCTTTAACAACCAGTCGTCTAGGTAGGGGAAGACTGAAAGCCTTAACCTGCGCAGATGGGCTGCGACCACCGCCATCACCTTTGTGAACACCCGTGGGGCGCTGGTAAGGCCGAAGGGAAGCACGATAAACTGAAAGTGCTCCTGGCCTACCGTGAACCGCAGGTAACGCCGGTGGGCCGGCAGGAAGGGGATGTGAAAATACGCATCCTGCAAGTCCAACGCTACCATCCAGTCGTGTGGGTCTAGAGCAGCCAAGACCTGAGCTAACGTCAACATCTTGAACTTCTCCTTCCGGAGGAAGCCGTTGACGTTCCTTAGATCCAAGATAGGACGTAGGCCCCCCTTGTCCTTCTTGGGTACCAGAAAGTAGTGGGAATAGCAACCACGCCCTACTTCTGGCCCAGGAACGCGCTCGATGGCCCCCTTGGCCAAGAGGGCCGTAACTTCCTCCTGCAGAAGTGTCAAGTGGTCCCCCGACACACGGTGGTTCTGCGGTGGCATGGCTGGAGGAGTAGTCTCGAAGGGGAGAGAGTAGCCCCTTCGGACGAGTTGCAGCATCCACCTGTCCGATGTAATTGCGCGCCAATGAGCGTGGTGATGGCGAACCTTGCCACCCACCGGCGTCACATGGGGCCGAAAGCACGGACTAGGAGGATTTGGAGGCAGATGCTGCGGGGGGAGGTGTGGCCTGACCCCGCCGTTGACCCCGACCGCCTCCACGGCGGTTTCCACGGCCGCCACCGCGTTGAAAGGATTGTTGCGGTGCGTGGCTGGCAGCGCGTGTGGGGACGCCCCTTCCTTGGCCACGAAAGGGGCGAAACGAACCTGTTTGCTGGCGCTGGGTCGAAAGACCCAAGGACTTGCCCGTGACCCTGGAGTCCTTGAAGCGTTCCAGCGCGTGGTCCGCCTTGTCACCAAAGAGGCGACAGCCATCAAACGGCATGTCCATCAAAGCATTTTGGACGTCTGCCGAAAAGTTGGCGGATCTCAGCCAGGCGTGGCGACGAATCACCACCGTCGTTGACATAGCTCTGCCCAGCGAGTCGGTCATATCAAGACCACACCGTATGGAATATTTAGCTGCGTCTCGGCCCTCAGCCACAGCCTTGCCGAGCTTCGCCCGCACCTCCATGGGGCATTCTGGCAGCACTTCCGCGACCCTGTCCCACACAGAGTGGGTGTAGCGGCCCAAGAGGCATGCGGTGTTGCAAGACCGCAGTCCCAGACTCAGGGACGAGAAGACCTTCTTACCATACTGGTCATACCTCTTGGATTCCCGATCGGGCGGGGCCGACGGGAATCCGGTCTGGGAGGTAGAGGCCTGGATCACCAGACTCTCGGGAGTGGGATGGGCGGACAGGAATTTGGGGTCGTCCGGACAAGGACGGTGGCGTCTGGCCACGTTCCGATCAACAGGCGAACCTGAAGCGGGCCTGGACCACGTGCCCAACAGAACGTCTGACAAGGCTTCGTTAAACGGCAGCAGAGGCTCCTGTGGGCATGACTGCGGTTTGAAGACCTCAGTGAGGATGTTAGGCCTCACGGCCGCGACGGGGAGCTCAAGGTGTAAGGCCTTGGCAGCCCTCATCAGCACCACTGAATATGCAGCGCCCTCCACCGACTCCACAGAAGGAGGAGAGATAAAACCAGGGTTAGGAGAGTCGTCCAGACCACTGGCGTCCCCCAAATCACCTGTCCAGTCCGGGTCATACTGGCACTCACGTGACAGAGGGTCCTCAGACCCCTCCCAACCTTCCCCGTACTCTTCATCATCTCCATACTCTGAGTCAACTATGTAGACCGGCTCCTCGGGGTTCACAGGCCCCATCGGCGTCGAGCCCCGCGTCCGGATTCGGGGAAGGAATGGGGACGGCGCCGCCCGGAGCCAGCGCCGGAGCCCCGGCGCCGGCCAAAGCTGGCACAGGAGAACCGGCGCTGTGCGGGGGCGGCGTCGGGGGTAACCCCGATGGAATCTGCGCCGAACCAGCCGGCAGGCCAGCCGGCGTCGACCCCGAAGGCCCTTGCGGCGCCGGGGTCGGAGCCGTCGGCGGCACCGGGGCCGGAGCACCCGATGGCGTCGAGCCAGGGACACCCGACCCGCTAGGGCCCTCGGACGGCAGCACTGGGCCCGAAGGCGCCGTAGGCCCCGTCGGAGAACTGAGCGCCCTCATGGCCATGAGGAACGCCTCAATCTCCTCAGGCGTCGCACCGTGCCCAGGGACCGGAGGGTATGGGGCAGGCCGCGCCGGCGACTCTCGCGGAGCCGCGGAGTTGGGGTCACCCGAACCCCCGGCCGCGTCGCGCGAGCGTCGGGGGGAGTCGGGGGTACGATGACGACGCCCCGACTTCTTGTGTTTCTTACCTGATGAGCCCGACGAATGGTGACGACTTCCGGAGCGCTCGGCGCGGCTCCGCGACCGCTCCCTCGAACGCTCCCTGGACCTCCGGCCGGACCGAGACCGCTCCCGACGCGGGGCCGACACCCGGAGCTCAAGCAGCTTGCGGGACCGCTCCCGTCTAGCCTTGTTAGTGAGAGCCCGGCAGTCGACGCAGGCGTCCACGTCGTGGTCGGGGCCCAGGCACCGGAGACAGAGTCGGTGATGGTCCGTGACCGACATCGTGCGGTCACACCTGTCACAATTCTTGAAACCGGGCATCCTACCAGGCACCAAAAAAGATATATAGTTGAACAAAGTTGGTCAAAAGACCGGAGTACTGCTCTTCGGATCTGCGCTTGCTGGCGCGGAAAAAAGAAGAACTGACGTCAGCACGCGGAGGCGGCGTCTATATACTCCAGCGACGTCATCACAGCGCACGACGCCGACGACGGACGCGGAGCCGCAGGGGACGCCTGCAGACGACGCCTACCGACGCGCAGGGGTACTGCTACGCAAAAGTTTCCGGATCCAGACTGACGCCTGGGGATATTCTAAGGTAAGGAATCTAACACTAACGTGTTTCTTTCAGATACACTGTACACCACTCTCCCTGGTTTGTCTTTACATCCTTTCGCTTTTGAGACTATAGGGGCACTCCTGGTGTCATTACCTTAGGGTCACAGATAAGAGGGGACTTCAAACGGGTGGTTGACTGGGACTGTTCCACGGCCAGAAAGAATCCAGCCGCGGAAGTGACTCCACTGCCTTGATTCATGGCTCCACTAGCTGTCAAGGATGCTTACGGACCATCCCAGTGAGCGAGGCTTTACCTTTATTCCATTGCCCAAATGTCCTTTTCCTGACTGTACTACTTCTGAACTCCCAATTTCGAAATTGGTCAAGAGCCCAGCTCCCAAGTCTTGGCACATAGTCTGTCTGGCCACTCTCTGATAGAATCTCTGAGGGGATGGGTAACAAGGTGAATAGACAGAACTGATGCCTAGGCATGTGGCTGTTAGCTAATCAGAACACAGGTGGCAAGTTGGAGATTCTGTAGACTCCTTCCACCACAACAAAAACTAAGTGACCTCATTAGAGATTTGGGATTCATTCAGGCCACTCTAAGGAGGTGGGGGATATAATGAGTTACCATACCAAGCTTGATTTTGAGCACAGGCTTTGGCAATACGTGCGAGTCCACTATACAAATCTCTCAGTGATGGCTAGGGTCACTAGCACTGTTTTGTAGAGACTTCAAGTACGAGGTGGCACCAGGCAGGGGTGCCTACATGAAAGAACCACTTGATTTGGGTAAATGCACAGACAAGGGGATTTGAGTGGGCGTCGGGAAATAAGGATAGGGTTGCCCTATACCAGAACGATGCATTGGTATCCTTTAGTGTTTTACAATGAGTTGGCCCTCACATGATGCAGGTTCTTTGGATCTTTGTTAAATTTTGGGGGTTTTGCATAATTAACCCCTTCCATGCTCATGACGAGCTCAGCTCGTCATGCAGTACACTGCTCGTGTGCTTATGACGAGCTGGCTGGACAGCCATCATGGTTATGTTATGTTAATAAAAATGTATTGAGTGCGGGAATACCCGGAGGTGTCTTTGCGCTATGGTCATTAGATGCCGAGATCCACTCCTCTGCCAAATCATGACGCATATCTTTTAAACTAAATGTTGCATGGGCATGAGCCTACAGAGGGGCGAGAATGGGAATTATGTTTTAGCATACTGCACAGTGTTATGGGCAATAAAAGTGTGTGCCTTCATGTTTAATTAAGGAACGAAAACAATAGTAACGCGTTTCAAAAAGTGAAAATGCCACTTTGGATGGTTGCAATTTTTTGCCTAAACCAACTGTGCCTTTCAGAAGCTTTCACATGACTGTGAATAACTCTCCTGTGGCTTTTATGTATTCCTTCTACACATGGGTACAAAAGGGCCTTGGGGAAGGGGCAGGGTTGTTTCTCTCCTAAGCAGGATGTGCTGCACGGTTGTACTTCGCCCTTCCAGAGTTTCAAAGGGTAGCCTCAGGGCTTGCCCCCCCGTACTGACGTTTGAGGGCTACATGCGGGGGCATCCCACAGGCGGGCACAGAGGATAAAAATTGCACCTTCAGAACCTCTCATCAGAACATTCCGGACCCAGTGGAAGGTTCAGGAGGAGGACTGCCCTACTGTGAAGTGAATTCAAGGGTCAGTTGGTAGACGACCTATTTGAGCTACAGGGACACAGCATGTTTGTAGACGATTTCATGCAACTGACTAGCTGACCAGCAGCAAATGGAATGCCTGAACCCTGCTGCTGGCACCGGGTGGAGTCCTGATTCCCAAGACATGCCCCTCCAGGTCACGGACACTTGGCTGACAACAGAATGTACTCCACCTGCCTCAAAATCAAAGTCCTAAACTCGAATTGAAGATCCAGCAGTTTCTGGCCTTCGCAATCGCGAAAAGGCACCTTGCGTTGTCCTCCAACCATCCGTGACGCCCACCAACGCAAATCTCTGTCGAAGACCTGCCCTTCGAGTTGTTACGAGAACCACTGCAATGGCGACAGGCTTTGTCTACCACCAACAAGAAGCTCCAGTGATGGCTGATTCTATGCTCTGAAAGGCAACCGTTCTGAGACGGCAGGCCCGCTCCTCACACCAACAACAGTCTCCTCGTGTAAACCGCCAATGCAAAGCTCTGCTGCACCTCCTCGCATATGCTTGGAATCAGAGATGGCACAACCTCCAGCAGGATGAACATGGTTCCCATATACAGACCTATGGCGCTCCATTGCGGTTGGCCTGAACTTGTGACTTTAACATGGTTCAGCACGACCAGGTAACCACAATTGACACTTTGTGCTTTATGAAGCTATCTCTACTAGACACTTTCAAAATTCATAACTCGGGTTCTACTGAGTGGATGTTTGTTGTTTTGGTGTCATATCATTTATTAAAATGTACTCTATTTTGTAAAATTGGTTTGAGATTTTCCTAGTGTTGCGTTTTCAATTTATTACTGTTTGAGGGCTACATAAATCCTTTACTCCTTGCCTCTTTAATCCAGACTGCTTTTGTGCCAAGTTACCAGTGGGTTCTTTAATTACTTTTGTGTTCCACCCTGATAAGGACAGTATTTGTTATGTGAGTGGGGCTTCTGCCCTTCTCGACTTGTAACCAAATTTCACACACTTTTCCTTTTTGATTGATTCTGAATCTGGGTGGATACAATTTGACAGACTTCCAAGACTTAATTTTTGCACATCAAGTCTAGCACTTTTTCCAACCTGAGAAGCCTCTCTCTTATCTCATTCATATAATCTTCTACATCATAGACACACCAGTCCAGTCTCAGGATAGCCATAGAGAATAGCAGGTATATTGAATGGAGAATGACAGAGGCAGAGAATATGGGGGCATCTGAGCAGGGTTCCTTCTGTGTGAAGGATGGGCTCTCAGGTTGGTCAGACCCATGTGTATACTGTTGGGAGTACCTTCCCAGATGAACGACTTTGGCCGACTTTCCCGATAGGTGCATTGACCAGGGAACCTTCTCCCCTCTTCAGTATGCTGGAACAAATAGTCTAAGGTCCACTATAGTGTGTAACCTCATTAGGATACTGTGTAGAAAACTGGCAATAAGACCCTCAGGACTACTTGGCTTTGATTTACTACTTTTTCATGTTGCCTACTTTATTTTGTAAAATATGACATGGATGCTTTAGCCACTACAACTCCCACAGGAGAGTTTGTACACAGATCAGAATATAACAGTTGATAAATGAGTTGAGGGTTATACTACCTGGCTAGACAGATGTCCATCAACAGTGATTACAAGATCCCTATTTCCCATTGTCCAGTTTCTGAATAATATTTCTTATTTTGTGATTTGTTTCAGGGCGGTTGACATGTTTTAACTGTAATACCCTTATATCCCTCAGATGGTTGTTAATGGACTTGATTCATGAATAAGCTAGTACTATACAACTTACTACTGGTACACAGATTGTATGTTTGATAAATGCCAATAAATATGTATTTTTTTAAATTAGATTCACCACTCTACCATTTCAAGGCCTGCCTCCCTTTTCGTATTGCCAGACTGTCAATCTTGCCATCAATTGTTCCTAAACATTTTTGCATTTCCTTTAACAGGCCTCCACATCTATGTCATTTTCCCTTCCAACAGGTTCCACATAGTTGCAGCAGGTACCAAATACATGCAGCAGTTCTAGCCATCTTAGGGACAAATGTTAACTTGTTTTGCTGCTGGTCTTCCTTCCCCATCTTTTCTGTAGAGTTCCAAGCAGAGGGCAAGTTATTACAATCAGTACACAAGTGGTAGCAGCACTCAAGTGAGGTGCCTACAACAGAAAGTAAACCTCTAAAAAGCACTGAATCATAAGGTAGAACAAATCAAAGCACTATCACAGAAATCAAACAAAGTATGTACCCTCCTTGAGGTTACTTGAGACACTAGTGTTCAGCGTACTCAAGAATGCAGTTGCAGCAAGGTACCCAATGTTTAAGTCTCAGAGAGCCCCATTCAAGACTAGGGATTCCAACAAAGTCGTATGATTTGATCCTTGGCTTGCTTCTGGGCTCAGCCAATAACAAGGGATCATCATTGTCCCCAGGTACCTTGGGTGCTGAAACAGTTGGGTTATCTCCAATAGAGAGGTCCATCTCTCATCAGCTCCCTGGTCCCGACCGAATAGGATTGTGCCTCTTGCATTGCTCTTACCTCCCTTGAATCTCCCACACCCCTTCCCTCAACTTTGCCTCTGAATGTATCCCACCAGTCCTCTGATAATGAATTCAGCCTGTATGCTCTTTCTAGACAGCACAACCTACCAGCCACAGGCCGATTCTGCACAGCAAGACTCACTGAATGAAGCATTTTCACTGACTCCGGTCACAGTCACACCAGAGGATCAGCTACACGTCCTGCATTCACCCAGGCCTCCACCCACCAACGTCAGTCTAGAGTAGATCTCAGTGTTAACAATGCCTGTTGGGAAGGGGTACATTTCATCTGGATTCTTGTGTACTAGGCCACCTGTAAGTCCTAGGGGTCGTTGGATGTGCTGCTTTGTGTTTTTCATGTTTTGAGATGTGGGGAAGGGTATATACCGAACCATTAGTGCAGCTGTTCAAAATTCATGCATGGTGGGGATCAATAACAATCTATGTTGACTGACTCTAGGATTGTGCCAGGCAGGTGAAGTTATTAAACAGAACAGCTAACTTGATAGCTGGCTTTGGGCAACCAAGATAAGCATGGTTTAGCACACAGTGTGCACAACAAGCTCTGCAACAATGTTTTGGTAAGACCACAAAGGGGAAAAAAAATTTCAGCAGGAGGAAGAGCATCCTTGGGAGCACCCTTGGAAAGCTGTACTGCTTAAGTAATTCACACTAAAGATGCTGGAGTGCTTCTCTTTTAGCAACTTCTCAAGGCAGTACTCGAAAAACTGGGGTTCTTGATCTAATTTAAGGCATCGTCAGCATGAAGGGTCATTCATACCCTTCTCCTTCAGGAAACAACAAGATGGTTACTCAGTACACCTGAGTTTGGTCATTACTCCAGGAGGACAGTAAAATGCCTAGCTACTTGTTTAATCTTTCGCTGGCTAATGCATATTGGTTCTACTTCACATAAAACAAGAACACAAATAATAGTCTAACTGGGCAGATTGTATTCACCAACATTCACATCTGGGGTCAGTCCAAGCAGCCCCTCAGAAATGGTTCCGACTGTAGAATTTTTAGTGGATCAAACCAACTGTTTGAGTGCAACTTCCACAAAGACACACTAAGTCCAACAATGCATACGGTTCTGTATCTTTTGGACTCCATGGTGTTGAGACGTTGCATACAGTCATTCTAAATCAAGTATTTCACTTAAAAAATCGCCCCCGCCAATCGTGTATTGTTGCTGGGCTTCAGTGCACGTCAACTTGAGCCAGCCAAAATAGGTTAGTGGAAGAGGGAGAAAGATATCAGCCATGTGATAGGACATGACAGACTACATGGATTAACTAGTGCCGGTCAGTACACAGACACCCTAACTTCCGGTGGAGGCAGGAAAACATTGATAACTCCAAAACTACCAATCAGCTGCAACTAACCATTAGTCCTGTTATGATCCAGGTACAATAGTCATCTAAGTTTAAAGGAGATTCCCTCTGGGGAGAACCCCAATTATGGTATAGTCTGGAAGTCCGCTCCTAAGCAACTTGCTTCAAAACAAATAGGATGCCATGCATATGAATGTCTCTTGAAGGAAAATCAACTGGGTCAGTAAAAAATGCAAAATTGGTAGCAGGGCGGCAAGGTCACCAAGGGTTCATGGTGACTATGCGCCCAAATAAACGTCGGCAGGCAAAAATACCATCACTCTCATGCAAATGGGCTACATACACCTTCTGTTCTGTCACCCTTTGCTCACAAAAGAGGCCTAATGAGAAAAGGTCTGCATGTGATATCAAGTGGCTTCACTGCATGGAATTTCAAACCAAACATTGAGGATTATAGCAAAATACCCAGTAAAATGTTTCAACCACCTATGATTACCTGTGAGTAGTGTACGCATAGGAACAATGTTGCTTCTCTTAAAATAAGGCTGTTGGACTTGGCCCTTTTTGCAGGGTCATCCCTAAACTTTTTGCCTTTCTCCTAGCCTTTTGTCTGACATGGTGTTGGTGGTTTTAGGACTCTGGGCAGTTTAGCACTGCTGTGCAGTGGAAAGTGTGTGTGCTCTCTGTGTTAAATATGGTAAGATTGGTTTACACCTGTTTGGCCAATTTAATTTACCTGTCAGTCCATTGTAGAGTGGTATCCTATATACCCACGGATGTTAAATTAAATGCTACTGGTAGGCTTGCAGCGCTGATTGCGCCACCCACCAAAGTAGCCTTTCAAACCTATCTCAGGCCTCTGCCATTGCAGTGCCAGTGCGAGCAGTGTTGCTGCCGCTGTGACGTGGCACCTAAAGTGTGTGCCAAGTCCGTGGCCCCCCTTTTACTACATGTCAGTCACCCATAAGGTAGGCCCCAGCTAGCCCTTTGGGCAGGGTGCATTGTAGGTAAAAGATAGGACATGTACCTTAAGACTGTGACATGTCCTGGTAGTGACAAACAGCCACTTTTGGTTTCTCACTACTGTAGGGCAGCCCTCCAATAGGAATGCATTGGGGATTCCATGATAAGTGTTTCAGTGCTGTTCCCTGATATGAGAGGCGCAGCGTGGTCAAGTTTGGTATGTTTGAAATAGTAATAATAAATGCAACTCAATGGTGTGCGCAGATTTATTATAACTATTTTAGAAATGCCAATTTCAGAAGTTGGCATATCTGTGTGCTATGTGTCTGCCTGCCTGATGTGAATTGCATGTATAGCTTTTGAGTGACAGTTGCTGGTGAGGTGTGTAGCTCCAGGAGGGGCAGGGTGAGTCAGTGCTAGGCCGAATGGGACATCTACATTTTGAGTGGTGGGAGGAAAAGTCCCTTGTCCCTGAATAGAATGGTGCCTGCCCCAGTGAATTCTGGCTCCGCCCCCCTGTGGTGTATGTGATGACAAGCCCCCACCTAACGAAGGGAAGAGGAGCCTGGTAAACAGAGTGCTCCAGAACCAGTTGGAACTTGTTTCCCCAAGCCCTGTACTCTACAGACAAAGGAAAATGAAGAATAAATATAGGGGCTGTGATCCCATGAGGTTGTGTTGTTCCTGTGCTGAGGGGACCTGCTGCTGCTGTTTGGCTCCAGGAGGAACCGCCGCATGGGTCTGCCTCCCTGCTGGAGTGGCCTGTGAGCTGGCTACCTGGGCCCAGCCTTGTGCCCCTGGAACTTTGGTGTGCTGGTGCTGAGTGGGGAACCTACAGCCGGCAGGCTGCTGGAAGGAGGAACCGCTGCTGGTAACTACCTGCTGCCTGATCGGTTGCTGAAGAGGTGCCCTCTACAAAGGGGGCCAGCGTGCTGGCCTCCCAGTGCCTACATTCCTACTCCTAGGGACCGCTCCATGCTTGGGAGCACTTCATGTCCCTTCTCTGGGTCGCACTGCTGGGAACCAGGGAAGCACTCTGTCCTGATGGCTGACAGCGCATGAGGTGTAAACAGCCAGTCTGCCAGACGGCCCCCCACCCGACAAGCGTGTGGGGCAGAATCTCCAGTTACTTTTTCTTTTTCCTTTGAGCACCTGGTTGTCAGAGACGAGCCCATCCGTATTTGGTGCCTGTGAACAGGAAGTCAGGCATATGGCCTGGTTGTGGGCAGAGCAGTATCTCAGGAAGCCCGAACGGGGAAGGCACCGGAAGACAGGCAAAGTCCACGCCTGATTGGAGGCGGGGCTCCCATGACCTCAAGAAGAGCCCCGCGTGCTGGGTAGAGGAAGGGAGCCTCGGGGGCTCGCGGTGCCTGCATCATCCTTGATTCTACAGCCCCCGCACAAGAGAAATACCGGTGAGTGGGGCCTAGAGGGTAACGCTGTTGGCGCCTCGCAGGTGCCGAAAGCCAGGCAGGAGAGGCCGCCGGAAGACAGGTTGAGGCTGCCTGATTGTGGGCGGGGCCCGGCCGAAGTTAGAGCCGGTGCCTCGCGGGTGGTAGAAGCTGAGGGTGCACCAGCGGGACCGGAGTGGCGCAGGCTCTATTCCACGACTTTATGCCTCCCCCACCGGAAGAGTAAGAGGCGGGCCAGTGGTGTTTAGAGATCGCCGGGCATGGTGAGGAGCCTGGAAGAGTCCCGAGAGGCCTCAGTGCGTAGGGCCTGTGGGGTAGCCCTGTGACAACTTTACCTTAATGCAGTTGCGCTGTCAACTGCACGCTCATCTCAAGTACCAGGTGCCAACCGCCATTGGAAGCGAGCAGGGTAAGTGGCACCCCCCACCCCCTCACACTACGGCCATTTGTTCTTGCTGCAACTGCAGCCAGGGGGCTAGTGGAAGCCTTATGGAGGGGCAGAGATTTGGGAAAGCGATCGTTGGGAAAGAGGCTTTGCGGGGCAAGCCCAGTAAAGCCCCCCGCCCCTTTAAAATGTCCTGACTTTGGCAACAATGTCACTGGGAATATGGAAATCCCCGTTGGGGGAACACAGATACTGTGGTGCCCGATCCCCGTGTGAGGGGCCCCACGTTATAGAGCACCGGTACCACGCTGAGGAAGGGGCTCATATTGTACTGTGGGGTACTGCTGGCTTTGACTGGTAGAGATAAAATGTGTGCACTTTGCCAGTGTTTACTTTAGTGCACGGTTCCTAATGCTAGAGCATAATGTACTGTGCTGAGTACCCCATGTGCAGTGGTAATGTTAGGGTACACTGCTGATAACGAGGTTTAGGCCTAAGCAGGGCCCAATGTGACTCATGCACAATGTGGTTATGCCTAAGAGGTTATGCATAATGTGGTTATTTCTAGTGTTCATGCCTAATGTGTTTTATGGCCAATGTGGTAATGCTTAGGTCATTATGGTACCAGTAGTTACTAGTTGTGATTTTGCTTAACTGTTCTGATGGCCCTGACCATGGCCAGATTGGCCTGGCCCTGTATATAATCCCCTGTGAATATTGCCTAGTGCCAGTTAGCACAGTGTAAATGTGTGATTAGGTTTCTAATGTGTTTATGATAATACAAAAGGCTATTTTTGATATAACCTTGTGTGGAGTTTCTTTTTTGGTTTGCCTAGTGTGTTGCTGCTGTGTTTTTGTGTTGTGCAAACGCTTTACACATTGCCTCCGGGATAAGCCTGACTGCTCAGGGTGATCAGGGTTTATCTTTGGCGTGTAGCTCCCTTGCCCCGACTAGAGTGGTGGTCTCTGCCTGGCTTAGGCGCAAGCCTTGGCCAACCAGAGATCCCATTTCTAACAAAGGTTAGTACAAAGAGTAAGACGTGAAGTGTTATTTGTCTTCACAGCTCTATACGTCAGACAGTTTAGATGCATTGCTCTTGAATTTCTGTTTGAATTAGAATTAATCAGTCTGTACCTAGTTCAAGTAACAGATACTCCTTATGTAGGTCTTTTTACTGATATTAGGATGGAGAACTGCACAGAAAAAGAAAGAACAATTATCAGCAGCAACCCCGTTCTTTATGGTATTTTCACAGGTGCTTGTTGGGATACTCTTTGTTGGCGCCCTCACTTCAGGTCGTTGGGAATCTATCTCACCTTATCACAAATATTGCAATCTGAGAGGTGAGGATGTGCATATCTTTAGGGAAAATCGTGGGCAGGGACCAGATAGAGGACTCATTACTATTGCACCTCCAGTCTGTTCTAAACAAATTCAAAAAATGGCACATACGAGTGCTGGAGAGGTTCCGATGGCTAGACCAAGAGCGTTTTTACAATGTTCTTATTGTCCCGCATGAGCTCTGACAAAGCATACCACAGGACACATCTTTCAGGTAAACGTTTGACAACCTGAGTGAAAACCTGTTTGGTGAAGGTAAACGGTCTATGTAACCATTGCAAAGTCGTCAAAGCAACACTGAACATTGTAATTTCAGCTTCTGTAGTTTTGCCTTGTTAGCCCCGAATAATGGTTAATTACAGTAGTCGACCAGGGGTGGGTGGGAGACTGGAAGTAATATTTGGATAACAACTGAAAGTCAACATTCTTGAGGAACTTTACGATAGCAGACATTGTTGGCTTTTCTATTATCCATTGAGCATCTGCCCCTTTTTCAAGGGTATTAGTTTATCGCCCTCTGGGAAGTTCACCCAACTTTAGTCAAGCATTTGCACCTTATATTGAATCACATATTTATTTTTGGAACTGGGGGATTTTAACCTTTGCGTGGATATACCAGATGTTAAAATTCCAGCCAATTAATTGGTGTAAAACAAATGATTACTAAAACCACACAATGTCCGAGGCCATAGTACAGATCGGATATGTCTTCCACTGATTATTTCCTCTGATATTAAAGACTTTCTGGTTACTTGGTCTTATTGCCTTGCAATTGTGTTTTCACAGAAATAGGAGTTGGGCAAGTCTCAACCTTATTTATCCTGTCACTCAGACCTTATACAAAAATTGTACAGAGTTGCTACCTTGAAGATTGTTTTAGCTGTGGAGAATCCACCCTGCATATTTCAAGCTAATATTTTGTAGAGCAAAGATAATATTAGTCCCTGGGTCATCTCTGTGCTAGATAAATGTCTGTGTTAGTCCCAATTAAATCTTTTCTCAATCATACCTCTGGCTTTTGTTTCACACTAGAACTCACAAATGTGAAACACCAATGGAAACCTCTAGAAAGAAGTGGCATACCAATTATTTTGCACTAGACAACTATAACTTTAAAGAGAGTTTCCAGGGTTACAGATCAGGCCTAATATTTTGACAAGCTTTAGGAAGCAATAAAAGCTCAATGAAATTTTATGAATTGTGTAAAACATTTTCAATCCTTGTAGTTGCCAAATAAATACTCCTGCATCTAATGGTCTATGTGATTCGCTTTCTTCATATTTTTTGTGAAAACATGCAGCTTATCTAATTATCTTTCAATATTGCTACTCCTCATGTTAATACAAACCCCAGGTTCAGTAGGTATAGCACCTGCACAGATGTTATTCTAATTTCATTTTACCACTTAAGAAGATGTGCTACATCCTGCCCTAGTACAGCGCACAATAAAGTCATTTGGGTTCCTGGGGAGAGTTTTAACATTTTTTCACACAGTTACTTTTTCCTTTTTGCATTCTGCCCATCTCTCACTGTGGTTTTTAGTCCTCTCTTAAAAACAAAGAAATAAAACACCTCAGCTCCTCTTCCACCCTTTTTGAAGAGTTGAAACCCACACTGGGGACCTAGTGGCCCCATTGTGAGGAGGGAACCCTGTGATGAAGCATGTCACCTTCGGGTGAGTGAGGGTTCTCGTCCTTAAAAAAGGATCACCCTACTTTGCAGAACACTCTATATTTTTTCTTTTGACATGAGTTAACACAATTGTGCCTTTAGTTTGCGTGAGACCATACCTAGTGTGAGTAATACGGATTATCAATTTCACCTTCAAATCAGCCACAGTTCCAGTACAATGGAAATAAGTTGTGTTGAGCCCATTCTGAAAAAAAAACGTTCTCTTGATCCCACCATTCTAAGCAACTTTAGTATTAAATCTGTTTATTCAGAGCAAAGTGTTTACCAACTCATGCGCAGAGGCGCACCGGCCACTCCATGACAATGCTTAGATGGAAAACATAATTGGTTCAGCGGACAGTCAGGATTATTAAACACAGCAAGCCGCCTACAACCCAGAAGGGCCGGCCCCGTCAAAAGGTAGTGCAACTTGTCGGATGCTAAAAGTAGCTAAGTCTTCAATTCAATCCCCAAACAACCCCCATAAACCGCCCCCCAACCCATCTAAACTGCCCCCCCGTCCCTCCCCCTCCCCCTTCTTGTCCGTCCAGTGATTCGCCCAAAACTCCCACCAGCCCTGCCATCCGCGAAGGATAGTTCTCAAATTTGTACATTCTGAGCTCTGCGCCGGCAAAGTTCCTTCTTACGCTCTGGTATCGGGGTGTCCGCTAGATGCAACAGTCTCAGGTATCGGGGACAACTCAGCTCCCTAAATTCCCTGGTGAGCAACAACAAGAATGGCCTCCAGATATCTGCAAACTCCTCGCCCCGTCCTGCCGCTGTCAGGGACAGCTTCTCCATCCCCAAAACTGTCCAAAGTCTGTGTAGCCAGCCCAGATGAATGGGGGGCAGGGGATCTCTCCATCGTGCTACAATGTTCTGTACTTCGGCACCCAACACTATGGCAATCAACCTCCCCCGCATGGATTTCAAGGGGTACATTTGTGCGTTCGGCAGACCAAGGAGGATATAGGCCGGGAATCTAGGTAGCTGGGTGTCCAGATGTGCATCCACAAGATCTAATATGGTGTCCCAGTACTGCCTCAGCTTCGCGCAGTCCCAGAGTAGGTGTACGAGTGTTCCCCGCCCCCCACAGCCCCTCCAACATCGATCACTGTTCTTGGGATCCCAGCGATGGAGGCGCGCCGGTGTATGGTACCAGTACATGGCCACTTTAGAAGGGTTTCGGTGAGGCCAATGTGATAGGCCGAGTGCCTGGCCCTGTGGTACATCCCCTCCCACTCCTTCCGCGTCAGTTGCCTCCCCAGGTCCTCCTCCCACCTGGCTTTCCCCGGATGGTATGTGTGTATATGAGTGAGGAGCAAGTGTTGGTACAGATCGGAAAGTAGCTTCTTCTCTGACTTGCGCGTGAGGAGCCACTTCTCATAGGGGGTAAGGAATCGCTGCGCCCCTGGCCGGACTGAAGGCTGAAGAACCCAATGACGTACCTGTAGATACTGGAGCCTGTCCGCCTCTTGGATCCCATAGTCCTCTTTCACTTTCTGGAAAGAGAGGACGCCTTCCAAATTGAACATATGTCCTATCTCTTTACAGGGAGTGGACCTCCACGCTCTATAGCGCTGTGTGTCAAGGCCAGGGGTAAAGTCGGGATTCCCGAATATAGGCGTCAGCAGCGACGGAAACGTAGTGAGTTCACTGCGGACTGCCACTTGGTCCCAAACCTTCATCACTGTGCTTGTGATATAGGAAGCATAGAGATTGGGGGGCCTATGGCATCGCGGTAGGAAGGGTACACCCTGGAGCGGTCGGCCGGCCACCGCCTGGTCCTGGAAGAGCCAGTGTTTGCTAGACTCCAGCTGGTACCATTCGACCAAGGCGCGCAGCTGTGCCGCCTGAAAATACAGTGTGAGAACCGGCATACCCACACCACCATGTGCAGGTGGGAGAGTCGCTATCCGCTGCTTGAAGCGGGGGCGGCGCCCATTCCAGATAAAGCGTGTTAGGTCCGCTTGCCTCTTCTGGAGCAAGCCCGTCGGGGAGCGTAGGGGCAGGGTCTGGAAGATGTATAAAATTCGTGGCAGAAGGGTCATCTTAACTGCTGCGATACGTCCCAGCCAGGAGAGCGCAAGGCGGTTCCATTTCCTCAACGTCTCCGTTATTTGTGCGCTCAACCTGGTGTAATTGGCCTGCGCTGTTCCCCGAACCGTCGGCGCCAGTAGAACCCCTAAGTAGGGGACTGTGGAGGCAGACCACTGCAGAGCGAACTCAGCCTTGGCATCTGCGAATACGTCGGGGGCAGGGACACGTTCAGGGCCACCTATTTCCCAACGTTTATTTTAAAGCCCGAGGCCTGCGTGAAGGAGTGTAATTCCACAAAAAGCGCTTGCAGCGACTGCATAGGGTCCATCAGGGAGAGCAGAACATCATCCGCATACAGGCTGATCTTGTGCGTATCGCCCCCAAAAGGGATGCCCTTGATACACTGGTGATGTCTAACTCTCTGCGCCAGCGGCTCCATATAGAGCACGAACAGGAGAGGGGAGAGTGGGCATCCCTGCCTGGTCCCTCTTCCTATCGGGAAGCGCGGGGAGGATTGGCCATTAACCCGTACCGTCGCGGTGGGCTGACTGTAGCAATTGAAAATCCTATTCCGTGTAATTTCTCAGAGGCCGAATCTACGGAGCGCCTGTTCAAGGTAGGGCCAGTGCACCCTGTCGAATGCTTTTTCAGCATCTATCGCCAGGAGCATGCATCCTGGCCTCGTGCGGGAGCCTGCCTCAATAAGGTGGAGGACGCGTCTGGTGTTGTCACTCGTCTGCCGTTGAGGGATGAAGCCCGCCTGGTCAGGTTCGACAAGCTGTTGCATATACGGCGCCAGACGGCTTGTGAGAATACCTGTGTAGAGCTTTAGGTCTACATTCAGTAGCGATATCGGTCTATAAGATCCGCACTGAGTGGGGTCTTTACCGGCCTTGTGAATCACCGATATCGCCGCCTCTAGCAGGTCTGGGTGAATCGCTCCGGCCTGATCAAAGGTGTTGAAAAGGTCCCTCAGCAGGGGGGGCACCTGATGGCAGAAGGTCTTGTAAAAGGCCGCCGTGAAACCATCTGGGCCCGGGGATTTCCCAAGTTTGAGACGGGAGATCGCGGAGATGACCTCCTCCAGACCAATGGGTCTGTCGAGGAACTGGGACTGTGCTTCCGTCAATGACGGGAGAAGTGCCCCGTCCAAGTACTCACCGCTACCTTCCGCACCCAGTCCGTCCGCTTCGTACAGTTCAGCGTAAAAGGACCCGAACGATGTCGCAATGGCAGTGTCCTCGGTCAGCAAATCACCCCAGGCATTCCAGATGGCGTGGACATGCCTCTGCTGCCGTTGTTCTCGCAGCTTACAGGCCAACAGCCTCCCGCATCGATCCCCTCCGGTATAGTAGGCATGCTTCAGACGTATAGCCGCGAATTCCGCGACGTCTTGGTCGAGCGCCGCGAGCATCTTCCGATCTACGCACAACTGGCGCCACGCCCTAGCCGCTCCGGTGCGTTGGTGTAGCTGCTCGAGTTCCCGTACGCGCTGTGTGAGTTCTGCCCTTTTCTGCGCGAGCTCCCTATTATTGGCCGTCGCTAGAGAAATAAACTTGCCCCTAAGGACTGCTTTTAGTGTGGCCCACTGTGTAGCTTTGGAGGTGTCACCATTGGCATTATGTGCAAGGAATGGACTAATTGCTGCTTTGATCTTCTCCACTGCGGAAGGGCACCGCAGCAGACCATCGCGTAGGCGCCAGTGACGCTGCGGGATGGGTGTGTCGGGAACAAGGAAGGACGCCGATACCGGCGAGTGTCGGAGAGTGAGGCTGGGTGTATCTCTACCTCGCGCACGCGGGACACCAGCTGAGCAGAGCAAAGTAGGTAGTCCAGCCGCGCGTAGGACTTATGGGCCGCCGAGTAGTGTGTATATGCTGTGTCATGTGGGTGCATGTGTCTCCACAGGTCTGTGAGACCCAGAGCCGCTAGCTGCGCATGGCCCTCCGCTGATAACGCCCCTACCTGTCCCACTCTCTGGTTGGAGCGATCAGCGACATTGTGAAATACCAGATTCAGGTCTCCCCCCAATAGCAGGTGTTGGCATGTGTTGGCCGTGGCGGTCTCAAGTGCAGAGTGTAGAAACCTTTCCTGCCCTTCATTAGGGGCATATATGGACCCTATGAGCAGTGTCTGACCCGCTACCTGAAAGCTAAGGAGTAGCAGTCTGCCTTTAACCTCCGCTTCCTTCTGCAGCACTCGCCCCTTGAAGGATCGTGCAACCAGTATAGCCACCCCAGCTACTTTCTAGGACGCGGAGGAGAAGTGTTGCACCGGAAAGGCGCAGGACCTAAGCCTGTGATGGTCCCTGGATAGCAAGTGTGTCTCCTGAAGGAGGCAGATGTCCGCCTTTGAGCGCTCTAACAGAGAGAGGATTGCCCTGCGCTTGTTGGTGCTATTAAGACCCCTGACATTCAGGGAAAGGATAGTTAGTGTAGGCATACTACCGGGTGCAGGGTGCATGCTGTTACTCGCCCAGTGCGCATCTGAGGCTCGGGAGGTACAGGTGCTAGGAAGTCTTCAGATTCGACGGACAAGAAGGTGCCCCCCCCATCCCCCTCCTCCCAACCCTCCAAAATAGAAACCCACCCTAACCCCAACCATCACGACCCACTCAGCCCAACCCGCCTGGAACCACCCATCCGCCCCCCCACCAGAATCAAAACTTGAAACCAATGAAAAGCAACCATTGTCTCGGTCCCGGTGATCATACCAGTCCGTGGAAGGTCTCTGCAGGGACGTGGCAGTGGCAGCACCACTCCGGCCCCCCGACCCTCCTCCCATCAAGGCAATGTGTGATGCATGGCCCCCAGCTTACTGCTCAAGGCGGAATGGCGGTGTCCCTCTCCACTTCCTGGACCGCTGCTGCTTGTTCCTGGGCAATAGTCGTGGGGTCTGTCCTCAGACGTTTTCCACGATTGTGCTGTCAGCGCACTCTCTGCCAGTCATCCCAATTGCGATGTGCCGCCCCACTTTGGGAGTCATGGGGCGACCCCTCCTCCGTGTCCGAGGGGTCCGGCAAGTCGATGCCCAGGAGGGCGCAGGTGTCCCTGAGGGAGCAAAGTTGGTGCAGCTTTCCCTGCCATTTAAAGATGATCCTAAACGGGTGCCCCCAGGTGTATGGGACCTCCTTCTCGCGTAGAAAGGCCGTCACAACTTTAAATTTGCGCCTCTTCTGCAACTTGATAGCCGATAGGTCCTGGTATAGCGCCACTTGTACCGCTCGGAATTGTAGAGGTTGTTGCCGTCGGGCCTCCTGGAGGATTCGCTCCTTCAACGGGAAGTCCGGGAGGTAAGCCAGGATGTCCGGCGGAGAGGCCGGAGCCCGTCTTGGCAGGCCCACCCTGTGGGCCCGGTCAATACGAATAGGGAAGTCCACCGCCTCCCCCAGAACCTCCCGGAAGAGGTCTTGCAGATATCCTGTGACGCTATTCCCTTCCGCGTTCTGTGGGACGTTCCTGACCCGTATATTATTTCTCCGGGAGCGGTTTTCTAAATCCTCCGCATGTGCCTGCAGGCCAACTTGCTGTTCTTGGAGGCGGAGGACCTCCTGCTGCAGGTGTGCGAGCTCCTCGCTGCGTGCGTGGTTAGTCTCTTCCACCGCTGCCACCCTTTCCCCCAGGCCATCCAGATCCCGTCGAAGTTCTCGCTGCTCGCCTGCAATGTCCTGCTTAAGAGCTTGGAAGTCTTCCCTGAGAGTGTTGAAGAGTGACTCCAGAAAAGTGCGGGTGATGGGGGCTTCATGCTCTTCCAGAGATTGCGACCCAGTATCAGCCGGCGTGGAGGGGGCGTCTCAGTCTTCCCCCCTTTAGTAGTAGGCTTGTGGAGCATATCTGGAATTGTTCGATTGGTCCTGCGATTTGCGTTGGCCATGCCGCCACCAGGGCCCAGGCCTCGTCGCACACCGGCTCAGGGGAGGTCTACGCCGGTCTCCCGACGGCTGCCCGGACTGTCCACACCAGCCGCAGCATCCGTCCGCCTCTCCCGACCTGCACCTCAACACTGCGCCTTGTCCGCTTGATGCCCTCCTCCCTTCCGTGAGGGAGCGTGCCACGTCCAGTCCGGCCCCACCAGTTGGTCACTACACCTCTTGCTGGGGACTCGAGCTCCCCGTCCCCCGAGGCGAGGAACCCAGTTCCCACTCCGGTTAGGGCCTTCCTATAGTCCTGAACTCCCTAGGTCGCAGCAAGCGTTGGCGGGGGGGTCCCCCTTCTGCAGCACCTTTGGGGGTCAATCCGCCCCGCCGGCCTCCTTAGGTCCGGCCTCCGCTCACCGCGTTGCTCATCTCTCACTAGACCAGGCGTGCAGGCCCCAAGTTTGCCCCCTGGCACTCCGTGCTGTGTCCTGCCGTGGTCTTCTGGGCCCCTTGTGTAGCGGGCAGTCCCCACGCCAGCCGCAAAGCTCCTGACCTGTCCCCGGGCCTGCTACAAAGCGCTCTGCCACCGACTGCTCCCCCTGTCACTCTCCCGTGGCGCGCAGTCTCACCGCCTTGGTTGTCGAAGGTCAGTCCTCGTGTGGGACCCCGTATACTGTGGGGGTCACCCCCTCCTCTCCCAGGGTCCGCCTGGCTGTCGCCGTGCCCCGCTGTGACTCCTCGGCCTCTCCGCCCCTCCGGATCGACTAGGCCCGAAGCCGGGGCCTCAATTAGTGCTCCTGCCGGACAGGGGGGCTGGTTGGCCGCCCTCCTCTCCTGGCCGCCGCCCGCAATCCGTGCAGCCGCCGGGTCCCTTCAAAGGTCCGCTCATCCCCGATCGCCTCTCCCTCCGCGACTCTGGCGCCGAACCAATCGGGCTACTGCAGGGCCGACTAGGCCCAGGGCCGGGAGCCTGCAAGTAGCGGTCCGCCCACTGGGAGCCCGCCAGCCGCCGTGCTCCGCCGTTCCGAGGGCCTCTCCTCTTCTCCGGCCCACAACCGGGCCAGCCGCTCCCTCACTCTCCGCTTCTGCGTCGGACCTCGAGGCTGTCTTCCGCCGCTGTCAGTGCGGGTTGCTCCTGAGGCCTCCGGCAATGGCGGCCGTCTCCCGCTCCGAGCCGGAGCCGTCTCACCGTCTTCTGCTTTACCCCGCCGCCGGGGGTCTCTCACACCGGCCGCGGTCACCTCTCTGTGCTGCTGGGCAGTACTCGCCCAAGTGGGTGGCCGCTGCTATTATGAAAAGGGCGAATTCGGGATTCGGGCCGGGGAGCCGAGGCAAGCCACGTCTGCCTAGCTCGCCATCTTGGCCACGCCCCCTTCTAAGCAACTTTAGTCCCATTTCTCTAAAGCCTTTCAGTGCTATGATTGCTAAGATAAAAATCAGCTGGTAGCTCTCAGAATTTATTAGAACTCTTTATTGAACTCTGATCAGGCTGGGTTTAGGGCCAATCATGGGACAGAAGCTCCACTTGTGGAAGTGCAAAAAAGCTACAAATGACAAGGAGGGATCACAGAGCTTATTCTGCTAAATCTGTTTTCTCTATCTGATATTGTCTGCCATTCAGCGGTACAGAGTGTTAGGTGACTTGCCAATGACTGGATACACTCATTCCTTACTAACCAGAGCCAATCTAATGTCATGGCTTTGTTTAGCTCATTCGCAAATCCTTGCATGAGCAAGTGCTGCACGGATGCTTTGAGCTTGACTCTTTTTAGTGTTTACATGACCCGCTTCGCCAAACTATTTTAGGAATTTCACCTGTCATGCAAGTGTATTAGCAAATAGCACGCAAATATTTCTGAGACCAGAGGTTGCGCGCAAAAAGAGACAGTTCTACAATGATTGAAGGCAGTGACTAATTGAATGGCAAGGAACTTCCTGAAACGGACCTCTCATAAAAACGAATATCTGGCCCTAAACAAAGGCCAGATATTCTTGGCCAATGTCCATTCCAAATCGTCAGAAATCTTACAACAATGTTAAATAAGGATACTTCTTCATTTCCCAGAGAATTAAGGTAGCATCTATCTGCTTCCAATGTTTGAAGGATTTGATGAAGATTCTTGCTTACATTTTCTAGGAGGCACATTATTCAATTATTAAGCTTTAGTTCGATTTCACATTGATTACGCCAACAATCTGTACCTAGGTTTACCTTCCTGCGCGGTACTACAATTTCAGCTGTTGCCAACTTTAGCTGTCCCAAAAGTGAGCTAAAGAACGGAGATGGATTAAACCCAGATCTGTTTACTGGGTGTGAGTGTTTGATTGGTTCAGATGCGCCATCCATCACTACCCCCTTTTGTACCGCTTTGTACGCTACAAGTTGGCAGGGTATGCTCAGACGTGAGTCCCTTGCTCACTTTGCCACTGGATTCAAGCAAGCCTGGCTGAAGACGGCTGTAATGCCAGAAACTGGTCCTAGGAAGCTTGAGTACCGTCCAGGGAAGGCATGGCTTGGCAGTTCGGGCTGGGCTGTTCCCATGAGGCACAGGGTCAGACTGATTTGTATTTGGCCATGTCTGATCTGGGGTGGCAGAGTGGGCTAAAGAACGGTGATGGATTAAACCCAGATCTGTTGACTGGGTGTGAGTGTTTGATTGGTTCAGATGGTCCATCCATCACCACCCCCTTTTGTACCGCCAAAAGAAAAGCAGCACAAGTTTGACCATATTTCTGAAAATCTTCGTTCCCTACATTGGATACCCACAAATAAACATTGCTTTCAAAAGCTTTTTTACTGGGTTCAAGGCACACCATAGACAAGGACCAGAATTTGAGCATATTATTTTCTTGGTATACCCAAAACAGGATATGACGTTCCTCCTCTGTCCACCTACTTCAAAGAGCAGAAATCAAAAAGTTTCCAGTTACAGATTCTTCGTCTTTCAGGTAGCAGTTACATGGAAGTCTTTTTCTTTAACTTTAAAGAGAGAAACAAACCTGCTCAAATTTGGGAACTTTTCATAACCTACCTCTTCACCCAGTAGCCTATCTATTCTCTACTTTTAAGCTTCAGAAAACTTTAGGGTCATTGTGTGCTATACAAAAACAAAACAAGTCTTAGATCCTTTAATGGTTCTGACAAGCAATCACAGTTCCGTCCTATTACTCTAATAAAAGGGCAAAGGTTCCTATCCCCAGGCGTCAGACTGGATCCAGAATTTTTTGTGTAGCAATACCCCTGTGCGTTGTCTCTGGCTCCGCGTCCGTCGTCGGCGTCGTCTGCGCCGGAATGACATCGTCGGAGTACTTAGACGCCGCCCATGCGCCCTGACGTCAGTTCTTAGACACAGATTTTCCGCGCCAGATACGCAGAGCCATGCTAGAACCAACACTGGTGCCATGAAACTAGGGCCCTGAAAGGGGGTGACCTTAACCCTAGGTATCACTTCGCAGAACGGGGAGGATGAGTGGGGCGGTAAGGAATCTAATACTAACTACTGTTTCTTCCCGATATATCGTTACCGAAGGTAAGTAACTTGTTCATCTGAAAGAAACAGGTTAGTATTAGATTCCTTACCTTAGAATAGATACCCCAGCAATACCAGCCCCGGTGGTGGGTCTGCGAACCAATACTCACACCAGAAAGTCCTGGAGGATGGAACGGCCAAAGAAGCCATCCCTCCGGACTGGACTATCCAGGCAGTAGTGCCTCGCAAAGGTGTGCAGCGAGGCCCAGGTAGCCGCCTGGCAAATGTCCTGCAGGGGGACTCCACGACTCAGGGCAGTAGTAGCCGCCGTGGCCCGAGTGGAATGGGCTCGCAGCCCAACTGGAGGCTCCTTTCTAGCCAAGGAGTAGCACGCCTTGATGCATAGAACGACCCACCGAGAGATGGTCGCTTATGCACCACCCGTCCTTTCTTCGCACCCACGTAGCCAACAAAGAGTTGGTCATCCACCCGGAACTGGCGTGTGCGATCCATATAAAATGAAAGCGCAAATTTTCGGTCCAGAGGATGGAGCCGCTCTTCATCCTTTGAAGGATGCGGAGGCGGGAAGAAGGAGGGCAAGGTGATGGACTGCCAGATGTGGAAAGCATAGACTACCTTGGGCAGGAAAGATGGTTTTGTACGTAGCACCACTTTGTCCAGATGCACAGACAGGAAAGGGTGTTTGCAAGATAGAGCCTGGAGATCACTCACTCTCCTGGCAGAGGTGATGGCAACCAGGAAAGCTGTCTTCAAGGTGAAAAGACGGAGAGGACAAGAGTGAAGTGGCACTAAGGGAGCGCACATCAGGAAAGTAAGAACCAGGTTCAAGTCCCACTGAGGCATCACAAAAGGGACAGGTGGAAACATGTGCGTGATGCCCTTCAGAAAATGAGTTACTATAGGGGACTTGAACAAAGAAGGTTGATCAGGCAGCCTTAGGAAGGCCGAAAGGGCAGAAAGGTAGCCCTTGATAGTGCCCAGAGCAGAGCCCCGCTGGGCAAGAGAAAGAAGGAAGAGAAGAACTTCAGAAAGAAGGGCAGAAAGGGGATCCACAGCCTTTGCTGTGCCCCATGCCACAAATTTGTTCCACCGGCAGGCGTATACCGACTTAGTGGAGGGACGCCTGGCTGCCAGAATAACATTACAAACTTCAGGAGGCAAGTCAAATGGCCTCAACTGCCACCGCTCAATCTCCAAGCATGGAGGTGGAGACTGGACAGGTTCGGATGGAGGACCGTCCCCTGCTGCTGCGACAGAAGGTCCTCCTGAAGAGGCAGACAGATCGGGGGACCGACTGACATATTGAGTACCTCGGGATACCAGAACCTTCGAGCCCAGTCCGGAGCCACAAGGATGACTTGAGCCCGGTCGCGCCTGATCTTCTTCAGCACTCTGGGCAGAAGTGGTATAGGTGGAAAGGCGTATAACAGACCGCAACTCCACTCGTGACGAAATGCGTCGCCGAGCGAGTGCCGCCTTGGAAATTCCAACGCGCGGAACTGATGACATTGCGCGTTCTCTTCAGTGGCGAATAGATCTAACCAAGGCTCTCCCCACTGCAGAAAGATGCCTTGCGCCACGTCCGAGTTCAGATGCCATTCGTGATCCATCGAGCACCGTCGGCTGAGTTTGTCCGCCCTGGCGTTCAGAGAACCTGCCAGGTGGTGAACCACCAGGGTCACGCCCTGATGTTCCAGACACTGCCAGAGTCGCAGAGCCTCTTGACAGAGGGTCCAGGACCCCACACCACCCTGTTTGTTGCAGTACCACATGACGGTCGTGTTGTCCGTGAACACCTGCACTGCACTCCCTCGGACAGAGGGGAGGAATGCCTTCAGTGCCAGACGAATCGCCCGCAGCTCCAGAAGGTTGATATGGAGCTGGGACTCCGCCGGAGACCAGAGGCCTCTGATCTCCGCCTCTCCCATGTGGCCTCCCCAGCCCTGGAGGGACGCGTCCGTCACAACCACGTGCTCCGGTTGGGGAAGGGAGAAGGATCTGCCGTTGACCCAATCGCGGTCCGTGAGCCACCACTGCAGATGTCTCGCAGTGCCCTCCGAGATCAGGACATGGTCAGCAGGTTGACCTGATGTGTGGCCCACTGAAACGTCAGGTCCCACTGCAGAGCCCGCATCCGCCACCGGGCGTGATGCACCAGAAAGATGCAGGAAGCCATCAGGCCCAGGAGCCGCATCGTCAACCTGACCGAAACCTGGGATTTATGAATTAATTAATTAATTAATTAAATGTGGGTTTGTAATGCACTAGAATAGACTCCCGAAGGAGTATCTCTGCGCAGTAGACCGCTGGGGAACCCGTCCTGGCTTTCCCTGTGAGATGGTCCCTACTGGGTATCTCCAAGGTGAAACCAAGCATCCCCGGCATATGTGGGGGGCCGTTGTGGAAATGAGGCAAGCTAATGCCCAGAGTTGCTGAGTGTGATCCCTGGTTAGGGTAGGCACTGAGATGAGAATTATCGAGTCTGCTGACCCTGGTCCACGACCCTGCCGAGTCGGGAATTGAACCCTGGTCCCGGGCCGTCCTCTGCTCTCGGGTCTGCCACCTCTAACCAGTGAGCCACACCACTCCACTAAAAGACCGGAATCAGAGTCTGAATATCCCGGACTCGCTGCTCGGGAGGATAAACCCGAAACTGCGCCGAGTCCAGAACAGCTCCGATGAAGAGGAGCTTTTGGGAGGGGCACAGGTGTGATTTCGGCACGTTGATGGAAAACCCCAGCAGGTGCAAGAGATCCTCCGTAATCTGGAGGTGGTTGACGACTGTTTGGGGCGAGCCCGCCTTCAACAACCAGTCGTCGAGGTAGGGGAAGACTGAAATCCCTAAGCTGCGCAGATGAGCTGCGACCACCGCCATCACTTTCGTGAACACCCGTGGGCTGCTGGTAAGGCCAAAGGGGAGCACGGTGTACTGAAAGTGCTCGAGGCCTACCGTGAACCGCAGGTAACGCCGGTGGGCCGGCAGGAGGGGATGTGAAAGTAGGCGTCCTGCGAGTCCAACGCCACCATCCAGTCATGCGGGTCTAGGGCAGCCAAGACCTGAGCCAAAGTCGACATCTTGAACTTCTCCTTCCGGAGGAACCCGTTGACGTTCCGTAAGTCCAAGATAGGGCGTAGGCCCCCTTTGCCCTTCTTGGTTCCTAGAAAGTAGTGGGAGTAGCAACCACACCCTACTTCTGGCCCAGGAACGCGCTCGATGGGCCCCTTGGCCAAGAGGGCCATAACTTCCTCCTGCAGAAGTCGCGAGTGTTCCCCGACACGCGGTGGTACTGCGGTGGCATGGCTGGAGGGGTCGTCTCGAAGGGGAGGGAGTAGCCCCTTCGGACGATTTGCAGCACCCACCTGTCCTATGTGACTGCGCGCAGTGAAAGAGGTGATGGCAGACCCTGCCCCCCACTGGCGTCACATGGGCCTGAAAACTCGGACTAGGAAGGTTTGAGGCGGATGCTGCGGGAGCGGGTGCGGACTGGCCTCGCCTTTGACCCCGACCGCCTCCCCGGCGGTTCCCATGGCCGCCACCGCGCTGAAGATTCTGTTGCGGCGTGTGGCTGGCGATCCATGTGGGGACGCCCCTTCCTTGGCCACGAAAGGAGCGAAAGGCACCCATTTGCTGGCGCGGGGCCGAGAGGCCCAAGGACTTGGCCGTATCCCTGGAGTCCTTAAAGAGCTCAAGCGCGTGGTCTGCTTGGTCGCCAAACAGGCGACGGCCATCAAACGGCATGTCCAGAAGTGTAGCCTGGACATCGGCCGAAAAATTGGTGCACCGTAACCAGGCGTGGCGTCGGACCGCCACTGTCGTGGCCATCGCTCTGCCTAGTGTATCTGTGGTATCCAGTCCGCACCGGATAGAGTACCAAGCCGCATCTCGACCCTCCACTTGGGCTTGGGCGAGTTTAGCCCTGACCTCCTCAGGGCATTGTGGCAGCACGTCCGCAACCGTGTCCCACAGGGTGTGGGTGAAGCGGCCCAAGAGGCATGCGGTGTTGACCGACCGCAGTCCCAGACTAAGGGACGAGAACACTTTCTTGCCAAATTGTTCAAACCTCTTGGATTCCCTGTCGGGAGGGGCCGACGGGAAAGCGGTCTGGGAGTTAGAGGCCTGGATAACCAGGCTCTCGGGGGTTGGATGGGTCGACAGGAAGCTTGGGTCACCCGGAGCCGGGCGGTAGCGTCTGGCCATGTTCCTATCCACAGGCTGTCCTGAGGCGAGCTTGGACCAGGTGCCCAACAGAACGTCAGATAAGGCCTCATTGAACGGCAGCAGAGGCTCGACCGAGCTTGACTGCGGTTTGAGGACCTCGGTGAGGAGATTAGTACTCACGGCCGCTGAGGGGAGCGTAAGGTTTAAGGCCTTAGCCGCCCGGATCAGTACTACGCTATAGGCTGCCCCCTCCTCCGTAGCCACAGTAGGAGGGGAGACAAAACCAGTGTCTGGAGAGAGATCCAGGCCGCTGGCCTCCCCAAGCTCCTCTGTCCAGTCCGCTTGGTCCTGACACTCCCGTGTCAGAGGGTCCTCAGACCCCTCCCAGTCCTCTTCGTCACCCAATGCCTGGTAGACAGGATCAACAATCGGGGCCCGTTCGTTAAAGTAGAATGTACCCATAGCTGTCTGGTACGTCGCCCAACGGGGCCCTGTCGACGGCTGAACAGGATCGATAGAAGGACTGGGGCCGGCGTCGACCGAAGTCGGCGCCGGTGGTGACACCCTTGGGGACGGCGCCGGTGAGGTCGTAAGGTCGACCAGCATCGACCCGGGTCTGGATCCGGCCGGGCCTGCGGCGCCGGGACCGAAGACGCCGGCGGCGCCGGGGCCTAAGCCACCGGCGGCATCGGTGCCGAAGCACCCGACCCGCTAGGCCCCGGAGCTGGACCCACTGGGCCCGAAGGCGCGGCGGGGCCCGGTGGAGAAGAGAGCAACCTCATGGCCATGAGGTACTGCTCGATCTCCTCCCGCGTCGCATCTTGCTCAGGGACTCGAAGGTGTGGGGCAGGTTGCGGTGCTATCGACTTCTGCGGAGCCGCGTGGGTGGTGCCACCCAAAACCCCGGCCGCGTTGGGCGAGCGTCGGGGGCGGTCGGAGGAGCGATGGCGCCGCTCCGACCTCTTATGCCTCTTACCTGAGGAACCAGAAGATCGATGCAGACTTTCGGTGCTGCGAGGGCTCCGTCCCCGCGACCGATATATCGACCTCCCATGGGACCGGGACCTCGAATGGCGCAGGGCCGACTGCCGGAGCTCGAGCCGCTTGCGGGACCGCTCCCGTCTAGCCTTC
This sequence comes from Lissotriton vulgaris, assembly GCF_964263255.1. Classification (NCBI taxonomy): domain Eukaryota; kingdom Metazoa; phylum Chordata; class Amphibia; order Caudata; family Salamandridae; genus Lissotriton; species Lissotriton vulgaris. Next base: position 665,772,581 of record NC_141693.1, read on the forward strand.
GACGTCAGGGCTCGACAGTCGGAACAGGAACGGTCGTCGTGGTCGAGGCCTAGGCATTGCATACACCGGCGATGGAGGTCGGTATTCGACATCAGTCGACTAAACTTCGAGCAGGGTTTGAACCCGGGCATCCCTACCGGCACCTGAAGAGTCGAGAACGACTTGAAGATCAAAAAAGTTTTAGTCAAAAAGTGACTAAGGGGTAGAGCTTCTCCGGATCTGCGCTAGCTGGCGCGGAAAAAAGAAGAACTGGCGTCAGCGCGCATGGGCGGCGTCTAAGGACTCCGACGACGTCATTCCGGCGCAGACGATGCCGACGAGGGACGCGGAGCCAAAGACGACGCCTATGCAAACATTTTCAGATCCAGTCTGACGCCTGGGGATATTCTAAGGTAAGGAATCTAATACTAACCTGTTTCTTTCAGATCTATTTCTCCACGGCTGTCAAAACAAGATCGAAACAAACTACCAGGGAAGCAGGATGGATGCCCAGCGAAAACATCTGAAGCAACTCAAAAGGGACATGAACTGCACTTTCAGATTGCTGAGACACAATCCGTGGGATTCTCACCTCCAACTTTTACTCCGCCAACACAGAAGGTTGCTCAACAAACTAAAATGGAACATCAACAGAATTCAGGAAAACAAGTTCTGGGCAAAATTATTCTCTGATATTAAATCCAAAAAACAGAATCCACTTCTGGGGTGCGGTGAATAAACTAATGTGTCCATTCCATGGGGTCGTGGTATCCTACATCTCTGAAGAAACCTGGGCAGGCTTTGAGGGCTTATTCCAATCATCAATCTATGACTTTCAGCACAGCGGTACTCTGCAACAACCAGCAATCAACAGCTAGACCCCGGGCCATCCCACACAATTGGAATAAAGAGCCAAATTGCCAACAACTGGAGAGAAGGGGTCTCAGGACCAGATGGTATTAAGCCGGCCCTTTTCAAACAAGGTGTGGATTTCTGGGCAGAAATCCTGGACCCTCTTTTATATGAAATCTGATTACTGGGAAAACTCCCACCGTCCGGAGAGGTTCAGTTATTTCCCCATACACAAAATCGGAGAGAATTCCTCACCAAAAAAACTGTTGCCTGGTCGCCCTGATTGACAGTGAGGCAAAATTCTTAGCAGGCACTTGGCTAGATGAACTCCAACCATAGGCAATGGCAAACGCAATCATTCTATTCAACCAACCCAGATTCTCCAAGTTCACAAGCACAACAACCAACATCCTGGCCATGGCAATGCTTATAGACATGGCAAGGTCTTCTAAGCAGTCTCCCCATCTCGGTTTCATAGATTTCCGGCAATCATTAAACAACATAAAGCGGGCTAGGCTTTGGAGGAAAGTGTCCAGCTGGAACATCTTGCGGTCTATGCTGGATATGCTAATCCTACTCCACACAGATACCAGAGTGCAGGTGAAGTTGGGCAAGGGCACATGCCTCTCCAGGTGAATTCCAACTACCAAAGGCCTCAAATAGGGGTGTGTGCTGATCCCCACACTTTTCAACCTTTACTGGCAGGCTTGACACAGACACTGAGCTCCTGCAATTTGCATGCTTCTAGGTTGGGGGGTGTAAGGACACGGGGCTTACCGCCAGTGAAGCGCTGGGTCGGGAAATTCCAATGCAGGAGTCGACACCGAACAGCCAAACGGGACGTCCATCACACTCTAATGTTTTGCAGGACTGGTGGCGTAACCCGGATGAGGATCCCACAGCAACAGGAAGTGAACACAGCAGACCAATGAAAAGGGGAGAAGGACAGGAAGCGTGGCGGAATAGCGGCAAGGCAGAGGAGAGAGGACGCCGTGATGACGCCGAGGAGCTGCAAGAAGACGCGGGACCCGAGACTGCGCCTGAAGACGCCGAAGAGCTGCGGGAAGACGCGGGACCCGAGGATGGAGAAAGGTGGTATGAAGAGTGGTGGGACCCGGAGGAGGCTGGGGAGTGGCCGCAACTCGGAGGAGAGTTGCGGCAGAGCCCGTGAGTACACCACTCTGTGGACACTGGGATAGTGGGAGGGTATATGGGTTGGAACGCGGGAGTTATTGTGGGTTGATTGCATGCCTCAGTGAGCGTTTGTAACTCCCTGAACTACTCCCTCCCTCCCTGGATTCACTATACTCCTCTACAATTGTGCATGACAGGACATTCTGACAATCTGCTTATCTTATACTTCTTTATTTGAGGAAACCTCTAAAAAGGGGACTATTTTGGGCTCCCTTGTACTTCCCCCATCCTTGCACAAATTCCTCCTTTTAGACAACACAGTACCTTCCTGCTCCTTTCTCCCCCCCCTCCTTGCACAACAGTCAACCTATTAGGCACACACGGTGTGGTGCAGGAAGCAGGACCCCAGAAACAGCCTACTGACGGTTCCCTTCTTCTCCTATGAGCCTCCGGGAGGACCACCGTGGTGAAAAGGAAAAGAAAAGCAAGACCACCCCTTTGCCAACGTCCGGCTCATCTGAAGAGTCAACAGAAGAAGAGGAAACCGAGAAACCTACTTTTCATCCCCACCCAAATACTTCTGTTCTTAATAAACAACCTTCTTTCACACCACTACTGAAGCCTCCACGCCTGTTTATCAGACCCGCACTCCCACAGGGGGGCATTGCACTTTACAGCATTCTGTATGCAGATGATGTTGTCCTGGTCAGCCACACACAGGTGAGCCTGCAACATATTCTAAAAGCAATGCAGGCATCCGCAGCGGAGACCTTTCTGGAAGTAAATCTTGAGAAGACAAACACAATGACCATCAACTGGAGCAAGAAAAAAAAACAGTCTGGCATCTGGGGACTACACAAATGCAGATTGCAGCAAATTATAAATTCCTAGGTATAATTAGCAATAATGGAGGCCAATTCGTCAAAACAGCTAGAAGCGATCAGGAGGAAAGGGCTGGCTCTAGCAGTGAAGCTGAGGAACCTAAAATCGAAACTCATAGGCCCGACCCTGCTAACACTCCTCGACGTAGCTCAATCTAAAATACTACCAACAATCCCTTACGGAAGTGAAGCCACAAAAGGCAGAGATTCTAAAACTCTGGACAGCACTTTAGTCAAGGCCTATAGATCGTGCTCAATATTCCAAACTATTCCTCAGCAGCACAGACCAGCTGGAGTTTTAAATGGTCCTTGACAAGGCAAATGGGATTCATAGTCTGCTTGCACAAGATCAGGAGCGTCATTCCCAACACTCTGAACCACCTGCTCTGGCAAAAGCTGCAGCACAGAAATACATCACCTGCCAGAATCTTCCTTCAGGAATACCTTGCAAGTATCAGGATGTCCCAGCTTTGGGACATCCCAACTAGTCATGCAGTTTTTAAAAACGTGATCTGGAAATCAATCAAAAGCCTCTCACTGGTAGAGGATAAGGCAACATTCTCTGGCCGAAGGCACGCCTGGCTTACTAACAACTGCCACCATTCTCTCGCCCCCAAAAATACTTTAGCCTAGGTTACTCGAGGAACATAAAGGAACAGGTCTTGAAATACCGGCTGGGCATACTCCAGTCACCTCTGCATCTTCCATCTTGGTGTGTGTGGTAATGGTACAAAAGACCTGCCACACTTGCTCTGCATCTGTAACAATCTGAAGGAAGAAAGGACTTGTTAAAACTCAGTTAAACTCAAGAGGGATCCACATGCGGAGACAGGCAGTGCTGGCCTACTTAAAGTCAGAGGACCCACTAGTTAACCGCAGGCTGGTAAAATGTCTTGCGTTGGTAGGAAAGAAAATGCCAAGAGCCATCCTGCATACAGTATCCTCTGCAGCAGCAGTCATCACGGAAGCAAGCAGCTTTTAACTCCTAATCCTTTATTTTCCATAATCCTTTATTTTCCATGATTGGGCTCATAAAATACTGCTTCCCCATGGACATATTGATAGGGAATCTCCCTTTCTTCGACGGGCACATTGCACTTTGTAGTTTCCACACAAGGAAGATTCAGAACACGGGCAAATTGTTTCCCCTGGCTTCTAAGAGAATATTGCAAGACTCTGCTCACATACAGGTTTTTTCACTGACTGATAAACTTCAACTGCTCGTGCCACTGCAAAATTTCACTCTATGTAATTTAACTCCTGTGCAATGCTTTTTTTATATTCATATTTTTACTGTGGGTTTTGTATTTTATACTCCGTTTAAAGTTGGTTGTATTGCACTGGTTTTAATTAGTTATGCAAATAATAAAATTACTGTAGGAAAGTGGCTACCTGACTATGGTTACCCCAGATTTGTTGCCTAGTGTTTAGCTGGTTTTCGACTTAGTTGGCCTGGTTCCCTGCTAATCAGGGCCCCAGGCTATCTGTTCTCTCTGTAAAATGGATTCCATGTACCCTAGGTGCATAACTAAATTGGCTTCAGTCACCTTATCAGCCTCTGTACAGTGCACCATAGGTGCCCAGGGCATAGGTGCATCCAAGGCCTACCAGGGGCTGCAGCATATCTTTTGCCACCCCTGGCTGGCTATCCAAAATTGACACAACTGGCTGATCACTCAGCTGGGGCAAGGTGGTGTAAACACCCCTTGCTTAGATATAGTATGCCTATATCTAAACCTATCTGGACACATATAAACCTATAAGCCACTCCTTTGGATGGCCTTATCAATCCTGGAGGCAGAGGGTGTGGTTTAATGTGAGATGGAGCTCGAGCATGAGCTGAGCCTGTCTGCAACTGTCGGGAACCACTCCCTAAGCTGTTCCGGGATAATGCCATACCATATACTAAGTGCATTATAATCCTCGCGGTTATATGTCAACTTTGGTTTGGCTTTATCAAAACAGGTCGTGTAAGGTGTCATACGATTTGGAATACTATCCCCTCGACAGTCCTGTCGACGGGGATAGCATTCCACCCTTCTAGAGGGAGAAGACATGTTGATTTTTAAAAGAGCCTCAGATCCACAAAATGGATGCTTCTGCAACAGACATGAGTCTGACCTCCTGCTGCTGACCGAAACTCAGCCGAGGAGGCCTGGACAAAGGCTCTCCTGTCGCAGGGAGGTGTTACACCACCCCAGACAGGAGATAGTGGATTGTAGCAGGGAGGTTTGAAAAAAACCAGACACTGCCTGGGGAGCACAAGGCTTCCCCTTGCATAATCCGGTCAAACCGGTTCTGGGGCATCCCAGCCCCAGTCCCAGCGCGACCCTGGACAAAGGGAAAGGGGTGTGACCACCCCCTCCCTGGGTCCCACCCATAGGAAGGGACCTAGCAGGTAATCCAGCCCCCTAGATTGGTATAAGAATGGGAGCAGTGCCAACGCACTCAGATTATCCTGATGAAACACAAGAAACGAAACTCTGGACCCTTCGACATCCTACTCGACGTAGAAGACTGAAGAATCTCCCTTGTGGTCAAGGAGTGACCACCCTGCGCAAACAGGCACCATCCAGCACCTCGACGTTTGCTTTGTTGCAGTTCCTGCCGGAACTCGAGCGACAGAGACCGACAAGACCAAGCGTGCCTGCCTTCTAACAGCCCGATCCACAGTCCCTGCAGTGCTGAGACCCGTGGAGGCGACCGGAATCGTGGGGCCCGCCATCTTGGAGAAACCACGAGACGCTGACTGTGCAGCCCACGAGTGACCCTCGAAGCTGTACACCGGGGTTTGAGAAGCCCCAGCCCTGAGCCTCTTTTGCACCGAAGCTCACCCCTCTACACTCACCGAGTGCTGCGTGGGGCCCTTCTGCTTCTTTTGGCTCAACTCGTTGGCCCGGTCACTTGCCCGCTGGCTTGTGGCCCCTGAGCCGACGAACTACGAAATCTAACTTGTGATTCTGGTTGCTCCAGACTTGCACCCGCTCTTCTGAAAAGGAGCACCCGCTCTGACCCTCCTGGTCCGAGTGAGAAGCAATCTTCCAGTCTAGCGTGGATTGCTCTTGCCAAGTGTTGTTTGCTCCAATTTTGAAGCCGACTGCGCCAACGGCAAGAGCCTTCTTGGGACAGCTCCTGACCCGCTCCTGGACGTCGCAGATGCCCTAGAGCCCACGTGGCAGTGGAGAGAAGCTCCTCGACAACCACCTGATTGCGCCCGACATTGCCTGGTTCCGTCCTGGTTCCACCCTGGTCACTGCTGAGTGACCCAGACTCTGTCCCCTCTGCTTTCAGGTACTCTACTACTCTGATCCACCCTTGGATCACACCGGACACTTCTCCTTCACATCGCCTGCAGCCTCTTCAGCTTCAAGCACCAACAACCTGCGTGACGAAACCCGACAACTTCGACCCTATGCACCCGCTTCCTGTGGGTGAGGTAACTCAACAACGCCAGTGTTCCCACACTGGCACACACCTCTAGTGTATGTGTCTTAAATTTCGTCCTTCTAGGTTAAGCGGAAGACTCCTTAAACAGTAACTTCATAACTTTTACGCACCATTGACTTTGCATTGGTGCATGCATGTGCTTTAAGGGCTGCACCCGAATCCCACAGGCTTTTCCCGACTTCAGCATTGCTAGTCCCGACTGCTCCCAGTGATTCCCTAGGCCCTAGGCCTAACCACTGTTCGATTGGTATCTCTTATACCACTTTCTTAATATATGGTTTGAGTGGCCACCCGCCCTCATACATAATTGTGCAACTTTCATATGTTTAACTGTGCTTTTGTTTTAACGCTTGTGCCCCTTTGCTCATAAAGAGTACTGGGGATTAATCTAGTAATAAATACATATATTTTTATAATATATACTTGTGTGGTGTCCTTTCATTTGATATTACAGGATTGTGATTGGTAAAACAGTTCGCTTAACACGACCTCTTGAGTTTAGCCTTTAAGGCTGCTTAGTCCATGCTACCACTAGGATAGCTTGTCTAATAAGGTTGACTTAAAACCAGACACCGTAAGGGATTGTTTGGACTGATACAAGGTGGTTCCAGAATTGGAAACATCACATATCAGGCCAACTTCTCACAATTACTTACACTCCTCCTGCACCACAGGGGCTGCAGGGGCCTAAGTTACACCCCACCTTAATAATTAGTTAACAAAAAGTAGGCTGTATTGGTGTGGCAATCTATTAATTGAGCAGGGGATTGCTCTATTCCTTTCATTGCTAAAGTCAAAAGTGACCTGAGCAAAAAGGAAGTTTTCCTCAGTGGAGTCAGAAAGGACTTTTGCAGGATACAGGGTTAAAGGATTATGATACTTACCCAATAAGCATCTGTTCTTGACATGTAGAGCTGTAGAGTCTCATGCTTTGCATACTCTTGCCATCTACTGTTGGATCCGGATATTTGCAAGTTGTTTTTCTTCAAAGAAGTGGTTCCCAGTCACGAGGTAAAGTGACTCCTCCTTTTGGTGATAGTGCACATGGGCATCAACTCCGTTGTTAGATTGTTTTCCGGCAAGAGGGTGAGAATGGAGTGAGTGAGTGAGGTACGGAGATGTCCATGCGTATGTAATGTAAATAATGAAAACTGCAACAACTACAGGTGTTCCGGGAGGTGGGAGGGCACATGTGAATATACAGCTCTACATGCAAAGAACAGATGCTTACTGGGTAACATACAAGTTACTTACCTTTGGTAACGATGTATCTGGTGGAGACAATTCTAGCTGCAGATTCCTTAACGTAGAATTATCCCGCAGGGTGAGTGAGCTCCAAGCTCTTTTTTCTAAGCCTCCTTTCCTGGCTGTTCATCCGAACAAGGTCATCCTTCACACTAGGCCTTCTTCCCTTCCCAAAGTGGTTACCTCTTTCCAAATAGGACAGACCATCACTTTGCCCACCTTCTTTCTGCCTCCGCATCCTTCTGAAGAGGAAAAGAGGCTCCACCGTCTGGAACCAAAACGTAAGCTTTAGTTCTATCTGGCAAGCACAAAACAATTCCGGATGGATGACCAGCTCTTTGTCGGTTATGTGGGTGCCAAGAAAGGTCGGGCCATGCAAAAACGAATCACTTCCCAATGGGTCGTTGTTTGCATCAAAATCTGCTATTCCTTAGCGAAAAAGGAACCTCCATTTGGGTTGCGTGCCCATTCCACCAGATTGATGGTGGCCACTTTTGCTTTGGGACGTGGAGTCCCCCTTCTTGGCATCTGCCAGGTAGCTACATGGGCTTCACTGCACATGTTTACCAAACACTACTGCCTGGACAGCCAAGTCTGTAGGGACAGCTTCTTCAGCCGTTCAGTTCTCCAGGACTTTCTGGTGTGAACTTGGTTTGCAGACCCACCATCGGGGTTGGTATTGCTGAGGTTTCTATTCTAAGGTGAGGAATCAATAAATAATGGTCTCTTTCAGATGAACAAGTTCCTTACCTTCGGGAACAATATATCTGTAAGAGACACAGATTAGTTATGGATTCCTCACCGCCCCACCCATCCTTCCCGTTCTGTGAACTGCCTTCTAGGGTAAGGGACTTCCCTTCAGGGCCCTAGTTTTTGTGCACCAATGGTCAGTGTCTTGCATGGCTCTGCGCTTCTGGCATGGAATGCCGTGTATAGAACTGACATCTGATAGAGACCACTAGCCGCAGATTCCTTAACGTAGAATTATCCCCAGGCGTGAGACTGGATCCGGATTTATTTTTTTCACAGCATCTCTGCGCGCTGGGGGACGGCACCAAGTGACTCCGCCCTGACGCTGTCTGCATACATGACATCAGCGAGGTCACATGAGTCCCACCCCAGCGCGCTGACATCAGTTTTCTTCGGAGAACATTTCTGCACCGTAACGCGGAGCCATCAGAAACAAAACTGTGAGAGAAGGGAACAGTGTACGATAAAAGCAATGAAAAATGTCATGACCGATGACAGAAAGTCTGCAACCACTATCGATAACAGTGAAGGAGCAACAAGCCCGGACAGATGAGTAATAACAAGGCACTTCATGACAACATCATCAAGGACAACATCATCAAGGAGTGTTCTATCCCCTGTAAAGAGCTAAAGGGGTTGAGGCACAGCCAAGAGACCCCAACCCAGAGTCCCGCAGAGGAGTCCGAAGCCAGAAGCAATGAACAAAGAGATAAGATTAAGAGTAGGCCCCACACTGAAATAACCAGGGTGTAGGGATGCAGAAGTACACATGAAACTACTGTCCAGTTACTAGAAAGGAAACACAGAAACAGAACGAAGCACCCGGTCAGGGAGGAAGTTAAAGAGGGCACTCGATGAAGACAAGCCACCCGGAGGAAGGCGAGTGCAGAAGACCAAGCTGAAGGTCCCCGCAGAACGGGCGGTTTCTGAAGGAATCTGCGGCTAGAATAGTCTCTACTAGATACATCGTTACCGAAGGTAAGTAACTTGTACATCTGATAAAGACTACTAGCCACAGATTCCTTAACGTAGAATAGATACCCTAGCCATACCCAGAGGGGAGGAGGGTCTGCAAGAGAACCTCACCGGCTTGGAAGAACACAGGGCCCCAACAGGGGATGTGTCATGGGGACAGGGAGGACGGCCTGCCCCCACCAAGCAGAGATAAGCAGGGAGAAGGGAAGGCCAGGATACCACAAGCCTACCCGGGGGCAAGGATGTCCGCCAGAAACCCTGGAGGGACCGACGGCACCAAGAGAGTACCAAAGGAAGAAATGAACCACCCACAAAGTCCAAGAGGCAGAGGAGGAAACGAGGCAGAGCCCGCTGCAGGAGAACACACACACACAGCGAAGGGGACAGCGGAACTGGCACCAGCCCGAGGCAGCGGACAAAGCAGGAACGGCACCACAGCCGAGAAGCGCAGACATGAGAAGGAAGACCCAGTCGAGCAAAACTCCAGCAGAGCAAGTTCAGGAGCACATGAGTACTCACTGAGGACCACGGAGGTGGACCAGAACGAGTATACATGCACAGCAGGCAACAGTTACATACTAAGAAGTAGTAGTGTGCCCAAAACAAGCCGAGCGCAATACAAGACAGAGGCAAGAGATCCTCAGAACAAGCCCCAGTAAAGGGCTGTCCCAGTGGCACAACCCGACCCACAAAAAGAAGTGGGATCGGCCAGAAGATAAAGAAGAGAAATATGGAGTACAAGCCTAATGCCATCAACCAGGACACAGGAGAACACCAGGAATATCCCAGTCCCCCCCCCCCCCGAACACAAGGCAGAGGACCAGTCCAAAGTGTTGGATAACCAGGTGGAAGCAACGCAACACGACGCCGTAGGTGGCACAATAAGGCGGTCTGGCGCTCCAGAGGCTGAAGAGGGCCCAGAAGCAGTCATCCCGCAGGAAAAGGACAAAATGCACGACAGGGAATCGCTGTAGACACACTATCGGATATTGAGCAAGACAAGACATGGGACGGAAGAAAAAAGACCGCACCAATCAGTATACAGTGACGCCAGAAAAAAAGCGAAGAACAGAAAGGGTTATCCACACCCACCCAGCTTAGTACAGAGCCATACAATAGCCAACAAGTAACCCACCTAGGGTATGACACGTCCCAACTAAACATGGGAACAACTCTTAGGAAAAAACCCTGCAGCAGAGGACAAGAACATAAAGATCCTGTGGGTAGCACCACAGACGGCTTACCAATCAGCCAAAAAATACACGGATGGTCCAACCTGAGGACCTATACGGCTCCACTAACAGCCAAAAAACACACCCACCACAAAAATCAAAAGGCTGTACCAGCAGCCAACAAGACAAAAGGGCCAACTTAAGGACCCTGAAGGGACTCCAAGCCACACAGAACACACTGATGGGCCAACCGAAACACTAGGCCCAAAGGGAAGGTGGGATAAACGCCTCCCATAAAGCACCTGAAGACCGAAAAGCGGAAGTTTAAGGAGGGGGAGGAGGAGGGAGTCCGGGGAGGAGTCGTTGAATGGCGGTGTCCTCGTGGGTGTTAAATTGAAGAATCCCATCAAAAGGCAGGTCAACAAGATGTTCCCTAACATTTTCCGGAAAGACAACATCCCGCAAACAAGTATGGCGGGGGAGAGCCACAGAACTCGCCATAGTGCGGCAGAGAGAATCAGAAACATCCAAGGCCGAACGGAGAATAAATGCGGCTAACTCCCGTCCATCTAGCACATGGTGCCGCAGATCAGCGCAGACACCTCCATGTGAGGGGCGAGACAGAAGGGACTCCGCGGAATCCCACAGGGCGGAGGTAGCCCTGGCCAACACACAGAGCACTGAGCGCACGCAAAGCAGCACTAGTGGAGACAAAGATGTTAGCCCCCAGGAACCCAACCACCGGCCCTCACGTGACAGAGAGAGCAACACCTAAGGCAAGGAAAGGAAAGCAGTCTGCAGGACAGGGCCCAGGGCAGAAGGGTGAGACGAAAGGCAGACTGGATTGTTCAGAGCAGGACGATGGCAATGGAGGAGCGGCTGAGGCACCGGATATCCCGTAGCAGGACGCCCCAAGGACCCCAGAAGAGAGTTGTGGAGCGAAGCAACAAATGGAAGAAGCAGCTCCCCTTCCCCAGAGCCTGGTGGAGAACCTCTAACAAATGGTCCGTAGGGATTGGAGTGACCGGGACGCCCATGAGCAAAATACCAGTGGCCGTAGAAATGGCCCGGACAAAAGCCACACCCGCCTCCGTAGGGCGTCGCTGGGGAGAGAGCAACTCTTCTGTGGGCGCAGGCTGCAAACTAAGCCGCCCATCCCCGAGCCCGGCAGGAGGAGGGAACGGCCAGCCCCTGTAGGATGGAAGACCCATGGATGAGTGAGGGGCCTGAGGGGTCTCCGGAGCAGTTGGAGAAGCCAGCGGGCCAACCAGCGAGGTGCGGAAGATAGGGTCCGGGGTATGCGGCCGCGGAGACGGAGTAGAGCCCGCCCTGGAAAACGCCGGGGAAACAGCAAAGACGCGGCATCCAGTCTCCGGTGAAGAGGAGTGTCACGCGGTCAGAAGATTCCCCCTAGTATCCTTCACAGGACTGGAGCGGGCCCTTTAAGGAAGAGACTGATTTCCCTGAACTGAGGCCTGCCCCCGTGACGTCAGAGTTCCTCGGCCTATCCCTGTCGATTCCTTCAGACAAAAAGGCGGACCCGGAAGAACCCGAGGAAGTAGCCGGGAGCAGCAGCGGAGAGAGACGGAGAAGCCGAACGGAGTGGAGAACCATCGGAGACACGGAGGGAGTTCCCGACAGTTAAGAGGAGCCGAGTCTACCATTGGGAGGAAAGCTAGGACCACCGACAAAACGCTTCGCCCAGCCACGCTCAGGGAGATGCGTGGCTAAGCAAGGTACGGACCAGACTCCGGGATCTTTTGTCTTTTAAGGGGGGGGGGCGGGTAACGGGAAGGGGGGGGGGCGAATTACCATGTTGCCAAGAAACGCTCCCACTATTCTTTGAGCACCGTCACTTCACATAGTGGGCTAAATCTCGCTGCTTGTCACGAATGTGTTCTTTTGTTGTGCACACTGGTGTTGGTGATTCCCACAAACGTTACCCTCACTCCCTACCCCATAACAGTTGTAGTATTAGAGCAGTGATCTAAATACTACCTCTCCTTGGTTTTTCCTCTGGGTGAATACGGTGAAGAGAAACCCAGACTCCGAAGGACCAGGAACAAGCAAGGACGTCGGGAATCCATCAGACCCACTTGGCCAAGAGTGACTCTGTTGTCTTAAAATCTGTCAACCTCTTTCAAAAGCAAATAAAGCTTTTGGTGTAACACTCCAATTGTTATTGGCTCCTTCCCTCCTTGTTAGCCCTCTTGGGTTACAAGTGGCGAGCCAGATAGGAGATTTCTATCTGCCAAGATCGAGACCTTAATAAATCAAATAAGGGAGGGACAGGCCAAACTGGAGTGGGCCATGGGACAGTCCACCGACCAAGCGGAACATGATAGAGCAGCATTTACTGCTGCAATACAACAACAGGCTGAAAAGCTAATGAAATTAGCCGAAGGGCAGACACAGCTCCTAGCAACTATAGGGTAGACACGGGCGGCCGCACCTCCAGGGGCTGTTGTCCCACTGCAAAAGTATGTCGCAGGAGATGATCCCATTTCTTTTTTTTTTTTTTACTTTGAAAGAGCGGCAAGAGCTAGTGTATGGCCGGGAGAATGCTGGTCTTTCTACCTAGCCCCTCTCTTATCAGGAGAAGCCCAAGAGGCTTATCAGTTGGCCAATAAGGATGGGACAGCCAAGTATGGGCATGTAAAACAGTTTGTCTTAGATCGACTGGGAGTAGACGATGAGAGCCATAGATTGCGGTTCCGACAAGAGAGAGGACTCCCTTCCGATGCTCCTAAGACTCTTTTTTATAAATTAAAGGATGCAGCTGACTGGTGGTTGAAACCCCAGGACTCTACCATGGATGATGTTATGAGTAAAATATATCTTGAACAATTCCTTGAAGCTCTACCATATGGGACACAGCGATGGCTTAGGCAGCACCCAGGATTAAGCCTGGAGCAGGCTATATAGATGGCCAACTCATATACCAGGGCTCAACCACGCTCAAATCCCAGGGAAGTAGAAAGGACTAACAAAAGTATAATCCATAGTAAAAATGAAAAGAAGATTCATAGAGCTATATCGGAACCCCCTTTTCGTCTTCGCCCAAATAAGCCTGAACCTCCTGCTCTGACGTGGCCACAGTGTTATGAATGTGGAGAGTGGGGGCATATAGCAAGGTATTGCCGAAAAAAGTAAGAGAAAGGAGAAGAACCACCACTGGAAGTGGGATACCTGCCCCACGCCATCATGTATGCCCAAGAAACCGGACCCACATTCTACGTAAGTGTGATACTTAACCCACAGAAAACACGAGCCTTACTAGACTCAGGGTGTCGTCATTCTGTAGTCAGGAAAAATCTTATCCCTGCCTCTTGTATCCTGATAGGTCGTACGGTTAGGATCAGGTGTGTACATGGGGATGTCCAGACCTATCCCTTGGCAGGGGTAACAATCACAACAGAGGAAGGTACAGAGTGAGTTAGGGGTACTCCCGGAATTACCGAACCCCTCATTATAGGTAGGGATAACGTATGTTTCTCCACCCTGATGGTTGAATCTCTACAGAGGAATAGGGTGATCGGTGCTACCGTACCTACTCTCCTAGTTCCCGAGCCCTGGGCTACAGACTCCAACTTTCGAACTGCCCAACTAAATGACGCTTCTCTAGCTCAGGCCTGGCAGAATGCCCAGAACAATAAAACCGGCGGAAACCTTACCTACCCCTGTTTTATAGAAAAGAAGGGTCTCCTACACAGGTTAGGAACCAAAAAAGCAACACCCCAATTGATAGTACCAAGCGATTTTCGTGACCAAGTTATGTTCTATGGCCATGCCCATCTTTTGGCAGGACACTCAGGCACGGAGAAGACCACTGACTCCATTACCCAACATTTCTTTTGGTCCGGAGTATATGCACAAGTAAAACGGTTTTGTCAGGAATGCCACATTTGTCAAAAGCGAAGCACTTACATTCCCCCAAAGGTCCCTTTAGTTCCCCTACCTATCATAGGGAAACCTTTCGACCGGAGAGGGGTAGACATAGTAGGACCTCTTCCTAAATCAACCCGAGGGTATCAATACGTAATGGTAGTTGTAGATTACGCCACCAGGTATCCGGAGGCTTTCCCACTAAGGGCTGCGACATCAGCAGCCATTGCCCAAAGGCTAGTAGAACTATTCTCACGAATGGGGTTTCCTAGGGAGCGGATAACGGACCAGGGTACTCAGTTTGTTTCCCGTATGATGAAACAGGCATGTTCTCTCTTACACATCAAACACCTACGTACTTCGGTTTACCACCCGCAAACCGACAGGTTGGTGGAACGATATAACGGTCTCCTTAAAGTCACACTAAAGAAACTGTTGACGGGGGACGGGAAACAATGGGACCAGTTGCTTCCTCTGGCTTTGTTTGTTTTACACAACCAGGTCTAGAGCAGCCTGGGATCCTCCCCCTTTGAGCTCCTTTTCGGTAGGAAACGACGCACCCTACTTGAGATCACCCGGGATAGCTGGGAACTTGAGGGAGCTAAAGACGCACAAGAACTACTTGAGTATTCCCACCAACTTAAAACCAGACTGCATAAACTAAGAACTCTCACCTATGAGACCCTGGAGAAAGCTCCAATCAAACAGAAAACCTTCTATGATAAGTGAAAGAAGTGGAAGGAGTTAGCAGTTGGTGATTGGGCCCTCGTGTTATTACCCACTTCTACTCATAAACTCCGCAAGGAATGGCAGGGACCTTATCCAGTACTTAGAAAAATAGGAAGAACCACCTATGTCCTACGGCTCTCCCCATCAAGAACACAGCTATATCACATTAACATACTGAAAAAACGGTTTGGGACCTCCACCCGTCCCCCCGATCAGTAGCGACGCTGAATCCGGTCTTGCATACAGTAGACCAAACCGTTATCAACCCCACCTTACCGAGACCATGAAAAAAAAAGTCATAGACGTCCTTTTGAAACACCAGATGATATTTTCAGACCAGCCCGGTAGGACGTCCCTAGCAGGACATTCAATTCCCACTCCTGAAGGGGTAACAGTAAAACAAAAGTCATATCCGGTACCGGAAACAAGACGCAGGTTGTTGAAAATGGAGGTAGAGAAAATGTTAGACTCAGGGATCATTGTGCCCTCTAAAAGCAGCTGGTCCTCCCCAGTGGTCCTAGTACTGAAACCGGACGCAAGTACTAGGTTTTGCATAGACTTCCGTGCCGTAAACAAGGTTTCCAAGCAAGACGGGTACCCTTTACCTAGAGTAGACGAGCTCATTGAACGCCTTGGTGAGGCTCAATATATAACAACCATTGACCTCACCAAGGGGTACTGGCAGGTTCCCCTTCTACCCCAAGATCAGGAAAAGACAGCTTTTTCGACACCCAATGGCCTTTTCCATTTTACTGTCCTCCCCTTCGGCCTGCATGGGGCTCCAGCGACTTTTCAGTGTCTTATGGATACCCTCCTGGCCCCACACCACCAGTACGCGGCAGCCTATTTGGACAACATCGTCGTCCATAGCCCTACCTGGGAGGCCCACCTTCACCACATAGAACAAATTCTGGGAGCCTTGCAAAATGCTGGATTACATATAAACGCTAAAAAGTAACGAGTTGCATTCACACAGGTTAAATACTTAGGTTATGTCTTGGGCGAGGGACACATCTTCCCCCAACAGGATAAAGTAAAAGCAATACAGTCACAGACCTTCCCCTCCACTCGAAGGGATCTTAGGGTGTTCCTTGGATTGGTGGGCTATTACCGAAGTTTCATTCCCCATTTTGCTACAGTGTCCGCTTCCCTAACTGACCTGCTAAGGAAGACAGCAACCTCCACACATTTAAGAAAACCCTCCCCTCAGGCTTGTTCTGTGTTCCAAAAATGTAAAGACATTTTGTCCTCTGCCCCCATCCTAACAACCCAGGACTTTGGGAAACCATTCTTCCTACAGACTGATGCTTAAGGGGTGGGTTTGGGTGCTGTATTATCACAACTTGATGATGACGGCAGGGAAAGGCCCATCTTATACCTATGTTGCAAGCTTTTCCCTAGGGAAGCGGCATACCCCACAATCAAGAAGGAATGCCTTGTGGTCAAATGGAGCATTGACAAGCTCCATTATTATCTGGAGGCCCGTCACCTTACACTATTCACGGATCATGCCCCTCTGACATGGCTACAGCAGAACAAGGGTCGGACTGATCGCATTTTACAGTGGTTCCTTTGTCTCCAACCATATGTCTTTGAAGTCTGTCATAGAAAAGGGCTGGTTGAAACGAACGCTGACTTTCTGTCTCGTTATCCTCTTCCCCCCCGATCGGGAAAAGCTAGAGGGGGAGATTTGTCACAGGGTCACGGGATTCCCCGTAGTATCCCCTGTGACTGATGTGCAGTCTCCTTCACAGGACTGGAGCAGGCCCTTTAAGGAAGAGACGGACTTCCCTGAACTGACTCCTGCCCCCGTGACGTCAAGAGTTCATCGGCCTATCCCTGTCGAGTCCTTCAGAGAAAAAGGCAGACCCAGAAGAACCTGAGGAAGCAGTCGGGAGCAGCAGCGGAGAGAGACGGAGAAGCCGAACGGAGTGGAGAACCATCGGAGACACGGAGGGAGTTCCCAACAGTGAAGAGGAGCCGAGTCTACCATTGGGAGGAAAGCCAGGAGGCCACCGACAAAACGCTTCGCCCAGCCACGCTCAGGGAGATGCGTGGCTAAGCAAGGTACGGAGCAGACTCCAGGATCTTTTGTCTTTTAAGGGGGGTTGGGGGGGCGGGTAACAGGAAGGGGGGGGGGGCGAATTACCGCGTTGCCAACAAACGCTCTTACTATTCTTTGAGCACCGTCACTTCACATAGTGGGTTGAATCTCGCTGCTTGTCACGAATGTGTTCTTTTGTTGTGCACACTGGTGTTAGCGATTCCCACAAACGTTACCCTCACTCCCTACCCCATAACAGTTGTAGTATTAGAGCAGTGATCTAAATACTACCTCTCCTTTGTTTTTCCTCTGGGTTATTACGGTGAAGGGAAACAAAGACTCTGAATGGACCAGGAACAAGCAAGGACGTCGGGAATCCATCAGACCCACTTGGCGAAGTGTGACTCTGTTGTCTTAAAATCTGTGAACCTCTTTCAAAAGCAAATAAAGCTTTTGGTGTACCACTCAAATTGTTATTGGCTCCTTCCCTCCTTGTTAGCCCTCTCGGGTTACAAAGAGACAAGGAGATGACAAACTTCCAGAAAGGAAGTGACATCAGGAGACGAGTCGAAGACTTAACGCCGGGACGGCGCCGTGGTGTCCGCCAGGGGCACCTGTGTGTCAGGATCCGAACTGAAGCAAGTCAAAACCAGTCTTGGAGACCAAAATATCCTATGCTTGCTGGTCCGTTCCCTACTCTATCCTTGTGGAGTTGGCGTCAGCGAGTAGCTCAACATAGGGCTGCTTAGGTTGGTTTGTTCCTGGTTGAGCCGTTATGTTCCAGCGGTCAGCGTTCTAGCTTCCAGCTGACTGTCGGCCATTTCGTGCGCTCGCGTTTCAAGCACTGCGCACTTCAACTGTCATTTTCTTGTCGACGGACGTTCTTTTCTGTGGTTCGTCCTTTTCCCGTAAAATTCTGAGTTTGACCCTACCAGTTAGTGCGGGGTTACTGTCCAACTCGTTACCCCCTCCTAGTCCGTCTTTTGAGACCTTCTGTCACATTGTATTCTGTGACGGATTCTGTATCCTGAGGTGCTCCGGCGCTTATCCCATTTCCCCGTCTCTTCAGAGTCTGGAGCCGAGTCCGAGCCTGTATCCTGTTGACCCAGCCAGAAGATCTTTTCGCTTATGTTTGATGAGCGGAATCCAGAGGGTCGCGTTGCGGAGAGTATCCAGTATCTCGTCATGAGGGGGCGTGGCTTGGATGCCGAGGAGGTAGGCTGCGTGAGCCTGGAGCTCCGCGCCCGATCCCGAATATCATCCTGATTATCCGCGCGAATTCCAGTAAAAATTGGATAATCTGCAATCTAAAGACGTCACGGAGGCTGCGGCGTTCAGAGTGGACGACCTGGAGCTGTTCCTCGTCCTGAAAATCGACTTTGAAGGCCAGCACCGGGTGTGATGCCGTCGATCTAAGATGGCGCCCTGAGGCCAGGACAGAACAGCGACGGGGGTATGAGGCCTGACTCTCCTGCTGATCCAACACTGGCAGTGATTACTGGACCGGAGGGCCCCTCCTAACCTTCTCGGCAGGCACAGGTGATCTTTCCTCGCTCTGGTGCGAGCTACTGGGATACGCGACTATAAGTACATTCGCAGAGGAAGCCCCAAAATGGCGGCGGCTTTGTGACGACGGTCCCGATTCTCCGAGCACGATCTGGCACCTTGAGACCCCGCTGCAGCAGAGGACTCCCGGGAACTGAACCCACTAGTGCGATCGGAGCAGAGTCCAGTGCTCTACGGGTATCCTAGATCCCTGATCCTATTGCCCGAGGGGCTATCCGGTGGCGGGGTTCTGCAGTGCGGAGACAGCGAGGGGGACAAAGGGGTCCTAGGGGCCGGTGCCAGCCGCAGCCAAGATGGTGAAACCGAAAGGGAAGGGGGACGGAGCGACTGAATCAGAGGTGGTGGATGGAGCGGATCGCGGCCAATCTGCTCTCCAGCGCATGCAGGACCGTATACTGGAGGCCATCGCGACCACGAAAGATGCACTGCAACAGGACATCGCCCAGGTGGTGACGGGCTTGGGTCTCCTGAAAGCGGATCATGACAAACTTAAAGACAGAGTCAAATCTATGGAGAGCACTATTCAGGAATTGACCCCGGACCACGCAGCGGTGAAAGCTCAGATGGCGGATGCTCTAGACAGGCTGAAGGTGTTGGAGAGGAGGGCCGAGGATGCGGAAAATAGGAGTAGGCGCAATAATGTTCGCCTCGTGGGCCTACCAGAAAAAATTGAGGGCGATGATATGTTGGGCTACCTCGATAATTGGCTATGCACCGAGGTGGCACCAGAGGGACTATCTCCTTTCTTTTCCCTGGAACGGGCCCACAGGGTTCCGGCTCGACCTCCGGCCCCGGGCCTGCCGCCTCGTCCGGTGGTGATCAAGCTGCTCCACTACAGGGATCGGGACTGGCTACTACAGAGGGCGAGGGAAGCAGGACCCTTTCAAGTTGACAACAACAGTCACCCTGTTCCCGGACTACACTTTTGAGACCCAAAGACTCAGGGCCAACTTCTTGTCCCTAAAGCGTGAGCTCCGTGGAGAGGGCATAAAATACTCCCTTCTCTTCCCAGCGAAGCTGAGAGTTGTGGTGGACGACAAGTCGCTTTTTTTCACTACCTCGGCGGGCGCTTGGGCCTGGTGGGACACGTACAAAGCTGGAACGGACGGAGCTAAGGCCAGGGCGGAGGAGGCTAGAGAGACACAGCCGATCAGGAAGTCGCAACGGATTAGTAAAAATCGTCGGAGAACTGGAAAACCATCGGTATCACAGACGGAGACAGAGAGAAAGGCGGCCCTACAGGCGGTGGTGGACCTCTCTGGCACGACAAGAAGCCAGTCCGGGAAGGGCACGGACTCTGAGGAGCAGGGCACGGGATCGGAGACGGGACTCTCGGAATACGGAGGAGCCAAGGGCCCCATAGTGACGCCTCAGAAATCTGGGGAGATAGTCGAAACATGAACCACTGGACTTGAGGAGCGACCTGCTGATCAGACACTGGGGCGCTGTGCCCGTGTGCGCAGTTTACTACTGTATGGGACTTCGTGAGTCTGTTATGGGGGGATCATGGGGCGGGATTTGCGGGTTTGATTTGTTTTAACGTACTCTCTCGGCATTGGTCCGCGCCCTACTGGCCCTTACGGTCATCGCAGTGGAGACTGCGAATATTAGTGGCTTTCTTTGAGGGGACAGTTAGTGGTGATAGTTTGGATGGGTTCACTTCCAATTGCGGGGGGGCCTGTCCTGGGGGGGTGGGAACCGAGAGTAGTTGGGGACGCTCAGGTTGGTTTTGGGGGGTTGAGGGGTTCACTTGTTTGGAGTGGGAGGGGGGGGCGGCACGTTGTTGGCGAAAGCGCATGGTCGATGGCTATTATTGTTCTGTCTGCGGGTGCAAGAGGATATGGCTAATACGGGGGCTTTGAAATGTGTGACCTGGAATGCGCGGGGTCTCCATACCATGGTGCGTAGACACAAGGTCCACGCATATCTAAAACGTAGGGGTGTGCATATAGCTTTTCTGCAAGAGACGCACCTCACCAAGCAGGAGGGAATAGCGCTACAAAGGAGGTGGAGGGGGCAGTTCTTTAACACAACGTATTCGGCCTTTGCGAGGGGGGCATTGATTTGGAGACGGGCAGGGGTTCCTTTCCAGGTCACTAAAACGGTGGTGGACCCAGAGGGTAGATTTGTGGCTGTAGAGGGGAGACTCAGGGGCCGGGTGGTATCTCTCTGTAGTGTATATGCCCCAAATGTAGATTTGCCCGCTTTCCTAACAGCACTTTCGGGCAAACTAGCGAGTTATTTGGCAGGGCCGATGCTCATGGGGGGGGGATTTTAACTCGGTGGTGGATACTGATTTGGATAGATCTCCTCCCCCACTGCACGCCTCCCCAGTACACAGGGTAGCGAAGCGCCGATTGGATTGGCAGGAGAGCTGGGACCTGGGGGACGCCTGGAGAGTACTACACCCCGCCACGAGGGATTACTCCTTTCATTCAACTTTACATGACCTGCATGTTAGGTTGGATGGGTTTCTGTGCTCGTCGCATATGCTCTCAGCAGTGGGTAGCGCGGAGTATTTGGCCTGCACGCTGTCGGACCACAACCCTTTGTTGTTGTCCCTGAACTGGATGGTGGAAATCAACTGTGTCCCAACATGGCGGCTGCAACCTGATACATTGGATGATTTGCTCTTTAGGGAGGCCTTGGGGGAGCGAGTAGCACGTTACTTTGAGGAGAATAGTGGCTCCGCCTCTACTAGAGCTGTGGAGTGGGACGCGTTTAAGGTGGTGGTCAGGGGTCACTGTATTGGGAATACTGCAGGGGCTCGTAAAACTTTGCTGGATGATCTCGAGAGAGCGGAGAGACGATTGAGGGAGAAGGAGAGGGAACGCCCAAATCATCCTGAGCTCCAGGAGGGGGTTAGTGGCGCCAGGGAAGCGCTAGCGGTGGAGTTAGAGCGGTTGCGTAGCTTCGACCACAAGGCGTATATGACGAAGGCGCATGCGGAGGGTGATAAGGCGGG
The DNA here is from genome assembly GCF_964263255.1 of Lissotriton vulgaris. Lineage (NCBI taxonomy): Eukaryota > Metazoa > Chordata > Amphibia > Caudata > Salamandridae > Lissotriton > Lissotriton vulgaris. Next base: position 665,794,205 of record NC_141693.1, read on the forward strand.
GTCGATGCTGGCGTGGCTTGTCAACCCGATCAGGCGGGGCGCTCCGATCATGGCGATTCAGGCGGAGGGGGGTGGGGCTTTGCCACACCCAAGCCGGGATCCTGGATAGGTTCAGGGCGTACTACGAGGGTTTATACGAGAGCGGGCTGACTGACGGGGCGGAAGAATTGGGCACCTTCCTCGAAGGGTTGCAGCTACCACAATTAGAGGAATCGGAAGCAGAGGAGCTGGGTCGGCCTATAACGATCGGAGAGATAGGGAGTGCGGTGAAGCAGATGGCTAGAAATAAAACTCCAGGGCTAGACGTTCTCCCGATAGAGTTTTATAGCAAATACTTGGAGTATCTGGCTCCACAACTGCAATTGGTCTATAATGAGGCGCAATCACGAGGTAGACTCCCGAGCTCCATGTGCGAGGCCCTTATGATCCCGTTGCTAAAACCTGGCAGAGCGAGCGATGCCCTTTCGTCCTACTGTCCATTATCTATGCTCACGACGGATTACAAGATCCTGAGCAAAATCCTAGCAAATAGGTTGTTGATTCACATGACGGGTCTGATTCATAAAGATCAATGCGGCTTTATCCCGACACGAAACACTACCCACAATATCCGCAGGCTGACGAGGCTGATGGGGGCTCGGTTGTCGGAAGACACTACTCCATTCGTGCTCTCTACAGATATCGAGAAGGCCTTCGATAGTCTTGAATGGGACTATCTGTGTGAGGTGATGAAGCGTTTCGGGCTAGGGGACGGTTATATCAACTGGACCAAAGTCCTATATACAGAAGCCACGGCTAGAGTCAGAGTGGGTTCATTGATCTCGAAGCAATATCCGGTACGACGCGGCACTAGGCAGGGGTGCTCCCTTTCTCCCCTCTTGTTCGCTTTGGCAATGGAGCCTTTTGCAGCGGAAGCCAGGTCCGGCCGCCATTATAAGGGGTTGATCTACAGGGCCAGGCCGCATGTCATCTCATTATATGCGGACGACCTGCTGATGTTCTTGGCCGATGCGGAAGCGGAGTTGTTGGGGGCGAGACGTTTGCTAGAGTTGTTCGGGCAGCTGTCGGGCTTGAGGGTCAATTGGCCCAAATCTTGTCTATACCCGTTGAGACAGGGAGAGCCGTGCCCTCTCACGGCGCAGGAACTCCGATGGGAACCTCATTGCCTGCACTATCTCGGCGTTTATATCTACCACACCCCAGCGGATATGCTGGATGGTAATATCAATCGCTGTATTACTGCCCTGAGAGGGTGTATGGACTTCTGGGCCACTCTCCCACTCTCGCTAGCTGGTCGGGTCTCCTTGCTTAAGATGGTGGCTCTGCCTAGGCTATTATATTACTTTAGGACTCTTCCGATATGGGTTCCGGACTCCGTCTTTCGGCGCCTGAGATCGTTGACCATAGCGTTCTTATGGGGCACGGGCAGGCGACGAATCGCGCTGGATACCCTCCTGCGACCCAAAGATGAGGGAGGCATGGCGGTGCCTGATTTCGAAGGCTATTATCTGGCGGCTCAACTGCAGACTTTCACTCAGGAGGTCGCGAGGGTGTATCGAGGCCCGGAGCATTCTAGAGATGAGGGCACTCCGCGGCATGTGTTGGCATACATCACGCTGCATCAGAAGCTATTGCTTAGGGATCTGACAGTGGAGGAACAGAGGTTCCGACTTTGCTGGAACCGGGCGCGCAAACGAGCGGGTATCCGCCGCATGTATGCTCCGGAAATCCCGCTGGGAATGGTCACAGCCCTGCCTCATGGTGGGGACTGGTCGAGATTGCTAGGCTGGGAAGAGGCTGGGGTTCAAATGCTGGGCGACTTATATGAGGATGGTGCATTGCTTCCGTTTCAAGAGTTGCAGGAGCGGTTCGACCTCCCACGAGGGGATTACTTGTTGCATGCGGCGATAACGGGCGCCATGCAAGACCATTGGGGAGAGGGATTGCAGGAGCCTGCGACCTCCATGGCGTGCCAATATACAATGATGGCGGCCGGGACCTTTAAGGCGGTAACCTGTCTGTACTCCAGAATATTGCGGGAGGCCTTGCAGCCGCTCACAGCTTTGAAAGCTAAGTGGGAACTGGACCTCCAAATGGAGATCCCTGACACAACTTGGGGCCAATTATTGCGGAGGGCGCGGAAGAGCTCAAGGAACGCTAGGTTCCAACTCATACACTTTTATATTATTCATCGGGCATACCTCAAGCCAGGGAAACTACGGCAGTACTTTGGGGTGGAACAGGCGGCCTGTCCCAGGTGCAACACACTTGGGGCGGATCTGGGACACATGCTGTGGGATTGCCCTACCTTGGGGGAATACTGGCAGGAGGTTGGGAGGGCCCTGAATAATGCTACAGATAGGGAAATACAGTACACCAAAGCAGTGGGGGTGCTACACTGGTTTCCACACACGTCCAAAAATAAGACTACCAGCCGATTCATTGATTTGGGGCTGATCCTGGCAAAGAGGGAAATAACAAGGAATTGGAAATCGAAAGTGGGACCCACGTATAAACGATGGTATGGTGAATGTCTGAGGTGGGCAGCCTGTGAAAGCACTTTAAGGTACCAGATGGCTAGAAGAACCGATGATGAGAAAGCCATGGAGAGGGCGACAGCGTGGGAAATGATGGTACAGGCGCTCCGGGATGATAATGATGAGGAGGAAGGGGAGGATGCGGACTCTGTAGCAGCTGACTCCACTAGCGCACCTAGGAGCACACCTTAGTGAATGTATAAGTCCTCCTTGCACACACCAGACCTTATTCTCACTGGGATTCTAATACAGCGCTGCCACGGAGGAGGGGGGGGGAGGGGAATCGGGGGGGGTTGGGACTGTGGGAAGTTGGGGGGGTGGTTGATGGGGGTGGGGGAGGGGCGAAAATTTCAAAAGCAGTCCGCGTCTTCCTGTGAATGTGGCTATGGACATCGAACTATGAAGCGGGGAATGGACTCAGAGCGATGGTTGCTAAGTCTTCTGCCTGGAGACGCGCTTGGCATGATGGGGGGAACGAATTGATCATGTGCCTGCCTGCTATGTTTACTGGATATGTCATAAATATATTGTCTGTACAATTATTTTGGTGCTGCAATAAAAACGATGTTACAAAAAAAAAAAAATCCAGTATCTCGTCATAATCACAAGTAGGAGGTTTCCGTTGTGTACCAATTTGAGAGTTTAAGTCTGTTGAATCAACTCTAGAGACTATTGTAAAGACTGTAACTTGCGTGATGAGAAAAGCCTTTACTGAGAATTCCAGTTAGTCTAATTACGAGTAAAGGTTATGATCAGCACTTCCAGGAGCTTCGTCTATTGTAAGAAGTGACTAACTTCTGGAACATTTGGTAGTCGTGGGTTTTCTCATCTTCTAAGCCAACACTCAAGACAGCGTTCAACAGTTCTAGTAGATAGGGGTATTCAATTGTATGCATATAATTAATACTGCTGTGTACCACCTTATCTTCTTCGTCAACAAGAGGAGTAGCCCTGACACCTAACTAGTGCTTAAAGATCTTCAGAAATTGAGTGTATACTGGAAATTCTAAGAGAGCAGCTAATTCCACACAAGCATAAGGTAGGAGTCCAGTCCCGAGGGAGTTTAGTGCTAGAGAAGGCCAGTAGTTATTGGAACGGTATTAATGATGTTCTTAATGTTCTAGGTGTGACTTGCAGTACAGAAGAGTCAGAAGACACCTGTGTGGACGTCTCTCTTGTTTGTTTATCCACTTCCCCTTTCCCTTTCGTTCCTGGTCTCGGAGAGATCCGGGCCCAGGGAGGTGAGGGAGTTGGGAAATATTCGGCTGGGTCCTCCCTTCAAGTCGTCTGCTCCCACGGAGAACCGCAGGAATTCAGGTACACTTCTGACAGATTGAAGTGCCCTAAAATTCCTCCGTCTGAGCAAGATGGCTGAAGGATTTGATGTGAAGGCGCTAGCGTCCATTTTGGAAGGGTTGCAGAAGCAGCTTAGCGAAACTAGAGAAGAGGTTAGGAAGTCCAACCAAGAGGCCAGTTATCTGCGACAAAGTTTAGACCAATTATCTGAGAGTCCCAGTCCTAACTTTGGGGGTCAAAAAACACCAGTCTTTGATTCTTCCTCTACTCCTTCCTCTTCCCTTACCACCCAAGTAGTGCATGCCATGTCTCCCACCATTCCTTTGGCAGCTCCGGAAAGATTTCAGGGGGATCCAAATAAGGCCCAAATTTTCATGACGCAGTGCTCCCTGCATTTCCTTTGCAAGCCCATATTGTTTAAGGAGGATCAGTCCAAAGAGGCTTTCGTGCTCTCTTACCTGAGTGGTGATGCCGCAGCTTGGTCCATGCCTTTGGTTACAGCTAATGATCCAGTTCTTTATAAATTTGAAGACTTCAAGGCAGAATTTCTCAGAATTTTTGATCGAAGAACCATTTCACTAGCCACCGATAACGAATTATTGGATTTGAAACAGGGAAATCGAGAATTGGTGGCTTATCTAGCTCAGTTCAATAAACTGATCGTGGAGTCCAACTGGCCATCTGAAAAGAGAGCTTGTGAGCTACAAGCATTAACCTTAAAATATCAGTTATTTCAACTTCATAAAGACAGAGTAGTTATTCGCACCAATCCAAAAGAGAAATTATTCTTGGCCTGGAATGGAAACTCAGGTGAGACAGCACGTAGCCACTTGCGAGCAGTGTGTTAAGGGGAAAAGTTCTAGACAGTCTCCACAGGGCCTCCTCATGCCTTTGCCCTTGGCACCGTCCACTTGGCACACCATTTCCATGGATTTAATTGTAGAATTGCCATCTAGTCAAGGTTATTCTGTGATTTGGGTGGTGGTAGATCAATTCTCTAAAATGAGTCACTTTGTCCCTTTAAAGTCCTTACCCATTATGATTTTGTGTTGACCTATAAACCAGGTTCTGCTACTGGGAAAGCTGACGCCTTGTCTCGGCTCAGCTCTGAAGGTGAGGTTGAGGAGATTCAAAAAGGATATATCATCCCACAAGAAAAGGTAGCGGCAACAGTAGTGGAGGATGAACTGGGACATCGAATTAGAGAGGAATTTTGTGGTGAACAATACAGCCACTGGTTGGAAGAAGGTCCGGATCGTGAAGTCAGAAATCAGATGCCGTATCTTCAAGGAAAGATATTCGTGCCTGGTGACAAATTGCAGAAGGAAGTTATTCAGTTATTTCATGATCATCCTATGGCTGGACACAAGGGAAGCATTAAGACCTTGGAACTGGTGAAGAGAAATTATTCTTGGCCTGGAATGGAAACTCAGGTGAGACAGCACGTAGCCACTTGCGAGCAGTGTGTTAAGGGGAAAAGTTCTAGACAGTCTCCACAGGGCCTCCTCATGCCTTTGCCCTTGGCACCGTCCCCTTGGCACACCATTTCCATGGATTTAATTGTAGAATTGCCATCTAGTCAAGGTTATTCTGTGATTTGGGTGGTGGTAGATCAATTCTCTAAAATGAGTCACTTTGTCCCTTTAAAGTCCTTACCCACTGCTCCACAATTGGCCACCATGTATGTACAGCATATTGTCAGGTTACATGGAATTCCTAAGGTGGTTATTTCGGATCGGGGCTCCCAGTTCATTTCTAGATTTTGGAGGTCCTTTCTGAAAGGTTTGGGGGTGGACTCGCGTCTGTCCAGCAGTTTCCACCCTGAGACTGATGGGCAGACGGAGAGAGTGAACCAAGACTAGGAGCAGTATCTCCGTCTGTATTTGATGGATCAGGAGGGAGAGTGGCCTTCCTAATTAAGCACAGCAGAGTTCGCTTATAACAACTCAGTACATTCCGCAACAGGTTACACCCCATTCTTTCTGAACTCTGGTAGACATCCCAATATGTTGGTCGGCAAAGAAGAACTTGAGGTCCCAGCCGCTGAGGAGGTGATTCAGAACTTGCAGAAAACTTATCAGTCTGCTTCTCTCAATCTCTCCAAGGCAAAATCTGGATATAAGAAGCAAGCTGATAAAAAACGGAGGGAAAGTCCAATTTTTAAGGCTGGGGATTTGGTTTGGATTTCTACCCGTCATCTGAAGCTAGTGGGTAATCGAAAGTTTCAACCAAGGTATGTAGGCCCATTCCCAGTAGAGCGCATGGTTAATCCAGTTAGTGTAAGAATAGCACTTCCTAAGTCCATGAAAATCCATCCTACCTTCCATGTATCCTTGATCAAGCAAAACCCACCAAATTTGAGATGTGATACGCCTCCCTCGGCAGTTCAGGTAGAATCAGCAGAAGAGTTTGAGGTGAAAAGAATTCTGGACTCCAAATTGAGACGGAACAGACTGTACTACTTAGTGGATTGGAAGGGTTATGGCCCAGAGGACCGCTCTTGGGAGCCTAGCTCTAATGTTCACGCACCCCGATTGGTGGCAGAGTTCCACAAGACCCATCCGCAGAAGCCTAGAGAGGGGGCTTTAGTGGGGGGGGTACTGTCAGGATCCGAACTGAAGCAAGTCAAAACCAGTCTTGGAGACCAAAATATCCTATGCTTGCTGGTCCGTTCCCTACTCTATCCTTGTGGAGTTGGCGTCAGCGAGTAGCTCAACATAGGGCTGCTTAGGTTGGTTGGTTCCTGGTTGAGCCGTTATGTTCCAGCGGTCAGCGTTCTAGCTTCCAGCTGACTGTCGGCCATTTCTTGCGCTCGCGTTTCCAGCACTGCGCACTTCAACTGTCATTTTCTGGCGGACGGACGTTCTTTTCTGTGGTTCGTCCTTTTCCCGTAAAATTCTGAGTTTGACCCTACCAGTTAGTGCGGGGTTACTGTCCAACTCGTTACCCCCTCCTAGTCCGTCTTTTGAGACCTTCTGTCACATTGTATTCTGTGACGGATTCTGTATCCTGAGGTGCTCCGGCGCTTATCCCATTTCCCCGTCTCCTCAGAGTCTGGAGCTGAGTCCGAGCCTGTATCCTGTTGACCCAGCCAGAAGATCTTTTCGCTTATGTTTGATGAGCGGAATCCAGAGGGTCGTCTTTGCGGAGAGTATCCAGTATCTCGTCATAATCACAAGTAGGAGGTTTCCGTTGTGTACCAATTTGAGAGTTTAAGTCTGTTGAATCAACTCTAGAGACTATTGTAAAGACTGTAACTTGCGTGATGACAAAAGCCTTTACTGAGAATTCCAGTGAGTCTAATTACGAGTAAAGGTTATGATCAGCACTTCCAGGAGCTTCGTCTATTGTAAGAAGTGACTAACTTCTGGAACATTTGGTAGTCGTGGGGTTTCTCATCTTCTAAGCCAACACTCAAGACAGCGTTCAACAGTTCTAGTAGATAGGGGAATTCAATTGTATGCATTTAATTAATACTGCTGTGTACCACCTTATCTTCTTCGTCAACAAGAGGAGTAGCCCTGACACCTAACTGTAGTACTTAAAGATCTTCAGCAATTGAGTGTATACTGGACATTCTAAGAGAGCAGCTAATTCCACACAAGCATAAGGTAGGAGTCCAGTCCCGAGGGAGTTTAGTGCTAGAGAAGGCCAGTAGTTATTGGAACGGTATTAATGATGTTCTTAATGTTCTAGGTGTGACTTGCAGTACAGAAGAGTCAGAAGACACCTGTGTGGACGTCTCTCTTGTTTGTCTATCCACTTCCCCTTTCCCTTTAGTTCCTGGTCTCGGAGAGATCCGGGCCCAGGGAGGTGAGGGAGTTGGGAAATATTCGGCTGGGTCCTCCCTTCAAGTCGTCTGCTCCCACGGAGAACCGCAGGAATTCAGGTACACTTTTGACACTGTGTCCCCTCGATCGGCGCCGGAGCGGCCCCCAGAGGCGCAAGGTCGACCTCCGCCTCCACTTGCTGCATAGGAGAAAGGGGAGGGGCGGAGCCGAAGCGGCTAATGAATGGCGCCGAAAAGGTGCCGGCTCGACCTTCAATGAGGCGGCTGCTTGCATAGAGGACCGAGAGGGACTCAGGGAGGCGCGGTGGGGAAGAAGGCCGCCGGCACCGGAAAGGCGTCGACTCAGTCTCCGGTAAGACAGCTGCCTGCCCAGAGGACCGAGAAGGACTTGGGGACAAACCGTGAGTCCTGGCGACCTCCTGCGACACCACAGGGAACCCCGCGGGGCTTTGCGGCGAGGCAGGGGCGCTGTGGATTAAAGAGGGGAACCCCGTAGGGTCGCACCTCCAAAACACCACATCTCCAAGACCTGAAGCCGGACTCGTCGGTGCAGGGATCGAAGCCGCCAGCGAGTCTGTGGAAGGCCCCACGCACGGCGAGGGATCCACTGACAACTCAGGAAGAGGAGGGGGCCCAAAGAAGCCTGCAGAGCCGTAGCGCAGGCCTCCATTTGGGCCCTAGTTGCCCCAATGCCAGGAATCAGCGGAAAGGGTGGCGACGGCGCACGTCCCGGGAGGAACCCGCACCCTCCGCCGAAAGAAGACAAGGCCTCAGTGACAGACTGTAGGACTTAACGGTGGGTGAGCGACACCCATAAGGCCTCAGTGAGGGACGGTGTCGCAGCCGGAATCAGCGACTTCTGGACTCTTCTGGGCAGGCGAGGGGACAAGACCGATCTGGACAAGCATGCCGAAAGCAATTTCATCCGGAACTCCCGCCGGGACTTCGGCTTAAGATGCTGACAAGCGTTGCAGTCCGTGGAATCATGGTGCTCGCCCAAACACCACATACTCTTCACTCTGAAACTTTATTTCGATTCGTAAAAACAGAATCATAAAAGTATAGCATAGTATTGTACAATTTAAAATACCTACAATGACTTCAGACCATTATAAATGTAGGCAATACATCATTTACAGGTTGATTTAGGAAATAACACCACATACAAATAGGGTGAGGGTCCGTCGCCGACATCGGACACGTACAAGAAGTACACGTCTTGAAACCCGAAGGCATTTGCACACTGTTCTCAACGCAAAGCGTTAAAAAAAGGCCAAGGGAACACAATCCAGATCCACGTTGCACGCGGAAAAGACGGAAACTGATGTCAGCGCGCTGGGGTGGGAATTATGTGACCTCGCTGACGTCATGCACGCTGACAACGTCAGGGCGGAGTCACATGGTGCCGTCCCCCAGCACGCAGAGATGATGTGGCAAAAAAATTCTGGATCCAGTCTCATGCCTGGGGATATCTCAACGTTAAGGAATCTGCGGCTAGTAGTCTCTATCAGATACATACTTTGCATAGACTATATAGAGTATTCTCTCAAAGTGGTGGCTAACCAGTAGATGTTGCAGCTGTTTGAAAACATTTCTTTAGCACTGCTTGCACTACATTGGTTGATGACGTGGTAACACATCCACACAGCAGTGTTTAGTAAATGTGTGTGGTGTGGACCATGGTGGTGCCTTACAAATGTTGGCTTTATGAAGGTTACCTAAACAGCCCATATACATTCCTATTATACGAGATGAATGTGCTCTAGGAGGTATAAACTTGTTTTAGCATTAGCGTAGCAGATTTGAATACATTTTACAATCCATCTTGCAATACCAGAGTTAGAGATAGGCTTGCCTTTGTGAGGTGTAGCAAATGCAACAAACAGTTGTTTTGTTTTAAGAAAATCTTTTGTCCTTTCAATGTTACACAGTAACACTCTTCTGACATCAGGAGTATGAAGAGCTCTTTCTGCTACCGAATCAGGTCGAGAAAAGAACACAGGTAAATCAACCAGCTGATTGGTTGATATGAAAAGCAGAAGCAACTTTGGGAAGGAATTTTGGATTGGTGCGAATAACTACTCTGTCTTTATGAAGTTGAAATAACTGATATTTTAAGGTTAATGCTTGTAGCTCACAAACTCTCCTCAATGAAGTGATCACAATGAGGAAGGTAACTTTCCATGAAAGAAACTGTAACAGACAGTTGTGTAATGGCTCAAAAGGTGGACCCATTAGCTGTGTAAGCACAATATATAAATTCCAAACAGGTGCAGGAGGTACCCTGGCTGGTATTACTCTTTTCAGGCCCTCCATAAAAGCTTTAATTACTGGAAATTTAAACAAAGATAGATGCTGCCCATATTGCAAATATGCAGCTAGTGCCGCAAGATGCAATCGAATGGAAGTGTATGCTAGACCAGCACTCTGTAGATGCAAAAGGTAACCAATGATATTTTGAATAGAGGCATCTAGAGGATCAATATTCTTACTGGTACAACATATAAAAAATCTTTTCCATTTTGCTGCATAACATACTATGGTAGTAGGCTTTCCTGCTTCCTTAAGAATAGTCATACAGTCTGGAGGCAAGTTTAGATACCTAAACAACCAAAGGTACCCAGTGGTCAAGGGAGTCTGTCACCCAGAACCACACCGTAGATGCAGTGCAAATAACACCCAGAGGAACACAACAAATAATGAGTGCAGACAAGGCCAAGTTAGGACTCAAGGACAAATGGAAAAAATTCCCATCAGAGGCCACACTGTACCGCCCTCGTTGTACATCATTTGGGATCTCCCAGCCCAGGAGACTCAACACAGCGGCTGGCAGACATTACCAGTGCCGAGGTTAGAATGTGGGAGGGTGGTAACACATAAAAATACGTGGCAACTGAGAAAGCAGTGTAGGGTGAAAAAGAGTAGAAAGTGAGTATTAAAATTAGGTGAGCTGGGTAGAAAGTCAGAGTTTATTAGTTTCTCCCAGTCCCTAAGGCTAAAAAGAAATGTGCAAAAGGCGGTATTGGAATTAATAACCGCGTAGAGTAGTGGTCGACATGTTTCAGCATTTACGAAAGAAGTTTTCATGCATTCTTCAGGACCAAGATTTTAAAACTACTGCTTTATAGTGAAGGGTAAAAGATATCACCTGCGAGAATCAGGTTATGCTCAACCAAGGACTGATATTGCATCGCATCAGGAGATCCACAAGGGAGACAGACAGACAACAAAGATTGGGAGAGAATTAGTATTTCATTTTCCCGCGGTTTTTTGAACATTTACTCAAAACAAATCCTGTTTAGTAAGGTTGCAACTCTGTACATTTTCTATTGGTAACACTCACCCATAAAAGATGGTTGAGAGGCTTCACCCCACCTGGCTGCGGCTTAGGTATGAGGAGCACCGCTCTATAGAAGGAGAATTTAAATGAAAGAAAAAGAGACAATCATCGCTCATTTAGAATCCATCGGTGGTGGATGGAAGATATCTCAGAACAAAAAACTGTCTTTGCTGATTAGTTATTAAAGCGTACGCTGATTACAAATATAGGACCTGCCGATGCTCTATTGTACGTTCTACTGTGTAGGGTCTAAGGATTTACTGGTTAGACTCAGACCTGTGACGGTGTGATGGAGATATTAAGCTACACCGGGTACGATGTTTCTATGCTAGTCAGGTGCATTCACACTGCTTACCTATCCGTCGGTGTCTCCTGACAGTCATCCGAGCTGTCTGGGGGGGCACCGATTGTGTGACTCGCTTAGTGTTATATGCTGTTTTTACAGAAGATCAAGTCACATGACAGTTACAGATCACGTGAGCACCGGTACTGACGGGAGATGTAGTTCCCAGGGTATCCGGTGTTGTAGTTTCAGTTAGAACTATGGTGTGTGATCATGAATGTATCCTGATAGAGTCGGGATAATCTCAATATGATTAATTATAGAGACATCCATGGTATTGGCTCATTTAGTCCGGCTTTATCGCTATTGAGTCTGTACACCCATTTTTGTTCGATCTTAAACAGAAAGCGGCAGGCATCTGGACACGATTCAGGAATATGTGGTTGCTCTAAGGCGGTCCAGTGAAAATCATTGGGACCGTGCCCTTTCTCCAGGAAATGTGCGGTCAGACGAGTGGCTTGTTTACGACATCGCACCGTACTCTTGTGCTCTTGTATCCTTGTTCTCACCTTCCTGGTGGTCATACCGACGTATTGCAGTTTACATTGGTCGATTTTGAAGACTGGCGGAGATGATATTCCTTTACCCCTCTTCGCTTACAAGAGAGAAAGAAACCTCAAGGACCAGCTAGTCCATACACGCCCACGCAGCAAAGAACCCAGGCAAGTGGGAACCCTGTGGGACTTACCACCTGTCCAAGGCCATCATCCTTGTGGGGCATGCACGGTATGCCCACAAACCTGCAAATCCACGAGTATAGACATTGGCACTAACCGACCCTGGATCCAGACTAGGTTTACAAATTGCAACAGCAATAATCTAATTTACCTGATTACCTGCCCTTGTAAACTGCAATACGTCGGTATGACCACCAGGAAGGTGAGAACAAGGATACAAGAGCACAAGAGTACGGTGCGATGTCGTAAACAAGCCACTCGTCTGACCGCACATTTCCTGGAGAAAGGGCACGGTCCCAATGATTTTCACTGGACCGTCTTAGAGCAACCACATATTCCTGAATCGTGTCCAGATGCCAGCCGCTTTCTGTTTAAGATCGAACAAAAATGGGTGTACCGACTCAATAGCGATAAAGCCGGACTAAATGAGCCAATACCATGGATGTCTCTATAATTAATCATATTGAGATTATCCCGACTCTATCAGGATACATTCATGATCACACACCATAGTTCTAACTGAAACTACAACACCGGATACCCTGGGAACTACATCTCCCGTCAGTACCGGTGCTCACGTGATCTGTAACTGTCATGTGACTCGATCTTCTGTAAAAACAGCATATAACACTAAGCGAGTCACACAATCGGTGCCCCCCCAGACAGCTCGGATGACTGTCAGGAGACACCGACGGATAGGTAAGCAGTGTGAATGCACCTGACTAGCATAGAAACATCGTACCCGGTGTAGCTTAATATCTCGATCACACCGTCACAGGTCTGAGTCTAACCAGTAAATCCTTAGACCCTACACAGTAGAACGTACAATAGAGCATCGGCAGGTCCTATATTTGTAATCAGCGTACGCTTTAATAACTAATCAGCAAAGACAGTTTTTTGTTCTGAGATATCTTCCATCCACCACCGATGGATTCTAAATGAGCGATGATTGTCTCTTTTTCTTTCATTTAAATTCTCCTTCTATAGAGCGGTGCTCCTCATACCTAAGCCGCAGCCAGGTGGGGTGAAGCCTCTCAACCATCTTTTATGGGTGAGTGTTACCAATAGAAAATGTACAGAGTTGCAACCTTACTAAGCAGGATTTGTTTTGAGTAAATGTTCAAAAAACCGCGGGAAAATGAAATACTAATTCTCTCCCAATCTTTGTTGTCTGTCTGTCTCCCTTGTGGATCTCCTGATGCGATGCAATATCAGTCCTTGGTTGAGCATAACCTGATTCTTGCAGGTGATATCTTTTACCCTTCACTATAAAGCAGTAGTTTTAAAATCTTGGTCCTGAAGAATGCATGAAAACTTCTTTCGTAAATGCTGAAACATGTCGACCACTACTCTACGCGGTTATTAATTCCAATACCGCCTTTTGCACATTTCTTTTTAGCCTTAGGGACTGGGAGAAACTAATAAACTCTGACTTTCTACCCAGCTCACCTAATTTTAATACTCACTTTCTACTCTTTTTCACCCTACACTGCTTTCTCAGTTGCCACGTATTTTTATGTGTTACCACCCTCCCACATTCTAACCTCGGCACTGGTAATGTCTGCCAGCCGCTGTGTTGAGTCTCCTGGGCTGGGAGATCCCAAATGATGTACAACGAGGGCGGTACAGTGTGGCCTCTGATGGGAATTTTTTCCATTTGTCCTTGAGTCCTAACTTGGCCTTGTCTGCACTCATTTGTTGTGTTCCTCTGGGTGTTATTTGCACTGCATCTACGGTGTGGTTCTGGGTGACAGACTCCCTTGACCACTGGGTACCTTTGGTTGTTTAGGTATTACTGTGTGGGGCGTGTACCCCAGTGGTCGTTAAACTAGCCCTCGGGCCCTCCTCAAAACATTGTGTGTTGTGTGTTATGTGGCAAGTTTAGATAACCAAACTCTATGACTTAAGGAGCCAAATCGCTAGATTGAGCTCCTTGTGATTTGGGTGTCTGACTTTTCCATGGTTCTGCGTGAGAAGGCTGGAATTGAGATGCAGCTTTTGATGTGGAACCACTGATAGTTCCAGGAGTGTGGTGAACAAATGTTGAGGAGCCCAAGTGGGAGCCACTAGAATCAGTGTGAGGGATGTTTGCCTGAGCCTCGAACCAGAAAAGGAAGGAGAGGGAAAGGCGGAAAGGCATATGCAAATATCCCTGACAAATTCATCCATAGGGCATTGCCTTGTGGGAACCTGGAGGCAAAGTTTGGGCATTTTGAGTTGTCCACTGTGGCGAACAGTTCTCTTTGTAGGAATCCCCATTGTCGGAAGTATGGAAGGAGAACTTGGGGATGAAGTTCCTACGCATGTATTTGTTGCCGCCTTCTGCTGAGGTCGCCGGGAATTTGATTGTTCATTCCTGAGAGGTGCTCTGACAGAAGATGAACCCTGTGATAAATTGCCCCATGCCAAACGGTATGAGAGAGGCGCAACAGTTGCAGAGAATGTGGTCCCCCTGTTTTTGTATATAATTGTGAGAGGGTAATCTCCGGGGTACTCCCACACCCGGAACTATAGCGACCAGAATCCCTCACGTATAGGAGGCGGAACTGTAAGGGAAGATACGAGCAATACCCTACCCGGGGAAAAGACACACCCACCTTTCTTGTTTCCCTACAGCAAGGTCCGGAGGCGGAGAGGGGAGGAGTTGACCCCAGAAACACTACATCCTCACCAGTAGAAGCGAGGCAAACCCAGGAGGAAGCGTTGTCGTTGACCTGCGGAGGGAAAAGGCATTGTGAAGAGACGAGTCCGGCAGTACAGCGGGACGCGGAACGGAAAGCTGAGCGAGAGGACGGCGACCAGAGCGGAGGAGAAGGAGGATACAGACGACCACTGGACGGAAGAGTGGTGGCGTCCACCGGAGGCAGCTGAAGAGCGGCCGCAACTCAGGAGAGTTGCGGCGGAGCCGGTGAGTGACACGGGTTCTGGGGAAAGTGGGTTATCTACGCCGAGGGAGGAGGGGGGGGAATAAGGAGTTAAGTAGGCACGGGCACCTCAGTTCGTTTCAGGGCGACGCCGAGCAAACCCTGACCGCCGCCATTTGCACTATCCTTTTCTTTCTCCCTCACACCAAACCCTGAGTTTTGCTTCCTTTCCTCCAGTCGTGGCTGGTTAACCTCCTCCCTTGGGTAAAACGTGCCTTTGGTCACAAATGGTATTCTTTAGACACTACCGGGTGTAGGTGACGGGTTATAAACGCTGTCACAGTGATACTAAAAGGCTCCATTTCCTTCCTCTCGGCGAGCATCCGGGTGAAGTTATCACAACAGACGAACTAGCAAGCCAAAACCTGCCTATCGGCCCTGGAAAAGAGGGAGCTGACCAACCGACTGAATGCTATCAAACCGAAGGAGAGAAGACCTGCCTAGAGGAAGAACACTCCAACCCTGTTGTAAAGCTTAAAACTGTAACTACTGACAATAAAACATTCACTGTCAGACAATACTTTAAGCCTCCACGTCTGTATATCCGCCCAGCACTCCCACAATAATACATAGCTGTCATTGTCCGTGCGGACTAGGACATTTTTCCCTATGAGGTGAGACTGAAAAGCTTTGAGCACTTGATAAACAACTAGAAGCACTAGATAGTTGATGTGAAGACTTTTGTATGTGTTGTTCCATAGACCTTGAATTGTCAAATTGCAAAGATGGGCACCCCAACCTGTGAGTGATGTGTCTGCTGTTAACACGATCCGTGGAAGAGCGTTAATGAAGGACTGCCCTTTTGATAGGTTTTTTTATGTGTTCCACCACTCCAGAGAGCCATGGGTGCGGCTGTCGACCAACACTAGATCTGTTAATTGACTCTGAGACAGATTCCACTGACGTGCTAAACACTCTTGGAAAGGACGCATGTCTAACCTTGCATGAGGCACTATGCAAATCATGACGCCATCATTCCTAACAGTTGCATGAAAGTCCTGACTGTTAGGTGTTAATTGGTCTGAAACTGTAGTAGCAAAGTCTGAATATTTCGAATTCTGGATGCATTCAGAGAGGCTAAAGCTGTGCAAGTATGTAGAGTCGCTCCCAGGTAGGACTTCATTTGTGAAGACTGAAGATGAAACTTCTGGGCATTGACCTTGATACCCAATTGGTGGAGTAGGACTAATGTAGTCTGAGTGTGTTATAAGCACTTATGGGGTGTGCTGGCTTTGATGAGCCAGTCGTCTAGGAAGACATGAATTTGCTGTCTTCTGAGATGTGCTGCCACTACTCCTAGACATTTTGTGAATAGTCTGGGAGCAGTAGTTACTCCGGATGGGAGTATTTTGAACTGATAGTGTTTTCCTGCTATCAAAAATCTGAGGTATTTGCGATATGCTAGCTGAACCGGAATGTGCAAGCATGCGTCTTTTAAGTCAGTGTTGATATAAAATCGCCTTGCTGTAGAAGTGGAAGTACTTGTTGAAATGTGACCATGTGGAAATGTTCTGATAGTATGTATAGATTTAACACCCTTAGATCTAAAATTGGCCTTAAGAAGCCATCCTTTTTGGGGATTAGAAAGTCCAGAGAGTGAACCCCTGAACCTTGGTACTGTAACTGAACTGGTTCTATGGCTCCTTTTGCAAAAAGAGCTTGTACCTCTTGTTTGAGAAGTTGCAGGTGCTCTGATGAGAGTTTGTGAGTGTGAGGTGGAATATTGGGAGGATTGCTGGTGAGCTCCAGGCAATTACCATGTCCGATAATGTCTAGCACCCATCTGATGTTCTGGATTTCCAGATGGGGAGAAATTTTTGAAGTCTTCCTCTGACAGGTGTTAAATGATCGGGGGAAGTGTAGGCAAATCAATGTTTGTTGTGGAAAGGGAAGTTATGCGTTGGCGTGCTCATACCTCTCCTTTTGAAATTGTTTCCTCTGCACCCTCCTCTGAGGAAGAGGGTTGTGTGTGATTTATATGAGGAAGCTTTCGGGTCTGAGGATGTAGTTTTGGACACTGCCCAATAAAATGAGCAGCGAAAGGAGCCTCTGCTTGATGGGGACTAAAGCGATTCCATTGGATTTCGCCACATCTCTTTTTTCATCCATTCTAAAACCTCATCAACTTGAGGTCCGAAAAGATGTTGCTTGTCAAAGGGGTATTTAAAATAGATTGCTGGACTTCTGGCTTAAAACCTGAAAACCTAAGCATGTCGACGAAAAAGAATGCTGGTGTTAACTTCTCTCGCTGCAGTGTCAGCAGCACCTAGAGCACATCTAATAGAAGAATTAGATATAAGGTTTCCTTCTTGGACTAGCTCTTGTACCATTTTCTTGTGCTCTTCTGGGAGGTTTTGAAGTAGGCCGTCCGTCTCTTCCCAGTGTGTCCTGTCATACCTAGCTAGTAGGCCCTGAGCATTGGCAATACACCAGTGGTTAGCAGCTTGAGCAGCCACTCTTTTACTGGATGTGTCAATTAATTTAGACTCTTTGTCTGAGGGAGGTGCTTCTCCAGAGGTGGATGGGTTTGCTCTTTTACGAGCATTAGAAACTACCAGTGAGTCTAAGGGTAGCTGTCCTTTAATAAAAACAAGATCGGATGGTTATGGTTTGTATTTCTTGTTAACCCTAGGTGTCAAAATACGGGCACGTACAGGGTCCTTAAAAATCTCATCTGTCAGCCTCACCATGCCTTTCAGCATAGGGAGACTCTGACTAGTCCTATGTGATGACCCTAGTGTCTTAAATAAAAAGTCATCATCTAATGCCTCTTTGTGCAGTCTAACCCCACGATAAGCTGCTGCCCTTGAAATTAGCTCTTGAAAGATTCAGTCCTCAGACTCCAATTCAATTTCTAAGTCAGAATCTGATTCAGGGACCGAGAAGGCCCCTACTTCCGCAGCTGTTGCTTCTTCCTGTTCGGATTCTTCTCCTAAGATATCCGGAGTATGTTGAGTGCTTTGGTGCTGCATTTGTCGTCGATCTTTTTCCATCGAAACGACAGACAAGCCATGCAATGGTTCTTCCTTGTGCTCTGGTGAGAGGCACAAGATGCAGACTTGGTGTAGGTCGGTGCACGGGTACTTCAAGTGGCATCGAGGACTGAATGGAGTTTGCTCCATTGGCAAATGGCTGGATCGACACAGCTAGGTCCGAAGGCCGCCCACTATGTTTTTGACCGAAGATGGAAACTTTCCCAATTGAATCGACAGACGGAGAGAGGGAAAATGCATACAATAACAATACCGCCGGGGGTACAGTACATTGCGCATCGAAGGACAGCTTCAAACCGGAGCGCAGCAAAACACATCCAAACCAGATAGCGGAAAATCAAAAAATCTAACAATGGAGTGGAGGCCCATGAGTACTATCAACGGAAGGATAAGTCGCTTTACCTGATGACTGGGAAAGACTTCTTCGAAGAAAAACAACTTGCAAACATCCGGACCCAACACTAGATGGCAGGACTGTGCAAAGCATGTGTATCTACAGCACACATGCTTCGAACACAGTTTTTCAACCAGATATTTGGAAACAACATTGAACCAACCCACAATGCTTAGATATCATTGTTTAATCTACATAACTCATTGATCATTTATGTTATGAAAACATGCTTATTTGGGAATTTTGATTAGTTTCCTCACTGTGAACCTGATTAGTGAGATCAACTGTGTAGCTACACAGAAGTAGGTGAGTTTGAAAAATGTATACTTCAAAACCCCTTTTTAAAGTAACACACTACAAAATAAAATGTGCAATAACTTTACCTGTCCTTCCTTCTCTCTCCAGTGGTTACAGGGCTGACCGATATTCTCGGCAGAGTAGATAGTGAATTTTGAGACTGGTTGCTAGAAAAGGAGGACGTCTCAAGGTTAAGTGATGATTGCGGTGGAGTAGTCAGGCTAGGACTGCTGCGTTCGGAATGAGACACTGAACCTTAACAGAAACATGAAAGAAAATACAATTAAAGTACATTAAAATAGTGATAGTGCAAGAAGCGGAGTTCAGATCATCTCATTGCTGATTTAGCAAACTTGTCAAAGACTAAAAAATACCAATAACTACGCTGAGCACTCTTGTCCACACTATGCATCACCTGAGTGCTGAACATCTTACCTGCAGTTTAACAGCCCACAATGACTCTCCAATGAGCAATCGCATTAACAGCAGTTGTGCACTACCATGATATGTGAATACCCGTCTAAAAAATGTTGACTGTCAACCACATATGAACCACCAGATGAAGTGCTCTAACATGCCAGCATTGTACAATACCTTTTTGTATCCTGCAGATGAATGTAAATATCAATTTTTGCTGCAGAGTGCCTGTAAAGGGGTTTTTACCATATCCGCTTTTCAAGCTCCACTTATAGACCACCTGTTCCTTGTGTCAATCTTGTGAGCTCTAGATGGCCTTTCCTCATTGTGGCCAAGCTCAATTCTGGTTAGAATCTCAAGCCTTTTTCCAGCATACCAACAGCCCTCTATTTCCCACCATACCCAAAGCCACCCTTCCTTCTTTCCCCTGCAGACTGGTGCTTGCTATCCAATCTGCCCTGCTACACAACCCACAGCACATACCTGTCCGCATCCCCAAAGCTTGTGCTCTTGCTACTGATGGGGTCATGTCTATCACATACTCTGCGCTTTTGAATTTTCATCTATCTATTACACCACAATATTCCTCTCTGATCCATTCTGCAGACTGCCTTCTTCAAGCTTAACCTAGCTCTCTCTGTTATTTCCAACACTGGCCATGGCTCTCTAATATTTGATTTTTATCAGCAAACTTGTTACTTCCTACATAATGTACAGCAACTGGGCACTGACAGAACATTCATGCCTACTAAGCTCTGAGGCCTTTCACTCTATGTTGCTTACATTTGAAGGCGAATCTTCAAAGATACTACATTACATTTAAAAACCTTGAATAGGTCTATCAACTACTGCATCAAGCAAGAGGGTATCTTAGTAAAAGCTCAACGCCCCTTACTATTACCAGCATTCAGCAACACTGCTCTAACTTTCACAGAATAAGTTGTGTCAAAGGTCTACCTTTTCTACTCTATCTAACAGCCCTGCAATTCAGTTGATCAGTCATACTAAGTGTAGACTCTGACGAAATCCCTACCACTTGGAAATCTTAGTCCAGTTCAACACAAGTCAAGATGAACAAGTTACTTACCTTCGGTAACGATATATCTGTAAGAAACATTAGTTAGTGTTAGATTCCTTACCTTAGAATATCCCCAGGCGTCAGTCTGGATCCGGAAACTTTTGCGTAGCAGTACCCCTGCGCGTCGGTAGGCGTCGTCTGCAGGCGTCCCCTGCGGCTCCGCGTCAGTCGTCGGCGTCGTGATGACGTCGCTGGAGTATATAGACGCCGCCTCCGCGCGCTGACGTCAGTTCTTTGTACACAGCTTTTCCGCGCCAGGAGACGCAGAGCCATGAGAGAACCAACACTGGTGCCATGTAAAACTAGGGCCCTGAAAGGGATGACCTTAACCCTAGGTATCAGTTCGCAGAACGGGGAGGATGGGTGGGTTCGGTAAGGAATCTAACACTAACTAATGTTTCTTACAGATATATCGTTACCGAAGGTAAGTAACTTGTTCATCTGAAAGAAACACGTTAGTGTTAGATTCCTTACCTTAGAATAGATACCCCAGCAATACCAACCCCGGTGGTGGGTCTGCGAACCAATACATTCCTACACCAGAAAGCCCTGGAGGACAGAACGGCCAAAGAAGCCATCCCTCCGGTCTTGACTGTCCAGGCAGTAGTGCCTCGCGAAAGTGTGCAGCGAGGCCCACGTAGCCGCCTGGCAAATGTCCTGCAAAGGGAGTCCCCGGCCCAAGGCAGTAGTAGCCGCCGTGGCCCGAGTGGAATGGGCCCTCAGCCCAACAGGAGGCTCCTTCCGAGCCAAAGAGTAGCACGCTTTGATGCAGAGAACGACCCATCGAGAGATGGTCCGTTTATGGACCGCCCGTCCCTTCTTCGCACCCACGTAGCCAACAAACAGTTGGTCATCCACCCGGAACTGGCGTGTGCGATCCATATAAAATGAAAGCGCACGTTTTGGGTCCAGACGGTGGAGCCGCTCTTCATCCTTTGAAGGATGCGGAGGCGGGAAGAAGGAAGGGAGGGTGATGGACTGCCCGATGTGAAAGGCCGAAACAACCTTGGGCAGGAAAGAGGGTCTAGTCCTCAGAACCACCTTGTCAGGGTGAATGGACAAGAAAGGAGGTTTGACAGAAAGAGCCTGGAGCTCACTCACCCTCCTGGCAGAGGTGATGGCAACCAGGAAAGCCGTCTTTAAAGTCAGGAGACGGAGAGGGCAAGAATGATGGGGCTCAAAGGGAGCACACATCAGAAAGGTCAGAACCAGGTTCAAATCCCACTGAGGCATCACAAACGGAACAGGTGGAAACATGTGAGTGATGCCCTTCAAGAATCGAGTTACAATCGGGGATTTGAACAAAGAAGGCTGATCAGGAAGCCTTAAAAAGGCTGAAAGGGCAGAAAGGTAGCCCTTGATAGTGCCCAGAGCAGAGCCCTGCTGGGCAAGAGAGAGAAGAAACAGAAGAACCTCGGAAAGAGGGGCAGAGAGTGGATCCACAGCCTTTGCTGTGCACCATGCCACAAATCTGTTCCACCGACAGGCGTATACCGACTTAGTGGAGGGACGCCTGGCTGCCAGAATTACATCACAGACTTCAGGAGGCAAGTCAAATGGCCTCAACTGCCGCCGCTCAATCTCCAAGCATGGAGGTGGAGACTGGACAGGTTCGGGTGGAGGACCGTCCCCTGCTGCTGCGACAGAAGGTCCTCCTGAAGAGGCAGGAGGATCGGGGGACCGACTGACATGCTGAGTAGCTCGGGATACCAGTACCTTCGAGCCCAGTCCGGAGCCACAAGGATAACTTGGGCCCGGTCGCGCCTGATCTTCTTCAGCACTCTGGGCAGAAGTGGTATAGGCGGAAAGGCGTATAACAGACCGCAACTCCACTCGCGCCGAAAGGCATCGCCGTGCGAGTGCCGTCTTGGAAACTCCAACGCACAGAACTGATGACATTGCGCGTTCTCTTCTGTGGTGAATAGATCTAACCAAGGCTCTCCCCATTGCAGAAAGATGCCTCGCGCCACATCCGAGTTCAGACGCCATTCGTGATCCATCGAGCACCGACGGCTGAGTTCGTCCGCCCTGGCGTTCAGGGAACCTGCCAGGTGTTGAACCGTCAGAGTCACGCCCTGACGTTCCAGCCATTGCCAGAGGCGCAGAGCCTCCTGGCAAAGGGTCCACGACCCCACCCCGCCCTGTTTGTTGCAGTACCACATGGCGGTGGTGTTGTCGGTGAACACCTGCACTACACTCCCGTTGACAAAGGGGAGGAATGCCTTCAGTGCCAGACGAATCGCCCGCAGCTCCAACAGGTTGATATGGAGCCGGGACTCCGCCGGAGACCAGATGCCTCTGATCTCTGCCTCTCCCAAGTGGCCCCCCCAGCCCTGGAGGGACGCGTCCGTCACGACAACGTGCTCCGGTTGGGGAAGGGAGAGGGATCTGCCTCTGACCCAATCGCGGTCCATAAGCCACCACTGCAGTTGTCTCGCATTGCCCTCCGAGATCAAGACGTGGTCGGACAAGTTGCCCTGATGCTGGGCCCACTGAAACTTCAGGTCCCACTGCAGAGCCCGCATCCGCCACCGGGCGTGATGCACCAGAAGGATGCAGGAAGCCATCAGTCCCAGCAGCCGCAGCGTCAACCTGACCGAAACCCGGGATAGCGGCTGAAAGATGGGAATCAAAGCCTGAATATCCCGGACCCGCCGTTCCGGAGGATAAACCCGAAACTGCGCCGAGTCCAGAACCGCTCCGATGAAAAGGAGCTTTTGAGAGGGACACAGGTGTGATTTCGGCACATTGATGGAGAACCCCAGGTCGTGCAAGAGGTCTGCCGTCATCTGAAGGTGGTGGACGACTGTTTGGGGCGAGCCCGCCTTCAACAACCAGTCGTCTAGGTAGGGGAAGACTGAAACCCCCAACCTGCGCAGATGGGCTGCGACCACCACCATCACCTTTGTGAACACCCGTGGGGCGCTGGTAAGGCCGAAGGGGAGCACGATAAACTGAAAGTGCTCCTGGCCTACCGTGAACCGCAGGTAACGCCGGTGGGCCGGCAGGACGGGGATGTGAAAATAGGCATCCTGCAAGTCCAACGCTACCATCCAGTCTTGTGGGTCTAGAGCAGCCAAGACCTGAGCTAACGTCAACATCTTGAACTTCTCCTTCCGGAGGAAGCCGTTGACGTTCCTTAGATCCAAGATAGGACGTAGGCCCCCCTTGTCCTTCTTGGGTACCAGAAAGTAGTGGGAATAACAACTACGCCCTACTTCTGGCCCAGGAACGCGCTCGATGGCCCCCTTGGCCAAGAGGGCCGTAACTTCCTCCTGCAGAAGTGTCAAGTGGTCCCCCGACACACGGTGGTTCTGCGGTGGCATGGCTGGAGGAGTGGTCTCGAAGGGGAGGGAGTAGCCCCTTCGGACGATTTGCAGCACCCACCTGTCCGAAGTGATCGTGCGCCAGTGAGCGTGGTGATGGCGAACCCTGCCACCCACTGGCGTCACATGGGGCCGAAAGCACGGACTAGGAGGATTTTGAGGCAGATGCTGTGGGGGGAGGTGTGGTCTGACCCCGCCGTTGTCCCCGACCGCCGCCACGGCGGTTTCCACGGCCGCCACCGCGTTGAAAGGATTGTTGCGGCGCGTGGCTGGCAGCACGTGTGGGGGCGCCCCTTCCTTGGCCACGAAAGGGACGAAACGAACCCGTTTGCTGACGCTGGGTCGAGAGACCCAAGGACTTGGCCGTGACCCTGGAGTCCTTGAAGCGTTCCAGCGCGTGGTCCGCCTTGTCACCAAACAGGTGACAGCCATCGAAAAGCATGTCCATCAATGTATTCTGGACATCAGCCGAAAAGTTGGCGGATCTCAGCCAGGCGTGGCGACGAATCGCCACCGTCGTTGACATAGCCCTGCCCAGCGAGTCGGTCGTATCAAGACCACACCGTATCGAATATTTCGCTGCATCTCGGCCCTCAGCCACAGCCTGACCGAGTTTTGCCCGCACCTCCATGGGGCATTCTGGCAGCAGTTCCGCGACCGTGTCCCACACAGAGTGGGTGTAGCGGCCCAAGAGGCAAGCGGTGTTGCAAGACCGCAGGCCCAAACTAATGGACGAGAAGACCTTCTTGCCAAACTGGTCATACCTCTTGGATTCCCGGTCGGGCGGGGCCGACGGGAATGCGGACTGGGAGGTCGAGGCCTGGATCACCAGACTCTCAGGAGTGGGGTGGGTAGACAGGAACTTGGGGTCGTCCGGACAAGGACGGTGGCGCCTGGCCACGTTCCGATCAACAGGTGCACCTGAAGCGGGCCTGGACCACGTGCCCAACAGAACGTCTGACAAGGCTTCATTAAACGGCAGCAGTGGCTCCTGTGGGCATGACTGCGGTTTGAAGACCTCAGTGAGGATGTTAGGCCTCACGGCCGCGACGGGGAGCTCAAGGTGTAAGGCCTTGGCAGCCCTCATCAGCACCACTGAATATGCAGCTCCCTCCACCGATGCCACGGTTGGAGGAGAGATCAAACCAGGGTTAGGAGAGTCGTCCAGACCACTGGCATCCCCCAAGTCACCTGTCCAGTCCGGGTCATTCTGGCACTCGCGTGACAGAGGGTCCTCGGACCCCTCCCAACCTTCACCGAACTCTTCATCCTCTCCGTATTCGGAGTCAACGATGTAGACCGGCTCCTCGGGGTTCATGGGCCCCATCGGCGCCGGGACCGGCGTCGAGCGACGCCGGTCCGGCTCCGCGTCCGGCGTCGGGGAAGGTAGGGGAACGGCGCCGCCCGGAGCCGGCGTCGGAGCCCCGCTGCCGGCCGGAGCCGGCACCGGAGAACCGGCGCCGCGCGGGGCGGCGTCGGGGGTAACCCCGATGGTAACGGCGCCGGAGAGGCCGGAAGACCAGCCGGCGCCGATCCCGAAGGCCCTAGCGGCGCCGGGGTCGGAGCCGTCGGCGGCGCCGAGGCAGGGACACCCGAACCGCCAGGGCCCCCAGACGGTAGCACTGGGCCCGAAGGCGCCGTAGGCCCCGTCGGAGAAGCGAGCGCCCTCATGGCCATGAGGAACGCCTCGATCTCCTCAGGCGTCGCGCCGTGCCCAGGGACCGGAGGGTATGAGGCAGGCCGCGCCGGCGACTCTCGCGGAGCCGCGGGGTTGGGGTCACCCGAGCCCCCGGCCGCATCGCGCGAGCGTCGGGGGGAGTCGGGGGTACGATGACGACGCCCCGACTTCTTGTGCTTCTTACCTGATGAGCCTGACGAGTGGTGTCGACTTCCGGAACGCTTGGCGCGGCTCCGCGACAGCTCCCTCGAACGCTCTCTCGACCTCCGGCCGGACCGGGACCGCTCCCGGTCCCGACGTGGGGCCGACACCCGGAGCTCCAGTAGCTTGCGGGACCGCTCCCGCCTAGCCTTGTTGGTAAGGGCCCGGCAGTCGACGCAGGAGTCCACGTCGTGGTCGGGGCCCAGACACCGGAGACAGAGGCGGTGATGGTCTGTGACCGACATCGTGCGCTCACAGTCATCGCAGTGCTTGAACCCAGGCATCCTATCAGGCACAAGGAGAGAAATAACTATCGAAAAACTTGGTCAAAAGACCGGAGTACTGCTCTTCAGATCTGCGTCCACTGGCGCGGAAAAAAGAAGAACTGACGTCAGCGCGCGGAGGCGGCGTCTATATACTCCAGCGACGTCATCACGGCGCACGACGCCGACGACGGACGCGGAGCCGCAGGGGACGCCTGCAGACGACGCCTACCGACGCGCAGGGGTACTGCTACGCAAAAGTTTCCGGATCCAGACTGACGCCTGGGGATATTCTAAGGTAAGGAATCTAACACTAACGTGTTTCTTTCAGATTCTTGCTGCACTCCAAAAGTAGCAAACAACATTTCTAAATCATAAAACATGATCAAGAGGCACCTTTCATATTGGGTAAGTTTAAGTGCAATACCTCTGCAGGCAGGTCAGAACTGCTCACCTGGTTCCACTCAATCTCCATGCCTCGGGGTGTGAATTGCAAGCATTTTGGGCCATGTTGCAGTGACAGATGGCCCACCAGAGAAGTTAGAAAAAGCAAAGGGTAAATTCTCCCTATCAGTAAGCCAGAATACCACACTCTATTGGCCATCAGGTTGACCGGAACCCAGTTCTTCCTGACCGTCTTTGGAACACAGGGCAAGAGTGGCAGCAGTGGAAAGGCATACAGGAGGCAAGAGATCCAGTGTATGCAGCACAAGTTTAACAGGGAACCTTGAGGACCAATCTCTAGCATGCAGTAACTTTGACAATATGCGTTATCAGCGTTGGCAAAAAGGTCTACCAGAGGCAAGCCCCACTGGGCGAAGATTCCTTAAATCACCCCTGGATGCCAATGCCATTTACTGAGCCTGGCAAAAGAATGACTGTCAGAGCCCCCTTAGAGGTTGAGCCACCTCCTACATCTCAGCACTTCTTCACACAGTGCCAAAGACCCCCAAACTACTATGGCATCTTGCTGTACCATATCATGGTTATGTTGTCCAACAGTACTTGGAACAGCTTCTCTTTGATGGACCTGAGAAACGCCTGCAGGGCTAATTGAATGGCTTGCAGCTTCTGAAGGTAGATATGGTGCTGCATGGAAAACCAAAGGTCCCAGATTGCAACATCATCCAGGTGGCCACCCCTAGCCCAGACAAGATGCATCCATCATTACTGTAAGCTCTGAGTGAGCCAGAGAGAACAATCTACTGCAGATCAAGTTGGCATCTATCATCCGCCACTGAAGGTAACTGCCTACATCGTCTGAGACACAGATGTTGTCCAAGAGTCAACCCAATGCTGAGCCCTTTGCATGCAGTGGTTCTACTGCAGAGCTTGCATTTGCCAGCGAGTACAGAGAATTAGTACAATGCATGCGGCAAGGAGACTAAGAAGCCTTAGTACCATCCATGCCAGAACAAGTGACCGAACTTGAAATATCCTGGCCTGGCAGTTAAGACTGGACTGTTCCCATGGGGAAAAGGGTCAAGACTGATTTGCATATGGGTGAGTCTAAACTGGAATGGTGTGGCGTGCAAAAAACAATGGCTTTAACCCAAATCTGTGACTGGGGGTGAGTGTTTGATTAATTCATCATCATCCGTTCTTTTTGCATTTGTCGTCCCAAGTGGGAAGGGTATTTCCAGACGTGGGTCCCATGCTCGCTACACCACCAGATTCAAGCTAGCCTGGCTAATGAGAGTTTACCCCGAAAACGGTTCCAAGATGCTTGTTTCTGGTCAAGGGAGGACAAGTATAACCAGAGGGAAATGGAGGTACTAAAGAACAGGTCGCCCTCCAGAACTGTCATATGAAAAAAATGAGCCCAAAATCTGGGTTCGGAGACCTGTCTTGTATAGTGACTAAACACAACATAATATTAGGTGAAGCCAAAAGCAGAAAGAAAAAATGTCTTTCTTGAGTCCCCTCACTCACCGGAGTTTCCTCACGGTGACATGCTTCATCATTGGGGCCATCCCAGTTCTCTACGAAAAGGGGCGTGCTACGACTTGTGAACTACGTAGGAGCACTTTAGTTGTAAAGGACTATGTGTGGTGCAAAAAAGTGTAGTGAGGTGGAGCGGGTGAGTAAGTGAATTTAAAAATACTGTGCTAGTGGGCCTCAATAATTAATTCTGCTCCTAGGTTTGTATATTAAAAATGGGGTTTATACTGTGGACCGACCAACTATGGAGGTAGGTTCAGTATATGGTCAACATGTTTCACGCTACCCCTAGCGTTTCATCAGGACCATACGGGGACCCGCCCTGTATATGCCACTCCTAGAAACCTATATCAAGGTTAAGGATTGATTAATGTAAAGAAAGTATTTACAATGGTTCAAAGTACATATGCGGTAACTTACTGGCGTATGTATTGCTCATTGAAGAACCTGTAAGGAAATGGATAAACAAAGTTTAAAAACACCTTACCCCTTTCTCTAGGAGATCGGGGACATGTAAGTCCTTCATGATGCACGTTTTCGAAACATATACATATATATGCATACTCTATATGGTGCAATTTGCCCCATATTGGTGCGTGCAAGCTCTCGGGTCCAGCTTGTGCTGAATAAAAACAAGCAAAGTGATCGTGACGTGAAATACCTGTACAAACACTAAGAAGTGACTAACTGTGACAAAGACAGTGAACAAACACTACATTTAACACATAAATCAAAGTAGAGTCTCAATAGTTACATTTGTGGGTGCTTAATAGCACTTCATGGTCTCTGAGAGGGGCGGTGTCGCCTCGGTGGAAACAATGCTGCAATTACGGGATTGATAAAGCGCGGTTAGATTTTCAGAAAAAACAAACTGAAGTTTATGCGAGCGGGCAGGTTTTTGCTCTCTCGTCTCTGATAGGAGAAATGGAGCAGTTCACTTACTTCCTACTCAGCAACGGCGCACGGTATTACCTAGCTGCTTCCCCTCGAACCGCATCTTAGAGTGCGTTTCTTTATTTGGGGATCGCTTATGTTTTCTTTCGCTTCCGGGTTTGTCACCGGAAAGAGACTGGACCGCTCGGTTCCAGCGGCCATCTTGGGAGGATGCAATTTATCATTACGCAGAAGTGTTTTTTCACTGTCTTTTGTTTTTAATTCAAAAGTGAAGAAATTGTAATGGATTGGGACTTTTACAACAAATCTCGAGAAACGCAGATGTTTTCTACTGTCTCTCGTTTTTTTATTCAAAAAGTGAAAAAATTGTAATGGATTGGGACTTTTCTAATAGATCTTGAGAAACGCAGAGGTTAGGCTAATCTTACAATAAAAACCATGACGAGTATGGAAAATTTCTTAAGGTTGGACTATATTATTTTTGGGGTGAATTCACATGGTAATCACGGTTGTGTTACTAGGTTTTTTTGGTAAAACAGTTCATATATCAGAGGGCCTATCTGGATCCCATGTATTCTTATGGGAGTTTACTTCTGTGTAGTTCCAGCAACTTTGTAATTGCATTTTGTGTTTCAGGTTTCATGTCTTAATGGTTGAATGCACCCCAGGGTATGTCATCGTTTAGTCCATGTTCATCCGTTTGAAGCTTGAATACCCAACGTCGTTCACGTTCATGTAGGGTTCTTTCTAAGTTCTCTTTATTCTTTACGCATACCAACACCACCCATCTCAGATCATTTGGTGTGTGATTTGTTTTCACTAAAATGATTGGTCATGCGTGTTGTGGACCTTTTGCACCGAAAATTACTTCTGTGCTCCACAATTCGAGTGCTGACTTTTCTCGAGGTCATGCCCACACAGTGCAGATTGCAGGTGCAGGTGATCAGGTAGACAACTCCACTTGTATTGCAATTGGAAAAATGCTTGAGTTGCCATGTGTATTGTTGTTGAAGGTTAATGACTTTGTAACTGACGTCAGATGGCAAACACTGCAATTATTGCACGGCTAATGACAGTTTGGTAGTGGGTGCAGTCTGTTGGTGTTTTCAGATGGCTTTGGTCGTGTATGGACCAAGTAGCTTTTCAGATTCATCCCTCTAGGATGACTGAACATCGGTGTGGGGATGTTGAGATCGCCGCTGTTTAGTATGGGCCAATGTTTTTTAACACCTTGGCTGCTAGGCGTTTTCCCCCTCCTGTGCTGAAAATTACCATTTTGCTGGTGTCATGACGAGCTCAGCTCGTCATCAGCACACGACAACCGTGGGTGATGACGAGCTGAGCTCGTCATCAGCATCGAAAGGGTTAACTATCTTCGTGACCTGGTCAGATACTCTATCAAAAGTGGTAATGCAAATGGGTCTTTCATTTGCTGAGGGGTTCTTGACTTTAGGTTCCAAAAGGGCATCTCTGTTATTGTTGCTTGCCCTTTTGTTGGCATCCTTTATTACTTTCTTTGGGTAATCTCGTGGTTTCAGTTTTTTACTCAATTCTTCAGCTTGTAATTGGTAATCCAGTTTGCTAGACCAGTTTTGTCTCAACCGTAGGAACTGTCCAAACGGGAGATTCTGTTTTAGGTGTCTCGGATGGAAACTGTTGTAAGTCAATAGGCAGTTTCTTGAAGTTGGTTTGTGGTGGGTAGTCGTTGTTAAGATTTCATCTTTTGCCCAGATGTTCAGGTCCAAGAATACCAAATGAGATCTACTCATGGTATTGGTGAATTTAAGAAATTGGTCTTGATCATTGAGCCACCCACAGAAATTCTGAGCCTCTTCCTCACTGCCATCCCAGATCAACAGAGTATCGTCGATATAGAGCTTCCACAGCTTTATCTGATTCATGTATGGGTTATCCAATGTGAGGATTTTCTTCTTTTCTAGATGTGGACGTACAACCAGTCTACGCTCGGCGCGAATGTACTGCCCATACTGGTCCCGTGTTGTTGACGGTACAGTGTCTCTTCAAAACGGAAGACATTTTCCGTAAGTGCCAGGCGGCAACATTCAAGGACTATATGTCTTGGTGTGTGATATGTCCAATCTTCCTCAAAAAGGACTTCCTCCAGATTTCCAGTGCTTCTTTATGTGGTAAACTGGTGTACAGACTCTTCACATCTAGGCTAATTAGGATGCTAGATGTGGGGTCAAAATTTTTGTCCTTCAGTAGGCAGAGTACATCCTTTGTTTCTCTCAAGTAGGTGTCAGTCTTTTGAACTATCGGTCGAAGGAACGCATCCGCGTACTTCGACAAGGGTTTCAAAATGGATCCTATTCCAGAGACTATAGGTCTCCCAGGTGGTTTTTCCAGACGTTTGTGGATTTTTGGGATCATGTAGAAGTAAGGGATACCTACTATCCCTTACTATCCCTTACTTCTAGCGAGGCCCACGTAGCCGCCTGGCAAATGACCTGCAGGGGGACTCCCCCGACCCAGGGCAGTAGTAGCCGCCGTGGCCCGAGTGGAATGGGCTCTCAGCCCAACTGGAGGCTCCTTTCTAGCCAAGGAGTAGCACACACCTTGATGCATAAGACGACCCACGAGAGCTGGTCCGTTTATGCACCGCCCGTCCCTTCTTTGCACCCACGTAACCAACAAAGAGTTGGTCATCCATTCGGAACTGGCGTGTGCGATCCACATAGAATGAAAGCGCACGTTTTGGGTCCAGACGATGGAGCCGCTCTTCATCCTTGGAGGGATGCGGAGGCGGGAAGAAGGAGGCCAAGGTGATGGACTGCGCGATGTGGAAAGCAGAGACTACCTTGGGCAGGAAAGATGGTTTTGTACGCAACACCACTTTGTCCGGATGCACAGACAGGAAGGGAGGTTTGCAAGATAGAGCCTGGAGCTCACTGACCCTCCTGGCAGAGGTGATGGCAACCAGGAAAGCTGTCTTCAAGGTGAGAAGACGGAGAGGACAAGAGTGAAGCGGCTCAAAGGGAGCGCACATCAGGAAAGTAAGAACCAGATTCAAGTCCCACTGAGGCATCACAAAAGGGACAGGTGGAAACATGTGCGTGATGCCCTTCAGAAAACGAGTTACTATAGGGGACTTGAACAAAGAAGGTTGATCAGGCAGCGTTAGGAAGGCCGAAAGGGCGGAAAGGTAGCCCTTGATAGTGCCCAGAGCAGAGCCCTGCTGGGCAAGAGAAAGAAGGAAGAGAGGAACTTCAGAAAGAGGGGCAGAAAGGGGATCCACAGCCTTTGCTGTGCACCATGCCACAAATCTGTTCCACTGGCAGGCGTATACCGACTTAGTGGAAGGACGCCTGGCTGCCAGAATAACATTACAAACTTCAGGAGGAAAGTCAAATGGCCTCAACTGCCGCCGCTCAATCTCCAAGCATGGAGGTGGAGACTGGACAGGTTCGGGTGGAGGACCGTCCCCTGCTGCTGCGACAGAAGGTCCTCCTGAAGAGGCAGACGGATCAAGGGACCAACTGACATATTGAGTAGCTCGGGATACCAGAACCTTCGAGCCCAGTCCGGAGCCACAAGGACGACTTGCGCCCGGTCGCGCCTGATCTTCTTCAGCACTCTGGGCAGAAGTGGTATAGGCGGAAAGGCATATAACAGATTGCAACTCCACTCGCGACGAAATGCATCGCAGAGCGAGTGCCGCCTTGGCAATTCCAACGCGCAGAACTGATGACATTGAGCGTTCTCTTCGGTGGCGAAGAGATCTAACCAAGGCTCTCCCCACTGCAGAAAGATGCCTTGCGCCACGTCCGAGTTCAGATGCCATTCGTGATCCATCGAGCACCGTCGGCTGAGTTCGTCCGACCTGGCGTTCAGAGAACCCGCCAGGTGGTGAACCACCAGGGTCGAGCCCTGATGTTCCAGCCACTGCCAGAGCCGCAGAGCCTCTTGACAGAGGGTCCAGGACCCCACACCGCCCTGTTTGTTGCAGTACCACATGGCGGTGGTGTTGTCCGTGAACACCTGCACTACACTCCCCCGAACAGAGGGGAGGGATGCCTTCAGTGCTAGACGAATCGCCCGCAGCTCCAGAAGGTTGATATGGAGCTGGGACTCCGCCGGAGACCAGAGGCCTCTGATCTCCGCCTCTCCCATGTGGCCTCCCCAGCCCTGGAGGGACGCGTCCGTCACAACTACGTACTCCGGTTGGGGAAGGGAGAGGGATCTGCCGCTGACCCAATCGCGGTCCGTGAGCCACCACTGCACCTGTCTCGCAGCGCCCTCCGAGATCAGGACATAGTCGGACAGGATGCCCTGATGCTGGGCCCACTGAAACTTCAGGTCCCACTGCAGAGCCCGTATCCGCCACCGGGCGTGATGCACCAGAAGGATGCAGGAAGCCATCAGCCCCAGGAGCCGCAGCGTCAACCTGACCGAAACCCGGGATAACGGCTGAAAGATCGGAATCAAAGCCTGAATATCCCGGACTCGCTGTTCGGGAGGATAAACCCGAAACTGCGCCGAGTCCAGAACAGCTCCGATGAAGAGGAGCTTTTGGGAGGGGCACAGGTGTGATTTCGGCACGTTTGTTGGAAAACCCCAGCAGGTGCAGGAGATCCACCGTAATCTGGAAGTGGTTGTCGACCGTTTGGGCGAGCCCGCCCTTTCAACAACCAGTCGTCGAGGTAGGGGAAGACTGAAACCCCTAACCTGCGCAGATGAGCAGCGACCACCGCCATCACTTTCGTGAACACCCGTGGGGCGCTGGTAAGGCCAAAGGGAAGCACGGTGAATTGAAAGTGCTCGAGGCCTACCGTGAACCGCAGGTAACGTCAGTGGGCCGGCAGGACGGGGATGTGAAAGTAGGCGTCCTGCAAGTCCAACGTCACCATCCAGTCTTGCGGGTCTAGGGCAGCCAAGACTTGAGCTAAAGTCAACATCTTGAACTTCTCCTTCCGAGGAAGCCGTTGACGCTCCGTAGGTCCAAGATAGGGCGTAGGCCCCCTTGCCCTTCTTGGGTACCAGAAAGTAGTGGGAATAGCAACCACACCCTACTTCTGGCCCAGGAACGAGCTTGATGGCCCCCTTGGCCAAGAGGGCCGTAACTTCCTCCTGCAGAAGTTGCAAGTGGTCCCCCGACACGCGGTGGTACTGCAGTGGCATGGCTGGAGGGGTCGCCTCGAAGGGGAGGGAGTAGCCCCTTCGGATGATTTGCAGCACCCACCTGTCCAATGTGACTGTGCCCGTTTATATGCTGTCAGGCTTGACAGAGTAACCAATCGCACTCCTTAGGGAGATTCAATCCCTCCAATATTTCAAATTAAGTTCAAAAGTACAGTACTCTTAAAGTATGCCAAAAAAGACCGTTTGTTATTCAAATTTATTCATCTGTTCAATGATGTTCTCAAAGTGTGCTGTTACATCACAGCCATATGAGGATTCCACAACATTTCAATGAGGTTTATATAATCAAATTGGTCATCCAAATACCCAATGCATTTCGTGCTGTCCGCACTTCATCAGGGGAAATACATGTCTATGGGGTAAAGTCAAATAAGGTATAATCAATGATAAGGAAGCAGGTCACAGTCTGTGTAAGTGAAAAGCTTTATGCACGGTGTGTGTAGTCGGCCATTCTATTAGCATGCATTTAAATGGGAAAGTATGGGAGTGCATAAAAAGAAATTATGATGTGTAATCAAAGTCAAGTTAAAACAGATAAGTTTTCAATGGTTAATGCAAAGGTGCATATGCGTGTTCTGAAAATAATCTCAACTGAATGTTTGAAGATAAGAAACACCAAGTGAATCGAATTGAAAGTGGGCAGTGAACCAATGCCGTGCTATTCATTCTCAAGTTCCATGCGTGTAGTCACCGTGGCAATAATTGTATATCGCTCGTGCCGATTATTAAAAAGTGAATCCACTACGTCTTGTACGATTACCAAAGTACACGCTATACTGCACTCACCGGGTAGGTAGTTCGGAAGACAGTGTAGTTAGTCCTCGTGTTCCGTTCGGAATCGGGTCGGTGTGTATGTGCGCATGCGCTTCTACAATGTCTGAAGTAGTTCCCTCGTGACCCGGAAGTGTGCGGTGAATCCTTACTACCGCGAACATAAGATTAAGTTATCGGTGTAATGGGGAACCTGACAATGTTTAATGTACTAAACCAGATGTAGTGTGAGGAAATTACCCATATTGGTCTCGCTGTTGTTATGAATTATGTGTGTGAACTCGCGGCCATGTTGGTACAGTATATATCAGGTAGAGTGTGGAGAGCTAAAATAGAAAAAGGACACAGTGTACATCACATAAAGTGTAACCACGACTAAAATAGAGGAAGAATACAGTGTACATCACATGAAGTGTGATCAATGGGAGGAAGTTCAAATGATACTGTGGTGTTCTAAGTGAAAAATGGATTGCATAAATCTAGTTCACTGGCAGGATGATCATGATCGATACATGAATATATTTACAGAGAAATTCTGTTACTGTCTGAGATAATACAATAGGTTAAGTAGTGTGTAGCAGAAGATTATATTATAAAAAGCAACTGTATTCAAGCCGTTCATTTAACCCTGTGGGGCTGCAGGAATTTAATTTTTTGATCCAAAATATCTCGCGTTGGAGCAGTCTTTTTTTGTTATTACAGCCTTGCTTCACAGGAACACACTCCAAAACCATGAAACTGATCTGACTAATGTTATGGTTGTTGAAAATGTAGTGTGCGGCTACAGGGGCCTTGATGGATCTGTTTCTTATAGTACTCTTATGTTCAGTCATTCAAATTTTTATTTTCCCCTCTGTCTTACCCACATAGGGGAGTCCACAAGGGCATTTTAGTAAGTAAACCACATTTTTGGAGTCACATGTGGCATTGGTGAAAAGTTTAATGAGTTTTCCTGTGGTTGGATGGTTGATGCTGTTGCCACGAATTATATTGTTGCAGTGTCCGCAGTTTGCACATGGGATCGTTCCTGTATACTTTTCATTTTTGTTGCGTACATCCTTTTCAATTATATCCTTGATATTCTTTGATCTTTGATAGGCGAACAAAGGTTTACTAAAGAGTCCTTTAAAATCTGGTTCTTTTTCAACCATTTCCCAATTCTTAAGGACAATTCTCTATTTGTTGGCTTAACCGCTTCCGTGCGGCGCAAATTCCCCGCCCATGCTGACTCCGCCTTGCGCGGGCGGAGTCATGACGGAACGGTTCCGTCATCAGCACAGCTCACCCGTAGCTGATGACGGAACCGTTCCGTCATCAGCATGGAAGGGGTTAAGTTTGAAAATTTAGATACAAACACTGGTCTGTCCTGATTCATATCCTTTGTATGTGTTTTGAGTAACTCTTCCCTAGGGATGACTCCTGTTCTCACTTTGGCTTCTTCCAGAATATTGTCTGGATATTTCCGTTCACGAAATTTTGTGATCATTTGATTTGCATTTCTTTCGTAAGTTTGATCACTTGATGATATTCTTTTCATTCTTAGCAGCGGAGAGTAGGGTAAGTGTCGTTTCAATGACATAGGATGACAGCTGTCAAAGATCAACATGTTGTTTCTGTCTGTGTTTTTAGTGTACACGTCTGTCTGGAAACAATCGTTCTGCAAGGAGACTAACACATCCAGATATGGGATGGATCCAGTATTAATGGAATGTGTAAACTGAATGTGATCATCAATGTTATTGATGTCTTTGATAAATTCTTCAATTTCAATCGATGGTCCTTTCCATATAAGAAAGATATCATCTATAAATCCCCAAAATGTATGGATTTTGTTCTGCCATCTGGGATTTACAAGGATGTTCTCAAGTTCCAACCGGTGCATGAAGAGATTAGCGTAGCTGGGGGCCGCACAATACCCCATGGAAGTTCCGGCTAATTGTTGAAAATGTTGCCCATTCCAAGAAAAGTAGCTGTGGTACAGCGTGAAATGTAATAATTCCAGCAGGAATACTTTTAGATGTGACTGTGCGCCAGTGGAAGAGGTGATGGCGGACCCTGCCCCCCACTGGCGTCACATGGGCCTGAAAACTCGGACTAGGAAGGTTTTGAGACAGATGCTGCGGGAGCGGGTGCGGACTGGCCTCGCCTTGGACCCCGACCGCCTCCTCGGCGGTTCCCATGGCAGCCACCGCGTGGAAGATTCTGCTGCGGCGTGTGACTGACGGTTCGTGTGGGGGCGCCCCTTCCTTTGCCACGAAAGGAGCGAAAGGCACCCATTTGCTGGCGCGGGACCGAGAGGCCCAAGGACTTGGCCATAGCCCTGGAGTCCTTAAAGCGCGCAAGCAAGTGGTCTGCCTGGTCGCCAAACAGGCGACGGCCATCAAACGGCATGTCCAGAAGTGTAGCCTGGACATCGGCCGAAAAATTGGCGCACCGTAGCCAGGCGTGGCTTCTGACCGCCACTGTTGTGGCCATCGCTCTGCCTAGCGTATCGGTGGTATCCAGTCTGCACCGGATAGAGTACCGTGCCGCATCTCGACCCTCCACTAGGGCTTGGGCAAGTTTAGCCCTGACCTCCTCAGGGCATTGTGGCAGCACGTCCGCAACCGTGTCCCACAGGGTGTGGGTGTAGCGGCCCAAGAGGCATGCGGTGTTGACTGACCGCAGTCCCAGACTAAGGGACGAGAACACCTTCTTGCCAAATTGTTCAAACCTCTTGGATTCCCTGTCGGGAGGGGCTGACGGGAACGCGGTCTGGGAGTTAGAGGCCTGGATAACCAGGCTCGCCGAGGTTGGATGGGTCGACAGGAAGCTTGGGTCACCCGGAGCTGGGCTGTAGCGTCTGGCCACGTTCCTGTCCACAGGCTGTCCTGAGGCGGGCTTGGACCAGGTGCCCAACAGAACGTCAGATAAGGCCTCATTGAACGGCAGCAGAGGCTCGACCGAGCTTGACTGCGGTTTGAGGACCTCGTGAGGCGATTAGTCCTCACGGCCGCTGAGGGGAGCGTAAGGTGTAAGGCCTTAGCCGCCCGCATCAGTACTACGCTATAGGCTGCCCCCTCCTCCGTAGCCACGGTTGGAGGGGAGACAAAACCAGTGTCTGGAGAGAGATCTAGGCCGCTGGCCTCCCCAAGCTCCTCTGTCCAGTCCGCTTGGTCCTGACACTCCCGTTTCAGAGGGTCCTCAGACCCCTCCCAGTCCTCTTCGTCACCCAATGCCTGGTAGCCAGGATCAACAATCGGGGCCCGTTCGTTAAAGTAGAATGTACCCAAAGTTGCCTCGTACGGCACCCAACGGGGCCGAGTCGACGGCTGAACGGGATCGATAGAAGGACTGGGGCCGGCGTCTACCGAAGTCGGCACCGGTGGTGACACCCTTGGGGGCGGTGCCGGTGAGGTCGTAAGTCGACCGGCGTTGACCCGGATCCAGCCGGGGCCTGCGGCGCCGGGACCGATGCCGCCTGCGGCGGCGGAGCCGAAGCACGCGACCCGCTAGGCCCCAGAGCCGGACCCACTGGGCCCGAAGGCGCCGTGGGGTCCGCTGGAGAAGAGAGCGACCTCATGGCCATGAGGTACCGCTCGATCTCCTCCGGAGTCGCATCTTGCTCAGGGACCCGAAGGTGTGGGGCAGGATGCGGCGCTAGCGACTTCTGCGGAGCCGCGTGGGTGGTGCCACCCAAAACCCCGGCCGCGTCGGGCGGGCGTCGGGGGCGGTTGGAGGAGCGATGACGCCGCTACGACCTCTCATGCCTCTTACCTGAGGAGGAACCAGAAGACCGATGACGACTTATGGAGCTGTGAGGGCTCCGTCCCCGCGACCGATCCCTCAACCTCCCATGGGACCGGAACCTCGAATGGTGCGGGCCGACTGCCGGATCTCTAGCCGCTTGCGGGACCACTCTTGCCTAGCCTTCGACGTCAGAGCTCGACAGTCGGAACAGGAACGGTCGTCGTGGTCGAGGCCTAGGCATTGCAGACACCGGCGATGGGGGTCGGAATTCGACATCAGTCGCCTACACTTCGAGCAGGGTTTGAACCCGGACATCCCTACCGGTACCTGAAGAGTCGAGAACGACTTGAAGAAGATCAAAAATGATCAAAAAAGTTTTAGTCAAAAAGTGACTAAGGGTTAGAGCTTCTCCGGATCTGCGCTAGCTGGCGCGGAAAAACGAAGAACTGACGTCAGCGCGCATGGGCGGCGTCTAAGTACTCCGACAACGTCATTCCGGCACAGACGCCGCCGACGACGGACGCGGAGCCAGAGACGACGCCTAACGACGCGCAGGGGTATTGCTACGAAAAAATTTCGGGATCCAGTCTGACGCCTGGGGATATTCTAAGGTAAGGAACGTAATACTAACGTGTTTCTTTCAGATATTATTTTGTGTTTAGCCACTATACAAGACAGGTCTCCAAACCCAGATTTTGGGCTCATTTTTTTCAAGGGAGGACATGGCCTGGAGGTTCAGGCTGGACTGTTCCCCTGGGGAACAGGGTCAAGACTGATTTGCACATGGCTGGATCTAAACTGGAATGGAGTGGCATGCAAAATAATACGATGGATTTAACCCATATCGGTGACTGGGGGTGAATGTTTGATTAATTCAGCATTCCGCCTATCATCTGTTCATTTGCACAACCTTGAAATATCAGCATCATTTGTTGAATCTTCCAGGCTCGCTACAAAGGTTGAAAGACGGTGTCTTCAGGATAAGCGAAGTTAAAGGAATCCTCTGAGATTTTATTGAAAAAGAGAACACCAAAAAGGACAGCAAGGAAACTGCTGTCTGCAGGTGGTCCGTGATGGAACTGCAGTGGTCTCGCGGTCAGCCCGTAAAAGAGGCGTCAAATCCATTTTATTTAAAGTTATATTTTGAGACACTCAATAAGAGCAAGCCTGAAGATAGAGCACAGGCAGTTGTACTTTAAGTGAACTTTTATTGTCTGCACTTTTGCTGTAACCACAAGGCCTTTAAAAATGACCAAGTCACAACTATATGTGACAAGCTGTTACTATGCTTCTCTTGTTTATTTCATAAATTAATACCCATGTATAGCTAAGGACCATATTATGATTAATGATTGGATAAAGAAGTGGAAAACACTACTGTTCAACTGAGCAACTAGCACTCATTGGCTGCCTATCATTTGTGCAATATATGCAATATGTTTTGTAATCTATAAAAAACCCATGTTAACTTTTGCATTTTGAGTGGAGTCGCATGGCACCTGTTTCCTCAGCAGCTGTTAAATAATAAGATACATTGGAAATCTAACGGCCTCATATCTTTATTTTTACACTTCTCAGAGGTATGGGAAAATTAGTATCCCAGAACAGCAAGGGTGGGCCACAAAAACTGCCATTACTTTCGTAAACACTCCGAATACCAAAGTGAGGCCAAATGACAGACTAGCAAACTGAAAGTGCTCCAATGCTACCATGAAACAAAGGAAGCATCGACAGTACCGTAGGTTGGATACATAAAAGTATGTATCCTCCCAGTCCAAGACATCATCAATTCCACTTGACCAAGGGTAGGGATGAGGTGGCCCGGAGTGACCATCTTTAGTTTATCCTTTCAAAGGAAAGGGTTCAAGATCGAATATCCAGCTATTGCTTTTGGACACCAAAAAGTAGAATGAATAGCATACTGTGCCATTTTCCTTGTCAGGGACTCTCTATGCCACTTTTGTCCATCATTTATAGAACTTTCTCCAAAAAAGCCATCAAAAAGCATTTCCATAAAAGAAGTCTCTATGTCTCCAGAAAACCTGTGGTACGCATACATGTATGAAGTCGGATCACAGCACTAGTGCCTACACAACACCCAAGTAATCTATTGTGTCTAGACTAGCTTCAATATGTAGATAGCAGCAGCTTGACCATCATCAAATGTATGAATGTATTCCTGAATCCCACAGGAAATGTCGGCAAAATATTGCTTGCGCTATCCAAAACAGCAAGTTTATAATACCCCAGCAGACATAAGGCACATTCAGGGACCTAAATGCAACTGACAGAGGAGAGACCCCTCATGCCAAAAGTGGCAATGAATTTCATCCCCATGTCTGGCGGGGCCACAGGAGCCATATGAGACCCTGCTGGTGAATGTCTGAACCACTAAGCTTGCCTAAATCAGGTGTTGGATCAAAAAGGCCAGGCCCCTACGGGCAAGCCTATAGCATGTCTCTAAAGGGCGACTCAACGGTGGAGCTCAGCACAGCTTAGAAAAGGTCTCAGTCAACGTTTCAGTCAAAAGATGACGGCATAGATTGCAAAACAGGAGTTTGTAGATTCTCAGACTGGTGTACATTTGGTATATGAAGATTAAGCACTTCAGGAGCACAGCCAACAGTGAAAAGGGCACTTTCCTCTGTAGAGGGAAGTCCAATTCAGTCTGAGGGAAAGTATACAGGACACTAGCATTCTGTAAATCAATAGGCCATCATCAGTATAGGGAGGAGATAGTCAATTATCAGCCTTCTTGTCTTCATCAGCATAATGTGGAATGGTTTAAAGACCCGGGATTGTGTCTGAATCTAACCCAAATAATAACTGTTTCGGGGTCAGATCTGCAACTAGCACCTCCTGAGCCAAGAAGGGCATGGCCAAGTGTGCAGGTTTTGAAGTATGGGCTTGGGCCAGGAGGGGGGACCAACAGGGTCAGTCTGAGTTAAGGTAGGCCCTTCCAAAGGCATTTCAGAGGTACAGCGACTACAGCATGGCCTCTTTCGAAGCCATAACCTGCTGCAGAATCAACGACTGCCCGGGAAACTGTGGAGCATCAGGGCCAGTTTAGGAATAGCTTTAAGTGAGACAACTGAAGCATAATTGGGTCCTCTGAGCAGTTACTGCTTGACTGCTCCTTGGAGTGGGATCAGCAGGAAAGAGACAAATCACATTTAGATTTTACATTTATGACAAGATTAGCCTTTTAACTTTGTCCGCAAAGTACCTGAGGACAGTGACTTAGAGCAGGAGTGGTCTGAGACACAGAGCAAGCCTGAGAATCGGAGCGCCACTTGTCTCATTTCTTGTACTCAGTAACAAACAACTTTGCCTCACCCTTACTGATGGCTTTCAGGTGCATCAGGAAGCATTTGTTACAGGATTGTGAGTCATGCAACAACCCTAAAAGCCACAGACAGATGTCATGAGGGTCTGTGACCAACATCTGTTACCTCCAATCACAACACAGCTTGAAGCCCTTAGTCCCTGGGGTAAACCTTCCCCTAGCATAAAGTCAATAAACACATTTTGCGGTCGTAAGACAATGACCAAAGTTGGGGTGTAGAGCTCCAAATCTGCAAAGGGTACATATAGATACTGGCTTTGGGGTGGTGCCTATTTATGACTGAGTGCTTTCACTTCTGAAGGAGGGGCAATGCTGCTGTAGAGTCTTATGACACCATTTGACAGCCTTTGAGAACAATTGCTTGAAATGTTCTGATCAAGTCGGGTGCCTGAGGAATTCCTATGGTGATGAATCTGTGGTTATGAGCATCCATACAAATTTGGAAATCCTGAATTTCAGCTCCTGATATACCACATCTTTAACTATGGTCCACCTCCGTCACCTTCAGACACCCGCCACAACCAATGCCCAAGGAGCACACAACTAGATTGGCCACATCTTCCAAAATAACCCTTGCATGCTTTTGATATGAAACAATTCCTCCCTTCTTCAGTGATCAAAATCTCCTTTCTTCTTGAACTCATCCCAGGTCCCCAGAAATGTGCCATCATAATGCCTCCCTCTTCAGGAAACCACAGGGTGGCCAAAAGTTCTGTGTAACTAATGGCCTAATCTCTAAATTCCCATCCCTTAGCGATTTCTCTAAAAATAGTCAGACAGACAGCTTAAAGAGAAAAAGAAACACGCACTGCATGAAATCCAGCTTGAATTTAGGCAGGGAAGGCACTGACAATCTTTTCGAGCTAATGTTAATGATGAACATCTATTGTTTTTAGAAGAAATAGAGAACTCTGCCCTCAATTTCCTACTAGATGTCTTCACATTCTGATCAAACTGGTCACAACATACTGCTGGAAAGTGGACTGCAATTAATATACCTTTACAGGAATAGATCCAGCCATGCTCTCAAAGAAATGCCAGCAAACAGAAAAATGGTCAGTGGATTTGTCATCCACCAAGGCATTAGGTAGAGTGCCTGAAGCATCAGACATATCCTGCTTGCTCTTCAAAATATACCTCACTGATACCTCCGCGACAGGACGGGGCCAGGGGCCACCCATCCTGCACCTATATCCCTCCACTCCTCCTTTGACATGACCACATCTAAAGACACCCACATAAGGTACTCTCCCCAATTCCTTCGATCCCTCCGCCCTCAGGATCACCACCGATGTGTAGACAGTAGTTGGCCCAATCCAGAAGGACCTTTTTCCTGCAGTCAGTGTGGAGGAAAAATCACTCCAGTGAAAGCAAA
This sequence comes from Lissotriton vulgaris, assembly GCF_964263255.1. Classification (NCBI taxonomy): domain Eukaryota; kingdom Metazoa; phylum Chordata; class Amphibia; order Caudata; family Salamandridae; genus Lissotriton; species Lissotriton vulgaris. Next base: position 665,836,975 of record NC_141693.1, read on the forward strand.
GAGCTCTATCAACAAGCTGTCTCCTCCTATTACAAAAACATAAAAAAGGCAAGGAAAACCAGCCTTCAATCTCAAATAGATGAAGCAGATAATTCTACCAGAGAATTATACAAAATCCTGAGAAGTTTCACAAATCCTACAGCATGCGAAAGTCCTGATACCTTCTCTCAGGACCTGTGTAATAAGATCTCACAATTCTTTGAAGATAAAATTGACACCATCTATAACAAAATATTGGCTAAACATCCCAACAACACAGAGACGGCTACCGCTCTCTGCCCACAAACTAATTCTGAGACCTTCACTGACATCCCAGAAATCTCCGAGGATGACACAAAATCCTTACTAAACACAATAAAAACAGGGTCCCCCCTTGACCTCATCCCCCCTAGAGTGATGAACACGCTAAGCACTGCTCTCTGCCCCATTATCCAAAAAGTCTTGAACCTCTCCTACAAAGAAGGTAAACTCCCTCAACGATGGAAAGAGGCAGTGGTGAATCCTATTCGGAAAAACTCCATCTCCCCCTGGACAGAGCTCTCCAACCTCCGTCCTATCTCTCTGCTGCCGCTCCTGAGTAAACTGGCCGAGAAGCATGTTAACACCCAGCTGTCCAGTTTCATAGAGGCGACAGGGGGCCTGGACCACTCACAATCTGGGTTCAGGCCCAACTACAGCACCGAATCTGCACTCCTCTCCGTGACCGATAATATCAAGATGTCACAGGATAGAGGAGGCTCAATGATTCTGGTGCTGTTAGACCTGTCGGCCGCCTTTGATACTGTGTCCCACAAGATCCTCGTGAGCCGTTTAAAGGGAGTGGGCATAGGAGGACAGGCCCTTTCCTGGCTGGAGAGCTTTCTGTCCGGGCGCTCACAATCTGTCAGCCTGGGACCGTATCGCTCCCCCTCAAGGATGCTCACGAAGGGGGTGCCACAGGGCTCATGCCTAAGCCCCACATTGTTTAATGTGTACGTGGCCCCCCTTGCTGAGATTGTGAGAAAATATGGATTCACCCCGGTGTCCTACGCTGACGACACCCAACTTCTCTACCCTTTCCATTCCCTAAACTCCAATATCATGGATAATTTTGCGGAAGGCATGAGGGCCATTTCGAACTGGATGGCTGCCAACCGTCTCCAATGCAACATTGGAAAAACGGAATTAATGCTCTTTGGAAAAGCGTCCATACTATGGTCCCCCGACTGGTGGCCCTTAGATCTGGGACCAGTACCCACCCCAAAACTCACAGTAAAGAATCTGGGGGTGAAGTTAGATCAAAATCTAACCTTGAAGGAACATGCGAGTGCAGTTGCTGGGGCATGCTTCCACACAATCGGTCTGTTAAGACGAGTCTTCCCATACTTATCCGATAACTACAGAAAGACCCTTGTGCAGACTATGGTGATAAGTAAAATTGATTACTGCAACGGGCTCCTGATACAAGCCAACGAGGATGCCATAAACCGCCTCCAGGTAGTCCAAAACACAGCGGCAAGACTGGTTTTGAATGCCCCCCCCAGAACCCCCTCTAAGCCTCTGCTCCGAGAACTCCATTGGTTGCCAATACGACAACGCATCAAATTTAAAATCTGTTGCATTGTTCATAAATGCCTGTTCGGGAAAGCCCCCAATTATCTGACCCAAAAGTTACCCCTCTACAAACCTGACAGAGCATTACGGTCAAGCAATCAATTGTTAATAAAAGCTCCACTGGTAAAAAAAAACAGACAAGGTGGCAGAGCCTTTTCTCTGGTAGGGCCTAACCTATGGAACAACCTACCCCCCTGCATCAGACAAACCTCCAACCACTCCTCCTTCAGAAAAAAACTAAAAACCTGCCTGTTCCTGGAAGAATAATTAACTAACTATCAGTTGACAACTCCAACCTTTGGTAACACCCGCCATACCACACTGCGAGCAAAAGCGCGGAGATACCCCGCATGGGGTCGATTCTTGCGCTATACAAGAAATTAAATAAATAAAATAAATATGAAGGAAACCTTCAAATGCACACTAACAATACTCAAATCCGTTTCCAACTAGGCAATGTATCACCAAAGAAGGTGAACATTGCATCATGCCTGAACCAGATGCAACACTGGATAAAGGAGAGTTTCCCATATGTAAACAGACGGATCCAGGACAGTTCATATAATGGGGAAGGGGCAACAGAAAGAACAGCTTTGCATTTTAAATGGCCTTCTAGTCTAAATGCATCAGCAGCAAGGACTGAAAAAGGACATCTGGGAGTTAATTTTTGGATGCTGAACTTATTATCACTCTCCATGTGAGCAAAGTGGTCAAGGCAATACACCTACAAATCCCACTTTCCAGAGAAACCATTCCACTTCTACATCAGGGCCGACAGGATGGAACTGAGAAGCGCTTTGGTGAGAGTTTGACTGGAATACTGCAAAATCTTTTGCACTGAACTGCCAAAAAGGCTACCTGCAAGGTTGCAAAGACTCTAAACCAAGGTAATCAGACTCTGCCTGAATCTGAAGAGTTTTAAACTGATAGGTTAGCAATGAAGACAATTCACTTGGTCCCAGTAGACACTAGGATACAGTATGAAGTATTATTTGTAGTACATCATGACTAATGGGTCAAAAGTTCAAGATACCTACACAGTCTCACTCCTAGGTACAAACCAAACAGAACTCTGACCTTTATTTCTGCAAATATAGTTACCCACGGACTACTAAATCAAATCAAACACACTGGCAGGACTCTGAATCTTCAGAGTCCTAGAATGTAGAATACATTGACTACCACCCTGAACTCATTGCAGCAACAAGCAGTTCCAGAAGGGCTGAAAAAAAGAACTCTTCCTGCTTGCCTTTAAACGATCTTATTATAACCAGAAGATTGCAGCTAATACTTTAGATTACATTCAAGCTGATCCAACCTGTCCTGAAATTGGAACTGATAAACAAAGGCAAAATGTTACCTCTGTCCGAGCCAATGGCAGATCTCTGGTAACGTGGCGTTAGTGGAATTTTGATCCGTTCTGTCCTGTACTGCAAGTTGCTTGAAGAACCTATTTAAAAACATGACATGGAAAAATATTTTAATAGAAATTATCGAAAGACGCATGAAATCTAAAAAACAGGGTGTCAAAAGAAAACTCAGGCAAATGTACAGTATGCTGCAGAAGCTGAGATGGCTAATAAGTAGGTGGCCTCATCTATAAAAAAAAAACATTCACAGCAGAAGTAACAGCAACACCGTCTTCAATAACGTTCTAGAACATGGTATAAAAGCTTTCTCCTCCAGTGCTAAACATCCACTTAGTACAAAAACATCAGAGTCAAAATGGGAAATGTAGAAAATTAGAAATTGAGGTAAGTGGGATTAGTAAAGCACCAAGAGGTGGCAGATGCATTTCAAAAGGAAAGAAGAGTTCGAAAATCAGGTAAAACTTTTATTAATGAATGAGGGAAGACAATCATTCATAAACATGGACAATACAAAGCAAATAAGCTTTAAAACAAAATTACCGAGGCGGGCACTGGACGGTAGCGAATTTGAATTATGTGATGCTCTTGTCCTTGGGGGTTCTGAGAAATCTTTATGGCTGAGATCCAAACTAAGCCGGCCTTGATGCTGAACACTAAATAAAAAACAGGACATCCAAATTAGACAAAATAAAACCCTACTTTATTTCTAACAATATACCAAATCGAGGCAGATAAAACATGCACTGTTTTAACTGCATTATAACAATTTTTTCAATCTCTAGTTGAAGATTGTAGGAAAGTGCCCCTATTTGGCATGGTCACCCCCACTTTTTGCTACTTGTACTGATGTTTTTTCGACTTATGTGCACTGGGTCCCTGCTGGTTTTCCCATTAACTTTAGCAGTAGCGTTAGAGACTACTCTTGCGAACAGCATCCCTGCACCTGGACACACCAGGGCCAGTAAACCGAAAATGCTGGTGGTTCTAAGGACCTTGGCCACTACTTACCTTAAGTCCAGAAGAACAACCCTGTAACTCGATTGCAAACACCCTATGCAGTGTATGTTTCTCCCATAAGATAACATTACCGCCTTCCAGTCTCATGACTCAAATCGGACAGCTGTATTCTCTGCATTTCTGAAAATCGCTACTTACCTAATATCGAAGATCTTGGTGTCTAAATTAATATAAAAATCTATGTTGTTTTTCAACCCTGGTGTTGGATTTTCTCCTTGAGTGGGTGTCTCATTTATTGTCTCTGTGTGTTCAACAAATGCCTAACACTCCTCTATGATAAGCCTAAAGTTGCTCGGCCACACTACCACAAATAGAGTACCATGGGATTGTAAAAGCAAGCCTCTGTACTCATTTTCGTAAACTTTATAAAGAACCAGCTTCCTACAAAGATTGGATGTTCAGAGTGGACCACCCTCATTCATATCATGTTCAACAAAACATCCTTATAACTCACAGTGCACAAGCATCTAAGATCAATACTTGTAACCCATCTGCCAACCTATTAGCAAGCTTTCTAATTACCACCAAAGTTAAAGAAGCATATATTAGTCGAATTTGCTTAAACAGTGCTTATAAATGTATCATGCCATGTTTTGCAGTTTAAGGTGTTTTCATTCTGTTTAAATATTTGTTCGATAAATCATTTTATAATGAAACATTCTGTATAGCCTTTAACATCATGCACCTATAGTACAGCCACAGTTGTCCATGACCTCATTCTAGGCAAGTGTGGCTAGGCTTACAAAAAAATGATTCTATTTCATTGTGGAACATGCAATTAGACATGTTAAAGAAGTGTAAAGCGGTTTAGGAGGTTTAAGTACGCAAAAGTGCTTGGAAACTTATCTTCAAAAGCAGACTAATAGCCTTGCAGATAATCATCTTTCAATCTCGTCAAGTTAGGATCATTTATATAGATAGGAGGGAGCCAGGCCTTTAGAACGGGATAGCGATGATATTAAAACACATTTTCAGCATCTTCTAAAGAGGCGTAGATCATAAGTGTTGCTGAGCTCTTCATGAAGACTATACATTCAGTAAATGTGAAAGAGAGAGGGCCCCTGAGGTACAGATTAACAGGCAGGCCAATCAGGGGAAAATAGCACAATGAGGTACATGAAACCTATCCTGCCTGTAAGGTACTTTAATGGGCGGAATCTCTCGGTATCATAATAGCACTCAATAGGAATCAAAGCAATAACCAAGCATTTACAATGCAATAGGTTTCGCAGCATTAAAGTTTGAGTTATTGGCATTGTGTATAACAATGCCAATAGTTATAACTTTCGCAAATGTGACACCTATTGCATTTGTACTGCAATATGTGTTGAGAGTGAGTGAGGGAGTGAGTGAGAGAGTCAGTTAGTGAGTGAGAGAGAGTGGGTGAGTCGGTCAGTGAGAGTCTGGACAGTGAGTGAGTGAGTTAGTGAGTGCCACTCTCAGTCTGCTGTTTCCAGGGAAGGACGACGGGGGATTCCAGCTCTTTTCCAGCGCAAGAGACTCTGTGAGGGCTGCGAGGGGTGTGCTGAGGGGAAAAGGACATTGATTGCACCAGACGCCGAGGGACTGCGAGGACCAGCAGGCTCTCTGCTCCCCAGCTGCTGCCTCTTCCCTCGGCGTTCCCGCCCCCCCGCCTGGACATTATTAATACTTATCGCGGCCCCCGCTCCGCGGGTGCCACTCTCAGTCTGCTGTTTCCAGGGAAGGACGACGGGGGATTCCAGCTCTTTTCCAGCGCTTTGCTAGCGCAAGAGACTCTGTGAGGGTTGCGAGGGGTGTGCTGAGGGGAAAAGGACATTGACTGCACCAGACGCCGAGGGACTGCGAGGACCAGCAGGCTCTCTGCTCCCCAGCGGCTGCCTCTTCCCTCGACGTTCCCGCCCCCCCGCCTGTAAGGTTTAAATCTCACCTCTAATCCCGCGACGCGGGACGCGCGCGGGACATAGCCCGGGGCGAAGCCCGGGCAAAGGGCGGGCCCTCTAAGGCCCTCATAGGACCGAGAAGGACGGGACGGGCCACCCCCCTTGGCACCGCAACCAGAGGAAGTACATCGTTTGAACTATACCCATATTACTTCCTGGTCACTGTATCTCTTTTCCTGAAAGCGATCCTATCGTTATTATATTACCAGGTTGCACTATGTCACGTAAGGGGATCAATAAGAAATCTTCTCAAATACTTGACCCAGGCCAGGGGACCCTGAACTTTACTGTGACCAATCGATCATTGCCCACTCTTCGTGAAGATGTGAACGAGTCGCGACAATTGATAGATACCAGGCAATCTCCCCCGTTGAACCCTGTTAGCTCAGAGAATTTATCTTTTTGGGAGGAAATGAATTCTTTATGCGGCACTAAGTATGCCCCAGTGGCATCCCCATTCCATGTAAAAGGCATTAGCATTTCTTCCCCAATTAGGAAACCATGTGATTTACTCATACCGTCTTTAATAGATAATACCCAAGGTGTTGCCTTGTTTCAGGGCCCTAATGACAAAAGGAAGCATGACAAGATTATTAAAAGTGGGAATCATCTAAACACACCAAAATCGTGCGATAGTCCTATATCGCCAGTCACCAACCCCCCCTTAATTACGGCAGAGAGCAGGACTTATGTAGACCAAGCACTTTTACTGTCTCAGATAGTTATTATTTAATTCTGTCGTATCACCATTGATAGGAAAAATCAACGCCCTGGGTGATAGAGTAACGGGCATTGAGAGAATTATTTTAGCCAATCTCAAACCACCTAATAATGACCCATCTAACGGGGGAAGACCCCTTCCGGCTATCTCCATAACAAAAGAGATAAATACTACAATTAATTCTCCATCCACCCTTAAGAAGGCAATACCCAATGGCTCTGATTTATCCACTACCACAAAAGTTCCCTTGCCTACTAATCTAAGTAAATACTCCCAAACTTCTCCACAGCTTCTTAAAAAACCTGCTATACCCAAAGCCACTCCTAAACCTGGTTTTAATAGGCATATTGCTACCAGAGAGGATCCAAGTCCAAGTAGCGTAGCATCTATACACTTGCCACCTGAAGCCGCCCCATTTGTTCTTGTTTTATCAGGAATACCGGCACCCTGCCGTGGGAAATTTGAAAGCCGTCAGGAACTTTTAAATAAGGTCATATTCTGGCTTTCCAAAAACAGACCACTCGCACATGATCATGACGGAGGTATCATGAATGTTAGAAGGGTAGGCTGGCTAGGGTCTCTAACTAAAGATATTAGTGGGGATCTGGTCCTAGTAAAATTTAGAAATAGGAACATTGTCCCCCTTCTACGATCCTACCCACCCCAAAAAGGAAACGGCCCTATATCCGTCTGGGATTTACACGACTTCTACCCAAAGTAAACTATCCATAAATGTTTCTTCTGTTGCCCTGTTGATAAATCAACTTTGCACTTTATGTCCTTTCCATATATATGATTAAGGTTATTTCTAATGTATTGTAAATTTTAAATATGCAAATATGTATTGTGGTTTTATGACAAATTATGTATTTTATATTAGTGTATACTTTTATGACTCCTTTATGGAATCGAATAAAGTTATTTGAATTGAAATTGAATTGAGTTAGTGAGTGGGAGAGTCAGCCAGTGAGAGTCTGGTAGTGACAGTGAGTGGGAGAGTGAGAGAATCAGTGTGAGTGAGAGTCAGTGTGAGTGAGAGTCAGTGTGAGAGAGTTAGTGTGAGTGAGTCAGTGAGAGTGAGAGTTAGTGTGAGTGAGTGAGTGAGAGTGTCAGTGAGAGAGTGTGAGTGAGAGTGTGAGAGAGGGAGAGACTGTGAAAGTGTGATAGTTAGTGCGAGTAGTGTGCTGGGTGCAGGAAGGCTGACACATCCCACCCCTTCCCTCAGTAGGTCCCCAGAAAACATTGGGTGAGGGGGCCTGCCGGAGACCGAAAGAGCAAAGGACATAAAAAAACATTTACAATGAGACGCGCGCCTTGGGATTGGGTCGAGCGCACCTCTCCCCCGCCCGCCCGCCCCCCCCCCCCCTCCGACATTCTTCAGCCCAGCCAGGCGGTCTGGAATGTTTGCTTTCGCATGTCTGTAGAACGGGGTTACTTTGTTAACTATGTGTTAAACATAAGATGGTGTCCGCCCACTCACCTAGCATTTGGTTTACTGTGAGGACGGTGAACCACAAACTTCAGAATGGACAATAGATACAATGGAAACCCAGTAGACAAACATTTACTGCCGAAAATACACTGGAACATTGCAAGTAGCGCAAGAAGATTGCCGAGTGCACCCTGTGTGTACAACTTTTGCCCCTGCTGTCCCGTCCGTGTTCGCAGCTTCAATTTACTGTTTACTTTTGATGACATTTATGTCTCAACTCATTGTTGTCTGACCGCTTTAAAGGTCCGTTATGATGGCCAAAGCAGGAAGGGGACCTATGGAATTCACCAAAATGGCACGAATACCGGAAGTGACTTCATGCCTCATAACATCACACTGTTGGCACACTGCCCTTCTCTTAGCTCTGACTCCTACTTGTTTCTGATAAAGTAGGAGGGAGGGGTTGTCAAAGTGTTGCAACTAGTGAATTGTCAGTGTGTGACAACTGGAAGGAACAAGGCACGTTTATTTCAAACTTTTGACTCCTTCGAAATCCACTAGAGCAATAACAAAACATCACAAGAGAAATACATTTTTACAACAATAAAGAAAATAGATGTGGCAACTAGGAAATTGTCCAAGTGTGGCAACAGACAACAGTAAATAGGGCTTAAAACCCTGCCTGTTGCTATCGCACCGGTGGTCTATACAGGGTTTGCAGCCACTACCCCTGACTACACCTCATTGACATCAAGGAGTACTTTATTTAATATACGACTTTGCCAAGCTCAATGGACATTATATATTGTGAATTATTGCATCGTGATAGCCTGCACATTTTTTTCATCTGTAGGCACCTGTGTAATAGGCATCATTATTTTGGGACATATTTAATTCTATCGATTTGGGTAGGTTAAAATCCACAGTTTTCTCTGCACATAATAAAACTATTGACGTGCAGTGGCACCCCGCTCTCCTCGATTAGCGCTCTACCCACCGAGCTATATTCCAGTTCCCAGGCGTGGAAGGCTGCCTTCCCTGGAGGGGAGGGGCACTGGTGGGTGGGGTGCAGAGAGCAGGGGTGCTGTCATATTTTTTTCCAGTCCCTGCGCTCTTTGATTTTCGCGTGGGTGGCTCCCTCCCTGCTGCTCGCCTAACGAGCGAGGTGTTGAGAACCAGGATGGCGTGGGAGGGGGCGCATTGGGGTTCAGTGCCACCCGGTTCGCGCGCCCACACAGCGGCTTTGTGATGCAGATTCCCGCGGGGGCTGGTGCTAGCAGACGGCTGGGAAGCAGCCTTGGCGCGGCTAAATCTTTCTTACAATTTTTAAAATGGTAAAGTGTAGCCTCAGATATTCTTTTACACAATCGGAGTACACTTTTAGGGTTCAACGGAGGCAGCCAAAGTTTTGTTTCAGGTCATTTATATAAGATCAGTGTTTGTATAGCGCACAGTTCGCTGTCGACCGCTCTTGGGCACTGTGAAAACCCCCAGGGGGTTGGAGTCAGAAGAATTAATGGCGTGCTAGGAAAGAGAGGCAAGGTGGGGTTATGAAAGCAAATCTACTGTTTTTCTGGGGAAGAGCCATGCTAGTTTAAGTAGAAGTCATCCATGGGTCCAATAAAGGATGCTTTTATCATTGGGGGCTGCCGCTTAGACTCCTGGAAGCCACGCTTTAATACAGCGGGAACTTGACCCGAAGACTGCAGACTGCACAGGAAATCATTTACTACAAAGACGACAAAGTGTTTTAAGATGGCATCAGCAACAGAAACTCCTATTTTGTACCAATAGGCGCCAAGCTAACTCAATTGCTGCTTCTGAGGTGCTAGCAGGAAGGGAACAAATGGGAAATGTGGCGCCAGTTGTATGCGCCCACATTCTCTGCCTCTACTTATTTTAAATGTACAACCTAAAGTGGTGAACAACGAAGACGAAGTATTATAAGATGGCGTCAGCAACAAAAACAGAAAACACTCCTTTTGTAGCTTTGAAAAAAGCAACAAATAAATTGAGCACAAAAGATAACCCACGATAACAAGGTGTTAGCCTAACTGATTTGCTGTTTCTAAGGTGCTAACTGTAAAGAACAAACTAAGAATGTGACGCCAGTTGTACGCACCTACATTGTCTGCCTCTAATTAGTCTGAATTTTAATAAAAGCAGTAACCATTTTCTAAAAGCGCATACTGAAAATAAAAGCAGCGCTTTTATGCATTTAAAGCACATACTAAAAAGTAAAGCTGCGTTTTAATGCATGCAGTACAACTACATCGGTGATTCCAACGTTGTGGACCGGTGAAGGCGGCCGGGGACGGGTTCGCGGCTTCCCTGCTGGGCACGGCTCGTACCGACCTCAGAGATCAAGGCGGAGGAGCGGGGCTCTGGGAGGCGAGGCGGATGGTCCGGGGCTCACGCTGCTTTGGGGCACTCAGATGGTGCGGTGTCGGAGCTGATCCTCTCGGATGACGCTGTGGGGTGGTCGGGCGGCACAGAACGGCCGGTACAGGCACACGGTAAGGCTCCAGGTGTGGCGCGGACCCAAGTGGCAAAAAGCGCTAGTGCGGTCCGGGCGTACAGACCGTACGGGGACTCACGCGGGTTTTGGGCCGGTTGTCTCTGGCGGCAGGGGGCGGGGAAAGGCAGTAGATTCCGACGCGCGCCTCTCTGCTGACTCCCCCTGCATTCCAGAGAGGCGCGCGACGCGATCCGGACTGCCATGCAATGATGTACAGACAAGACCTGGTCGCGCACACATCGTTATCCTATGGGGAAACGCTGCGCGCAGCCAGGTCTTGTCTCACTTCGGTGTTCTCAGACTGCTGAGACGCCGACAATAGTTCTCTGGCGAGAACGCGATTTTTAGCGCGTTACTAGCCGAGACCTAAAAAAAACTGCTACAGTAAGTGCACATAGGTTTGACAAATTATCATGTCATAAATTACACATATATTAAATAATGAAAAAACGCCGATAATATATAATTGTCATAAGTATGGAATATCAAAGACTTGAAGAACAAGTTACTTACCTTCAGTAACGATATATCTGGAAGAAACAGTAGTTAGTATTAGATTCCATACCTTAGAATATCCCCAGGCCTCAGACTGCATCCGGAAACTTTTGAGTAGCAGTACCCCTGCGCGTCGGTGTTAGGATTAGGTCCCCAGTCCTCTCTCGTTGACCATGTCCAATAACATCACATGACACACCAGTAGCATAAAAAGGAGTCCTACCCTTATGTCTATGCTTGTTATTGCTAACCTGTGGGTTCCTGCATCCTGGCTCCAGAGTTTCCTGTTGTTGGTTGCTGTCTTTTCACGGGCTCGTGAGAAGAAGAAGAGAATTCCCTATTCCCCCTATATTTGCCCTTCTTGTCCCGTATCCTGATATTTTTTCCTTGTCCTGGTGCCTCGTTTTTGGGTTTATAACTTGTTTCTTGTTACTCCCCCTTTTTCCCGTTTTGGGTCCCCTGTAGCTATTAGTTAGTTAGAGTCCTGTTTATTTTGGTCCAGCCCTCGATATTGTTTCATTTTTTGACGAAGCGCATGTGGGATTTGTTTCTGCTTTCAGGGGCTCCTGTTGGCAGAGCGCCGGTGCACGCCGCTCTCCTTTCTTGGAGACGCGGAGTTAATCAGTAAACATTCGCGCCGTAGCGCGATCCCTTGCCGCATTTGCGCTTCCCGTCCACCTCGTTTTAGGTGGACGTGACGTTTTGGGCCGTTCCGCGAGAGGAACCCGGCTGGGTTTCCTCTTTCCTTTTTGCTGGCGCAATAACGCGGAAGAGGCTCTCGTCTTTGGAATTGTCCTGTTTCCCTTTTCCCGAACCACACTAACAGGGGTTTTTTGCACATACCGTTGCTTTAGGTGTGTTTTTTACCCTGTAAACTGATTACTCGCCCACGCCCAATACACCCTTACTATTCAATTATCAACTCCTTGAAGCAAAGCCTGCTCACGCTTATGGTAAGTGTGTGTGATGGTATTTGTTGGATATGGATATATGCATTAGAGGTAAGACTGGGGACTGAAACATAACTTGGGGTGTATTTGTTGTTTCCCTTTTGCAGGAGCAGAAGAAGGAGGCGGGTGTTCCTTTTGGTGCCAAGTTACATGGGTGGAAGGTGTGGTTGTCTTATAATTTTCCACCCCCTTTTCTGAGTCAGCAGCTTTCTCATCTGTGCCTGTCAGAGAGTGGCTGGTGAGTCGGATAAGTGGATTGGACATATCCTCGTTCCTGCAGTGTGTGGGTTGGGCAGGAGGCCAACAGAATAACAAGCCCACGTTAAATTACACTGCCTGAACTTGGATGGACGTTGAAGGAGGGGCCATGGCTGGGGCTGAAGCCCCCTCCATGATTGATATAATGGGTGCCCTTGCTGCCTTACAGGCCCAAGTACAGGAATTGAGACAGGAGAATGTGGGTTTGAGACAAGAGCTGGTTGCAGTAAGAGCACAGGCACAGGCCCAGCCTAGAGCCCAAAATCCTGTAATACAGCCGGCTACGTTCCAGTATGGGGGGGCGGGACAGAGCAACCCTGGAGGAAGTACCCCTGTAGCTATCACTGTAAACTCCCCCGTTCCTGTTCCCCTGGCTCCGCCTGAAAGATTTTATGGGGACAGTGGGAAGTATGGGATGTTTATGAACCAGTGTCAGTTACACTTTATGTGTCGACCTGGTGCTTTCCCTGATGATGCCGCGAAGGTAGCCTTTACTCTTTCGTATCTGGCTGGTACGGCTGCCCAGTGGGCCATCCCCTTAGTGGAAGGGAATGATCAGGTACTGAGGGATTACAATGCATTCAAAGAACTGATGAGGGGATTGTTTGCCAAGCATGCTTTCATGCAAGCTAGTGATTCAGAATTACTGAAACTACGACAGGGTCGACAGGATCTTTTGACATATATAGCGTCTTTTAATCGTCTGATTGCAGAGACACATTGGCCGGCCGATAAGCGGACATCCTTGTTTTACCAGGGTCTTACTGATGAATTGAAGGACGTGGTTTCACAAGTGGTGGACCCCCCTGAGGAGTGCGCCGCATTTATAGATCTAGTTGTCAAATTGAATCACAGGCTATCAGAGCGCCGCGGGGATCGTGGTCGTTTTCAGGTTTCGCGAGGGAACTTTGTAAAGACTGAAGTGAAACCGCAACCTGGTGAAGCAAAGCCAGAACCTATGGAAATAGGAGGGATCAGGGGGCCCCTTACGCCTGAGGAAAGAAAGAGACGGAGGGATCAGAACTTATGCCTCTATTGTGGACAAGGAGGACACTTTGCAAGAGAGTGTCCCGTTAAACCGTCTGGATCTGGTTTTGGTAAAAAGGTGGCATATGTACAGGTGGAAAGGCTACCCCTAACGGTGCATAGAAGAGAACAGTATGAGGTGTTGGGAGCAGTGGATATGGCGCCCAGACATTTTGTGATTTCGGCACAGTTGCTGTTGGCAGAAGGTAAAAGGGTGCCTGTTTCGGTGTTGTTGGACTCAGGGGCCACTGGTAATTTCATTGACATCTCCCTAGCAGAGAAATTAGGTGTGCCTTGCCAGTATAAGAAACAGCCAGAGCCGGTACGTGCAATAGACGGGACTGAGTTGTCGTCTGGGTGTATTACTAGGCAAACTATGCCGTTGCGGTTGTTATGTGACAATGGACATTCTGAGTGCGTAATTTTCGATCTGATAGATGCGCCTTCTTTTGGCCTAGTACTGGGGGTGCCTTGGCTCCAAGAACACAATCCCAGGATTGATTGGGTACTACGGCTTGTCACGCTTGATTCGCATTATTGTTTGAAACATTGCTATAGCGAGGCCAGTGACAAGGTCCCTCCCTTGTACTGTGCGGCCACAGAGGAGAACGGGGTTCCAAAACAGTATCTGGAATACGCCGATGTGTTTGACAAGGGTCGTGCTCAGAGTTTGCCTCCCCATCGGTCTTTTGACTGTAGGATAGACTTAGTGGAGGGGATTCCATTGCCTAGTAGTAGAGTGTATGCTCTGTCAGAACCAGAGGAAAGACATCTCAAAGAATATCTGGATGAGATGTTGGAGCTAGGTTTTATCCGTCCTTCGTCCTCTCCTGTTTCTTCAGCCATCTTTTTCATCCCAAAGAAGGAAGGCACTCTGAGGGCCTGTGTGGACTATCGGACATTAAACAAGGCCACTGTTAAAAACCGGTACCCTCATCCGCTCATCCCCGTGTTGCTGGATCAGCTCCGCAAGGCCACGGTATTCTCTAAATTGGACTTGCGTGGAGCATATCATCTGATCAGGGTGCGGCCCGGTGATGAGTGGAAGACGGCTTTTAAAACGAAACATGGGTTATTCGAATACTGTGTGATGCCGTTCGGCTTGTGTAACGCGCCGGCGGCGTTCCAGTATTTTATAAACGAGGTCCTGAGCGAACATCTGGATAAGACAGTAATAGTTTATTTGGATGACATCCTTATCTTCTCTGAGACCAGTGCTGACCATCATGCTCATGTCCAACAAGTGCTACAGAAACTACGAGAACATCGGCTTTATGCCAAGCTTGAAAAGTGTCAGTTTGATGCTAGGGAGGTGGAGTTTTTGGGTTTCCTCATCTCCTCTGAAGGGATACGAATGGACCCAAAAAAGATACAAGCTATATTAACCTGGCCGGTGCCTACTACGGTGAAGCACATACAGGTACTTTTAGGGTTTGCCAATTTCTACCGGCGCTTTATCTCCCACTTTTCAGACATTGTGGCACCAATGACCCGCCTGTTGAGAAAAGGGATTTCATTTGAGTGGTCCCCGGAGGCCCAGAATGCCTTTCGGTTATTGTTGGAAACCTTTACAACCGCTCCAGTACTGGCTCACCCAGATCCGGCGTTTCCCTTCTTTGTGGAAACGGATGCTTCCGCAAGTGCTGTAGGTGGTGTCTTGTCCCAGAGAGAGGGGGGCACGGGGGATATGCACCCTATTGCCTACTCTTCAAAAACATTGCTGCCGGCCGAATGTAATTACACGGTGGCTGAGAGGGAATTACTGGCAGTAAAATTGTCCTTCGAAGAATGGCGCCATTATCTGTGGGGGGCCCGGCATACAGTTACAATCTACACAGATCACAAGAATCTGGAGTTCTTCAGATCAGCCAGGGCCTTGACACCCAGACAAATGCGATGGGTCTTGTTTTTCAATGAATAAGATTTTATTATCACTTACAGACCTGCCGCTCAACAGATTAAATCAGACGCCTTGTCCCGGATTCATATTGATCCAGAGGAGGTAAAGGCAGGGAAGGAAAACAGGCCTATGCTGGATAGCAGGAGGATTGTGGGAGTAGTATCGGTGGAAGAATTTGCTTCGACTATTAAAGATCTGTTGCGCAATATGGATGTGGCCCCTTGGTTACAATTGCCACAGGTGGTACTCAGAGACGGGTTGTTGTATCAGGGGGAGAGGTTGTTCGTTCCTCCCGAGTTGAGACAAAAGGTAGTGGAGTGGTGTCACTCATCCTCTTTAGTTGCGCACCCGGGTATCGGGAAGACCAAGGAGTTGTGTCTGAGGTGGTTTTGGTGGGACGCGGTAGCCCAGGATATCCATAAATATGTGACAGCTTGCCCTGTATGTGCCATCAATAAACCCTCACACAGTAAGCCCTCGGGCCTTTTGCAGCCGTTGGCAGTGCCCCTTCTCCTTGGCACACCATTAGCATGGATTTTGTCACAGACCTTCCCTTGGTTTCCGGTTTTACCGCAATAATGGTGGTGGTAGACTTATTTACCAAGATGGCTCACTTTCTGCCACTTCGAAACATTCCCACAGCAAAGGAAATGGCATGGGAGTTTTTGGTCTCAATAGTACGGTTACATGGGTTGCCCACAGCCGTCATATCAGACAGGGGGGCGCAGTTTGTGTCTCATTTCTGGAGGGAGCTCTGTCTGGTGCTCAAGATGGATATACGTTTGTCATCTGCGTACCATCCCCAGTCAGATGGGCAGACAGAACGCACCAACCAGACGATGGAACAGTTTTTGAGATGCTTGACTACGTCCCTTTCGTGTGATTGGGTGAGGGCCTTGCCCATAGCGGAATTCGCATACAACAACAGTGTACACTCGGCCATGGGCATGTCACCTTTCTTTTGTTCTATGGGATTTCATCCCAGAGCCCTCGCCATCCAACCCACTGGGCACGTGCCAGCCATTGATGAAGTCAGTAAACGGTTGGGAGACATCTGGGAGGTGGCTAGGTGCAGCTTACAGGACGCCAAGGCAGCTATGAAGGTGCAGGCGGACCGACATAGAGTCCCAGCTCCGGGGTATAAAGTGGGTGACCAAGTATGGTTGGTGTCCCGTAATTTAAGACTACAGGGTTCTCGTAAGCTACAGCCCCGGTATGTAGGCCCTTTTCCAGTGGTCCAGGTCATCAACCCTGTGGCAATGAAGTTGTCATTACCCTCGGACTATAAAATCCACCCAGTGTTCCACACTTCCTTGCTGAAGCCCTTCATCCCATCAGATCAGGTCTTACCTCCTCCTGCCCCCGTATTAGTGGATGGCGAAGAGGAGTTTGAAGTGCAGGCCATTCTTGATTCCAGAAGGAGGGAGGGGTAGGTTGTATTACCTGGTAGACTGGAAGGGGTATGCCCCGGAGGATAGGACATGGGAACCAGCTGGAGGAGTGCATGCGCCTCGGCTGGTGAGAATATTCCACAGGCAGCATCCCCGAAAACCCCTACCGGTGGGGAGGGTTGTCGGGGGGGGTACTGTTAGGATTAGGTCCCCAGTCCTCTCTCGTTGACCATGTCCAATAACATCACATGACACACCAGTAGCATAAAAAGGAGTCCTACCCTTATGTCTATGCTTGTTATTGCTAACCTGTGGGTTCCTGCATCCTGGCTCCGGAGTTTCCTGTTGTTGGTTGCTGTCTTTTCACGGGCTCGTGAGAAGAAGAAGAGAATTCCCTATTCCCCCTATATTTGCCCTTCTTGTCCCGTATCCTGATATTTTTTCCTTGTCCTGGTGCCTCGTTTTTGGGTTTATACCTTGTTTCTTGTTACTCCCCCTTTTTCCCGTTTTGGGTCCCCTGTAGCTATTAGTTAGTTAGAGTCCTGTTTATTTTGGTCCAGCCCTCGATATTGTTTCATTTTTTGACGAAGCGCATGTGGGATTTGTTTCTGCTTTCAGGGGCTCCTGTTGGCAGAGCGCCGGTGCACGCCGCTCTCCTTTCTTGGAGACGCAGAGTTAATCAGTAAACATTCGCGCCGTAGCGCGATCCCTTGCCGCATTTGCGCTTCCCGTCCACCTCGTTTTAGGTGGACGTGACGTTTTGGGCCGTTCCGCGAGAGGAACCCGGCTGGGTTTCCTCTTTCCTTTTTGCTAGCGCAATAACGCGGAAGAGGCTCTCGTCTTTGGAATTGTCCTGTTTCCCTTTTCCCGAACCACACTAACAGGGGTTTTTTGCACATACCGTTGCTTTAGGTGTGTTTTTTACCCTGTAAACTGATTACTCGCCCACGCCCAATACACCCTTACTATTCAATTATCAACTCCTTGAAGCAAAGCCTGCTCACGCTTATGGTAAGTGTGTGTGATGGTATTTGTTGGATATGGATATATGCATTAGAGGTAAGACTGGGGACTGAAACATAACTGTGGGGTGTATTTGTTGTTTCCCTTTTGCAGGAGCAGAAGAAGGAGGCGGGTGTTCCTTTTGGTGCCAAGTTACATGGGTGGAAGGTGTGGTTGCCTTATAATTTTCCACCCCCTTTTCTGAGTCAGCAGCTTTCTCATCTGTGCCTGTCAGAGAGTGGCTGGTGAGTCGGATAAGTGGATTGGACATATCCTCGTTCCTGCAGTGTGTGGGTTGGGCAGGAGGCCAACAGTCGGTAGGCGTCGTCTGCGGCTCCCCGTCCGCCGTCGGCGTCGTTTGCGCCGGGATGACGTCGCTGGAGTACTTAGACGCCGCCCTCGCGCTCTGACGTCAGTTCTTATACACAGCTTTTCTGCGCCAGAAACGCAGAGCCATCATAAAAACCAACACTGGTGCCATGAAACTAGGGCCCTAATGCACAACACAACCCACCGAGAGATAGTCCGTTTGATTACTGCTCGTCCCTTTTCAGCGCCCACGTAACCAACAAAGAGTTGGTCATCCACCCGGAACTGGCGTGTGCGATCCAGATAGAATGAGAGCGCACGTTTTGGGTCCAGTCGGTGGAGCCGCTCTTCTTCTTTAGAGGGATGCGGCGGTGGAAAGAAGGTGGGCAAAGTGATGGACTGCCCGATGTAGAAGGCTGTGATTACCTTGGGCAGGAAAGAGTGTCTTGTCCACAACACAACCTTGTCCGGATGGACAGAGAGGAAAGGAGGCTTGGAGGAAAGAGCCTGGAGCTCACTCACTCTCCTGGGAGAGGTGATGGCAACCAGGAAAGCAGTCTTAAGCGTAAGAAGACGGAGAGGACAGTTATGAAGAGGCTCAAAAGGAGCGCACATCAGGTAAGTCAGAACCAGGTTCAAGTCCCACTGGGGCATCAGGAAAGGAACAGGGGGGAACATATGAGTGATGCCCTTCAAGAACCTATTTACAATCGGGGACTTGAACAAAGAAGGCTGATAAGGTAGCCTTAAGAAGGCGGAAAGGGCAGAAAGGTAGCCCTTGATAGTGCCCAGAGCAGAGCCCTGCTGGGCAAGAGAAAGAAGGAAGAGAAGAATCTCAGAAAGGAGGGCAGAGAGCGGATTTACAGCCTTTGCTGTGCACCATGCCACAAATCTGTTCCACCTGCAGGCATATACCGACTTTGTGGAGGGGTGCCTGGCTGCCAGAATCACATTACAAACTTCAGGAGGTAAGTCAAATGGCCACAACTGTCGCCGCTCAATCTCCAAGCATGGAGGTGGAGACTGGACAGGTTCGGGTGGAGGACCGTCCCCTGCTGCTGCGACAGAAGGTCCTCCTGAAGAGGCAGACGAATCGGGGGAACGACAGACATGCTGAGTAGCTCGGGATACCAGTATCTTCGTGCCCAGTTCGGAGCCACAAGGATTACCTGGGCCTGGTTGCGCCTGATCTTCTTCAGCACTCTGGGCAGAAGTGGTATAGGCCGAAAGGCGTACAACAGACCGCAGCTCCACTCGCGACGAAAAGCGTCTCTGAGCGAGTGCCGCCTTGGAAATTCCAACGCGCAGAACTGATGACATTACGCGTTCTCTTCTGTGGCGAATAGATCTAGCCAAGGCTCTCCCCACTGCTGAAAGAGGCCTTGCGCCACGTCCGAGTTCAGAAGCCATTCGTGATCCATCAAGCACCGACGGCTGAGTTCGTCCGCCCTGGCTTTCAGGGAACCTGCCAGGTGTTGAATCAGCAGGGTCACGCCCTAATGTTCCAGCCACTGCCAGAGGCGCAGAGCCTCCTGGCATAGGATCCACGACCCCACCCCGCCCTGTTTGTTGGAGTACCACATGGCGGTGGTGTTGTCCGTGAACACCTGCATGTAGCGATCGCCCTTGGCAGAGCGGCAAGTTGCCGCAGACATTACGTTTTCAGACGTGTGCAGAAAAACTACCAGTCCCAGAAGGCTAAGCGGCGCCTGGAGGCTGCACAATGGGAAGAACTTACTTAAGCTCCTCCCCTGGAACAAAACGGGGCTTGTCAATCCTGTTCCTGGTTTGTTCCATGTTGTTCTCGGATTTGAAGACCCTGCCTTGGAGTTTTTTGACTAGCCTGTTTGTCAAGCGTGCAGACACCCGCCGCGACGACGAAGTGCCTGCGTGGTCAGTTGTGCAGACCCCCGCCGCGACGACGAAGTGCCTGCGTGGTCAGTTGTGCAGACCCCCGCCGCGACGACGAAGTGCCTGCGTGGTCAGTTGTGCGGATACCCGCCGCGACGACGAAGTGCCTGCGTGGTCAGACTATCAGCTTCCCAGCGCGTCTCTGTGAGTATAACAGAACCGCGCTTGTTGGGAAAAGCAGTGAGGAGAGCGGGCTCGCTCTCTTCCATATTCTCTTGTTTGCAGTCCTTGATTTAATGCCTGGAATAGGGTATAGTGCGGTTCGCACATATTTCTGATTTGTTTATACTTTGGTTTCCTGTATCACGGGCGTCCTTGAGCCCAGATCCACGTACATCCCTAAAGGAGTATTTAGGGTTTCTTGTCCACAGTCCTTTGCTAAACTAGTGCCGAGGAGAGTTCCATCCTCAGGAATCCATTACAGGAGCTCGGGTGGAAAGTGCAGTAACTTTTCGCCAACTGTGGAGCAGACTTTCCTGTATTCATTGTATCACCAGACTTCATTCACGGAAAGCTCACTTACACTAGTGGTAAGTCCCGGAACACTGGGGAGGTGGGGATATTCAAGTCAGTTCGAAAGTACATTATCCTCTCTACGTCTTTTCACCCACCTTCAGGGAGGTCTTCCCCGTAAAGCCGCTGGCTCTGGATCTCGTCCTGAGAAGATTAGAAGACCCCCTCATCCATCCCTAGATTCTCCCTTGCGGCCTCCGGCTGTGCTCTCTCCAATAGCGGTGATTGTTCCATTGTTGGGTGAAGTGCGGTGTGAGGTTGCGAGGACAGTCATCCAGTCGTTCCTGCTGGGCATAGGATTCAGGTTAGTGGCGCGTGCGATTCTTGCGCTGCTTTCAATCGTTACAGATTGACAAGCCCAAGAACGCTAACTAGCCTGGACGATGGATACAAACACCATACTCACCTCTTTGTTGGAAAGCTTCTCGGAGTTGCAAAGCGAGGTTCAAACATCTCGTGCTGAAAACCAAGCATTATACAAGGAAATGTCGGACTTACGTAAGGAAATGTCTGATCTTGCCCAAAAAGAGCCTAGTGTCAGACCTTTGATACGTCCTGCTACCTTGCCCCCTCCGCCATCGTTCCAACCTGGAGGAACCTTTGCAGCCCCTTCTACGTCCGCAGACGCCACCCCTACAGTACATATACTGCAGACCCATGGCATACCTCTGGCTCCTCCCGAAAGGTTTTACGGAGATCCCAAAAAATTTGAGACCTTTCTAAACCAATGTCGCCTTCATTTCCTTTGCAAGCCTCAAGTCTTTCAGGATGAATCATCTAAGACAGCCTTCGTTATGTCATATATGGGAGGGAACGCATCCGGTTGGACCATTCCTTTGTTGGAACGGAATGATCCCGTATTACATAATTTTGCCGATTTCTGTCTCGAAATGCGTAAACTGTTCGACAGAAAGTCCCACATGCTATCATTGGACCGGGAGCTAATGACCTTACGCCAAGGATCACAGGATCTATTGTCCTATATTACGACTTTCAACCGACTCATAGTAGAAACAGACTGGCCGGCTCAGAAACGGATCTCTCTATTCTATCAGGGTCTTCGGGGGGAATTGAAGGACGTCTTAGCACAGATGGTACAATTGCCCTCCACATGTGAAGAACTGATTTAACAGTCCAACTGGATCATCGATTGATGGAGCGGAGAGGTGATCGGAGCAGAGGGGACTCTCGGTTCTCCTATCCCCTGGTTAGATCCCGACAAGTGGGTGAGGAAAAAACCAAGCCCCAAGAGGGGCCAGAACCCATGCAAATAGGAGGAATAAGGGGGCCCCTTACCAAAGAAGAAAGGGACCGAAGAAGAAGGCTCAAACTATGCATGTACTGTGGTAAAAGCGGGCATTTCGTTAACGATTGTAGAGCTCGGGCTTCTACTTCCGGAAGGAATGTATTTCCCAGAACACAGGCCACCCTGAGAACGGAAGAGCCGTCGAAAAACTAATGGTCTTGGATCAGACAGAGACCACTGATTCAAGACTCCAGTCTCCTCCGGTCTCCCCCTACGTCGCGAACACCCTTCACCCTGCTGTTGCGCACATGAATATAAACGTAACCCTGCAGGTAGCAAATCAAAAACCTTTCCTGGTTGACGCTCTGTTGGATTCAGGGGCCACAGGGAACTATATCGATCAAGCTTATGCAAGAAGAATGGGTATTCCCTGTGACCAGAAAACAACGCCCGAGATGGTCAAAGCTGTGGATGGCACTGACTTGTCATCAGGACCAGTGACCCAACATACCCTGGCCTTGCTGATGGAATATGGACCCCGTCACTACGAATTCATCCAATTCGACCTCATAGACGCCCCACAATTCCGGCTCATCTTAGGCATGCCTTGGCTTACTTTACATGACCCTTCCGTTTGCTGGTCAACCCGCACAGTAAGGATGACATCCAAATACTGCCAAGAACATTGCCAGAACAGAGACCATCTCCACAGTGTTCCGGAACCCTCACCTGCCTCTTGCTTGGCTGGGGCCTGCTCAGTTGACAAGTTCTGCTGTGCCACGGTTTTACCGGCGGAATACCACGAATACGCCTCTTTGTTCGATAAGAAAAAAGCCACTCACCTGCCTCCACATAGGGCATACGATTGCCGTGTGGACCTTGTTCCAGGTGCGGATCTCCCCTGCAGCAGAGTGTATGCCCTAACCGAAAAGGAGACACAGTATCTACGAACCTATATTGATGACAATTTGGCCACCGGGTTCATTAGACACTCCACGTCCCCTGTATCGTCGCCTATGTTTTTCATCCCCAAGAAGGACTGTGAGGAATTGCGTCCATGCATTGATTACCGAGCCATCAACCGGGTGACGGTAAAAAACCGGTACCCATTGCCCTTGATACCCGTTCTTATGGACCAACTCAAAGGGGCGCGGTACTTCACCAAACTCGATCTTCGAGGGGCCTACCATCTCGTGCGAGTAAAGACTGGGGACGAGTGGAAAACGGCCTTCAGAACCAAATTCGGCCTCTATGAGTATCGAGTGATGCCGTTTGGACTGTGTAACGCCCCCGCCGCCTTCCAGTTTTTTATGGATGAGGTGTTGCGGGGGTGTTTGGAGTCTTTTTGTATCGTCTATATTGACGACATTCTGGTGTACTCTGCCTCCCTCTCAGAGCACATCACACACGTCAAGGAGGTGTTGGAGAGACTGCAACGAAACTCTTTGTACGCAAAGCTTGAAAAATGTCTTTTTCACGTCAAACAAGTGGCGTTTCTGGGTTATGTGATCGATGCCCAAGGATTCAGGATGGACATGAGGAAGGTTGAGGCCATACTCTCCTGGAAGACGCCGCAGACTATCAAATCCGTTCAGAGTTTTCTTGGTTTCGCCAATTATTATAGGCGCTTTGTCCAGGACTTCTCCAAGATCATCCATCCCATCACGTCTCTCTTGCGGAAGAACGTATCTTTCAAATGGGGAGAAGAAGCAGAAAAGGCCTTTCAAACTCTCAAGGTGAAATTTACACAAGCACCCATCCTTCGACATCCGAACCCCCAGTTGCCTTTCATACTCGAAAGGGACGCCTCCCAATTTGCTCTTGGCGGAATATTGTCGCAACGGCACCCTACTACGGGACAGCTTCATCCGGTGGCGTTTTATTCAAAGAAGCTCACTCCTTGTGAAATGAACTATACCATCACGGACAAGGAGCTTCTGGCTATTAAAAGAGCATGCGAGGAGTGGAGGCATTACCTCCTGGGAGCTGTGCATACCGTGGAGATCATTACGGACCATCGCAATCTCCTGTTTTTGAAAACCGCAAAAGCCTTGACACCCCGTCAATTGAGATGGACCCTTTTCTTTTCCGATTTCGACTTTGTTATCAGATATAGACCGGGTACTCGGAATGGTAAGGCGGATGCTCTCTCACGGTTGGGGGAGGATGACACAGGGAGAACTGTTGAATCACCCTCAATACTGCAGGGGGTCGAGAACATCGAGGCCTCCATTGCTTTGATCACCTCAGACGACTTTCTTGAGGACGTTAAAATCGCCCTCGCTGACCTAGATATACCCGCATGGGTCCTTGAAGAACCAGATCATCGCTGTGAAAAGGATCATTTAGCGTATCATCACCATGCATTATATGTTCCCCTCATTGAGCTGCAAACCAAGGTGATGAAATGGGCCCATGACTCAGTACTGGGAGGACACATGGGTGTGTACAAAACACTCTCTACGGTGGAACGGTCCTTTTGGTGGCCCAGCGTCCGGACGGATGTGAAGGACTACATAAAAAACTGTGCGGTTTGTGCGCAAGGTAAATCATCTCATGCTAAACCGACAGGATTGCTGCGCCCTCTACCCATCCCGTCCAAACCCTGGCATACCGTGTCCATGGATTTTATTGTAGAAATGCCTCCTTGTGAGAAGCAAACAGTCATCTTGGTGGTGGTAGATCATCTCACAAAGATGGGCCACTTCATCTCCCTACCGGGTCTGCCTACCTCCGGAGAATTAGCGAAGGTGTTTTTGCAAAACGTTGTGCGTCTGCATGGACTTCCGAATGTGGTGATAACAGACCGGGGTACGCAATTCACCTCTTATTTCTGGAAGGCGCTCTGTACCATCCTCCAGATAGACGCTCGCCTATCATCCAGCTACCATCCACAAACGGATGGTAAGACAGAACGGTTAAACCAAACTCTGGAACAATACCTACGCTGTTTCACGTTACAGAACACCACCAACTGGACCACCTTGTTATGGTTGGCAGAGTTTGCGTACAATAACGCCGTGCATTCCACTCTGGGATGTTCTCCTTTTTTCTGTTTGAACGGATTCCACCCGAATATGCTCCCTTTCGAGTGGCCTGGTGTTTCCTTGGTTCCCACCATCCAGGAACACCATGCGCATCTCCGCGCCGTACTGTTAGAGGCTCGGAACAATCTGAAGAAGGCTCAGGACGCCCAGAAGACGTATGCCGATATGAAAAGAACCCAGGAGCCCGTGTACAAGGTAGGAGATAAAGTCTGGCTTTCCACTCGTAACTTACACCTGCGAGGAGTAAACAAACTGAAACCTAAATACATAGGGCCATATGGTATCTGTGAGGTAATCAATACCGTGGCCATGAAACTCTCTCTGCCTGTGTCTTGGTCCATACATCCGGTTTTTCACGTCTCACTTCTACGGCCTTGCCTCCCGAGTGTCCGATTGCCTGAGCGCCCTGGTCCTGTGGAAGTGGAAGGGCAGGAGGAGTACGAAGTGGAGTCCGTTTTGGATTCCCGTGTGGTGCGGGGTCGGGTCCAGTATTTGGTCGAGTGGAAAGGATACGGTCCCGAAGACCGCTCATGGGAACCAGCGGACCACTTACATTGTCCTGACTTGGTTGCGCTTTTCCATGAAAGCTACCCTGGAAAGCCGGGACGACCGCCGAGACGGCAGTCCTCAAGGGGGGGTTCTGTAGCGATCGCCCTTGGCAGAGCGGCAAGTTGCCGCAGACATTACGTTTTCAGACGTGTGCAGAAAAACTACCAGTCCCAGAAGGCTAAGCGGCGCCTGGAGGCTGCACAATGGGAAGAACTTACTTAAGCTCCTCCCCTGGAACAAAACGGGGCTTGTCAATCCTGTTCCTGGTTTGTTCCATGTTGTTCTCGGATTTGGAGACCCTGCCTTGGAGTTTTTTGACTAGCCTGTTTGTCAAGCGTGCAGACACCCGCCGCGACGACGAAGTGCCTGCGTGGTCAGTTGTGCAGACCCCCGCCGCGACGACGAAGTGCCTGCGTGGTCAGTTGTGCAGACCCCCGCCGCGACGACGAAGTGCCTGCGTGGTCAGTTGTGCGGATACCCGCCGCGACGACGAAGTGCCTGCGTGGTCAGACTATCAGCTTCCCAGCGCGTCTCTGTGAGTATAACAGAACCGCGCTTGTTGGGAAAAGCAGTGAGGAGAGCGGGCTCGCTCTCTTCCATATTCTCTTGTTTGCAGTCCTTGATTTAATGCCTGGAATAGGGTATAGTGCGGTTCGCACATATTTCTGATTTGTTTATACTTTGGTTTCCTGTATCACGGGCGTCCTTGAGCCCAGATCCACGTACATCCCTAAAGGAGTATTTAGGGTTTCTTGTCCACAGTCCTTTGCTAAACTAGTGCCGAGGAGAGTTCCATCCTCAGGAATCCATTACAGGAGCTCGGGTGGAAAGTGCAGTAACTTTTCGCCAACTGTGGAGCAGACTTTCCTGTATTCATTGTATCACCAGACTTCATTCACGGAAAGCTCACTTACACTAGTGGTAAGTCCCGGAACACTGGGGAGGTGGGGATATTCAAGTCAGTTCGAAAGTACATTATCCTCTCTACGTCTTTTCACCCACCTTCAGGGAGGTCTTCCCCGTAAAGCCGCTGGCTCTGGATCTCGTCCTGAGAAGATTAGAAGACCCCCTCATCCATCCCTAGATTCTCCCTTGCGGCCTCCGGCTGTGCTCTCTCCAATAGCGGTGATTGTTCCATTGTTGGGTGAAGTGCGGTGTGAGGTTGCGAGGACAGTCATCCAGTCGTTCCTGCTGGGCATAGGATTCAGGTTAGTGGCGCGTGCGATTCTTGCGCTGCTTTCAATCGTTACACTGCACTACACTCCGCCGGAGACCAGAGGCCTCTGATCTCTGCCTCTCCCATGTAGCCCCCCCAGCCCTGGAGGGACGCATCCGTCACAACTACGTGCTCCGGTTGGGGTAGGGGGAGGGATCTGCCGCTGACCCAATCGCGGTCCATGAGCCACCACTGCAACTGTCTTGCAGTGCCCTCCGAGATCAAGACATGGTCGGACAAGTTGCCCTGATGCTGGGCCCATTGAAACTTCAGGTTCCACTGCAGAGCCGGCATCCGCCACCTGGCGTGATGCACCAGTAGGATGCAGGAGGCCATCAGCCCTAGAAGCCACAGCGACAACCGGACCGAGACTCAGGATAACGGCTGAAAGATCGGAATCAGAGCCTAAATATCCCGAACCCACTGTCCGGGAGGAAAAACCCAAAACGGCGTCGAGTCTAGAACCGCTCTGATGAAGTGAAGCTTCTGAGAGGGACACAGGTGTGACTTCGGCACATTGATGTAGAACCCCAGCAGGTGCAGGAGGTCGGCCGTAGTCTGGAAGTGGCTGACGACTGTCTAGGGCGAGAGCGCCTTCAACAACCAGTCGTCGAGGTAGGGGAAGACTGAAATCCCTAACCTGCGCAGATGAGCTGCGACCACCGCCATCACTTTTGTGAACACAGTGGGGCGCTGGTAAGGCCGAACGGGCGCACAGTCAACTGAAAGTGCTTGTGGCCTACCGTGAACCGCAGGTAACGCCAGTGGGCCGGCAGGACGGGAATGTGGAAATAAGCGTCCTGCAAGTCCAACGCTACCATCAAGTCTCCCGGGTCCAGGGCAGCTAAGATCTGAGCCAAAGTCAGCATCTTGAACTTCTCCTTCCGGAGGAAGCCGTTGAGGTTCCGCAGGTCCAAGATAGGGCGTAGGCCCCCTTTGCCCTTCTTGGGTACCAGAAAGTAGTGGGAGTAACAACCACACCCTACTTCTGGCCCAGGAACACGCTCGATGGCCCCCTTGGCCAAGACGGCCATAACCTCCTCTTGTAGAAGTTTCAAGTGATCCCCCGACACGCGATGGTACTGCGGTGGCATGGCTAGAGGGGTCGCCTCGAAGGTGAGGCAGTAGCCCCTTCGGACGATTTGCAACACCCACCTGTCCGATGTGACAGTGCGCCAGTGGTGGTGGTGATGGCGACCCATGCCCCCCACTGGCGTCACATTGGCCTGAAAGCTCGGACTAGGAGGATTTAGAGGCGGATGCTGCAGGGGCAGTTGTGGACTGGCCTCGCCGTTGTCCCCGACCGCTGCCATGGCACGTTTCCACGTCCGCCACCGCGCTGGATGTTAGTTTGTGGCCCGTGGCTGGCAGGACGTGTGGGGGCGCCCCTTCCTTGGCCACGAAAGGAGCGCAAGGCAACAATTTGCTGGCCGGCCGAGAGGCTCAAGGACTTGGCCGTAGCCCTGGAGTTCTTAAAGCGCTCAAGCGCATGGTCTGCCTTGTCGCCAAAGAGGCAACGGTCATCGAACGGCATGTCCATAAGAATATTTTGGACATCAGTCGAAAAGTTGGCGTACCTCAACTAGGCGTGGCGACGAATCGCCACAGTCGTTGCCATCGCTCTGCCCAGTGAGTCCGTGGTATCCAGCCCACACCGGATGGAATACTGTGCTGCATCTCGACCCTCCGCAAGGGATTAGGCGAGTTTAGTCCAGACCCCCTCCGGACATTGTGGCAGCACGTCCGTGTCCCACAGAGAGTGGTTGTAACGGCCCAAGAGGCACGCGGTGTTAACTGACCGCAACCCCAAACTTAGGGAGGAGAATACCTTTTCCCCGAATTGCTCGTACCTCTTGGATTCCCATCGGGGGGAGCCGTCGAGAATGCGGTCTGGGAGCTAGAGGCCTGGATGACCGGGCTTGGACCAAGTGCCCAGAACAACGTACGAAAAGGCCTCATTATACGGCAGCAGAGGCTCAGCTGAACTTGCCTGCGGTTTAAGGACCTCAGTGAGGAGGTTAGTGCTCACGGCCTCAACGGGGACCTCAAGGCCCAAGGCCTTGGCAGCCCGCGTGAGCACCACACTATAGGCAGCCCCCTCCTCCGTAGCCACGGTAGGAGGGGAGACAAAATCAGTGTTGGGCGAAGTGTCCAGACCACTGGCCTCCCCAAGCTCACCTGCCCTGTCCTGTCCTGTCCTGTCCTGTCCTGTCCTGTCCTGTGAAGGCAGGCACTCGCGTGCCAGAGGGTCCTCGGACCCCTCCCAATCCCCCTCGTCACCCATCACCTGGTACGCAGGTTCAAAAGATGGGGACGGGTCGTAGAAATAGAAATCTCCAAGTGGCTGACGCCGGACCCGAATCGAGGGTAGGACCGGGGATGGCGTCGTCCTGCGATGGCGCCGGAGGCGACACCCTGGGGGCCGGCGCCGGCGAGGTCGTAAGGACGACCGGCGACGACCCGCAGCCGGATCTGGCGGGCCCTGCGGCATCTGGACCGAAGCCGCCGATGGCCCCGGGGCCGAAGTACCTGACGGCTCCGGGGTCGAAGCACCCGGCCCGCGTGGGGACCCAGTCGGACCGCTACCTGAAGGCCTACTTGTGGACCGGGACCTTGAGCAGCGCGGGGCTGACTGCCGGAGCTCGAGTCGCTTGCGGGACCGCTCCTGCCTAGCTTTGGATGTCAGGGCCGGGCAGTCGGAGCAGGACTTGTCCTCGTGGTCGGGGCCCAGACAGTGAAGGCACCGGCGATGGGGGTCGGTAACCGACATCAGTCGGTTGCAGTCGACGCAGGGTTTGAACCCGGGCATCCCTACCAGCACCGTCTGAGTCGATAGACTTCGGAAAAGGATCGAAAAAGTTAGTCAAAAATTGACTAAGGGTACTACTTTTTCCGATCGGCGCTTGCTGGCGAGGAAAAAAGAAGAACTGACTTCAGCGCGCCAGGGCGGCATTTAAGTACTCCGACGACGTCATCACGGCGCCAACGACGGACGCAGAGCCGCAGACGACACCTACCGACGCGCAAGGGTACTGCTACACAAAAGTTTCCGGATCCAGTCTGACGCCTGAGGATATTCTAAGGTAAGGAATCTAATACTAACCAGTTTCTTTCAGATACACTGAAACACTTCGGAAGTAGCAGAGTAGGAAGCCCAATTCACTGCTGCCCAAAGGAAGGGGGTGGGTGGAGAGTAGGTTGGCAGGGGAAGAAGCATCTACGAACTGGAGGAATACATTTAAATCAAGTAGAGGAAGCTATGGTGATTGCTGGGTACTGGAAGTAGTTTGCTAAAACTGAGATGAAAAAGCAAAGAAGTAAAGATAACTTTCACCACATACTCGCCGGGGTAAAAAAAAACACACAGTTCATCAATCAAGCGGATAGATGGGGCATTTTATGCTCAGTACAAGCAAAGATCATAAACGCATAATTAAAGTCTATGTAAAGATAGCGCAACAACACAAAAGAAACTCGTCCATCAGAATGCATTACCCAACACAAAGCAAGCACACCTCCCACAACATATGATGATTGGCACACAAACCTGGCAACATTTGCCATGAAACCAGCTACAAAAGAAAAGAAGTACATTTGGGAAATTCATTGTGTCCATGCAAGCACAGGAACACAGTGTCATAGATGCAGTTTTGAAAACGCAACGCAGTAAGCGGATTCCAAGTGGGGGAGGTGTCCGGTGTCTGCCAGCAGGAATTTGAAGCACTAGTGCTTGTGCTGGCCTCCACCTTGCGGGAGCGAGCAGCGGCGGCGCGATAGACACATGTTTTCAATTACCATGCGCGCCGCTGTTCGCTCCAGCAAGGTGGATGCCAGCACAAGCAGTTGGGAAAAGAAGAAGACCAATGGCTAAAGGGCCTCCTAGAGCAGCGCATGCGTGATGACTAGTCGAGACCTAAACAATGAGCTTTGGGGGCTTTCGAGAGCCCAAAAGACAAAGCAGAGGTTGTTTCATCAATTGTAAAGCTAAGATTGCATAAGGCCCCAGGCTCAAACAGCTTTACGGGCCACATTTGTAAATTGTTTCGCAACACACTGGGCCCAATACCCAACAATCTCTACAGCTCCTTTGCTACATCCTCCGCTATTACAGAGTCTATGAGCAAAGCCTCTATTGTACATCCCCAAACCGGACAAAGATCAGATCCTTGGTTCTTCATTTCAGTCAACCTCCCTAAATATCAACATCAAGATTTTCTGAGGAATCGCTTGGCCCACTTATGAAGGACTTATTGACCCCGACCAAGCTTGGTTCATCCCAGGCAGGAACAGTGCTGACAATATTAAGCCCGCCCTACATCTAATAGGTAAAGTCGTCAAATCACGCACCCATGCAATATTTTTGGCTATTGACGCTGAAATAGTGTATATTGGCCAGTTTTAAGAAGCACTGTTATGGAGAATGGATTTGGAACTAGATATAGGACATGGATAGCCAATTTCTATGCAAATCTGATAGACAGAGTCATGGTCAATGAGAAAGATTCAGACCACATTCCAGGTTGGGAGAATGACAAGGCAGGGCTGCCCTCTGTCCCCTCACCTGTTTGCCCTATATATGGAGCATTTGGCGAACATGATTAAAGGTAAGCAAGGCATTAAAGGGATACTCTTATGTAATGAGCAGCATAAAATCTGCGTACGAGGACATTTTATTTATGCTTACTGATCCAGTTCGATAGGGGCCCTTTTAGAGGAACTGGGTATATTTAGAAGGGTTGCGGGCTTTAAAATTAACCTTCTGAAGCCGCAGTTGCTGAATTCATTCCTGCTGCCCAAACATCTGCAGAGAACACATATACTTCCCAGCTTAAGCCAAGGGATATAGTGTATCATGTATTTAGGAGTTAAGCTCTACCCTCCCTTGAAGGACACAGGCCGAGAAATTATATGGCTCTGCTGAGCTCCAAAATATGGATAAGGGGGGACTCTTTTGGCTTTGCCGCATTGCTGCAGTCAAAATGTCAAACAAAGCAGGTGATGGACCAAATGTGGATCAATGTCACACATTCATCCCAGTCCAAAGATCTGGGCCCAAATCCATCGTTTTTTTGCACTCCACACCACCCTGGGTTAGACAATGGCAATATGCAAATCAGCTCTGACCCTGTGCCCCATGGGAACAGTCCAGTCCGAACTACAAAAGCCATGTCCTTCCCAGAACGGAATCAAGTATCCGAGGACCGGACCGGTTTCGAGGTAACACCTCTCATCAGCCCGGCAAGCTTGACTCCAGTGGTGTGGAGTGCCTGGGACCCACGTCTGAGCATCCCCAGCGCACTTATGGCGGAATTTGCAAACAAAGTAGTTCGGACTGGACTGTTCCCATGGGGCACAGGGTCAGAGCTGATTTGCATATCGCCATTGTCTAACCCAGGGTGGTGTGGAGTGCAAAAAAACGATGGATTTGGGCCAAGATCTTTGGACTGGGGTGAGTGTGTGACATTGATCCACATTCGGTCCATCACCTGTTTTATTTGCAAATTCCGCCCTAAGTGCGCTGGGGATGCCCAGACGTGGGTCCCAGGCACTCCACACCACTGGAGTCAAGCTAGCCGGGCTGATGAGAGGTGTTACCTCGAAACCGGTCCGGTCCTCGGATGCTTGATTCCGTTCTGGGAAGGACATGGCTTTTGTAGTTCGGACTGGACTGTTCCCATGGGGCACAGGGTCAGAGCTGATTTGCATATCGCCATTGTCTAACCCAGGGTGGTGTGGAGTGCAAAAAAACGATGGATTTGGGCCCAGATCTTTGGACTGGGGTGAGTGTGCGACATTGATCCACATTCGGTCCATCACCTGTTTTATTTACAAATTCCGCCCTAAGTGCGCTGGGGATGCCCAGACGTGGGTCCCAGGCACTCCACACCACTGGAGTCAAGCTAGCCGGGCTGATGAGAGGTGTTACCTCGAAACCGGCCCGGTCCTCGGATGCTTGATTCCGTTCTGGGAAGGACATGGCTTTTGTAGTTCGGACTGGACTGTTCCCATGGGGCACAGGGTCAGAGCTGATTTGCATATCGCCATTGTCTAACCCAGGGTGGTGTGGAGTGCAAAAAAACGATGGATTTGGGCCCAGATCTTTGGACTGGGGTGAGTGTGTGACATTGATCCACATTCGTTCCATCACCTGTTTTATTTGCAAATTCCGCCCTAAGTGCGCTGGGGATGCCCAGACGTGGGTCCCAGGCACTCCACACCACTGGAGTCAAGCTAGCCGGGCTGATGAGAGGTGTTACCTCGAAACCGGTCCGGTCCTCGGATGCTTGATTCCGTTCTGGGAAGGACATGGCTTTTGTAGTTCGGACTGGACTGTTCCCATGGGGCACAGGGTCAGAGCTGATTTGCATATCGCCATTGTCTAACCCAGGGTGGTGTGGAGTGCAAAAAAACGATGGATTTGGGCCCAGATCTTTGGACTGGGGTGAGTGTGTGACATTGATCCACATTCGGTCCATCACCTGTTTTATTTGCAAATTCCGCCCTAAGTGCGCTGGGGATGCCCAGACGTGGGTCCCAGGCACTCCACACCACTGGAGTCAAGCTAGCCGGGCTGATGAGAGGTGTTACCTCGAAACCGGTCCGGTCCTCGGATGCATGATTCCGTTCTGGGAAGGACATGGCTTTTGTAGTTCAGACTGGACTGTTCCCATGGGGCACAGGGTCAGAGCTGATTTGCATATCGCCATTGTCTAACCCAGGGTGGTGTGGAGTGCAAAAAAACGATGGATTTGGGCCCAGATCTTTGGACTGGGGTGAGTGTGTGACATTGATCCACATTCGGTCCATCACCTGTTTTATTTGCAAATTCAGTCAAAATGTCAGCACAGCCTAGATGTCTTTACCTGGCCCGATCCCGCTCCTTGTGACCACAGACTGGGGCTTTAAAAGATATTCAAATTACAATATGGATTATGTTATTTACCCTGCAAGCATCTATTTGTTGCATTTAGTGTTGTAGATTCACACGTTTTGCATACTCCTGCCATCTAGTATTGGACTTGGACAGTTGCAAGTTGTTTTTCCTTTTTAAGACGTCTTGTAAGTTGTTTTCTTCTAAGACTTCTTTCGAGTCACGAGGTCTCAGTGACTCCTCATCTGGTTGTGAATGCGCATGGACACAGACTCCATTCTTAGATTGGTTCAGCACAGAAAGGTATAATAGGTATGGAGCAGAGAGTATTAAAGGACAGTAGTCATGTGTGCAGTTTAATTCTGAAGGTTGAAGATATCTGCAGCAAACACTGACTTCCAGGTCGGAGTTGGCCGCATGTTAATCTACTATAGTATACAAAAAAGCGATGGATACAATACTAGAATGAATCCCAGGCACAGGTAATCCCTCAGTTCTGCATTACAATCCTTTGTTATTTTGCACACTATGCCACCTCTGTATGCACCCAGCCATAAGTAAATCAGTCTTGACCCTACTCCAGTGGGAACAACTCAGTCGGACCTGCCAATAAAGGTGCTCCCTGAACGGTAATACAAGGAACTCAGTATCAGTTTACTTTTTAATAGGGCTCATCAGTCAGGTACAGCTTGGTTCCAGTCGCAAAGTGTACACAGTGCCCACGTCTGGGCATACCAGTACCTCTGAGGGTGGCACACAGTAGTATACAAAAAAGTGATGGATGGACTGCTGGAATTAATCTTAGCCACTTGTAATCACTAGGGGTTGCTTCTCATTACATAATTATTTTCCACACCATGCCATCTAAGCGGTCGCTCCACCCTTCCTCCTGAACCCATAGCGCTGCTGCTGGTATCGTAGCGCTGCACCCCCACCACTGCCATACTTTGAATTTATTTTAATCGAATTTGCACCCGCTCTGTTACGTAGCGCTCTGCATTGCTTTGTGTGTTTAGAATACTTAAACTGTGAAGGCTCCGCATTGCTTTGCCTGTTTTGCATATTTGAGTTGTGTACGCTCCGCATTGCTTTAACATTTTATCTATTTGAAATTGTGCCCGTGTGATCCACCGCCAGCTCGCCTTACCCACATTGCCCCTGAGCACAATCGCTACCTGATTGCGCCCACAGCGTCCTATTGCCCTGTTGTTGTCTCGTCCATTTTGTTGTGCCTGCAGCCCGTCCCTCCCCCTACGCTCCCGCCTCCCAGCTCCCCCTCCCACGCTCTGCCCCCTTCCACTTCTCCATTAATGTCAGATGCACCTACGCGCAGCGTCCATGCGCAGCGGTCGCGCCCCATGCGTGCCGAAGGTGCGCCTAAGGTAAGCCCGTCTACGCCAGTCTGCGCCTGGACCGCGCCCAGCGCCAAACCCCCTGGCCCCTGCCGTACCCAGCCCACTAGATTCACATATGATGCCGCAACTCTCCTCGCCCTCAACCCCGGACGGACACCACAATGCTGCGAAGCCACCCCTGGACGCACCCACGGACCATTCGCCTGCCTCTCCTGCAAGTTCAACTGTTTCAGGACCCTCACCAAATCCACTCCCTCCAAACATAGCTCCGACTCAAACCGCCTGAAGTGCATCCTGCTGAACACCCGCTCGGTCCACAGACACGCAACGAAACTCTGGGACCTACTCGACTCTGCGTCACCGGACATCGCCTTCCTTACAGAAACATGGATGAACACATCATCAGCACCCGACATCGCCATAGCCATACCAGCCGCTTACAAGATCACCCGTAAAGACCGCACCAATCATACAGGAGGAGGCATCGCCATCATCCATAAGAACACCATCAAAATCACGACCAGCTCCGATGATAATCTTGCAACCGCCGAACATCTCCACTTTCAGATCCACACCGACCCTAGGACCACACTTAGAGGCACCCTCATATACAGGCCTCCAGGTACCTGCAGTCTATTCAGCGATGACATCACTGACTTCATTAGCCCACATGCCCTCGCCTCCGAGAACTACATTCTTCTAGGAGACTTCAACTACCACCTTGAAAACAAACACGACAGCAACACCACCACCCTTCTGGACAACCTGGCCAATCTCGGACTCAAACAACTTGTGGACACCCCCACCCATGTAGCCGGACACACGCTCGACCCTATCTTCACTTCCAGCAAGCACATCTCCTTTGATCGCACCACAGCTCTCCACTGGACGGACCACAGTTGTGTTCACTTCAGCTACAAAACCACCCTGACCCACAACCTATTCCTCGGAGAAACTGGAACAAAATCACCTCCGACCAACTCCTCACATCACTCAACCAAAACCCTCCCACCCTCTCATTGGACCCAAACCAAGCGGCCACCTATCTCAAGCAATGGATCACCCACAGTGCTGACGAATTAGCACCCCTGAAAAAACACCAGATCAAATCAGCCAGCAAAAAGGCTCCCTGGTTCAATGATGACCATAAAAATCCAAGAAGCTTTGCCGCACCCTGGAGAAAACATGGAGAAAAAACCCTACCACCGACAACATGTCCACCCTCAAGGCAGCCACCCGCAAACACCACCAACTGATTCGATCCGCCAAGAAATCAGCATTCAAGGATCGTCTCGACAACAACACTCACAACAGCAAGGAACTTTTCAACATCGTCAAAGAATTCACCAACCCCACCGCTGCATCCAACGACATCACTCCCTCCCAAGATCTCTGCGATGCATTATCCTCCTTCTTCTACAACAAAATTGCCGACATCCACAACAGTTTCGAGAATACTCCCAGCGCTCAACCCTCCCCACCCCTCTCAGATCCTACTCCGCCAACTAACAACCTTACCGCCTGGAACCCAATCACCACTGAAGACACCATCCGCCTAATGAACTCCATGCACTCTGGCTCGCCAACTGACCCCTGCCCCCACCACATCTTCAACAAAGCTGACTCCATCATCGCACCCCATCTCCGTGATGTCATCAACTGCTCGTTCAACTCTGCCACCTTTCCAGAAAGCTGGAAACACGCCGAACTCAGCGCCCTTCTGAAGAAACCCACAGCAGACCCCTCTGAACTTAAAAACTACCGACCCATATCCCTCCTCCCATTCCCGGCCAAAGTCATCGAGAAAGCTGTCAACAAACAACTCGCCGCCTTCCTTGAATCCAACAAATCCCTCGACCCATCTCAATCCGGGTTTCGAGCCAAACACAGCACCGAAACCGCCCTCATTGCAGCGACTGACGACATCCGAACACTACTGGACAACTGTGAAACAGTGGCCCTCATTCTACTCGACCTCTCCGCCGCTTTCGACACAGTCTGCCACAGTACCCTTATACAACGCCTCAGCAACATCGGAATACAAGGAAAAGTCTTAGACTGGATCACCTCATTCCTCGCTGGGAGAACTCAAAGAGTCCGACTCCCCCCGTTCAACTCTGAAGCCACTGAAGTCATCTGTGGCGTACCACAAGGATCTTCACTCAGTCCCACCCTCTTCAACGTTTATATGAGCCCACTCGCCTCCATCGCGCGTCAACACAACCTCAACATCATCTCGAACGCCGACGACACCCAGCTAATCCTTTCCCTCACCAAAGACCCTAACACCGCCAAAACCAATCTTCACGAAGGCATGAAAGAAGTAGCCGAATGGATGAAACATAGCCGCCTAAAACTCAACTCAGACAAAACGGAGGTGCTCATCCTAGGATCTTCCCCCTCTGCCTGGGACGACTCTTGGTGGCCCTCCGCTCTGGGCACAGCACCCAAACCCACAGACCACGCACGTAACCTTGGCTTCATCCTAGACTCCTTTCTCTCGATGTCCAGACAAGTCAACGCAGTCTCATCCTCCTGCTTCAACGTACTTCGCATTCTCAAAAAGATCTTCCGTTGGATCCCCCTCGAGACAAGAAAGACTGTCACCCACGCACTGGTCACGAGTCGACTGGATTATGGTAACACACTATACGCCGGAATCTCAGCAAAATTACAGAAAAAACTCCAACGCATCAGCGAGACTCATATTAGACATCCCTCGCCAAGATCACATCACCGGACACCTAAAAGACCTCCACTGGCTTCCCGTCAACAAAAGAATTACATTCCGCCTTCTCACCCACGCACACAAGGCCCTCTACAATTTAGGACCCGAATGCCTCAACACTCGACTGTCCTTCTACAAGCCCACCCGCCAACTAAGATCGTCCAATCAAGCCCTCGCCGCTGTCCCGCGCATCCGAAAATCCACCATGGGTGGCAGATCCTTCTCCTTCCTTGCTGCCAAGACCTGGAACTCACTCCCCACTCATCTCCGCCTTACTCAAAACCACATCTCCTTAGGAAAAGAACTTAAAACCTGGCTATTCGACAAATAATGAACCCCTTACCCAAGCGCCTTGAGACCCTCTGGGTGAACAGTGCGCTATACAAATACCCGAACTTGAACTTGACCAAGCCATATGCAAATCAATCTAGACCCTGCTTTTCATAGAAAGAGTACAAGCAGAACTGCCAGGCTGGGCCCCCCTTGAACCAGAACAAAAGCAACTCAGTACCTGATTTAGCTTTATTAGGGCTCATCGGTCAATTATAGCTTGGGCCCAGTCTGGTGGATGAGATTAATTCAAGAACTCCATACCTCACTTTTTGTATACTTTCCCATTTTAATCTACAGTTCTACCTTCAAAGAATAGATACTTACAGAATAAGTAACAACATCAGTCCGTAGCAGGTGTAGCTGTAGTTACGCATGCTCAACACTGACTGTAAATCAGTACTGCCCTAAGAGGCGGCTAGCCAGTGGATGGTGCAGACTTCTGAAACAGAGTTCTCAGAGAAGTTTGACCAAATCTAGCTTGTTGCCTTGCAAGAATATGCCCACAATAATTATTTATGAAGGTGTGTGAAGCAGACCATGTGGTAGCATTACAGATGTGAGTTATGGGTATGTTCCCAACAAAAACCATAGTGGCGCCTTGCTTGTGGGTGGAGTGTGCCTATGGTGGGTACGTAGGGCCTTTTTGGCATTTGGATGCATTTAACAATCCACTTTGCAATACCTGCCTTTGATATGGGATGACCTTTATAGGCCTATGCAACAGCAACAAAAAGCTATTTTGTCTGACATAAATGTTTAGTCCTGTCTCTATAATAAATGAGAGCACACTTGACGTAAGGTGGGTGGAGTGCTATTCAGTCAGGCCGCGGAAAGAAGATCAAGAGCTCTACTGCTGGGTTAAGGGGGAATGGAGAAACCACCTTAGGTCGGAATTTAGGGTTGGTCTTAAGAACTACCTTGTCAGAATGGACCTGGAAGACAGGTTCCTGTAATGAAAGGGCCTGGGGTGTTTGGCACCCTACGCGGGAAGACAAGTTTAAGGCCCTTCATAAAAGGGCTTAACAAAAGGGATCTTGAAAAGTGAGAAGTGTTTCCTGTTTCGCATGCATGCAGCAATAACTGCTGGGTGCAGCCACATGGAGCTGTAGGCTTATGACGTTTGAAGATATAGAAGGTAGCAAAAGAGGCATTGAGCTGTAGGCATGAGGGGGTTTATATGTCCCTGGTTATGGTAGTGGACACACCATTTCCACTTAGCAGCATAGCAGATGTGTTGTCCTGCTCAGCAGGTCTACAAAGTTGTTGTGCACCCTCAGAGATACCCAACCAGGAGGTGTACTTGGTGACGGATTGTCTAACACCTAATTCATTGCACTACTTCTGACAAGTGAGTGGAGTGTGTGCCACCTTACTTTTGTTGGGAAAACATGGTGGCCATGTTTTCCTTCAGTACCAGAACAACCTTATTGTGATTGTCTTGGAGAAAGGCTTTGAGGCTAAAAGTTTCAGGTGGTTAATATGGAGACACAGGTGATGAGGTGGCCACAGATCCTGGCTACCATGTTGTTGAGAAGTGCTCCCCAGCTGTGAGTGATGAGTCGGTAGTGATGGTCACTTGTGGAACTGAGTCTGCAAAGGGCCTGCCCAGCAACAAATTGTTGCTTCTGCACCAGCGCAGACTGCGATGAGTGCTGGCCTTTGTCAACCCTAGGTCTTTCTAATGGCCCTCCACTTATGAACACTGATTCGAAACGCACCCTTGAGCAGACTTATGTAAAGTCTTCCATAAGAGACTATGGCTACGAGGGAGGCCATCTCACTGAGGAGCGGAATTACAGTTAAAACTGTGAGAGGGCAGGCTGGCTCAGAGGTAGAAGCAGCTAGAATGCTGCTACACTTTGGGCACTTTGGTAATCTTTGCCCAAGACTGCGATTAGGATTGACCACAGGAAGGGATGGACTCGAAGTGGTTAGAGGTAAGATTTGAAGGCATATACCGTAAACTCATCTGTGTAGTAGAGAGATTACGGCTCAGTTGGGGGCTAGAGAGCTTCACCTCACCGCAATCTTGAGCGGGCAGTCATCTAAGTAGGGAAACACTTAAGTTTGCCTCTTCGGAGGTTGGTGACTACCACTGCTAGACATTTCGTGAAGACTCTTGGTGCTGTGGTGACTCCAAAGGGCAACACTTTAAATTGGTAGTGCTGTCCACTTGCCATGAAGGGCAGGTAGCACCAATGAGGCAGAGTGATTAGGATGTGTAAACAGGCGTCCATTACGTCTAGTGTGGTCATGAAGTCACCTTGCTACAGCAGGAGGATGACATCCTGTAGGTTCACCATATGGAAATGTTCTAACAAGATGTGCCTGTTAAGAGTCCTGAGATCAAGGATTCACCTGAGTAGGCTGCCCTATTTAGGGATAAGAAAGTAGTGGAAATAGACACCCTTGCCCCATTGTTGAGGGGTCACTGGCTCTATGGTCCCTTTGAGGACCGCCCTAACCTCATTCTGCAATACAGCAGGTGTTCTAGGCTGACAGTGTGTGCGGAGGGGGATGTTTGGTGGGGATGAAATGAGCTTGAGGCAGTAGTTAATAGACAGATGATGGATAGAGCCACCTTTCTGTGATTATCTTCTCCCAACGGGGAAGAAACCCCTTTAGGTATCATCATTACACCGAGAGGTTTAATGTGATTGGGGAGAAGTGGGGCAAGCCAGTGCTTGGAGGTAGAGGCTCCCTAGGAAGGAGTGCTTCTGCCAATACCTATTCCTGAGCTGTTCCTCTGAAAGAGCTTTGTGTGTAACCTCTACTGCCCTGCTGATAATCCTGTTGCCTGCGAAACGTGCACATGACAGAAGGAACCTAAAGGGCACCCATGTCCTTTATTTTTTCCAACATATCTTCAACCTGTGGCCTGAACAGGTGTTCCCAATTTAGTGAAGGTTGTTAAGATGATGTTGCAACTCCAGCTTGAACCCAGACACCGTAAGCTAAAAGTTGCAGTAGTGGAAGACAGAGGTATTCTCTCCCTTGGCAGCTGTATCAACTGATTCCAAGGCAAACCTGATGGTAGCATTGGAAATGGCTTAGCCTTCTTCTATTATTGCTTCCCCCTCTTTTGCAGTATTGGATGGGGAGATGTTGGACTAGAGCCTCATTTCTTCCCACAATGCCCTGTAGTGCCGGAACAGGAGGCCTACTGAACTGGCAATGCACCTGTGCGTGGCGGCACCGACCGCTACCCTCTTGCTAGCTTTGCTGATACAATTACTCTACTTGTCAGGGGAAAGACAGTCGCAAGTGGAATGGGTTACTGCTCTTTTCTAGGTGGTGGAAACGACAAGGAGTACGGTGAGATGTGACTCCTGATGTAAAGTGGATCTCTGGGTGCCAGCATGAACTTTTGTTTTCAACCCTGGTTGTTACCACCCAAGATGTGATAAGCTCCTTAAAGATCTGAGAGGCAGATTTTACCATCCCTTGAAGCATGGACAAATACTGGAGGGAGCACTCGGTTCTGAAAAGCATCTCCACCCAAAAAGTAATCAACCTCCGTGGTGATGTACATACCCACTGTGTGAAAAGAGGTTGATCGCCGGATAACTATGTGGTACACTGTGGTGTCATCTGGAGGGGTAGATCTAATAGGGATATGGTCATGGTCAGGGTCCCCTGGAGGATCAATGACAATCCTCCCAAGGATCGTCAGTGGGGTGCAGATAGACTGAGGTGCCACGTCCTCTGTGGGAAGGTAGGTGCTAGGGCATCCTGTGTCCGACATCAATTTGCGACAGGAGTCGCAAGCCTTGAAGCCGGTCCGAGGTGACATCCCTCCGTGCACCAGGAGTCGATTGACTCAAAAAAGGTGTTGACAAAAGTCTCAAAAACTGAGTCAAAAAGTGACTCGAGGTACCGCTCTCTCCGGATCTGCTCTGGCTGGCGATGAAAAGGAAAGAACTGACATCAGCACGCGAGGGCGGCGTCTAAGTAGATACTGTGACATCATTCCGGCGACCACAATGCCAACGACTAACGCAGAGTCGACTGACGCCACCTATCGACGTGCACTACTGAGGAAAAAGTCTCCTGATACAGTCTAACGCCTGGGGGCAATTATAAGGTGAGGAATCCATAACTAATTGTCTCTTTCAGATGTTCTGGTTTAGTATGCTAAAAGAACAATTGATGCACAGAATGCAGAACAATGTCATACATTCACCCCAGTACAGAGATCGGGGCCTAAATCCATCGTTTTTTTACTCACTATGCCATTCCAGTTTGGACCCAGCCATATGCAAATCAGTCTGGAGCCTGTGCCCAATGGGAACAGTCCAGCCCGAACTGCCAAGCCAGGTCCTCCCGAGATTGGAAACAAGCATCCTGGGACCGGTGTCAGGCCATCACCCTTCATCAGTCAGGTTTGCTTGAATCTATTGGGTGCAGGGTTAAGACTGATTTGCATATGGCTGGGTCTAAACCTGGATGGTGTGGTGAGCAAAAGAATGATGAATTTAACCCAGATCCTTGTGACTGGGGGTGAATGTTTGCACTGTCCAGCATTCTGTCCATCAATTGTTTCTTTTGCATAGGTCGCACAAGTGAGATGGCTATGCCCAGACGTGGATCCCATGCTCATTACAGCAATGGATTCAAGCTAGCCTGGCTGATGAAGGGTGATGCCCTGAAACCGGTCCCAGGATGGTTGTTTCAGGTCCAGGGAGGACCTGGCTTGGCAGTTCAGGCTGGAATGTTCCCACAAGGAACATGGTCAAAACTGATTTTCATATGGCTGGGTACAAACTGGGGTGGTGTGGTGAGCAAAAGAATTATGGATTTAACCCAGATCCTTGTGACTAGGGGTGAATGTTTGCATTGTCCAGCATTCCGTCCATCAATT
Organism: Lissotriton vulgaris; assembly: GCF_964263255.1. NCBI lineage: Eukaryota > Metazoa > Chordata > Amphibia > Caudata > Salamandridae > Lissotriton > Lissotriton vulgaris. Next base: position 665,879,509 of record NC_141693.1, read on the forward strand.
TTCTTTTGCACTGGTTTATTATGCTGGGCAAAAGCTCTGGGAGGACCTGGCTTGACAGTTCGGGTTGGACTGTTCCCATAAGGAGAAGGGTCAAACTGATCTGCATATGGCTGTGTTCAAACTGAGGTGAAAGGGTTGGTAAAAGAACGATGGGATGGAATGCTACCGTGAGCAATTGCAGGCGATTAGACTCATTGAAAGAATTCTCCCCATCACCATTGTGTGTTTGACATCGTTTGTGATATCTTTCTTATTTAGTCACCTAAACGTATTAGCACCAAAAGTGTATCATCCTACCAGGGTTCAATATTTAAATGCTTGTCTTTGTTCATTGTTAAGAGTTTAACAACCTTGTAAAAGTTTAATTGAACACTGCTCTGCTTCTCTGGGAGCCAACACTTTTGCCTCCCCGAAAGAGATGTGAACCATCATTTTATACCACTTTTACTACTGCCTTCACAAAATAATACCCTTACGATGCATGAAGTAATGTTGGCACAATATCTAGGAGGAAACCAAGTCCTCTGGAAAAGAGAGTTTTTACTATATTCCATTTTGAGTAGGTTATTTTTATACTACCCTGTTTATATTGTCTAACATTTTTCCAGTCTCCTACAATTAATCTGTGGACATCAGTGTTCTATTTCAAATATGGTTCTCCTATTGTAAGGTGAGGACAATGCAGGATAATCAAGAAGTAGGTATTCGGGGGAGGAGCCTAGCCTGCAACCATGATGGCCGCTTAAACCCTCGGCTCCGCCGACCCTCTCGCTTTCCTCCCGTATTGCAATTTATCCTGCAATCTATCCTGTACTTGAGCCGAGTCATCGGAACCGGGAGGTGACTCCGATTCCAACGGTGTGTTCCCCGGCTCGCTTCTAGCGGTAGAGGTGATGGGGCGTCCTCGCTTCTTCCCTGGTGCTTAACGGCGGTGAGACCGGGTCTTTGTTCCTCAGGGACGGCCGGCTCCAACCACAACAACAGCGGCCATTGAGGACGGGGCGGAGTCGGTCGGCCAGAGAGAAGTTGCCGCACTGCGCTTCCCGCTGCAGTAATCCACTCTGCTCCGCTATTCTACATGCTTGGAAGATATTGCAGTTTGAGAGATACATTGTATCATCTCCCCAGCCCGTAGACGGCCCGGATAGCTCTCTCGTCTCTCCCTGCGCTGTGGTGGGTGCCATTTTGGAGATCGCGCACTCGGAACTTGCAACTGACGACCCCGGGCCGCTACTGAGGGTACAGACGACTGCGGGCACTGCATTAGCACCGTGTGTGGTGTCGGAATGGAGTATGCTGCCCCTGTGCCTCCGGCCCGGTTGTACTATGCAGAGCGTCGGCGAGGTGATCGGCTGTTCGCAAGGGATGCTGGCGGCCAGTTTCGAGGACTATTACATGCCCGTGAGCCCCGTGTGCAGGGAACTGCTGCATCCTTTCCTCCTGAGGCACCATTGGTGATTAGTGATATTCTGGGCGCTCTAGGCGATTTGCGAGCTGCCCTTCATAATACTGCCCAGGATCTGGGGGGCCGGTTGGATGCCATTTCCTCTGATGTGCCCTCGACTGGCCGAGTTTGCTCTCGAGTGCGGGGCACTGCGCCACACCCTGTATCCGACCGCTGTGGACTGCCTACCCAGATGCACACGGAGGCATTGGAGGAACGGGATCCTGATACCGCTGAGGTACTGACCGCAAAGGTGGTGAAGGGGTCTGGTGTTCGTGGACTTGTGCAGTGGCTGGGGAATCGTCTCCGGACGCCATGTTCGGCAACTCCTTTGTGGTCTGAAGGCGTGAATCACTATCCTATCCTGGAGCTGATGCTACTGTTTTGGCCAGCCGGCCTTGGGGGATTGCTGCTACGCATTGCTTCTTTTTGCACCGTTGTTGAACACACGGCGGTGAGTTGGACAGATTTTGGTGGACAGCATCCTATTCTGTTGTGGTCATCCCGTCCGCTTATCTCATCCAAGATGGCGACTGTACAGCTGGATTCCATCGATACACCAGATCGCAAGGTTGAGGATGTTTTCTTGATTGCTGTTGTTCGCACTGCTGGGACTATGGAGGACAGATGGGACATTGCCTGATTTGAACGTTGGTTTTACATCGGTTCGGGGGTCCGGGGATGGGCGGCCGAGAATACACATGTTGGTTGTCTTGAGCACATACGTTTGGCCCTCCTCCGGTTTTATATGATTCCTTTTCTTCTCTTCCTTTCTTTCTGTGTCTGTATTTCGGTTACTCTTTTTTTGGGCGACAGACACACTGCTAGGGGGGGGGGGGGGTAGGCCGTAGCCTCTGCATGCGTGTAGGGTGGGGGGGTAGGGGGGGGGGGGGGTTATTTTGTCTGTTTCAGTTTCTATGGGCCTTATTTTTCTCTCTATTCTTAAATTCCTTTTCTTTTCTTATTTCTGTCTTTGGGTCAGTTGGGTGGTTCGGTATGAGGTGGGTAGCGACCGGCATACAACATAATTTGTGATTGTTTATGCTTTTGTATGTATCCTTGTGCCGCTACTCTGCTTATGTTTTTCTGCTTGTTGGATTTCTTCTGGTAGACGTTGCCCACTCATGTCTTCGGTGGATTGTATGGACTCTGATCCTTCTTAGTTCCTATATTTTAAAACATACTTTAACATTTTTTAAAACTGAACCTTAACTTCTCCTGTTTCTCGGTAGTACGATGGTATCCAGTGTAACCCAGACTGATTGTTCTTTTGTATTGAGGTGCTACTGAGTCGCTGCATAATTTGCTAAAGTGCTTAAAAAGATGTCGAGGCCGGCCGGATGGTTGTGGGCCCGTATTTGTTTGCTGATACTGCGCAATAAAGGTTTTAAAAAATTTAAAAAAAAAAAAAGAAGTAGGTATTCATAAATGTTGTTCCAGTGTAACCTTTTTCCAAGAGGGCAAATGTTCAGACAGAACACAGATTATATGGAATGTCAAATTCTGTGAATAAAAAAAAAAAAAAAAATTTTTGCAGTGTGGAATATGGAAAATTCACTGCAAGTTAACCAGGTAATGAAAGTACCCAGAGCCTTTGGTCTTGCTAGTTTTTGCCTAATTTTTTGAGGACATAGATCCAACAGCAGCTGGCTGTGCTATCCTAAATGCTTATTTTAGTTTTTTTAAAGATATATGGTAGATGAAGAGAGGCAGCAACCAGACTTAAAAAGTAGATCATCATACCTGAACATTAAGTGAGAGATGAAAAAAGTTGCCGTATCAAATTATGATACGTTAAAAATAAAGGTTACTAGGCCCTCAGTACTAATCAAGTGAACCAGAAGATGTAATCACAAATGAATGTTTGCCCTTAAAATGCAGCACTGGCAGGAGAAGTTTCCCTGTAGCTCTGTAAGGTCTGTGTCTACGATGTGGGAGTGGGAATGAAAATAGTACAGAGTATACTTCCTTTAAGATACTCCCATAATATAAATGTGGACAGTTTGTCACTTCGATTCACTAAGCTAGCCAGCTATCTAACAGGAATTGATTTAACATTGGACATTACATGTTTACTGTTTCCATTCTTGTGTGAGCGATACTGAGATATGCTTCATATGGAGACAATCATTATAGTCAGGAAAGGCATTACTGCGCAACTATTGGAAACAATACCGGGTAAATCAGAGCCTGCAGCACTATTAAAAAATAGAAACACCAAGGGTGTTTCGGAAACATAGGTCAGCAATAAAATGCTGAGCATTATGGAAAGGGAGCAGAGAAATCTAGCTCTGAAGACAAGATTCACTACCTTGTCACTCTCCTTTCCCCTCACCGCAGCACACAATGTTCAAAGCATAAGCAGAGAAAATGCTAGTCTCTCTCCAACCACAAGAGATGCAAAACACACCAATGTTTCCTCATTAGTCCAACACACTGAATCACTAAAATACAGACATAACTATACTACAACCGCTTTATACCTCACATATTTGAAATCAAATGCCCTACACAAAATTTCCATTTTCTTAACACTAAAAAGTCCTAGAATGATAAGAAAGATCTTACCAGTGCTACCCTACACTTCCAAAAATTTATGTAGATTAAATATCCCTGCCTGATACTCTGTATTCATAAGTCACAATTATTAAATCTGAGCAGGTGGGATGCTTTTGCATCTCTGAGTTTCAAATATATGTGATTTGGAGACTCCACTTTTCTAGGCCCACATTACCTGGAATGCAGATGTTGATGGTAAACTTCACTGGCCACCGATGGAGAATTGTTTCCATGGACTCTGTGACTCCAAGCAGTGTACACTGGGTTTCTCAGGACTGCAGTGACAGCTGCACATGGTGCTAAACTTCTCGGTACTGTACCTTTATAAAGGATAAACAGTATCAACAGGAGAATTTGACCACATTAATATTTACATGGCAAATATACTTTTATACAAGAAATACTTCAAGGTAACTGTAATACACTTTACTAATTAAAGTTTAAATTATCAAATATCTGGAAGAATTTCAATAAATGAATACTATATAAACCACTATACCAATTATTATTCTAACTTGTGAGCACAAATTAATTGTATTCAGGAAGGCACAAAGTACATGGTAAGGCTTTCTGCAGTAAATATTAGAAACAAGAGCACGTCTAAAGTAAAGGGAACAGACCAAACTTTGATATGGAACAAAGACATGTAAGCTGTGCATTTTTTTATGTTAATATCTCTCTCGAAGAGTAAATACTATGGATTTTGCACATTTTATTGTCTGTGGTACTCTTGTATCAGTAGTACCTATACAACTCGATCCTCACCTCATTAGACCCATGGGATATTCTAAGCACAGTTTTTGTCACTGTGATGAATTCCAATATGAATGAAATAAGCTTTGTAGGTCAGCATCACTAAATATTCAACAAACAGAATGCAGATCTGGCACATACTGCTAAGAGGTAAATTAGGCAAACTTCTGTAGGAATAAAAACTATCATCTGCAATGTAAATAGCCAGCCTGAAGTGTATCAGAGAGGGGAGAAGGAGGAAAAGCACTATATCTTGGATATACCAATGCTGCAGGAAACACACTTAGTAGGTAACAAATATAACTTTCTAATTAGATGTGGTTTCGCACATGCAAGATTTGTAAATGGCTATTGAAAGATCACTATCTATGACAAATTCCCTATGAGGATACACAGGTCTTGTTTGACACCCCTGACAGTCATGAGTGTTTATGCACCAACCCCATGTCCCATGATAACCATTAGCTCAGTTCTACTGCAGAAACCGTCTGGCAACTTTAACAGGATGAAGGAGTATAGGCTTGACAACCCTCAGTTAATACACAAAAATGGACAGACTCCTCTAAAGTTTTCTGAGAGCGAATATGGGTTTTGTTAGGTCTGGCACATACAATACTCACATGTCGGGTATACAAATTTTTCTCTCGAGTCCATAAGTGCTCTAGTCAAGGTTTGATTTTATGTCATCTTTCGATCGTAAAAAGGAACCAGTGACACATATTCATGCCTGTGGATTATCAGGTCAAGCACTGCCGGACAGGCCAATGACTCCTCGGTTGGTGTAATAAGAGGGGATCTGGTGCTTACCTGGTAAGTGAATCACCAACAAGACAGTGCTTGCTTCCAAAATGTCCTTTCAGAAGGAAAAAGGCAGGGAGGCTATTATACTGGCTAAGTGGGCAAGAGAACGCTACATGTCAAGAAGAGGGCATCTGGAATGTAGAGGAGGACTTACTAACAGAATCCCAAACAGAAGAGTCTACAAACTATTATGGCAGGTTATGTAACCCATAAGAAAATACAGGGGCATTACCCTAGCTTTGTGGCATATCTCCTTACGACTAAACTATCTGAAATAGAAACTCACTGGAGAAGTGCTTCATGTGGAGTAAATTGCAGAGGTCATTAGCCAGCTGCTATCCATGAAATCCTCCATTGAACTTAATTTCTGTGGAACTCTTTTAGGCATTCCCTATTGTGCTCACTCTCCACTTACATGCAACATATATAACACTGAAATAAAATGTCTTGATGCTGAGGAATCTGGTGAAAACTATCAGGTATAGCAAGCAATCAATTAATCAGGATTTATTACATGCAGGTAATCATCCAGTAGGGAATACAGTTGCTTGCAGGCCCCAGAGGCTTATTCGAACAGCCAGGTCTTGAAGGCCAATCAGAATTCCGGAAATGAGGTGAAGGTTCAGAAGTGTGTGGGGAGCCTCTTTTAAGCCTTTGTGCAATGCGGGAGAAGGAATGCCCGCCACTACTGCATCGGTAGATGCAGAGAGTATGGGCAAGTAAAGGGAGTTGGAGCGTAGTGTTCTCGATGTTTGGTGGAAGTTCAGGCGGTGGTTAATTTAGACAGTTAATGTAGATGAGTCCATGACTGTAGATCATTATGTGAGTGGGTCAGCAGCTTGAATTGGCATCTGTTCTGTACGGGGAGACAGTGAAGTTTCCTGAGGTGTTGTGTGATGTGGGTTTGTCGGGGAAGGCGGAGGATGAGCCTGGCTTCGGGCGTTCTGTAAGGTCTGAAGTCTCAATAGAAGGTGTGCGGTGATTCCTACGTAGAGGGCATTACCGTAGTCCAGTCGGTTGGTGATGAGTTCTCATGTCATAGTGCGCCTCGTGTGTAGGGGTAGCCACTTGAAGATCTTACGTAGCATGCACAGAGTGAGCAAGCAGAAGGAGGAGAGAGCGTTGATCTGTCATTTCTTGGTGAGCTTGTTGTCTATGATGATTCCAAGGTTTCTGGCATGCTTGGAGGGAGTGGACACGGGTCCTAGGCCTGATGAGCATCAGGGGTTGTTCCATGTGTTGCTGCTGTTGCCAAAGATCAGTACTTCCATCTTGTGTGTGTTCGCTGCTGGCAGTTGTTCTTCATCCAGTCGGCAACATTTGTCATGCATCTGTGGAAGTTGGTTCTGGTGGTGATGGCTGGGTCGTCGGCAATTGAGAGGATGAGTTGCGTGTCGTTTGCGTATGAAATTATGTTGAGACCGAGGTGTAGGAGAGTAGGGTCTGCTATCCTATGGTCACCTCAAATTTTTGCTTTTTGCTTCACTGGTTTATGACTTAATGTGGCTGTGGGCCTGCTAATCAGACCCACAGCCTGCTGTTCTCTCTCTAAATTACTGCCAATGCACTCTAGGTGCATTACGAATTGGAATTGGTTCACCTTATTGGCCCCTGTAACAGTATACTCTAGGTACCCAGGGCATAGGTGTTTCCAAGGCCTACCAGGGGCTGCAGCATGTATCGCAGTTATTTGCTAACTTTGATTTGGCTTTATCAAAACATGTCGAGTAAGGTGTCATACGATTTGGAATACTATCCTCTCGACAGTTCTGTCGACGGGGATAGCATTCCACCCTTCTAGAGGAACACAACATGTACATAGCCTTAACCCCGGTTAAAGTTAACCAGAGCCTCAGCATCACAAAATGGATGCTGCCACCACAGACACATGTCTGACCTCCTGCTGCTGGGAGTCCTTCCAGCGAGGGAGGCTTGGACAAAGGGTTTCCTGCCTTGGGAGGTGCGAGCACCACCCCAGACAGGGTTTTGTGTATTGGGTAGGATAGGGCTGAATAGAATCAGACATGCCTGGGGCACACAAGGTGTCCTCGTGCATAAGCCAGTCCGAACCGGTCCTGGGACTTTCCAGACCCAGGCCTGGCGAGGAGCTGGACAAAAGAAAGGGGGTGTAACCGCTCCCCTTCCTGGTACCACCCAGAGGAGGGACCTAGCAGGTGATCCACCCCTCAGATTGGGAATAAGAGTGGGAGCAATGCCATAGCACCTCAGATCATCCTGAATCAACTTGAAACTAAGAAGACGACTGGACTTCGACATTCTGCTGCACAGAAGACTGAAGAGCATCTCCCTTGTGGCCTAGGAGTGGCCACCCTGTGAACACAGGCACCATCCAGCAACTTGACATCGGCTTTGCCGCCGCCTCCCGCCGGAGCCCGAGCCCAGAGCCTGACAAGACCCAGACTCCCAGACTTCTCACCGCCCGATCCACAGTCCCTGCAAAGAAGGGACCCGTGGATGCACCGAGAGACGTGGGTCCGGACCTCTTGAAAGACCCCTGAGACACTGACCGCGCAGCACCCGAGGCACCCTCGATGCTGTGCTTTGGGGTTTGAGAAGCCCCACAACCGAGCAGCCCTTGCAACGAAGATCAGCCCCTCAGCATCTCCAGGATCTGCGTGGGGCTCTTTTGCATCGTGCCACTCGACGCGCCATCCGGGCCACTTGCCACGTGGTCAGCGGCCATCTTGGCGACGAAACCTACATCTACACCGCGGGTCTGGTTGCTCCAGACTTGCCCTCGCTCCTGTAAAAGGGAGCACCCGCTCTGACCTTGCTGGTCCGAGTGTTAAGCCTTTTTCACTTCCTGCGTGGCTTGCATTAGCCAATGCCTGTTTGCTCCGATCAAGTTGGCGACACCGCCATCAGCTAGAGCCTTCGTGGGACAGCTCGTGATCGACTCCTGGACGTCCTCGACCTCTTCGTGTCCACGTGGCTGTTGAGAGAAGCTACACCTCATCGCCTGTTTGCACCCGACATCGCCTGGTTTCAATCTGGTTCCACAGTAGTCACTGGCTAGTGGCTTTGAACATTGTCCCCTCTGCTTTCAGGTCTTCACTACTTCAGATCCACCCTTGGATCCACCGGAACTCTTCACATCGAGCCGCCTGCAGCATCTTCAGCTCCAAGCACCATCGACCTGCGTGACGAAACCCGACACTACTTCGCACCTGTGCACCCGCTTCCTGTGGGTGAGGTAACTCAGCAACGCCGGGGTTCCCACACTGGTATACACCTCTAGTGCCTGTGTCTAAAGTTTCATCCTTATAGGTCACTCGGAAGGTTCCTAAAACACTAACTTTGTAACTTTTACGCACCATAGACAATGCATTGGTGAACGCTTGCACTTTAAGCACTGCACCCGAGTCCCGCGGGCCTTTCCCGACTTAGTCACTGCTAGTCCCGATCAGCTCCAGCGATTCCCAAGGCCTTAGGCCTACTTCCTTTTCGATTGGTATCTCTTATACCACTTTCTTAGTATATGGTTTAGGTGGCCCCTAGGGCTCATCCATATTGTGCAACTTTTGTGTAAAACTGTGTTTTGTTTTAAAGCATTTGCGTCTGTGCTCATAAAGAGTATAAGGATATTTGTAGTTAATAAATATATATATTTTCAATATATATCTGTGTGGTGTCCTTTCATTTGGTATTCAAGGGGGTGTATATGGTAAAACAGCTTGCTTCACATGCCTTTCAGAAATTAGCCTAAGACTGCTTTGTCCACGCTACCACTAGGATAGCTGGTCTATAAGGTTGACTTACAACCAATCATCATAAGGGTTGCTTGGCATGGTACAAGGTGATCACTAGAACTAGTGAGCATCATATACCAGGCCAACTTCTCACACGAGGGATCTGACTATGTTGGCCGGCGGGGTCATATATGCATTAAAGAGCGTGGGGCTGAGGGATGAGGCTTGGGAGACACTACGGGTGATCTCCTTTGGTTCAGGGGTTAAAGGTGGGAGGTTGATCCGCAGTGTTTTTCTGTTGAGGAAGGAGGTGATCCATCTGAGCACACCCCTTGGATGCTGATGTGGTGGAGTCTTTCGATCAGTGTGTTGTGGGATATGGTGTTGAAGGCTGCTGAGAGGTCAAGGAGAATCAAAGTTTCTGTTTCTCCTCTGTCGAGGAGGGTTTGGATGTCATTGGTGGCTGTGATCAGGGTAGTTTCAGAGCTGCGATTGCTGAGGAATTCGGATTGGGAGGCATAAAGTAGCTGGTTCTGTTCCAGGTGTGTAATGAGTTGATTGTTGAGCTTTTCCAGTGCCTTCGCTGGGAATGGGAGAAAGGAGATTGAGTTTGCTGGGGTCAGCAGAGGTTTTTTTTGAGTAGCAGTCGGACTTCGACATGTTTCCAGGCATTGGGAAATGTTACAGTGGTGATAGAGGCGTTGAGTATGGTGTTGAGTCCCTGCCCGATATTTTGGTTTCCAAGATTGAAGATGCAGTAAGGGCATGAGTCTGTGGGAGATCCTGAGTTGATGTATTGCATAGTGGAGTAGGTGTCATGGGTGGAGAGGATGTTTCCGGTGGTCAGTGTGTGGTTTATGTCAGGTACGGTGGTGACGTATTTATCAAGGAAGTTCATAAGTGTGGGCTGGGGTTCGAAGTTTCTGTATATGGTTGCAATCTTGTCATGGAAGAAGTGAACGGGGTAGCCGCACAGCTCCTGTGAGAAAGTCTAAGTGTCCTTATTCTTTAAAATTGTAACTAACTTTCACCATAGAAGTCAATGGTGATTCGCGGCTGTGTTTAGACACTGCACGTGTCCCCAGTGGGTCTCCTACATCCCTACCTTGGGTGGTTCCTGGTTGCCCCAGCGGTTCTACAGGCTCTAGGCCTAGTCTCTGTGTTGAGAGCGGTACTTATACCACTTTTTTAGTATATGGTTTGTGAGGCCCCTAGGGCAAAACGTATACTGTGCTATTTATTACTGTGTGCTATTTAAGTTCTCCTATTGTACTTTTTCCTCTAGCCTCATAAAGAGACTAGAGGGGAGTGTTTTAGAATACATACATATATTTTATATATATACCTGGTGTGGTGCTCTTTCATTTGATCATTAAAGAGATTATAGACAGGTAAAACAAGCTGCTTTACATTCCTTCAATTGCAAAAAACACAGTTGAAGGACAGAATGCAGAACAATGTCTAACATTCACCCCATTACTCCAGTACAAGACATGGCTTGGTAGTTCGGGCTGGACTGTTCCCATGAGGCACAGGGTCAAGGCTAATTTGCATATAGCCATTGTCTGACCTAGGGTGGTGTGGAGTGCAAAAAAACGATGGATTTAGGCCCAGATCTTTGTACTGGCGTGAATGTAAGACATTGTTCTGCATTCTGTCCATCAACTGTGTTTTTTGCAATTTTCACCCCGAGTGGGCTGGGTATGCTCAGACGTGAGTCCCAGGCACTCCACATCACTGGAGTCAAGCTATCCAGGCTGAAGAAGGCTGATAGCCAGAAACCGGTCCGTGGATGCTTGATTCCGGTCTAGGAAAGACATGGCTTGGTAGTTCGGGCTGGACTGTTCCCATGAGGCACAGGGTCAAGGCTGATTTGCATATAGCCATTGTCTGACCTAGGGTGGTGCGGAGTGCAAAAAAACGATGGATTTAGGCCCAGATCTTTGTACTGGGGTGGATGTAAGACATTGTTCTGCATTCTGTCAATCAACTGTGTTTTTTGCAATTTACATTCCTTCAAGACTTACCCTGACGGCTGCTCTCCACAGCTACCACTAGGATAGCTTTCTATAAAAGTTGTCTTAAACCTACCATTAATAAGGGTCGTTTGGACTGGTGCAAGGTGCCCACTAGAATAGCTGACATCATATGCCAGACAATTTCTCACAACCTAGATCCTCTGACTAGTCCATATTACGTTTCGCTTCGTGAGGCCGGTATTCTGCAGGGTTCAGAGACCCATCTCAGTCCTCCCCGAGTCTTAGCCCATATGAATAGGGCTCAGATTTAGGAAGCAAATGTCCTGTCGGAGTAGAGTGAAGCCCATCTGGCCCCGTGTCGGAGATCACAAAGGGGATGGCACCGCTGGGAGAGTCTGCATAGGACCAGTGCAGGGGAATGTCGAGATGGTACAACCAGCGTAGGCCCGGATCCAGGAATGAATTCCTGGGAGTTATCCAGTGTGCAACCAGATGGGACCCCACAGGCCTCGAAAGCGCATCAAAGGGGTCGGGTTGCCCAAATATGTGATGCATGTCCTAATAAAACTCTGAGTTGGGTGGGAGCCGCTCCCAGAAAGTTGGAGAGGCACAAAGTTGACACAGGCATAGGCTCCGAAGATATTTCTCTACAATAATGGTATGCAGTTCCTAATGTCTAAAGCAGGTAGTTGTGTATGATCAGGGGCTCCACATAGTGGTGTAGAGTTAGAGGTTAGGAGAAAAGTCTCCTCCTTTCGGAAAAAGGCCCTCACAAACCCAGCCAGCTAGGTGTCTTGCTTCATCATCGGGTTTGCTCCTTATCGGGTTGGCGCTGCAATACCCGATCGGCACCCGAGAAGGGTCCTTCATGGCGGAGATCTTTATTCCTTATGCCGTGGGGTGAAATGGGAGTGAGGGCCCTAGATCAGTGTAGGTGATAGTGATGTGTAGGGATAGGGATTACAATAGGGAATGGAGGTCCACTCAAAATAATTTTAATGAAATATGGCCTCCACCCTAATTAAAATTAAAGAAGACGCATATCTTTACTCTGAGGATGTGAGGTTATAAGCTTGTGACATGGGTCAACATGTTTCTTGCCCTTTATCAATTAGATGGCAATTCTTCAGGACCAAAATAGGATCTACCTACACTTTTTGGAGGTGGTCAACGACTATGTGAAGTGAGGTACTGACCACCCTTACAGCACCCTAAAAAGTGGTACCTGTAGATCCAATTTTGGTCCTGAAGAATTGCCAGGCTTTTTGTTTGCTTTTTTATTAAACGGATTTAAAAAAAAAAAAAAAGTTTGATAGCAAGTGAAGAGCATCTGCAAACATATAACTATTTTTTCTTGACTGCAACAGTGCTGGCATGCAGCCACAGACTCTTGCATATGTGCATATGAAGAAGAAGGTGGGCAAACAATCGCTCATCCTGTGTGTCAAAGGAGCTCTTGAAGCATCTCTGCTTCTAACACTTACCGGGTCAGGTGAGAAGTACACTTGTTTTTAATTTTACACTGCTGCAAATGTTGGTATTTGTGGATTTTTTTTAATCTGAAAGTTACTTACCTTTGGTAATAATCTTTTTGGTGGGTATCCTGCCTACTGGCAGATTCCACTCCACTTGAATCTTCTGGAAGTGCAAGACTGGATTTGGTAAGTTGAAATTGCTCTGCTCCACCGAAAGGTGGCGCCTTGACTACGAGATTCAAACTGGATATATCCCAAAAACATGTAAAATGTAACCCCAGTCCCACTAACTTCAGTTCTCTGCTCTTTTTCCATCCTCAAAGACAGACAATGCTGACAGGATTGCCATAATTGCAATGACCAAAATGTACTTATTAAAAGTTGCATAACCTCTCCTCAGAATGGTAAGGCGAGCAGGATCTGTGAGAAATCTGCTGTTAAATTCAGAACCAACCAGAAATATTTTTACAGAAGGTAAGTAACTTGTTCTTCAGATGAATTCTTTTAACTGCAAATTCCTCAATTCCTGAATCGATACCCAAGTAGTATCTCCAAGTGGGTGAGTCTCAGGAGATGGTCAAACCAGAAGTCCAAAAATAGAGATCAATCAAAATGCCTATCCCTGAAAACTTTAAAGTCAAGACAATAAATCCTGGTGAAGTTAAGGGTCAAAGTTTATTTTACGGCCCAATAGGAACACTGCTCCTAAAAAATGACAAAGAAGTTGCCTTCACTGCAGTGGAATGGACCCCGATGCCCTCAGGAGGGACCTCTTTAGCAAGAACCTTCAAGATTTATATGCACTGCACGATCCAGATGGATGTGGTCCACTTTTGACTAGGATTGTCCTTCTTGGATTGATCATAGACATGGAAAAGTTTATCATCAATTTAGTACTTGCAGGTCATTCCAACTTAAAAACCGAGGGAGAAGAAGGACTGGGCAATATATGGGTGGTTCAGTCAGCCAACAAAGGTGTACAGGATTACATCGACTGAGATTATCAGGCCACATGTTTAAGAAGCCAACTAGGTCTGGTTTGCGAGAATAAGTTCACAACAAGCCTGTCATTAGGAGTTGAAGCGCAAGATCACAGCATTAATTCTTAAGAGCACATGTGCCACAGACACACAGCACCCTGCTTTTTCATGTTTGACATTCTAGTCGTTTTGTTTTTCAGGACCTAAACCGACACACTGCAGATGGAAGGCAGGGATGCATTTTTGGACAGGTGAATCTTCCGAAGATCGAGCAGGTTAAGGTGTTAAGTCTGCTCTATGGAACACCAGATGTCTCTGATCTCCAATGTGTCAAGATGCCTGCCCTAAATGAGGGGGGAAGACATTGGTAACTACTGGGGCTATTGCCGGTGGAAGCCAAAAGGGCTTCCCTTATATAGAGTTGTCACATCATTAACCACCACTGCAGGTCTTGTGGTACTTCTTAGGAAATCTGTCAAGACTCCCATGTGCTGAGTCCTCTGAAAGTTGGGGCACCACCCAAGTACTCAGAGAGAGCATTGCATCGCATGAGATGTGTTGCCACCATCAAAGTTAATTCTGTGAATCTCTTGAAGCAATCTTTACAATAAATAATATAACTCTGAAGAGGTAAGTGCTTCTCTAAACTCCTCCTGGATTCACAGTGTCCTGGTGGGAAGTAGGGTCGTAATAGTACAAAAAAGGTTACAGTGGTGCAAGATGATCTTGATGAAACGTCTTCTTATATAGTTTGGCAAATGTTAAATCTCTGATACAAATCAACATTAGCAACCCTTACTTTTCTCAAATGTGATCTATAAGTTATGATCAAATAGAAGTTTTTCCCAGTCCCAGGGTCTGCCCCCCTTCTAGGTACAAACTTGGAATTAAGTTTAAAACAAAATGTTCAGTACAACTCCAAGCTCACGGCTGGTATCGCGCTCGATTATGCCATCCAAACCAGCAGCCGCAGGCACTCTAATGGTTGACACCAGGAAACCAGGTACACATCTTATGAGCTCATGTCTTGTTGATTGTTGAACTCGGCCATCACGTTTTGAAAGATGCAGCACAGCATTTTAAAAGATGCTACCACAGCTGTTAGCTGCCCCAATGAGCTACGTAATCCTCGAACAGCAAAGTACAGAAAACTGCCACAGTCCAAACAGTAGCACTGTCACTTTAGTTCCACAGCAACCACTTTAACTCCACAGTGTTTTAAACAATAGTTCCCCTTAACACAAGAATATTCTTTGTGTAGGAAGTCTGCATCACCAGAGGTACACCACAGCCTGCATTCAACTCATCGCAAGAATGAGGTGTTCCATTAAAGGCACAAATCAAAGGTGTTGTTGAATAAGATAGTTAACTCCACCCACATTCATGGCTCCGTCTCCTCGACAAGTAGGTCTCAAATGACTCAATAACATTCCACACATCAACATACAGAACACTCCAAGTCAGTCAGTCAGTCAATCAGTCAAATACTTTTATTCGATAACTTAATATAAAAAGACACAGGTACAATTATTACATATTTGTGCAAATCCAGCTAACATTACATTAAAAAAGTTACACATTTGCAAAAGGCATTAAAATTTCATTATAAATCCTTCTCACTACGGTAATTACACTTAAAAAATTCCATACACTATGTACATTAAAATTTTCTTATAGATCCTTCTTAATACTATGAATAAAAATAGCTTAACAATTCTATAATAAGCTTAAAATGATCCATAGATATAATTCATAAACAGACTACAGCCCCGTATTACCAACTCTTTTCTTAAGTTTATTAATCCACACTGCAGCCACCAGAAAATTTGCGACATGAAATGTAATCCGTACACTACTCATCAGTTGTAAATAAAGAAGTGACGGCCTAACCTGCACAAACCCTGCTTCCCTTAACACAGGTAACAAATACTTTTTCCTGATGTCTGGATAATAATCGCAAAACATAACAAAATGTAGAGTATCTTGTGAGGAAAAATTGTCGCACTTACAGGGGCAGGCATTCTCTGGTGATCCCCATTTAAGGAAATCTCCCTGTGTGAGGTGAATTATGTTAAATCGGAATCTCGTTAGCAAATACCGATGGAAAGGTCGTGTTACCAACTTCAAATAAGGCTCAATACCAGGGGAGCTCACTAAACCAACATTCATTCTTACCATAGGTTTGTTCAGCTCTAGTTCCTCCCTTTCGATTGTAAGTAGGTTTACCATGGCGGCTTTAATCAGGTCCACATCTTCTTTTTTTTATAGTTTCAGGGGCCAAAAAAAGCCCAGGCCGTCCAAGTTTTTTTTAATGTAGTTTCAATATATGCCAGCCATGAAATTTTACCAGCGTTGTCTAGGGCTAGGCAGTCCCTTAGTATCATATGGTTCAGTGAAATCTCCTGGTTAAGCCAGGTCTTAAGCCAACATGTCAGCTGGGCTATTTTCAGTGTGTCAGAAACATAACCCAACCTCATCTCCACGTGGATAGAAAAAGTAGGGGTTGACTGTGGTACAGACAATAAAGTTCTTAGAAATCTATTTTCTACCACTTGAATATGATGTTCTTGTGAGCTGTACCCCCAAATCTCTGAACCATACGTCGCTATAGCTAGACACTTGGCCTTATACACCTTCAAGATAGCTTCCATGGGTCTAGCCCCTAATCGTTTTGTAAAGCCCATAAGGGCAGAGGTAGATCTAGTAAATACATTTATTTTATGTTTCAGTTGTGGACCCCAGGACCCTTTGTCATCAAATAGGAGTCCGAGATAGGTAAAAATGGGGACCCTTTTAACTACATCTCTACCACAGAAAAAGGTTTTCATTTTTTTCTTCCTGCTTTGTTCCCCCACTATCAATACATGGGATTTTTTTGCATTTATTTTCAGATCTAAAGAATCCATGAATTTGCTGAACATATCCAGCAATTTATTTAATCTAACACCAGTGCGAGCCAATAAAACAGCGCCATCCGCGTAAAGAAGAACTGGAATAACAGTTTCTTCTGCACGCGGGACGTCTAATGTTGCACCCTTCAGGGCAGGTTCTAATGCATTTATATAGAGTTAAAAAAGAAGGGGTGCCAGTATACACCCCTGCCTGACCCCTCTTTCTGATTTAAAATAACTGGTGCATCTCCTTTCCTGGGTGACTCTGACAGTAGCTAATAGGCCACAGTGAAGGTCAGCTAAGAATTTAACTAGCACAGGGTCAATGCCTATGTTCAGTAACATTTGCCACAGCTTCGACCTGTTTACCAGGTCGAAAGCTGTGGAAAGATCCATAAACCCCATATAAAGGGATCCCTTCTTAGCTTTGGTGTATTTGCTTATAAGAAGCTGCAAATTAAGACATTGATTTAATGTGCTTCTTTGAGATCTAAAACCGTACTGGGCATTAGACAAGACCCCTCTCCCCTCTAGCCACTCTGTCATTTTCACCAGGATTACTCTGCCTAAGATTTTCACAGCAGAGTCTATCAGGGAGATAGGTCTGTAACATGATGGATCACCTCTTTGTCCCTTTTTAAAAACCGGAATTGATATAGACCAGGATGCCGGGGATAAATTTGTGCCAGAGGCATTAAAAACATTTGTCAATAATCTGGCCCAGAATTTAGGAAAACTTTTAAAAAGGTCTGCTGGGACCCCATCCGGGCCCGGCGCCTTATTCTTCTTGGTCTCGATAATTGCTCCTTCCACTTCTATCTCTTGAAACACCATTGCGTGGGCTGTTTCTAAGTTCAAAATTGCCTCTTGCAATCTCTCTGCCCTCTGAAGCCCATAAATGTTCTCAAAGTGGGCTCAAAGTGGGCTATCCACTGATCATCAGGGATATTACAGTCAAGTGGGGAATTTACTTCGCCAGAAAAATAAGACTCATTAATAATCAATCAAAATTTCCCACTATCCCTCAAAACCTCCGGAGACAGACGTTTATCCCAGGCATCTTCTTTAATCTGATTTTTCCTAACCCTAATGGCCTGTTTATAGATCTTCCTTGATTTTGTGATTTGTTGCCTATTTCTAGGGCATTCTTTCAGACCTTTAAGCAAAGCCCTAGAACAGGAGCTATCACACCATCTTTTATCACTCCAAGTCATATACTCTACATGCCTGTGCACCTTCCAAGATGCCACAATACCATATCCTTTTCTACAGTAAAATTTGATAACGTCTTAAGTACTTATCTGATTCCAATAATCTTGGTGTCTAAAATGATATAAAAAGACATTTATTTTTCCTAATTAGTCTTGAGTTTCTTCTTGCGTGTATGTGTCATTTATTGATTCTGTGTGTTCAACAAATACTTAGCAAAACCCTCTGATAAGCCTAAACTGCTTGCCCACATTACCACAAAATAGGGCAGCTGGGGTTATTAATGTAAGCCCTGTAAGTCAAAAGGAGTCGTCAGGACTTTCTACATACACTACATAAAAAACCAAGTTCCTACAACGGATAAACAACAAGACATAGGTAATGTAGATAAGAAATGAAAGCAAATGGGAGACTACAGTAGTATATCAATAATAACCGAAAGCACAAAATAAAAAAAAACATTTGCAAATAAGTGTTAAAGAAAAGATAAGTCCAGAAAGCTTTAATTGTGAGATGGTTATGTACAAAAATGCAGCTACAATGTAAATTGGCACTACGATAAATTTGAAGATATCCCAGGAAGGCAAATGAGCCCTTATTATGAATATGGTGGATTCATAACAGGGAGATACCAGGGTCTGAGTTAACCATTGTGGACAGCATGTCCATGTCAAGAATAAAACCATTATGAGTACCAGTCCCTGGAATGGGAACAAACAGGCCAGAAAATACAAGTCGATTTGCAATGTTCCATTTTCAGGGACAAATTCGCTGACATTTACTATCTGCTCTGATCAGGCAGAAAATGTCACCGGGGGAACCTACAGTGGGGCAGAGTGGGGAGATTTTAGGAATTGATGGCCTGGCTGTTGAAAGCGCTGCAATTTTTCCCAGCGAAGTGGCAATAGGTCGCGCTAGGAGGGGCTGATGCAATGCTCTCCGTATCAGCCCCTTTTGCTGCAGTGGTTTTAACAGGGCCAGATCAGCACACATGCCATGAGTTCCGGCCCAGTATTACCCAATGCAAGAACATCAGGCAACTTGTAATCTGGCAAAGCAGTACCTTCCAGGAACACTGCTCAACTAGACTCGTAGAGAGGAGAGCAACAGATGTCAGATTCCACAATTCCTATTAAGGCACAAAACAGACCTGCTGACATTCCCCCACTGTGTGCAGGGATGAACATCTCACTGTGACGATGTGAACGTTTCGGTGAAAAGCGCACCCACTCTGGCAGTTCTGGAGATGGGAGTTCATCACCGCTTGGCGTGTACTTCTGTGCCTGAAAAATAAGAATATCCATTAGCAGAAAAAGAAAAATGTTTATGCATACTTTATCAATTGAATGATTTTTGGAAAAACTAAAATCCAGGAAATCATGACTGAACTAACAAAATGTTAAAAAATGAAGGACAACAAAATGGAAAGCTATATGGTCAACACTGATATTTTGTGTTGGTAACTGATTTTACTTAGGATTTTGTGCTGCTTGATTGCATATTTCAATATTGGGGTTACCATCGGCCTTCTGGTTCAGCTCTTAAACCCCCATTTATATTCATTATTCACAGTGATGTTGGTATGTCGGCTTTGGCTACCTTTCCTTAACAACTGTTTCAGAATTGGAGGCAGCAGAAATGTACGCACAGAAAAAGCTTCTAATTTTTCACATACTGGGGATCGGAGCCCACCTATAGGGAAAGTCTTATCCCTGAATCCAACTGACTCTTCCCACCATGTGGCCACATGTTTCTACGAAAATCCACGACTAAAGCACAGAATATAATCTAATGATTGGGTCTGTAGTATTCTCAAGGATGGGGAGTAAGGACACAGACAACCAAAATCCGCTTGAAGGTACTTTTACTTACCTTTTATCCAAGTGAGGTCCAACTGAAAGGTCTTGCCGAATTTCTAGAGCAAAACCTACCGCTTGCAAGACATTGCAGCAGGAGAGCATAAATGCCAAACAAGGATTTGTGGACTGGTTATTCAGATGCGTGTAACTGGTATACGTCCTGGATAACACACTGATGATGAATTTTCACTGAAGTGAGCCTGTTTGCGGCAACTTTGAACCCTTCAAATTACATAGGATTATGAAATGTTGGGAACAGCCATTACAACGTGGGTTTTACCACGCATTGCTTTTACATCGCATGAGTTACAACGTATGCGATGTTACAACGCGTGGTAAAACCATGCATACCATTGCATCGCATGCGCTTTTACAACGCGTGCGATATAATGTGTAATGGTGGCGGCGGGGGCGGCTATTCACGTCGTTGAGAGGAAACTTAGGCTGTTTCCTCACAACGACGTGAAGCAAGCAGGAAGGAGGAAGCAGGATCCGATGGCGACGCAGGATAGGAGAGAGGTAAGGGGATTTGTGCATGGGGTGGGGGTTACTTTTGTAGGGTTTAGGGTAGTTTAAAAGTAGTGTGGTAATGTTTGTGTTGTGTGTGTGTTTCTTAAAAACGTTTTAGTGTGTGTTGTGGTGTTGTCATGTTTGTTTAGTGTAGTGTATTGGGGAGGGTAGTGTTTATGTAGTGTAGTGATTTAGGTTTAGGGTAGTGTAGTGTTTTAGTGTTTGTTTATTGTAGTGTATAAGGGTTAAGGGTAGTGTAGGGGTGGGAGTAGTGTGGGTAGCGTAGTAGTGTTTTAGGGTTTAGTGTAGGGGTGGGAGTAGTGTGGGTAGCGTAGTAGTGTTTTAGGGTTTAGGTTAGTGTAAGGGTTGGAGTAGTGTGGGTAGCGTAGTTGTGTTTTAGGGTAGTGTAGGGGTGGAAGTAGTGTGGGTAGCGTAATAGTGTTTAGGGTAGTGTAGGGGTGGGAGTAGTGTGGGTAGCGTAGTAGTGTTTTAGGGTTTGGGGTAGTGTAGGGGTGGGAGTAGTGTAGGGGTGAGAGTAGTGTGGGTAGTGTTGTAGTGTAGTAGTGTTTTAGGGTTTAGGGTACTGTAAGGGTAGGAGTAGTGTGGGTAGCGGAGTAGTGGTTTAGGGTAGTGTAAGGGTGGGAGTAGTGTGGGTAGCGTAGTGTTTTAGGGTTTAGGGCAGTGTAGGGGTGGGAGTAGTGTGGGTAGCGTAGTAGTGTTTTAGGGTTTAGGGTAGTGTAAGGGTGGGAGTAGTGTGGGTAGCGTAGTAGTGTTTACGGGTTTAGGGTAGTGTAGGGGTGGGAGTAGTGTGGGTAGCGTAGTAGTGTTTTAGGGGTTAGGGTATTAGATTCCTTACCTTAGAATATCCCCAGGCGTCAGACTGGATACGGAAATTTTTGCGTAGCAATACCCCTGCACGTCGTTAGGCGTCGTCTCTGGCTCCGCGTCCGTCGTCTGCGTCGTCTGCGCCGGAATGACGTCGTCAGAGTACTTAGACGCCGCCCATGCGCGCTGACGTCAGTTCTTCGACACAGCTTTTCCGCGCCAGATACGCAGAGCCATGCGAGAACCAACACTGGTGCCATGAAACTAGGGCTCTGAAAGGGGGTGACCTTAACCCTAGGTATCAGTTCGCAGAACGGGGAGGATGGGTGGGGCGGTAAGGAATCTAATACTAACTACTGTTTCTTACAGATACATTGTTACCGAAGGTAAGTAACTTTTTCATCTGAAAGAAACAGGTTAGTATTAGATTCCTTACCTTAGAATAGATACCCCAGCAATACCAACCCCAGTGGTGGGTCTGCGAACCAATACTCACACCAGAAAGTCCTGGAGGACGGAACGGCCAAAGAAGCCATCCCTCCGGACTGGACTATCCAGGCAGCCGTGCCTCGCAAAGGTGTGCAGCGAGGCCCACGTAGCCACCTGGCAAATGTCCTGCAGGGGGACTCCCCGACCCAGGGCAGTAGTAGCCGCCGTGGCCCGAGTGGAATGGGCTTGCAGCCCAACTGGAGGCTCCTTTCTAGCCAAGGAGTAGCACGCCTTGATGCATAGAACGACCCACCGAGAGATGCACCGCCCGTCCTTTCTTCGCACCCATGTAGCCAACAAAGAGTTGGTCATCCACCCGGAACTGGCGTGTGCGATCCATATAAAATGAAAGCGCACGTTTTGGGTCCAGACGATGGAGCCGCTCTTCATCCTTTGAAGGATGCGGAGGCTGGAAGAAGGAGGGCAAAGTGATGGACTGCCCGATGTGGAAAGCAGAGACTACCCTGGGCAGGAAGGATGGTTTTGTACGCAGCACCACTTTGTCCGGATGCACAGACAGGAAAGGGGGTTTGCAAGATAGAGCCTGGAGCTCACTCACCCTCCTGGCAGAGGTGATGGCAACCAGAAAAGCTGTCTTCAAGGTGAGAAGACTGAGAGGACAAGAGTGAAGCGGCTCAAAGGGAGCGCACATCAGGAAAGTAAGAACCAGGTTCAAGTCCCACTGAGGCATTACAAAAGGGACAGGTGGAAACATTTGCGTGATGCCTTTCAGAAAACGAGTTACTATAGGGGACTTGAACAAAGAAGGGTGATCAGGCAGCCTTAGAAAGGCCGAAAGGGCAGAAAGGTAGCCCTTGATAGTGCCCAGAGCAGAGCCCTGCTGGACAAGAGAAAGAAGGAAGAGAAGAACCTCAGAAAGAGGGGCAGAAAGGAGATCCACAGCCTTTGCTGTGCACGATGTCACAACTTTGTTCCGCCGGCAGGCGTATACCGACTTTGTGGAGGGACGCCTGGCTGCCAGAATAACATTACAAACTTAAGGAGGCAAGTCAAATGGCCTCAACTGGCGCCGCTCAATCTCCAAGCATGGAGGTGGAGACTGGACAGGTTTGGGTGGAGGACCGTCCCCTGCTGCTGCGACAGAAGGTCCTCCTGAAGAGGCAGATGAACCGGGGGATCAACTGACATACTGAGTAGCTCGGGATACCAGTACCTTTGTGCCCAGTCCGGAGCCACAAGGATGACTTGGGCCCAGTCGCGCTTGATCTTCTTCAGCATTCTGGGCAGAAGTGGTATAGGCGGAAAAACGTACAACAGACCGCAACTCCACTCGGGACGAAAAGCGTCTCCGAGCGAGTGCCGCCTTGGAAATTCCAACGCGCAGAACTGATGACATTGCGCGTTCTCTTAGGTGCGAATAGATCTAACCAAAGCTCTCCCCACTGCTGAAAGAGGCCTTGCACGTCCGAGGTCAGACGCCATTCGTGATCCATCATGCACTGGCGGCTGAGTTCGTCCGCCCTGGCGTTCAGAGAACCTGCCAGGTGTTGAACCACCAGGGTCACGCCCTGATGTTCCAGCCATTGCCAGAGGCACAGAGCCTCCTGGCAGAGGGTCCGCCACCCCACCCCGCCCTGTTTGTTGCAGTACCACATGGCGGTGGTTTTGTCCGTGAACACCTGAACTACACTCCCCCAGACAGAGGGGAGGAATGCCTTCAGTGCTAGACGAATCGCCCGCAGCTCCAAAAGGTTGATATGGAGCTGGGACTCCGCCAGAGACCAGAGGCCTCTGATCTCTGCCTCTCCCATGTGGCCCCCCCAGCCCTAAAGGGACGCATCCGTCACAACTACGTGCTCCGGTTGGGGAAGGGAGAGGGATCTGCCGCTGACCCAATCGCGGTCCATGAGCCACCACTGCAGCTGTCTCACAGTGCCCTCCGAGATCAGGGCATGGTTGGACAGGTTGCCCTAATGCTGGGCTCACTGAAACTTCAGGTCCCACTGCAGAGCCCGCATCCGCCACTGGGCGTGAAGCACCAGAAGGATGCAGGAGGCCATCAGCCCCAGAAGCCAAAGCGTCAACCTGACGGAGACTCGGAATAAAGGCTGAAAGATCGGAATCAGAGCCTGAATATCACGAACCCGCTGTTCGGGAGGATAAGCCCGAAACTGCGCACAGTCGAGAACCGCCCCGATGAAGGAGCTTCTGAAAGGGGCACAGGTGTGACTTCGGCACATTAATGGAGAACCCCAGCTGGTGCAGGAGGTCTGCCGTCGTCTGGAGGTGGCTGGCGACTGTCTGGGGCGAGCCCGCCTTCAACAACCAGTCGTCGAGGTAGGGGAAGACTGAAACCCCTAACCTGCGCAGATGAGCTGCGACCACCGCCATCACCTTCGTGAACACCTGTGGGGCGCTGGTAAGGCCGAAGGGGAGCGCGGTAAACTGAAAGTGCTCGTGGTCTACCGTGAACCGCAGGTAGCGCCTGTGGCCCGGCAGGAGGGGGATGTGGAAATAAGCATCCTGCAAGTCCAACGCTACCATCCAGTCTCCGGGGTCCAGGGCAGCTAAGACATGAGCCAGTGTCAGCATTTTGAACTTCTCCTTCCGGAGGAAGCCGTTGACGTTCTGCAGATCCAAGATAGGGCGTAGGCCCCCTTTGCCCTTCTTGGGCACCAGAAAGTAGTGGGAGTAACAACCACACCCTACTTCTGGCCCAGGAACGCGCTTGATTGCCCCCTTGGCCAAGAGCCCGTAACTTCCTCCTGCGGAAGTCGCAAGTGATCCCCCGACACGCGGTGGTACTGCGGTGGCATGGCTGGAGGGGTCCCCTCGAAGGGGAGGGAGTAGCCCCTTCGGACGATTTGCAGCACCTGTCCGAGGTGACAGTGCGCCAGTGGAAGTGTTGATGGCGAACCCCTGCCCCACACTGGCGTCACGTGGGCCTGAAAGCATGGACTAGGAGGCTTTAGAGGCAGGTGCTGAGGTGGAAGGTGTGGACTGGCCTCGCCGTTGTCCACGACCGCCGCCTCGGCGGTTCCCACAGCCGCCACCGTGTTGAAAATTAGACTGCAGTGCGTGGCTGGCAGCACGTGTGGGGCGCCCCTTCCTTGGCCACGAAAGGAGCGAAAGACGCCAGTTTGCTGGCGCGGGGCCGAGAGGCCCAAGGACTTGGCCGTAGCCCTAGAGTCCTTAAAGCTCTCAAGCGCATGGTCTGCCTTGTCGCCAAAAAGGCGATGGTCATCAAACGGCATGTCCATGAGAGTATTCTGGCCGAAAAGTTGGCAGCCCTCAACCAGGCGTGGCGACGAATCGCCACAGTCGTTGCCATCGCTCTGCCCACTGAGTCGGTGGTATCCAGCCCACACCAGATGGAAAACCGTGCTGCATCTCGACCCTCCGCAAGGGTGTGGGCGAGTTTAGCCCTGACCTCCGCCGGGCATTCTGGCAGCACGTCCGCGACCGCGTCCCACAGAGAGTGGGTGTAGCGGCCCAAGAGGCATGCGGTGTTGGAAGACCGCAGTCCCAAACTTAGGGAGGAGAATACCTTTTTCCCGTATTGCTCATACCTCTTGGATTCCCGATCGGGTGGAGCCGTCGGGAATGCGGACTGGGAGTTGGACACGACACCTCCCAGTCCGGGCTCTCGGGGGAGGGATGGGTGGACAAGAAACATGGGTCCCCGGAAGCCGGACAGTGGCGCCTGGCCACGTTCCGATCTACAGGCGGACCTGTAGCGGGCCTGAACCAAGTGCCCAAAAGAACGTCTGTCAAGGCCTCATTAAACAGCAGCAGAGGCTCAGCCGAGCTTGACTGCGGTTTAAGGACCTCAGTGAAGAGGTTAGTCCTCACGGCCGCGACGGGGAGCTCAAGGCTCAAGGCTTTGGCCGCCCTCGTCAACATCACACTGAAGGTTGACCCCCTCTTCCGTACCCACGGTAGGAGCGGAGACAAAACCAGTTTCCGGCAAAGTGTCCAGACCACTGGCACCCAAACGTTCACCTGTCCAGTCCTGCTGGGAGTGACAATCACTTGTCAGAGGGTCCTCAGACCCCTCCCAATACGCCTCGTCACCCATCTCCTGATAGTCAGGGTTGTTAAAGGATGGGGCCGGTTCGTTGAAGAAAAAATCTCCCATCGGCGTTGAATACGGCGCCAAGCGGCGCCGCCCCCCCGACACCGGAACTGTAGCGAGGGAGGCATCGGCGGCTGCATCGCCCGAAGGCGGCGCCGGGGGTAACACCCTAAGGACCGGCACCGGTGAGGTCGTCAGGTCAACCGGCGACGATCCGGATCCGGAGGCGGCTCCAGTGGGGCCCTGCTGTGCCAGGCCCGAAGGCGCCGGGGCCGAAGCACCCGCCGGCGTCGAAGCACCCGACCCGCTAGGGCCTCCAGACGGGTCCGCGAGGCCCGAAGGCGCCGCGAAGCCCGTCGGAGAAGAGAGCGACCTCATGGCCATGAGGAAGCGCTCGATCTCCTCCGGAGTCGCGTTCTGCCCAGGGACCGGAGGGTATGAAGCAGGCCGCGACGCCCGCGACTCCGACGGAGCCGCGTGGGCGGTGTCACCCGAACCCCCGGCCGCGTCGTGCGAGCGTCGGGGGGGGGAGTCGGAAGAGCAATGACGCCTCTTCGACTTCTTGTGCTTACCTGACGACTTCGAGCCCAAAGAACGATGGTGAATCCCGGAGCTATGATGGCTCTGACCCCGCGACTGGTCCCTCGACCTTCGACCGGACCGGGACCTCTCGCGGCGCGGGGCCGACTGCCGGAGTTCGAACCGCTTGCGGGACCGCTCCCGCCTAGCTTTCGACGTCAGGGCTCGACAGTCGGGGCAGGCCTTGTCGTCGTGGTCGAAGCAGAGACAGTGAAGGCACCGGCGGTGAGGGTCGGTAACCGACATCAGTAAGTCGCAGTCCTCACAGGGTTTAAATCCAGGCATCCCTACCGGCACCGTTCGAAGTCGAGAGGACTTCGAAAAAAATGATCAAAAGGATCGAAAAAGTTAGTCAAAAATTGACTATGGGTACCACTTTCTCCGGATCAACGCTGCTGGCGCAAAAAAAAAGAAGAACTGACGTCAGCGCGCGGAGGCGGCTTCTAAGTACTCCGACGACGTCATCACGGCGCCGACGACGGACGCGGAGCCGCGGACAATGCCTACCGACACGCATGGGTACTGCTACGCAGAAAAATTTCCGGATCCAGTCTGACGCCTGGGGATATTCCAAGGTAAGGAATCTAATACTAACTTGTTTCTTTCAGATACATTTAAATTATGTGTGCTCAACCTGACTAGTCCCAAGCAAGATCTACCTTCCCGGCAAGGTCTGATGTCATTTCACTGGTCACCGGATACAATTCGGTACCTAGGTCTTAATCTCACCCCCATGCTCGCGTCAGGAACTAGTGCTACTGGCATCACCTCCACAGATCTATCATGATGGATCTTCTGCAATGGAAGTCACTCCACTTCTCTTAGCTGGGCCGGGTGAACATTATAAAAATGTATGTACTCCAGAGCGCCCTGAACCTCTTCCAAACCTTGCCCACCCAGATTCCACAGGATGATGTTCTGTGTTTACAACATATCATCAGTTCCTTTATATGATATGGGAAATGGCCTAGAACAATGTTTCCCAAACTGTGGTCCGCGGACCCCCAGGGGTCCCTGACACATTCCCAGGGGGTCCGCAGGCAGCAGTCTTAAAAGCACTGCAAAGTATCTTTTATAATGTATAATTAGCAGTTTGTTTTCAAAGAACAATTAAAGTGTCGAGATAACGCCAGTGAGTAATGTCCCTGCTGGAGAGAGACAAGAGTTTTGGCCAGTGGCAGCTTTGACTTATCTAATGTAGCACAGAGAGTTAATATGCCTACAGCAAATAAAGTGTACCATTCATTTAAAAAAAGTATTTTATATGCATAGGTCAGTGGGTTACTGCTTTTGTCACAGAGATTATTTTGTTACTGTGCAGTTCATAAGTGACACTCGTAATCTAGCACAGAGACATATAGACTGTCATCAAACAGCTGCAGCAGAAGTGGCGGAGAGTGTTGTTATCCTCCTTGGCTTAACAACACACTCGGCCACTTCAGAAACGCAGGGCTGCACCATATTTACAAGAATATGGTGCAGCCCTGCGTTTGCTCTGCGCTGGCGCTACACTTAACAGCAAAAGATTGTTTATGTACAGGAAGGTCCCCCTTCCTGCACATCAACAATCTTGAAATGTTGTTTTGTCACTTCTATGTGTGCTGCTTAATGCAGCACACATGGAAGTTACAAAAAGTCTTTTTTTTTAAAGATTGTTGATGTGCAGGAAGGGTCACCTTCCTGAACATAAACAATCCAAGGTGTTTTACAAAAACGAGGAGAAATAAAGTATTTCTCCTTGTTTCGCCAAGTTAAGGCCAGATTTTCCCTGGTCCTAATTTTGGCGCTGCCTCCTATTTACGCTGCCCTTGTAAATAGGGGGCAGCGTAAAAATCAATGGGTGTTGCAGGGGAAACGTAAACCGCAACACCCACTGCCCACCCCTTTCACGCTAAGCATTGTGTGAAAGGGGATCTTATTTACAAGGCACCGTTAAGCCACTCACTTTAAGTGGCTAACACTGCCTTGTAAATAAGGTGAAGCCCCTATCGCCACAGTAACGTCGCAAAAAGTGATGTTCCCATAGTGATAGGGGCTTGTAAATATGACCCTTACATCCTTAGTAATTTGAGTATTTGTTTTGTGTGAAAACTTGTGTTCCATTTTTTCGAATTACTGTTTTAACGTTTGAAATTTAAATCCTACAAATTGCTCGGGGTCCCCGGCTTCCAGTGGTGACTCAATGGGAGTCCTCAGGAGTCAAGAGTTTGGGAACCACTGGCCTATAATATCTAATGCCCTAATGATGCAGCCCGAGACAAGGGAGGTGTAGCATGCCCCAATCTCCTTGAATATTACTGGGCTGCCCATTTGTGCTACATCTCTGAGTGGGTGGTGAGAAAAAGAGGAGAAGCACTAGTTCCATATGGATAGAGCAGTGGCTTGCTAACCCCTGTGGGATCTTGCCTGGCTCCCCAAAAACACTTGGCCACCCAGAGCATATATTGCTACCCCCCACCAAGAAAGTGCTCCAAATATGTGATACACTGGCGCTTAAAAATGGACTCACTACCTTTCCCTCTGTCAATATGCCTATAGCCCATAACCACCCTGACTCTGTTCCTGCACTGTCGCCCTTTCCTTTCGCGGCTGGAGCGATGGGGACGGTAGAACACTCAGAGATCCCTTTGTGGGGATTTCCATGAAGTCTTTTGATCAATGCAGGACTAAATACCATCTCCCGGAGGCAGAGAGGCTTCAATACTGTCAACTGTGGCACAACACCCCTTTGGCGGGGCACGCATCTCCGGCCCGTCTCCTCTCTAACCGGATTCCAGGATGGGATACTATAGGAATATCTACATTAGGTGATGTGATGCGCAGGCCCACGCTTAAATCCTTTCAGAGGTTGCAGGAGGAGTTTGACCTACACAAATCCCAGTTCCATAAGTATCTTCAGCTCCGCCATGCCCTGTCCCCCCGATAAAGCACCTTATGTCCTTACCCAAATTCCGCCCACTAGAGGGTAGACTGTTAATGGGGGATCTGGGAGGACACAAAGTCCGCCAACTATATCAGACCCTAACTACGCACTCCAAGACAAACATACACCGTACTCGGGCAGCGTGGGGGGGCCGATTTACTGGCACTCACGGACGATTACTGGACTAAGGCCCTTGCCAGCCCTAGGTATGCCACTTTTGCCTCTAGGTACAGGTTGATTCAGTTTAAGTATCTTCACAGAGTACATTACACCCGCCTTCGGAAGATGGGGGCTATTTAGTCCCCTACCTGCTTCCATTGAAATTCTGACAATGGGTCCTTTCTCCACATGGTCTGGGGCTGCACTGCACTACAACACTTTTGGTCCGGGTGTTGTCCTGTCTTGGGCGAGTGTTGTGCTGGGACCTCCCAGCGGATCCTCGACTAACCCTTCTTCATGGCACGGAAGACATCGGGAGAAACAGATATAAGAGGCACCTTCTATTCCTAGGTCTCACCTTAGCCAAGCGTGACATTGCACATCATTGGAAGTCTTCCTCTCCCCCAGGGGTGGCGGCTTGGAAATCAGCTCTAGATAAATGTATGTCGGCTGAGGTGGCGGTGTTTCAGGCACGGGGTTGCCCGCAGAAACATGGGAAGATCTGGACCAAGTGGGCTAAATTCTGGGATATTGACCTGTCCATCCTTTCACAGTCAGCAAATCCAGACCCTATTGAAAGACTAATCATAGATGACTCCCCAATCTAATGCGCTCATTGGCTGCGGCGGTGGACATATTTTTATTATCGTGTATGTATTTATTGTTCCATGTGGGAAGTGTGGTGCAGGGTAGGGGGAGGGGTGGGATGTTGGATCGAATGTTTTTCAGATCCTCTGGTAAGGTCCTTTCTGGTATCTTTTGTATCTACATTTCGTCAATTGTCTGTATACCGCTTACTGGGGTTCGCCCACAGGGTGTTATAAACTCAATTAAATTTGAAAAAAAATACTGTCAACTGTGGAAGTGGGCACTGCACCCCTCTGTTTATCCTGGGGCTACCCAGCATTATACCCTTTTTGAGCAGCTGGAGCGGACATATGATGGCTCGCATGGACTTACTTCTTGCACATATCACTTATTCCAACACTCCATGCCCCCTCACACTCACGCCCATCAGACTAAATGGCATGGTCCAGGAGGACATCTCGCCCAAACAATGGTAGACACTGTGGCAGGACATATGGAAAACATACTTTAGTATATGCATTAAGCAAACGCCAAACAAACTTATGTTTCAGTGGCACTACACACCAGCATGCCTCTCTACCATACACCCCAACAGTTCCTCTCCTTTCGTGGAGATGGAAACTAGTAACTGGGGATTCTTGCCATATATGGTAGTCCTGCTTTCTTAACACTGGTGGACCACATCAAAGCCATCATAGCGTATCCGCCCCCTACTTCCTACCTCGTGGTTATCCTTGGTATTCAACCCTCTGCATTAGAGGCGAAGACCCATGCTGAATGGCAGCTGATCAGCCAGCTGCTCCTGGCAGAATTAGAATGGAAAAAGACGAACGCCCCACTCTGTAGCCCAGTGGTTCTTTCCCCTGTGGCACATAATGGCAATGGAGCAGCTCTGCCACATTCTGACTAAGACTGAGTCTAGGATCCAATCATTTTTGCGTCCGCTGGTCTAATATCTTACCCATATAGAATTTATATGTTTCAATCGACCGACACTAACGAGCGCTCAAGTACTTTGACTAAACCTTTCACTGAAGCTGCCTGGCTCGCTACTAGCTCATTAGGAGGGACGTACCCTTTGCACTGCACCCTTGGCCCACCACTTTCTCATAACACTCATGTATTTGACCTACGGTTGATGGCGTTGAATGTTTTATGTTTTCTCTCATACGTGCTGCAACACAATGCACTGCGGATGATCTTTTATTATGCTATTTGACCATTAGTGCTGTATATTCTAGGATTGGTGAGCCCTGGGTGTCTGGTCCCTAATCCATGTAGTTTATGGTCTCCTGACATTTTCACATGTATTGGCTGATATGTCGCACTTTGGTTTTCTGCCTTAACATTTTAATAAAGAGGTTTGGAGTAAAATAAAATTTTTAAAGCAAAAAGCATTGCCCATTCTCTCTGGATGGCGAAATCTGCTTTAAAAGTACTGGCATTATTTGCTGCTCAGTGTGGCAAAGAGATTGGTCATGGAATGAGCCCACTGTCGGAATATAACATCCAATTGGTCATGGTGTAGTTCCCACTCGTGGCAGTCTGTGAGGCGGCAACTAAGGGCATCCGCATGATCATTTTAGCGACCTGGCAGGTGATCCACAGTGATAGCCATCTAATGTGCAATGTCCCAGTCCCATAACAATTGATGTTCCTCTGAAAGGTAGGGACCATGTTCCCCTTGTTTGGCTATGTAGGACATAGATGTTGTGTTGTCTCTTCTGATTAGAACTGCTTGACCTGCTATTCTCAGGATGAACGCTTGAAGGTCTAATTGCATGCCACAGAGCATCAGCACATTGATGTTAAGCATTCTTTCTGAAATTGCCTCCCAGTTGAAAGTTATTGCAGGTGAGCCCTACAGCCGCCCATGGATGCATATGTTGTCAGTACAATCCTTCTCGTTATATCTTGGAAAGAGATATTTGTTGGAAAACTCTGCTACAAAAGTGCCTGTACCATGGCATCTAAAGAGCATTCTATTAGCATTCACTGCATGTCCAGTTTTGTAGGCCAGGTATCATCCGCAGTCTGAAAAAAGGAATGAGGGCTATAGAGGATATCATTAGGACTGACAGCAACTTCTACAGTCTTACTGTAACTGTCTGCTTTGCAGACTGACTCTTTTCTGTGGCTTGAGGTTTTATCACTCTCTACGTAGAGGGGAACGCCTTCTCCAATTGCGTGCCGAGTACAACACCCAGGAACTGAATTTTTCATCTTGGGTTCAAGAGAGCATTTTTCCTTCAGGGTGAAACCTTAGTTCTGAAAGAGATTAATGAAGGTGGCCGCAGAAGCCCTTGCGTCTTCCGAAGATGGATCTTTGACAAGCCAGTCATCCAAAAATGGGTACAAATGCTAACCTTGTTGCCTGAGGAAGGCAGCTACTGGAGCAAGGCATGTGGTACAAACCTGAGGTACTGACTTGATTCCAAAGGAAGTGCTTTGAATTGTAAGTCTTTTCCTGCTACTGAAAAGTAGAGGAATAGCCTGTGTTTTCGAAGGATGGGTATATGGAAGTATGAGTCCTGAAGATCTAAAGATGACTTAAAATTGCCTTCCTGGCAAATCAGGACATCCTGCAGTGTAACATTTCAAAAGGATTGCTTTTCAAATACTAGATCAACTGTCTGAGGTCCAACATAGTCCTTTAATCCCCTGTCTTATTTTTTATCAAGAATAATCTAAAATGAAAACCCTGGCCTCTTTGGGATTTTGGGACAGTTTATATCAATCCCTTGAGGAGGAGAGGAATTTGTTGTTGTAGCACCCTCAGAGGGAGGCGAGGTTTCCTTCTTGGGTAGGTATACAGGAGGACTTTGAATACATTTCAAAGTATGGTAAACAATTTGTCTCACCCAGACATCGAAGGCTATTGGCTCCCAAGCAAGGGTAAAAAGGGAAATACTCCCGACAGGCTCTTTAACAGTTTTTCATTGGAGAGCAAATGAGAGGCTCTCCTATTTTATCCTGATGACCTTCAGTATTCCTGCCTTTGATGATGGCTAGAAGCACATGCCTGTATTATAGTTGGATTGTCTTTGGTGATAGTATAGCTGCCTTGATCGCCATACTCGTTGGATCCTCCCCTGTAATTTTCAGATCTTCATGAGCTGGACTGAATCTATGGTATTCAAATTCAAATTTCAAAGCTTTATTCGACATTTGTCATAAAAGCATCCTCCTAACCCTATTACAATAAATACTACAGTTAAAAAATACTTTCTAAAACACACATTAAACATTGACAGTCGAATGCTATACATGTTAAAATACAAAAAGTTTTTCAAAGTTCATAAAAATTATTTTAAAAATGACAATTCATGTAACGGAATGGTTAGATAATAGCAGTCATGTTTCATTTTGTTGTATTTAACATTAAAGTGCGAGTACGGATTGCCCATGCCCAAGCAAGAAATTTTGCTACAGCAACTACAAACGATGTAGAACAATCGGATTCTAGTATCCTGAGGGCTATCGATTGACTACGGGTACCCATGTTTAAGCACACTGGTTTTAACCATTTGCGCCTAGGGCTAATATACAATGGGCAACAGAACAACAAATGGGAAATGTGCTCTATTTGATCCTTACAATAATAACAATGTTCATCCCACAGTGGAGACCAGTGTTTCTTAAATGCATTCACTGGTAATGTTCCTATACGGAATTGGAAGTATAGTTTCCCATCATGTGGTCGTTCAATTACGTCCCAATATGGTTCGCATGACGGATACATTTTTATGTCCAAAAAACGTGTTGACAGTTTTGATCGGGATCCTTTACAAAACATTGTTAAATACACCATCTCCCAATATAGTTCTTTCAGTTTTGCTTTCGAAGGAAAACTAGCCACATCATTAGTGCCCCATAGATGTTCCAATTTTAACTTTACAAGAAGTCCCCGTAGTTCTTTTAGCCATGCAATACAATGAAAACGATCGAACTTAACAACATCTGCCAGGGCTGCAGCATAATGGCTTAGTTCTGGGGTCACCATCAGGCGTCTCCAATATAAAAGAGGCCGTAACCTGGCTATGTCCTCAATATTTTTTCTACCAAGGTCCAGTTTTAGAGGAGTTATGGGTGTGCTTTGGGGGACCATTACAAGCCCTCGCAAAAATCTGTTTTCTGCACGTCCCAGCTCTCCCAAGTTTGAAAACCCCCATAATTCGGATCCATATAAACAGGCACCCAATACTTTCATGTTATAAATTTCAAGTGCACAATTTACCGGCTTAGTTAGCGAGGCTCGATGTTTTAAAGCAACTGCGCCTGCAAGCTGACTAAACTTCAATACTGTTGTGTTAATATGCGATTTCCACTTCATGTTTCCCTGTAGGATGATGCCTAGGTAAGAAAAAGCGTCCACTTTTTCTAAAGGGGTGCCTTTATATTTTATTACGCCTTTGAAAGTGGACTGGTGATTTAGGCACATGAATTTAGTTTTGGTGGTATTCAATTCAAGGCCCCTACTATCACAAAATTCGCCAAAGGCATCAACCACTTTTTGGAGACCGCTCGGCGTGCGTGAAAGTAAAAGCGTATCGTCCGCAAACATCAGGACGGGGACGTGGGAGCCTGCTATAATTGGGGCGTCACTTGGGGATTTCTTTAGGTGTTCAACAATGCCGTTTATATAAATTGAAAATAGTGTTGGCGCTAGGACACACCCTTGCCTTACTCCTCGTTCTACTGGAAAGGGGTCTGTTACTTCTCCCTGCTTGCCCCACCTGATTTTAGCAAAATTGTTTTCGTGGAGGCGGACTAGGAGAGTAAGGAGTTCCTGGCTTAAACCTACATCAGCCAGGGTCTGCCACAGTTTTTCTCTAGGGACCAGGTCGAAGGCTGCTTTTAAGTCCACAAAAACGGCATACAATGACCCCTTCTTTAGTGTGACATTTCTCCAATAGATAGTTATGAAATAAAGGACTTGGTCTACACTACTAGTTAGGGGGCGAAACCCTGCCTGGTAGGGTGACAGTATGTTCTTTTTGTCAATCCATTGTTGCAATTTATTCTGGACTAGGCGCCCCATCAGTTTTTGGGCTGTGTCAATAAGACTGATGGGTCTGTAGTTTTTAGCTAGAGTTTTGTCGCCTTTTTTAAATATAGGGATAATTTCTGCTCCCTTCCATGAAGCAGGTACTTCCCCTCCCATCGCCACAGCATTAGCCAACATTTTAAAGTAAGTACACCAGGAATTCCGGTCCGATAAAAATATATCAGCCGGGATTCCATCCATGCCCGGTGCTTTTCCCCCCGCTACACAATCTAATGCTTTACTAACATCCTTTTCATTAAATATTTGGTTTTTGAAAAAGACGGGTGGGGGGGGTTGGTCAGAGATGTAGGCTGGATTTCGGGCATACTGTGGTTGGAAAAACTCGGTTCATTTATTTTTAGAAACGTAATTTTGAGGCTGGGCAGCTATCCCTCCCGTCTCCCATTTTACTGAGGCCCAAAATCGCTTGGAATCCTTGGCAGCACAGGCCTCCTTCAGTTCATACCAGCATTCCTCATCCCAGCGTTTCCTGGCCTGTTTTTGGGTCTGTCTATAATGGTCTCTAGCCCTCCTAACTGCTATGGCATTGCCTGTTCTCAATTCTGTACGTAAGTTGAGTCGTGCCAACCTACAACTCTTGTCATACCATCCTTGTCTTAATTGATCTTTTTTTATTTTATTTGGATCTGCTGTTTTAATGAAGAAGCTTTGGATTTTGCAAAAGAGGTTTTCATGGGCCTCCATCATGTAGTCTTGGAAGTTAGGCTTCCCACAATGGGACTTAATGTTGTTTACTTCATCAACTACTAATTTTTTAAGGACCTCTAATCTTGATACGTCTTCTGATAGCATTCTCCATTTCAAATGGCGTTGGTTATTCGAGCATGCAACATCTTGCGTCACCATTTCATTTTTATTGGGGTGCTCCGTAGCTTCTTTATAGGAGTAAAGGGTCAGGCATAAAGGGTTGTGATCACTTTCTAGTCTCTCTTCCACAACCATATCTAACATTTTATTCCAAGCCCTTACATCCAATAATAGATAATCAATTCTGCTAGCTGCTCGGCCATTATCAAATGTGTTATTCCCTATTAAATCAGAGGGCGAGCGCCCGTTTACCGCTCTCAATCCTCTTGCTAGACAGAGACTCTTTAACTGGATTGCCACTGCACTCCATTTCTTAATAACAGGCACCTCCAATTGGGGTATTCCCCACTTGGCATCCTCCTCCTCTGCCAAGATCCTATCCTCTTAACCCAAGGGTTCGAAAGTGGCATTAAAATCCCCGCCCACTACTACGTGGGATTTTGGTGTTAACATTTCAATATTCTGCTCTAGAGTCGTTACAACCTCTGAGGATTTGCCACTGCCCACTCCCCTGGCATAAACATCTAACAGGACAAATTCTTGGCCATTTTCCCAACTGATGTTAAGTGCTATAATATCATTAGATGGTACAGATCTTTGTTTTATAGAACAATTCAGTGACTGGCATATCCAAATAACAAGCCTCCAGAGGGGCGTCCTAATCGATTTCTAGTTGCTGGCATATAAAAGTTTAAATACCCCTGTCGAAAGGTTGGGGTCAGTGACCAAGTTTCTTGCAGCATAATGATGTCATATTGATCAATGAAATCAACCCATTCCGGTGTAGTTATCTTGTTTGCTATGCCTGCTATATTCCAAGAGACAAGAGACAATAGTGATGCCTCTTGTTGTTGCAATGTCTGACCCTTCTCAACATTATTTACAAGTACTTCATATTCTGCAGTTACTATTTCTCCATCCGTCAGATTTGTTTTGCTCTCTTTCGCCTCTCTAACTCTGTTTAAGCCCTCTATGTCTTTCTTTGGTTCTCCAGAAGCGAAGGTTTGAGATTCCCTTGGGCCTATTATCTGCTTGCCTGTTATGTGCTTGTTCAAGAGTATGCATGTCACGTTTTCTGCCCTTGCGTTCTTTTGAATCATCTGCCTTTTGGGAGAGGCTGGTTCACATCTTGCGAGTCAATCGCATTCGTTTAAATCGGATAAAGCCGAGTAACGATTTTCCAAATTTAGCCCCCAGTCACAGATGGGGCCACCCCTAGCCCTTCTATTTCCCACTACTGACCACTTGGTCCTTAATATGCTTGGCTTTGCCACAAGTCCTCTTCTGCTGTAAAAAAAGTCCAGCGTAAGTGGAATTATTTCGGCTGTTCTGTGTTGTGGAGGGAAGATATTAAGCAGAATGTCCGGTAATACATCAGGACCCTTAAAGTTTAATACCACGCAATCACCTGCAAATTTATTGGCTTTAGTCCCTATCCACTTTACCCGTCTCGCTGTTAGCAAGTCTTCTGTCAGCTTTTCTTTACCCCAGGGAGATATGTGCATGTTATTACTCAACCACTGCAATGCTTTATTTAGTAGAGAATCTGGAGACTCAATCTGGCCTAATTTCAGTGGTGGGACATTGGCAAGCACTAAAATCAGCGGTGAGGCTTCTACAATTAACTCTACAGGGCTTGTTTCTGTATTAAAATCAGAGATTATAACATTCCCTTGGATTAGCGAAGGATCTGAGGCTGTAGGGTTGTTAACGTCATCCATAGGTCTAGTTCTAGTTGGCTGAATGGGCACTGGTATGTCTTCTGCTCCCCCAGGAATGTTCCCCCCTGATATATTTCCCATCACTTGTTTTTCATCAAGTTTACCCATTATTGAATTAGGTATTTCCCCCACACTATCATTTGTTATTTTTAGAAGGGTCTCCAATTTGTTAACTTTGTCGTGAGATGGTCTATTTTAGATATGAGAGGTTTAATTAACCGAGATATCTTAGATTCTAACATACCCATGAGCTTGTTCGATATCATATCATCCCATCCTGTACTGCCATTCCCTTCCTCCCTTATTCCTTCTATAACACTTTTATGTTTATTTTTAGGGGGGGTTGCTGGTTTGTTCCTGCTAGACCGCAATCCTTCTCTTTTAGGGGGAACCTTAGTGGTCCCTCTTACTGCTCTTGGTGAGGGAACGGGCGTTGGTGGGGAGATGCTCTCCTTATCTAACTCTAAATCATTGCAGGACATATTTATCTCATCCACAATTAATAAGTCGGCATTAGTATCTAGTTGTGGAGCGATGGATGCCGTAGAAACATTTAATACTGAACAATCATTATTTTCGTCAGTATGTAGATCTATTACATTTGTTTCATCAGAGTCTGATTGAGTTGAACCTAATTTTTCTATTTGTGCACAAGGTGGAGAGTCACTGAGCCCCAGGGAAGACCTCCGTTCACTGTTGATTTTTGCCACCACCTGGACTAAATAATTGTCCATGGTGTTGGCAGGGGTGATGGGGGTTTTCTGTCTCGACATGTAGGCGCCACTCAAACCTAATACAATATGGCAAGATAGTAAAATATTACCAATAACAGGTTGTTAGGCCTTGGGCCCTTGGGCAGTCAATGGCAACGGGCCAAAAAAGACAAGCAACTCACAGTACTGATGTTGTTAGGGTCCTGGCCCAGTCCAGTCGTGGCCAGTCTTGGACTGTTTTAGACTGTCCGCCCTTTGTCCGGCCTTTGTCTGGGCGTCCCGCTCGCGTCCCGCGACGCGGAGGGCGCCGGCAATTTGAAGCGCCTCCGGGCGCGGTGACCCCAGTAATGTCTTCCGGGTCAAGGGCAGGCTGGGAGGTGTAGTTTCCCTCCGCTCGGCGGCCGCGAGGTAAACTACAGTGGCGGCGGGAGGGAAACCAACTCACAGACAAAGCGCTGCACAGGTTAGCAGGTTCGAGGTGGCAGGTAAGTTATCCCCAGTTCTTGCCAGCAGAGCACCAGCTCCACCGAGGGCGCCGGCAATTTGAAGCGCCTCCGGGCGCGGTGACCCCAGTGATGTCTTCCGGGTCAAGGGCAGGCTGGGAGGTGTAGTTTCCCTCCGCTCGGCGGCCGCGAGGTAAACTACAGCGGCGGCGGGAGGGAAACCAACTCACAGACAATGCGCTGCACAGGTTAGCAGGTTCGAGGTGGCAGGTAAGTTATCCCCAGTTCTTGCCAGCAGAGGTATGGTATTATAAAAGGCCCATTAGCCTTTACTGCGTCGGTGTCAGTCTTGAGACCCTGAAGGGCCTCATCCACATATTTCCCAAACTAGGTAAGACCATCATGAGGCATGTCCAAGATATTTAATTGAACCTCAGGATGGAACTACCTTTATATTCTTAAAACAGCTCCTCCTGAATGCTGTCAAAAACTTGTATTTGAAGTATTTAATTCTGCATCAATTATGGATGCTTGAGTAATATCTCCATCCTTGAGGATAGCTTTAGCAGTTTTCTTTATCTCCTCCTAGATGACGTCCAGCAATGGTGCAATGTCATGCCACATTTGTCGATCATAGTGACCTAAAACAGCAAGAGCGGTGGCTGCTTTAATAGTGGTTGCTGCCTTTGAACAAATTTGCTTACCCAGATTTTCTATACTTCTACTATCTCTATACAGGGGTCCAGAAAATTGCGTAATGTGATTTTTAGATTTCCTCTTAACAGCCAAAAGAATTACAGAGTTTGCCTTCAGGTGGCCAGCGGGGCAAGGTGAGGCTGGATCTGGGGCTGTGTAGTTCTTTTCCAGATGTGGAATCACTGCTTGAACAGTAGCCAATATCTCCATTAAATTTGAACCTTTGATCAGAC
The DNA here is from genome assembly GCF_964263255.1 of Lissotriton vulgaris. Lineage (NCBI taxonomy): Eukaryota > Metazoa > Chordata > Amphibia > Caudata > Salamandridae > Lissotriton > Lissotriton vulgaris. The sequence goes on from NC_141693.1 coordinate 665,918,959, forward strand.
AAAATCCGGAATTGGTATGGATTTTAAGAACTTTGGTGACTGTTCCTTATAGTGATAAAGGAAACATTGCTGCTCCACTGATGACACAGGAAGACTGTATTTCTTGGTGGCCCTTTCTATTAAGGAATGAAACCAGGATATAACATCCAATGAATCCTGTGGATTCATCTTCTTTCAAAGTGAAGAAGTAATCTTGGTCATTAATATATCCATCATCTCCTTTTGAAATTTTCACATCCTCCTTGTCTATATATTTTTTTATATAGCAAACTAGACCCGTATCGGGTTTCAGAGCGCTTTACATGAGCGCCAGTTTTGTTACAGAAGGACACATTCATTTTTGTTAGGCACGGGGAGATTAAGTGATTGGCCAGAATCACAGGATGTTGAGCGTCGTTGCCGAGACTCGAATCTGGTTTCCCAGCTTCGAGGTTGACCGCTCAAGCCGTAAGGCTACATCCTATCCCAATCATCATCTATGTCCTCAGAGGTTGGGGGACAAGAGGCATACAGAATGATCTGGGAGATGGCTCCCTTGGAGTGGAGGAGAGGCTTTAAGGGTTGAGGAAGAGGTGATAATCAGTAGTACGGATACCGCAGGCATTGCAGATTGTGGAGCGGACTCACAGGAAGCTGTACTAATAGCGTTCAGAAAGTGCACATCACTTATTGCAATGTACAGAAAAAAGGCGTAAGTGCCTGCATAATTTCTGGCAATCTATGTAGAAGATCCTTAGGTGCATAATGAAAAATGTCCTAGCTGTCATAACGGGAAGTTTCAATTCTATTAAGGACTAGGAGGCGAGGAATATGCTATCACTTTTTGTTCATTTTAACTGCAGCCATTTCATTATGCTTTAAAAACAACTACAATTCCCATTAACTACAGGGAATTTAATGAAAATCAACCACAGAAAACACTGCAGAGGCAGTCCATTGGTATCCAATCACTAGCCAGTACTCCTATGTAGCCCATCCTCTTGAGAACTTGCAACCTCTTCCGTCAGGCGAGTCAGGGCATAGCTCAGCTCTAGTATATCTTACTTCCCCAAAGCCTGGGATAAAGGGAAATCAATTACCAAAAGCTCCTCACATTTAAGCTTCAGGCGAAATACACAAGCAACCCATTTGCATGTACAATGAGGTAAAGAGTGCATTTTATCAAGAATCAATACCCAACAAGGGATCATTATCGTCAAGACAGAGCAACCCCCAAGAGAATATGGAAAATAACACTTACTAGTCATTGGGGGGGCTGTGGGGGGATATACAACACTAAATATATGTTCCCTGGGAGGGATAATCCTTACCTCCTAGTCCTTAATAGAATTCAAACTTTCTGTTACCATACCTAGGAAATTTTTCCATTCTACGGCAGGACTGGAGGCGAGGATTAAGTTAGTGTACTGTTTGCTCACCACAAGCCTAGCTATATCCAATACAGGCTTGAAATAAAACCTCTTGAACGTAGAGTCAGAGGACAAGTCTGTTGCATTTATAATGTCCTCCAGATGTGCACCTAGACTGAATGGCTTTGAAGCCATCGCTCTTCGTGCCAAAAATCTGTACATCCACCCAGCCTCCTGCATTACCCAATGCCACTTGGGCGAAATTACGCCAACATCTCCTTCTATGCCTTGAGGCACTGCACACCACACAGCTTAGGAACATCTGGGGAAGATGGGTAGTCTATGACCCTGGTATTGGACTGAGTCCTACTGTTAATGGTAAACGAGATCCCCGAAGTAGAGAACAATTGTCCCCTAATGTCCAGAGCCCGCACATCAGAGACGCACATCAGAGACGCGCCTGCAAGACACCAGACACAACAACTTTGCTGACAGTTCTTTCCTTGACAAGAACCTGCTCGGTTGCCATGACAAGAATAGATTGGCACCAGTTTCACATCCCAAAGCTCCAAAATGTCAGTTCCGGCTGGAGTGACAAACTAATAAGACGCAGAAGGAGACAAACAAAAGGATGCTCCCCTACCGGAGAGCTGTCCATAGGCACGTCTTGTAGAAACAGTGGAGCCGAACATATTCATGGAGCAGCATGCCAAACCCTCTTGTGCCAAATGAGCCAGAAAGTTGAGGATCTGTACTGCATCGATGACCACAGGATTATAACCCCATCGCACACACAAAAGACACCATCGCTCCAAAGGCCTAGGGCCAACCATTGACTCCAGAAACCCTCCACCCCATGAGGCACAAGGAGCCTGCCAACACCATTTGACGGGAAAAGGTGTTCCGGGTTAAGCAGTGTTGGAAAGAGGGGAGTTGAATTGGAAAATCCCAAGAAAATTCCAGTAGAACTGGAAAGCAAACTTGAGATTTCCAAATTGGGGTGACCGGGACTACCTTCGCCTGCTGGCATTTGATTTGAGCTGAGGCCCTGGTAATCATGGCAAACAGGGGAAATACGTAACCCACATCCAGTTTCCAAGCCTAGAGGAAGGCATCCAGGGCATACCCCTGAGGGTCCTGTCCCTTTACCTAATAACCGGCGCAACTGAAGGTGCAGCCTGGACACTAACAGGTCCACAGTAAACGGCCCCCACTCCAAATGGTGGAGTCCCAAAAATGACAAGACTGCCAGTCTGCCACACAATTCTCCTGGCCAGAAATGTATTCCACTGTGACTGAGATCTGGTGATCTAGGCAGATTTGCCAAAAGCTGGTCACCATATCAGAGAGTACCCTGACCAAGGACCATTCAGGTGGTTGATGTAGTGAACGGCGGACCTGTTGTCTATTTTGAGAAGAACGCAGGACTAAATCCTGTCCCTAGTCCAGCAGAGAACCGCAAACAGGACGGGCAGGAGTTCCAAACAATTTATATGCAATTTCTGTTCTTGAGGAAACTGCACACTGCCTGTGGAGAATTCTCCACATCAAGCGGCCCAGCCAGACCTGCTGGTGTCGGACATTATAATAAGGGCTGGAGCCGATCCAAAGATTTCTCTCCCATTCAAAGCCTCCATGAGGGACAGCCACCAACGAATTTCCTGTCGTGCCCCGGGGAAAATAGGAGAATCCCTTCTGCAAGTGGGCCGCTTTGAGGCATTGCAGAGCCCAATAATGGAGAGGGCCCAGAACAATGGCCTGAATGGAGGCCTAAATAAGTCCTACCAGGCGGCAAGCTGGCGCAAGGACACATGTCGGTAAAAGAAGGGTCCTCCGGAGCGCAGGACGAATCGTCACCACTCCGCATGAAGAGAGGCTTATTGTGGCCACAGCAGAGTCTATTACACAGCACAAAAAAAAGTAGCTCTCTGAGATGGTACGAGGAGGGATTTCTCTTTGTTGATGACAAACCCCAGACTCAATAAAAGAATAGCTGCATCTGGCAGATGCCTCAACAATCTGTGGTGATCCAGGTCTAAGAAGAGAATGTCATCCAGGTAGAGGATAACGAGCAGGCCCTGCGCCTGTAGGTGCCCAACGACCGGTTTGAGAACCTTTGTGAAGCACCACAGGCAGAGGAAAGGCCAAAGTGCAGAGTGGAAAACTTAAAAGACTGTTGGTGCCAGGGGAACTGGAGGAAATGCCTGTGTGGAGGAAACACTGGGACAGACAGGTAGGCACCTTTCAGGTCCAAACAAACCATCAAGTCGGAGGGGCAAAAAACATTGTGAAGGAAATGGAGTCCCTCGAACTTGAAATGGCAATACACCAGCCACTCACTGAATTCACATAAGTTTATAACTGGCCGCTGTGCCCTGTCAGCTTTGACGACCAAGAAGATGTTGCTGATAATGCAGCGGGGTGCGGGTGGTTGGGAAAATAGCCCCTTTGGCCAGAAGCGCTGTGACCTCTGCATCCACCAGGGCAGCCTTCTGAGTCGAGAATTGGAAGGCTCTTGGGCACACTGCTTGAATGAGGGCACCAAGGAACTCTATTTTACACCCCTGGAAGGTCTGTAGAACCCACACATCTGTTGTGATCTGTTTCTAGACCTGGATAAAATTCGCCAGGCGGCTCTCTACTTTTGGAAGGGTGAACACTCACCGGAATTGGCACCTTGGTCGAAGCTTCTGGATCCGCATCCTCTGAACAGTCTTCTCCTGGTCAGGTAAAAGATGCCGAACTAGGACTGATCCAGGTAATTTTCTCTTCTGGAGCCTTGCCCTCTAGGTCGTTATTGTGAGGACTGGCCGTAGGAGCGGCCTCTGCCTCAACCCTGCCTCTCTTTCCCCCGAAAAACCAGAGTGGAGAAAACTCTTTTAATGGAGGACTGGGCCTTGTCCAAAGACGTGAACGTATTCACAAACTTTCCCAATTGTTTGATAACGGGTTAACTAAGGAGTCCCCCTTGGGTCACAGCTCCAGACTTCGAAACTGCCAGATCACCAAGCTTCAGATCCACCTTTATGAGTTAGGAGCAACGGCGCACCAGGGACAGCGCACAGTTCGCATGGCCCAGAACTATGATTGTGTGCTGTCCTCAGACGGACAGGACCTTCTGGGAAATCAAGGCACCCAAAGCATTGGCGTGCTCGGCCATGTCAAAGATCTTGGTGAGAGGGCCAAGAGAATAAAGCAGCTTATTCTGGCACACTCGCCAAGAGCTGTCAATACACTTTTTGGGGTCCTTCATGAACTTGGCCAAGAAGGTGGCCATCCTAGGATCTAGCTTCTGGGTAAGAGTCACCTTCCCGTCCAAAGAGGGGCGAGGACACTCCACCCTCAAACAATTAAGAGCCTCTTTGCCCATACGGGCCCTGATTCTTGCTGCTACGTACTTGGTTACTTTCATGCAGGGAGCCCACTCAGAGGAGTGCAGATGCAGTATCTAGTCAGAATCAAGTAAGTCAGTGCCATCATCAAGCAGGGGGGTATCAGCCCAAAGAACCGGTATTGTGGGGAGGGGCACCAGGGTCTTGAGGGGCCCGCAACATCATCGGAGTCCCCCTGTCCATCATCATCAAGGGGATCAGGAGAGGCCTGGGGGGTGGTGGGTGAATCTTGGGTCAGTTGGATCCACATTGGGGGGTAAGAGTTTTTGGGTTGCACCAAGAAAGCCTCTCTAAGGCGCTCAAATGAGTCGTAATCCACCGACTCGTGAGGTGGTTTCGCTGGGACTGGGTCCTGTGGCTCTGGGGGAGGAGGAGGGTAGGGATGGGGAAGTATGGGCAGCAGACAGCTTTCCGCAAGCGCACGCTATCGGATTTAACAAATGTTGTTCCATGGGCGCCATGGTATCCTCAACAGCCCTATATATAGAGGTATCTACAGCCTGATAAAACTTATCATTCCACGGAAGGGCACTTAGAGCATCTCCCTCTCCCAGCATATCCTCTGAGATCTCCATGGCAAGCCAGTGGAAGAATACAGGTAATCAAGCGCAGTAGCTACTGCAGAGGACCCCGAAATCCCTGAAGGAGTGTTGTCCCAGCGCCTTATGATGGACAAAGGCAGGGCAGAAGTGCTGCAGATTTCTTTAGGGCTTGGTGTCAGCCGCAGTTAGCAGTGGGCATAGCCTCACAATCAGACCGATCACAGCCCAGGGAGACACACTCCCCCTGGTGCTACAATCTTAGTTAGTGGGGATCCCTGCCTGGGAGCATGTCCCTGAACGGCTTGAAAAGTTAACACTGACCCCTTGGGGCGATTTACACACACACTCAGACCCTTGACGGGAGCCAGAAGAGCTGGAAATGCAGGTCGCAGCCTGTACCGACCCCGATGCTCGGGCGTCACTCTCCAGGAGGGCATGGCTCGGAGGAGACAACTCAGGGACACAGGTGCACGACCCAGATCCCGTTCCTGAGGCGATTCCGAAGTCGTGTGCCATGACTATAGAGTTGTGCTAGTGCAGAAGGAGCCCCCTAGTGGGTGGAAGACCACACTGCAGAACGAGCCACACCAATGAAAAACACTGCCGCGAAGGAGAGCTTAGCCGTACCATGGCAGGCATGCTCTTACAATGCAATCCAATGCAAGCTATCATCATCAATGAAATAAGATACGCAGATCTACTAAAATAAGGCCTAGGCACACAGGCAACAAGAAAATGGAGACTTAGCTTGGCTGCAAGCAGCGAAGAAAGAGGGTGTGAGGCTGCAAGTGGATAGGCTTCAAAGGAGTACTGGCTCGTGATTCGATACCGATTAACTATCTCTGCAGTGTTGTCTGTTGTCGATTTTCACTAAATTCCCTGTGGTTGATGGGAATTGTAGTTGTTGTTAAAGCATAATGAAATGGCTGCTATTAAAATAAACGCAGATAGTGATAGCATAATCCTCGCATCCAGTCCTGCCATAGAATTAATAAGGAACATAATCTTGAAGGTAACCATATTCATGAATGGGTTTGTCCTCATCCATTCAATCTTCAAACTCCGGGGACGTAACATACATCCAAATTTAATGGAGTGTATGCAGTCTGTGATGCCAAGTAGCTGGCATCCTCTTCCGGCTCCCCCTCTAGTGTCTGGGATATAGAGATGTGGAGACTCTTAATGGAGAAAAACAGGTTTAGCAAATACTGTTCAACATAGACGGTGTTGTTGAGGACTAGACAGCAAATGCCTCACTGTTGACATTATCATCAAAGCTGTTAAGTGATGACGACGTTGGTAGTGAAGACCTACACGGTGCTGCCATCTACTGTCTCGAAGCCAACAAGGTCTTTTTAGGTCGAGCCTGAGTCAGCAAGCATGCGCTGCTCTGCGCGACATGTTGTAGTGGAATAGAGAAGAGAAGCCCTGCCCACTCTCTGTCCATATTTTTCATTGGCTTGTGTCATTGTCCTCCGTAAATGTTTGCTTGCCAGTTATTATTAGGATTATTAGTCCCTCCCTGGTACCGCCTTGTCTGCATTTGTAACGTTCCATGGAGACTGGCCCTTTTACTTCGGATGCAACACAGTAGGTCTGATTTAGTCAGTAAGCACTCTTTTCTTTAATGGGCATGAAGCGCTTTCTTCGCCATGCCGGCCTTCACTTTCAAGCCGCCCCGGACAATGGCGGCCACTTTTTTTTAAGTGAAATAGGTCAAGCATTTACAAGAGTTTGAGCTATTGCCATTGTAAATGGCAATAGCTTAAACTCTCATAAATGCGAGATCAATTGCATTCCAAATGCTTGTCTATATTTAGCATGATGTAGGTTGAATTTTCCTCCCCTTGTTTACAAAGCAAAAATGCACCATCTGGCACAGATAGAAATGTCAGCTTCTAGAACAGTAATGGGAAAACGCCCTGAACAATGAATGTGGTGATGTCGAAAATATTATCAGGCTTGGAGTCTACTAAAATAGCAATGGGCTATCGGTTATACCACAATATCTTAACAAAAGGAAAATAAAACGAATATATTAACAAGGTAGATCGCTATGTTTTATAATGGTGATATTTGAGAAGCATTTCAAGGATTTAGGAGGCAGCCTGTGAATCGGCCCCATCGGCCCCCTCCCAGAGAGATACACCCAAAGCAGCAGGGATCGTCAGAACAAGGGTGAGGGGGTAGTGGGGGCTCTAATAGCCATACAGGGGAAGCCCCTGTAGATTATGGAGAGAAGTGGTTGATAGCCGCTCAGTAAAGTTTTTTGCTGTCAAGAAACAAAGCTCTACAGTGCACAATGGGAGTTTGCTTCTTGAAAACAAGATATTTCCAAACACGCAGGGAGCTTTCTAGATGCACAATGTGCTCGTGGTAAGCGCTCACCCGAAGCAACATCACATGAGTCACAAGTAGAGAAAATGAGCAATGGCCGCTTGCATTAAATAAGGCAGGCCAACCATCACTTTGACTTGATGGACCTATGATGATTGTGCCTTCCGGTCAAATCTTTATACAAGCGGCGCCAGTGGGGTCCTCGTCGGTGTGAACCTAGCACTTCCATCTCTAAACAGAGTTGGGGAACTGGAAGTTGGACATTCTCTTGTTGTGTGCCAAACTATAAATGACCCCCACTGCCTAGCTCAGCCGTCAGTCGTGGAACATTGAGACCAGAGTTACAGTCACAGCTTCTAAACTCAACCAACATTGAACAATTCAAAAAGCAATACATTTACAGTAGACCAAGAGGACTTGGTGGACATGTGCTAAGCGACCGCCGACAGGTGCACCTATGGTTGTCAGAGTTGGTGTCAGAGCCAGGGAAGCAGTTGGAGACCATGCGTGGGGGGGTGGGAGACCGGGAAAGGGGAAGGAGGGGCCAGGGGGAGTTTGGGGTTGGGGTAGGGGTTACAGGGGGTAAGTTTTCATTTCTGCATCATTTTGATTGAAATTTGCTTAATTGAAAAATATGATTGTGCATTGTCTGAAATGGCGCTAATGTCCTGCGGATCCCTCTGGTTTGCAGAGGCCTGCATATTGTCAACAATCTTCAATAAAATCTGTTTTAAAAAAGCAATACATCATCTCCCTGTTGAATTATCAGGGCTAAATGGGAGGTCCTAGACATATAACGACTTAAAGCATTATCATGATATATCAAGCATTTGCAATGCAATGGGTCTCACATTTGTAAGAGTTTAAGCTACTGGCATTGTAAATCACAATGCCTTTTATTTATCTGTTTAAAAAACAACACATAAATAAAAGGTATTGCCATTTACAATGCAAATAGCTAAAACTCTCCCAAATGCATTGCATTGCAAATGCTTGTTTTTTTAAAGTTGTCAGGGGAGTGTTTTCTGAGGATTATATCTTTTTAGCAGACAGTTCGCTACCATTGATATGACATGTGTGTGCAGTCTTTTGAGCAGAGAATTTTTTCCTCTGGAAAGTGTTCCTGCATCAGTTGAGGCTGCAAGCGCTGTGCCAAATGAATCCAATGCAGGGAACTGTGCAAGTTTTCTTTTTTGCGCTTCTTTGGTGAAAGTGCTTGATTTGGCACTTTTCGTAAAATCTTCCCTTGAAGAGGGGGCAACCCTCTGAAGAGGGAAATTCTCTTAATCCAACTAATACAATGCCACCTTCCCTCTCTGTCTTTAAGAAACTTAGAAGTTAAGGTTTTAAAATGTCAGAGTGAAGCCTTATGAAAAGGTTAAAGGTAATAATGACACTGGCCCAGAAATTGGCAAATTTGCCCAGAACACGGCAAATGTCCTTAAAATCAACCCTGAGTTCTGTAGAAGCTACATATAAGGCTTGCTCAATTTTAGGGTAGATCAGTAAAGCAACAATTTTGAATGCACTGTAAGGTTAGAGCACAGCTCTGCCTGGGGACTCACCACACACACTGTGCTGCCTCAAATCTACACTACGGTGAAATTTAGGGGGAGTAGGAAAGTTGGTGCTTCTTTATCATTCATTGAAGTTTGGGTTGTATCAAATTAGGTGGATGTGCACTAAACAAACATTTTTGTTCAGCCTGTGACCATTTTGAAAATGTTTCCTAATGTTTTAACTTACAGGTGATTTCAAGCCTGAAGAGGGGGAATGATTTGAGCGTGTGAACATTTGAAAGATCCAGTGTTGGAGAAGAGAAAACTAACTGCTAAGTGGTTAGCCTAAGGACATTTATAGGCATGCCAGTATCAAGATCGAAGTTGTCAATAAGAGATGAAGCAAATTGACTTTTCAGTGAGGAGGCTAATGAACAATATGTTGCACCAGGTTGAAACTTTGACAAGATTCAACTAATTGTGTGGCTGCATAATCAGATAATTCATCCATTTGTAGATTAGAGTCACCCAAAAGCGTAACAAGTCAAGACATTAAGGATAGATAAAATCATGTAGATTATGGACAAAGTTGGTAGTGCAGAGTGGAGGATGACAAACAACTAAACCTTTAACGTATATTTGGTTTGACAAGCCATCTGCTTTAGAAGTGAGAGTTCAGGCAAGAGAAGGGAAGGGAAGAGCAGCATTAAGAATTTGAGGGGGCACATCAGTGAGACTTGGCAAATTATGGTGAGAGCTCAAAGGCAGAATTTCTGCTGAGACATTTACTTACCTGAAAGGTGTAATTACTGGTGTGTTCCTCCCTAGGAGTTCTTTGCTGTAAGTACACATAATGCACAAGTTACTACTTGTGTAACGATATATCTGTAAGAGACATTAGTTAGTGATAGATTCCTTACCTTAGAATATCCCCAGGCGTCAGACTGGATCCGGAAACTTTTGCGTAGCAATACCCCTGCGCGCCGGTAGGCGTCGGCTGCGGCTCCGCGTCCGTCGTCGGCGTCGTGAGCGCCGGGATGACGTCGTCGGAGTACTTAGACGGCGCCCATGTGCGCTGACGTCAGTTCTGATAACACAGCTTTTCCGCGCCAGATACGCAGAGCCATGATAGAACTAACACTGGTGCCATGAAACTAGGGCCCTGAAAGGGGATGACCTTAACCCTAGATATCGGTTCGCAGAACGGGGAGGATGGGTTGGTCGGTAAGGAATCTATCACTAACTAATGTCTCTTACAGATATATCGTTACACAAGTAGTAACTTGTGCATCTGAAAGAGACACGTTAGTGATAGATTCCTTACCTTAGAATAGATACCCCAGCAATACCAACCCCGGTGGTGGGTCTGCGAACCAATATCACACCAGAAAGTCCAGGAGGACGGAACGGCCAAAGAAGCCATCCCTCCGGACTTGACTGTCCAGGCAGTAGTGTCTTGCGAACGTGTGCAGCGAGGCCCACGTAGCTGCCTGGCAGATGTCCTGCAGGGGGACACCGCGGCCCAGGGCAGTTGTCGTTGCCGTGGCCCGAGTGGAGTGAGCCCGCAATCCAGCTGGGGGCTCCTTCCTCGCCATGGAGTAACATGCTTGGATACACAAGATGATCCACCTAGAGATGGTCCTCTTGTGCACAGCCTTTCCCTTCTTCGCGCCCACGTAACCAACGAAGAGTTGGTCATCCACCCGGAATTGGCGTGTGCGATCTAGGTAGTAGGAGAGCGCACGTTTTGGATCCAGACGGTGGAGCCTCTCCTCCTCTTTCGAGGGATGCGGAGGCGGAAAGAAGGTGGGCAAAGTGATGGACTGCCCGATGTGGAAGGCCGTGACAACCTTGGGCAGAAAGGAAGGTCGTGTACGTAACACCACCTTATCAGGATGAACAGACAGGAAAGGTGGAGAAGAAGAAAGAGCCTGGAGCTCACTCACCCTCCTGGCAGAGGTGATGGCAACCAGGAAGGCCGTCTTTAGAGTAAGGAGACGAAGAGGGCAGTTATGAAGCGGCTCAAAGGGAGCACACATCAGATAGGTGAGAACCAGATTCAAGTCCCACTGGGGCATCACGAAGGGAACAGGAGGGAACATGTGCGTGATGCCCTTCAGAAATCTACTCACAATAGGGGACTTGAATAAAGAAGGCTGATCTGGTAGCCTCAGGAAGGCTGATAGAGCAGAAAGGTACCCTTTAAGAGTGCCCAGAGCAGAGCCCTGCTGGGCAAGGGAAAGAAGAAAGAGCAGCACTTCCGACAGGGGGGCAGAGAGAGGATCCACAGCCTTTGCTGTGCACCATGCCACAAATCTGTTCCACCGGCAGGCGTATACTGACTTCGTGGAGGGACGCCTGGCTGCCAGAATGATATCACAGACTTCGGGAGGCAAGTCAAATGGCCTCAACTGCCGCCGCTCAATCTCCAAGCTTGTAGGTGGAGACTGGACAGGTTCGGGTGCAGGACCGTCCCCTGCTGCTGCGACAGAAGGTCCTCCCGAAGAGGCAGACGAATCGGGGGATCGACTGACGCACAAGTTACTACTTGTGTAACGATATATCTGTAAGAGACATTAGTTAGTGATAGATGCCTTACCTTAGAATATCCCCAGGCGTCAGACTGGATCCGGAAACTTTTGCGTAGCAATACCCCTGCGCGCCGGTAGGCGTCGTCTGCGGCTCCGCGTCCGTCGTCGGCGTCGTGAGCGCCGGGATGACGTCGTCGGAGTACTTAGACGGCGCCCATGCGCGCTGACGTCAGTTCTGATAACACAGCTTTTCCGCGCCAGATACGCAGAGCCATGATAGAACTAACACTGGTGCCATGAAACTAGGGCCCTGAAAGGGGATGACCTTAACCCTAGATATCGGTTCGCAGAACGGGGAGGATGGGTGGGTCGGTAAGGAATCTATCACTAACTAATGTCTCTTACAGATATATCGTTACACAAGTAGTAACTTGTGCATCTGAAAGAGACACGTTAGTGATAGATTCCTTACCTTAGAATAGATACCCCAGCAATACCAACCCCGGTGGTGGGTCTGCGAACCAATATCACACCAGAAAGTCCTGGAGGACGGAACGGCCAAAGAAGCCATCCCTCCGGACTTGACTGTCCAGGCAGTAGTGTCTTGCGAACGTGTGCAGCGAGGCCCACGTAGCTGCCTGGCAGATGTCCTGCAGGGGGACACCGCGGCCCAGGGCAGTTGTCGTTGCCGTGGCCCGAGTGGAGTGAGCCCGCAATCCAGCTGGGGGCTCCTTCCTCGCCATGGAGTAACATGCTTGGATACACAAGATGATCCACCTAGAGATGGTCCTCTTGTGCACAGCCTTTCCCTTCTTCGCGCCCACGTAACCAACGAAGAGTTGGTCATCCACCCGGAATTGGCGTGTGCGATCTAGGTAGTAGGAGAGCGCACGTTTTGGATCCAGACGGTGGAGCCTCTCCTCCTCTTTCGAGGGATGCGGAGGCGGAAAGAAGGTGGGCAAAGTGATGGACTGCCCGATGTGGAAGGCCGTGACAACCTTGGGCAGAAAGGAAGGTCGTGTACGTAACACCACCTTATCAGGATGAACAGACAGGAAAGGTGGAGAAGAAGAAAGAGCCTGGAGCTCACTCACCCTCCTGGCAGAGGTGATGGCAACCAGGAAGGCCGTCTTTAGAGTAAGGAGACGAAGAGGGCAGTTATGAAGCGGCTCAAAGGGAGCACACATCAGATAGGTGAGAACCAGATTCAAGTCCCACTGGGGCATCACGAAGGGAACAGGAGGGAACATGTGCGTGATGCCCTTCAGAAATCTACTCACAATAGGGGACTTGAATAAAGAAGGCTGATCTGGTAGCCTCAGGAAGGCTGATAGAGCAGAAAGGTACCCTTTAAGAGTGCCCAGAGCAGAGCCCTGCTGGGCAAGGGAAAGAAGAAAGAGCAGCACTTCCGACAGGGGGGCAGAGAGAGGATCCACAGCCTTTGCTGTGCACCATGCCACAAATCTGTTCCACCGGCAGGCGTATACCGACTTCGTGGAGGGACGCCTGGCTGCCAGAATGATATCACAGACTTCGGGAGGCAAGTCAAATGGCCTCAACTGCCGCCGCTCAATCTCCAAGCTTGTAGGTGGAGACTGGACAGGTTCGGGTGCAGGACCGTCCCCTGCTGCTGCGACAGAAGGTCCTCCCGAAGAGGCAGACGAATCGGGGGATCGACTGACATGCTGAGTAGCTCGGGATACCAGTATCTTCGTGCCCAGTCCGGAGCCACAAGGACGACCTGTGCCCGGTCGCGCCTGATCTTCTTCAGCACTCTGGGCAGAAGTGGTATAGGCGGAAAGGCGTACAACAGACCGCAGCTCCACTCGCGACGAAAAGCGTCTCCGAGCGAGTGCCGCCTTGGAAATTCCAACGCGCAGAACTGCTGACATTGCGCGTTCTCTTCTGTGGCGAATAGATCTAACCAAGGCTCTCCCCACTGTCGAAAGAGACCTTGCGCCACGTCCGAGTTCAGACGCCATTCGTGATCCATCATGCACCGGCGGCTGAGTTCGTCCGCCCTGGCATTCAGAGAGCCTGCCAGGTGTTGAACCACCAGGGTCACGCCCTGATGTTCCAGCCACTGCCAGAGGCGCAGAGCCTCCTGGCAGAGGGTCCACGACCCCACACCGCCCTGTTTGTTGCAGTACCACATGGCGGTGGTGTTGTCGGTGAACACTTGCACTACGCTCCCCCTGACAGAGGGGAGGAATGCCTTCAGTGCAAGACGAATCGCCCGCAGCTCCAGAAGGTTGATGTGGAGCCGGGACTCCGCCGGAGACCAGAGGCCTCTGATCTCCGCCTCTCCCATGTGGCCTCCCCAGCCCTGGAGGGACGCGTCCGTCACAACTACGTGCTTCGGCTGGGGTAGGGAGAGGGGTCTGCCACTGACCCAGTCGCGGTCCGTGAGCCACCACTGCAGTTGCTTCGCAGTGCCCTCTGAGATCAGGACATGATCGGACAGGTTGCCATGATGCTGGGCCCACTGAAACTTCAGGTCCCACTGCAGAGCCCGCATCCGCCACCTGGCGTGACGCACCAGAAGGATGCAGGAGGCCATCAGCCCCAGAAGCCGCAGCGTCAACCTGACCGAGACCCGGGATAACGGCCTGAAGACAGGAATCAGAGCCTGAGTATCCCGAACCCGCTGTTCGGGTGGGTAAACCCGAAACTGCGCCGAGTCGAGAACCGCTCCGATGAAGAGGAGCTTTTGAGAGGGACACAGGTGTGACTTCGACACATTGATGGAGAACCCCAGCAAGTGCAGGAGGTCGGTCGTAGTCTGGAGGTGGCTGACGACTGTCTGGGGCGAGCCCGCCTTCAACAACCAGTCGTCGAGGTAGGGGAAGACTGATACCCCCTGCCTGCGCAGATGGGCTGCGACCACCGCCATCACCTTCGTGAACACCCGTTGGGCGCTGGCAAGGCCGAAGGGGAGCAAGGTAAACTGAAAGTGCTCTTGGCCTACCATGAACCGTAGGTAACGCCGGTGGGCCGGCAGGACGGGGATGTGGAAATAGGCGTCCTGCAAGTCCAACGCTACCATCCAGTCTCCTGGGTCCAGGGCAGCCAGGACCTGAGCCAAAGTGAGCATCTTGAACTTCTCCGTTCGGAGGAAGCCGTTGACGTTCCGCAGATCCAAGATAGGGCGTAGGCCCCCTTTGCCCTTCTTGGGTACCAGAAAGTAGTGGGAGTAACAACCACGTCCTACTTCTGGCCCAGGAACGCGCTCGATGGCCCTCTTGGCCAAGAGGGCCGAAACCTCCTCTTGCAGAAGTTGCAAGTGATCCCCCGACACACGGTGGTATTGAGGTGGCATGGATGGAGGGGATGACTCGAAGGGGAGTGAGAAGCCCCT
This sequence comes from Lissotriton vulgaris, assembly GCF_964263255.1. Classification (NCBI taxonomy): domain Eukaryota; kingdom Metazoa; phylum Chordata; class Amphibia; order Caudata; family Salamandridae; genus Lissotriton; species Lissotriton vulgaris. The sequence continues at coordinate 665,933,967 of NC_141693.1, forward strand.
TCGGACAATCTGCAGCACCCACCTGTCCGAAGTGACTGTATGCCAGTGGGAGAGGTGATGGCGAACCCTGCCTCCCACAGGCGTCACATGGGCCTGAAAACTCGGAAGGTTTTGAGGCAGGGGCTGCTGAGGGAGGTGTGGACTGGCCTCGCCGCTGGCCCCGACCACCGCCACGGCGGTTCCCACGTCCGCCACCGCGTTGCTGAACATTCTGCGGCGCGTGGCTGACGGTCCGTGGTGGGGCGCCCCTTCCGTGGCCACGATAGGAGCGAAAGGCACCCGATTGCTGGCGTGGGGCCGTAAGGCCCAAGGACTTGGCCGTGGCCCTGGAGTCCTTGAAACGTTCCAGCGCATGGTCTGCCTTGTCGCCGAAGAGGCGACGGCCATCAAACGGCATGTCCAGGAGGGTGGCCTGGACATCGGCCGAGAAGTTGGCGGACCTCAACCAGGCGTGGCGTCGAACCGCCACCGTCGTTGCCATCGCCCTGCCCAGTGAGTCCGTTGTATCCAGCCCACACCGGATAGAAAAGCGTGCCGCATCTCGGCCGTCCGCAAGGGTTTGGCTGAGTTTAGCCCTGACCTCCTCAGGGCATTGTGGCAGCACCTCCGCAACCGTGTCCCACAGAGTGTGGGTGTAGCGGCCCAAGAGACAGTTGGTGTTCACAGACCGTAGCCCTAGGCTCACAGACGAGAAGACCTTCTTCCCGAACTGCTCATATCTCTTGGATTCCCTGTCGGGCGGGGCCGACGGGAATGCGGTTTGGGAGTTAGAGGCCTGGATGACCAGGCTCTCGGGGGTGGGATGGGTGGACAAAAAGCATGGGTCGCCCGGTGCCGGGCGGTAGCGTCTGGCCACGTTCCTGTCCACAGGGGGGCCTGTGGCGGGCTTGGACCAAGTGCCCAGAAGAACGTCACACAAGGCCTCATTGAACGGCAGGAGGGGCTCCGCGGAGCCGGACTGCGGTTTGAGGACCTCGGTGAGGAGATTAGTCCTCACGGCCGCGACGGGGAGCTGAAGGCTCAGGGCCTTAGCTGCCTTCGTCAACACTACGCTGTAAGCAGAACCCGCCTCCGAAGCCACAGTCGGGGGCGACGTAAATCCAGTGTCTGGCGAGGTGTCAATACCACTGGCCTCCCCAAGCTCATATGTACAGTCCTGGTTTAACTGGCAATCACGTGCCAGAGGGTCCTCGGACCCCTCCCACTGCTCCTCGTCACCTGGCTCCTGGAGACCAGGATCAACAGCCAGGGCCTCCTCGTGGAGATAGAATTCTCCAAAGGCCGTCGGAATCGGCGCCCAGCGGCGCCCTTCCGACTCCTGAGTAGGACCGTAGGAAACATTGGGGGCGGCAACCACATCGGCTGCCGGGGACGACACCTGAAGGGACGGCGCCGGTGAGGTCGTAAGGTCGACCGGCGAGGTCCCGGATCCGGAGCCGGATCCAGCGAGGTCGCGCGGCGCCGGGACCGAAGTCGCCAGCGGCGCCGGGGCCGAAGCACCAGACGTCGTCGGGGCCGAAGCGCCCGACCCGGAAGGACCTCCAGACGGAGCCGATCGGCCCGAAGGCGCCACGGGAACCGACTGAGGAGGGAGGGCCCTCATGGCCATGAGGTACCTCTCGACCTCCTCCTGCGACGCGCCGTGCCCAGGGACCCGAAGGTGTGGGGCAGGCGGCGACGCTTGCGACTCCCGCGGAGCCGCGTGGGCAGTGTCGCCCGAGTCCCCGGCCGCATCGAGCGAGCGTCGGGGCGGGTCGGAGGACCGATGGTGTCGCTCCGACCTCTCATGCCTCTTACCTGAGGACTTGGAACCAGACGATCGGTGGTCACTTCCGGAACGTCGATGACTCCGACCTCGCGACCTGTCCCTCGACCTCCCGTGGGACCGGGACCGGGACCTGGAGCGGCGCGGGGCCGAGTGCCTCAGCTCGAGACGCTTGCGGGACCGCTCCCGCCTAGCCTTCGACGTCAGGGCCCGGCAGTCGGCGCAGGTTCGATCGTCGTGGTCGAGGCCTAAGCACTTCAGGCACCGGCGATGGGGGTCCGTGACCGACATGAGTCGGCCGCACTTCGAACAAGGCTTGAACCCGGGCATCCCTGGCACCGATAGTCGAGACAGTCGACTAAAGAGAAGATCAAAAAAGGATCAAAATTTTTCAGTCAAAAAGTGACTGGGGGTAGAGCTTCTTCCGGATCTGCGCTAGCTGGCGCGGAAAAAAGAAAAACTGACGTCAGCGCGCATGGGCGCCGTCTAAGTACTCCGACGACGTCATCCCGGCGCTCACGACGCTGACGACTGACGCGGAGCCGCAGACGACGCCTACCGGCGCGCAGGGGTATTGCTACGCAAAAGTTTCCGGATCCAGTCTGACGCCTGGGGATATTCTAAGGTAAGGAATCTATCACTAACGTGTCTCTTTCAGATAGAGAAACTTACCTTTAATGGGGTAGCATCCACTGCTCGACTAATCTGTGGCTGGTTGAGGACAAGTTTGTCTTTGGAGCACTGTTTATGTACCTGCTACATATGTCTGCCTCACAGCACAAGCATATAAGGCAGAAGAGGCAAGTCAACAGTAAATCATCAAGATAAAAAAGAAATAGAGTGGGCCAACATGAAACAGACCAGCACCAACCAATGCCTGCACACAAGTAAAAACTCCTTTCTAATCTTGGCTGTCGGGTAAAGGAGTGGAGGAATAAACATGTAAGCAAACATTTTAAAAGGTAACACTGTGATGGTGGTAATTAAACATAATGAGTTATAACAAATGCAAGGTAGTGGGTCCGGGCAACCCAGAAATACAAGGAACTAAGAGGAGCATCGTCAAATCAAATAATGCATAAGTTCCTATATACAATTGCAACTAAAATGCAGTTACTCAACTAAAAGTAATCAGGAGTGTACGCGCCACTGGACCATAGAAATAGGGCATAGGAGCAAAGGTGGTGGGGTTGACCGCCCACAGAACACACCAACAACATTCAAATTAAAGATTTCGCTTTGGCCTTCATAAAGTCAGGACACTCCCTGTCCACAAGTGGAAACTCCTTTCTACACATTGCTATGGGGAAAAATGTTATGAAGGAATAAACCCAAACCAATAATAAATATGCCACAGTGTGATGGTAGTAATTAAAATTGGGATTTTATACTAATAATTGGTGGGGCTTAGCAACCTGGGAATACAGGAACTAAAAATGAGATTTTCAGTTCAAATACTCCAGGATACTGCATAAAATAAAACCTTACGAAGAGCACACTTCTTGAAAAGTTACCTGCACAGATTTGGCGCTGATGGTAGTAGGAATTATTTTATGCCTTGAGGGAGCCGAAATGGGGCGAGGCCTCTTCACTTCTGGTTCCTCTATCATTTGAAAGCCATGGTCTTCCTCCTGGTAATAGTGTCCTGTGCTTCTACAGCGACCCCGGTGGGCTGAATCCTGTTCAAGTGCCAAAGAGAAGGGGGTTTGTGCTGCAGTTGGGCTGGTAGGGGGAGAGCCACTGGTCACAGTAGAATCAGAAGCAGAACTAACCTGCTGCTTATGCTTGAACTTAATTGAGTCACTTCTTTTAGGAGGGGTTGGGGGAGTGGATGCCCTGTCTACTTTAGAAGTTTGTGGGGAGTGGCTCAGCATCTGATTGGGTAATAAATTGTCCATTTTAAGATTATGTGGTCGTTTGAATGTGTCCGGATCAAATATGGATTTTCTTTGAACAGGCTTTTTGTAAACTGAGAATTTTTCAGTTTCCACTGAAGAAGCATTCACCATTACTTTTGGCCATGTACCTCCATTGTGTTTCGATCCGTGTACCTTACCCAACGAGGTTTCCACAACAATGCACTCTGTGTTGTCATATGGCAACCTTCTAGTGTCCATATCAACCACAGTGTACCCATGTTCTTCATAAATATCTGTACCATAAGAGCTGAGGCTGTGTTCTGAATTGCTGTGGTAACTGTGCAATGAGGTTCCGTGTGGGTCCACAGCCAAACTAGAGAAACCCTTGGAGTTGAAATATATATCATTTGTATGATCACTCTCCACTTTCTTGATATCTGTTCGGAAGAGATCAGTCTGGGTCGAGCTGTTATGCTTCAAGTTGATTTTATTTTGTGCATGAACATCACATGAATGGACTCTGCAGTTTGAGTTTTTTTCCCTATCCTTGAAATTTTCAAATAGGTTTTGACCACTCCACGAGGAACACTGCGGAAACACCTACATGAGACAGAAAAAGAAGGTAAGAATGCTCAGCCAGTTTAAGTAATATTATGTCTTTTTTTCAAAAGCATGCTAACAATTTTAAGAAGCAAACCCCTTTGGTAGCGTCCCTCTACTAAAGACCCTGAGGAGATAAGACTCCTTGTTAGCAGTCTCTTTAATTGAAATTATTCCACCATTTAATGTACTGTAAAGGTTTATGATTTGTCACTTCTCTTTACCTCACATTCTAGATGAGAGTTCATCTAAAATTAGCATTCTCGTGACTAAAGAATTAATTTTTACAACACATTTGTATCTTAGGAAGGAGAAAGAGAAAAATGAATAAGATCCCAAAAAGAGAAGATGAAAAGACAATTTACATGGTGAAACGGGGAAAAACATATAGTAAACAAATGCTCTTTATTTTGTTATAATTTCAATGTATATTGACTAAGGAAATCTCTTAGCTGAAGCACTGTATATTGCTTCTTTTTTTACTACACATTTCCATCTCTTCAATTATCTTTTGATAAACCCATGTTTGAACCTCCATAACCAAGCTCTATAACTACCCCTCTTCAAACTTGTCACATTCAAGGAAAACAGCGGGGTATTTATAGTCTCTGATGGAATTAAATCTATCTGTCTCCTCAACTTCCTCAGCAGCCTATAAAGAAGCTCTTTTTCAGTTTTCCCACAGATTAATAAAGTATTCCCTAGCTTTAAAGTAACTGTCCATTCTCCCACTAAACTGCCTATTCCTATATTTATAGACATTTGTTACGAGTAATATGAATCACAGCTGATAGTTTAAGTGTAATGCTGCAGTTCTGCAGCAAACAGGTGTTACTACAACCCATTTTAATGACACCCAATGTACCCTTTTTGGAGAGATGAATCGAAGGTTTGGCCCTTATAGGTGCTTGTACTTGTGACATTCAGGTTACATACTGATGTCTTAGGCAAGTGCTTAACTGTCTGAGCAATTTTGCTAGCGAGAAACTACAGAATTGATTTATCAAGGTATGTCACAAAAAATGTAGAATGGAACCCTCACCACAGTCATTTCAAAGATACCTCCGAAGGGCCTTGGCTTTTATTTTCATTTTTACTTACCTTCATGAGGGACAGACTGAGGGAATCCCGACAGTTTCTTAACAAAGCTTCACACTCAGTTAGTGATTTATTATCTAGTGCAATTCCATTGATCTGAAGGGAAAGGACATTACAAAAATTAAACTTTTAAATACTTCTCACTGAAAGATTATTTTTAAAGTAATATCTGTTACTGGCTCTGTATAGATTAGTGCTTAGACAGGTACAGAGAGAACATTTTTATGCAGCAATCATTCATGCTTACTCATTTTACCGTAAACTGCAGTTGGAAGGACTCTACAGTGCTTTTGAATCATAACTGATGCAATATACAGTCAATAGGTAATGCTGAGCAGGAACTGAACCATTGGAGTCAATGGGGTAACCCTATGTCCCTCAGAACCTGGGTATCAGTGAAAATGTCTACAATTGGTTCCATCAGGAAGAACAATTGCATGGTACATGTAGAACATTAGTCCATAAGTACAAAGTCTAATATATTCTTTTATAGACTTTGAATGGAACACACAAACAAAGATAATTCTTAATTCAACCGTAATATTTACTCATTCATATATGGCTGACACATCTTATCAATATCAACACAAAAGTAACATATAGATAAAGTGATTGGGGTGAGCAAAGTGATATGAGCGACAATGTGATGGTATATGTAATGTGTATAAGACATACAAATGTATATACAAAAATGTAAAACAATCAAGAATTGTCCCTTCAAGTTTTTAAAATATTTTCAGCGACCCCTTTTTATCTACATCTCCGATGGGGCTGGGAAAATTGATGCACATGAATTGAAATGACCGTCGAAGATTCGACCCTGAAGTACGCGTGAATGAGAGTGCGTCATGGCGGATCTTCCTTCTGACTAAAAACAGCTGTGGGCAGCCAAAACCAAGAATTGGTAAATGCTCCAACACATCAAAAAATGTATTAATGGTGGATGGCTTGAGCCCAAAAAATCATGAATCAGGTACCCACGGTGGAAACCTGTGGTGATTATTTCATAAAGGTTCCAGAAACGCAAATATAGGGGCGGTGGTGTACGACTTACCACTCTAAAAGTCAAGGCAATAGTCCACCTTTCAGGTTGGAATCTTGTCTGAAGTACGGTATCAGAGACAAGGAGATCTTAATGGGCCACTTTCTAGTTGGGATCTTGCATCCAAGAAGCACAATGAATGTGCAGCCTGCTCAGTGCGGAAAAGGCGGAACTGGAAGCTGGGGGGTTCAGGCCCAAAAAAGGACAGTGTGTGTCAGTTGCAAGATGGTATGGATTAAAGGATGGCATCCAATATAAGTGATGTAAGCACTTGTCTCTTGTTTGACCTACCAGCAGCTTTAGATATAAATAGACCAGTTGCGGACTAGCAGCCTCTGCCATTGACTGGATCCGGTCCTTAACAGACTAGTTAGACAGCTGTTTGGTTTATTTTAGAGTAGAGTGAAGACATGGAATGGAAGAGAGTAAGGAAGGGGATTGCCACATAGATCCTTCTTGTCAATTGGTTTTTCATATATGTTGCGTCTTCTGGTACCTTCTTTTATTTTTATATGTATCCTCTCGATTACATCAAAATGTTTTCAACACCACATCCAGATTTCAGCAATACATGATGATAGACTGAATTTAAAGCAACTAGCTAAAGATTACAATGGAAGAAACAAATCAAGAATGCAGAAGACTGTGATGAGTATTGGCTTTTGTCACAGTGACTGGGCATATACCCCCGAGAAATAATAAAATATAAGTGTTACAGAATGGAAATGACGCACTACATGCTGAGTAAAATTAAAGTCTCCATTAAGTGAATTAAAGTCTTTATTAGGTGCATGTAACAACCACCAGGACAGAGGCCCCTGGATTAACCGGCATAAACATTCAGCAAACAATAAGTAAATGGCACATTCCAAGTCTAAATTTTATATGCATATTTTAACCACTTATTGCTGCTAGTTTACTCTATTGCCACCTCTCAATTCGCTGCTCTTTGTATTTTGCATTGCTGCTGCACAATCAATTATTGCCACGTTTTAACGGAGACACCGACTTTCACTCTGAGTCGGGTGTCCTTTGGGGGTATTCTTACCTTTGCGCTGCCACTTCTCCGACTCTCCTCGGTCCCCGCAGCTTTCATAGCTGATTCAGGGGAGGGAGTCTCAATCACCCAAAATACTCACTTCCTATAGGACACTAGACCGCCGCCAATTTAGCAAGTTGCCATTCTAGTGTTCTGCTTCAGCACCTCCCGCGTTAGGATTTAAACCGGGATGGCGCCGACGAGCTTTTAACAGGTATAGGTTGCGTTTGGCAGGAGCACCAGCCAGTACTTTAATTATTTCAACTATTTTAACCACTTACTGCTGCTGGTTTACTCTATTTTACTCTATTGCCACCTCTCACTTCGCTGCTCTTTGTATTTTGCATTGCTGCTGCACAATCAATTATTGCCCTTTTCTAATTGAGACACAGACTTTCAGTCTGAGTCGGATGTCCTTTGGGGAGTATTCTTACCTTTGCACTGCCACTTCTCCGATTCTCCTCAGTTCCCTGCAGCTTCCATAGCTGATTGAGGGGAAGGAGTCTCAATCACCCAGAATACTCATTTCCCATAGGACGCTAGACCGCTGCCATTTTAGGAAGTTGCCATTCTAGTGTCCTGCTTCAGCACCTCCCAGGTTAGGATTTAAACCAGAATGGCGCAGACACGCAGTGGACGAGCGCAGCAGGCGCACCTAAGGTAAGCCCGTCTGCAACCGGCCAGGACCAGGGGCCAGGAACCATGCTCAAATTGAACGGGCTCCTGCCAATTTGATGGTATACTCAAATAAGTAACTTGAAGCCCTTAAGGGAGCTACTCACCCTTCCTGTCTGCACTCCCTGGTTGCCAATGGTTCTCTGAATTGCCACATTTGCGGCTTTATGACAGAGAAATTGGCCCAACTAACAAATTATACAGGGCTGGGGAAAGGTTACACAAAACACTGGAAGATGGGGCTTATCAACTGTAGATCCCTCCCAAAACACTCAGAGATCAAGATATTGCCCCTAAGAGCTTGCATGTTCTTCCCACTAGCATAGAGCAGGCCGCAACTCCCCCTCCTCCAACCATGGTTTCGTTTCCCAAACTAAGCAAAGAAAAGACTGGCTTCCCTTCTTCAGAACATCAAATCTGGGTATCCCATAGACCCAGCTCCGCCTTATATTCTTGCCCAGGGGGGAAACTGTGTTCAAAACCAACTCACCAGCCTTATCTCTCTATCTTTTGAAACCAAGAAAGTACCTAAAGAGTGGAAGCATGCCATTGTAAAAGCATTGTTCTCAACTAGACCCCGTGGTTATGGCAAACTACCGCCCGATCTCATTACTGCCCATCTTGGGAAACATCGCAGAGAAACATGTGAAAAGTGCTATTTCACAGTTCCAGGATGACAATGGCATTCTACACAAGACCCAGATGGACTTTCGGCCAGAGCATAGTACGGAGTCAGCTCTACTCTGTGTCACAGAAAAATGTAAATGTATTCTAGACCAAGGAGGAGCAACTGCCTCGTACTATTAGACCTTAGCGCGACCTTTGACACAGTAGACCACACAATCCTTGTAAATATGCTCAAAACAGTTGGGATTAGAGGTACAGCCAACAAATGGGTGGCCTAGTTTCTGAGCGACAGATCCTTTCAGTGTATGGAGGCTAGCATTCTGTCAGACACTTTTTCAGCCCCTTGGGGAGTTCCTCAAGGATCCTCCTTGAGTCCAACCCTCTTTAATGTTTTTTATGTTTATATGAACCCGCAGGCTCACATAGTACAAGAGTTTGGACTCTCCATTGTATCATATGCCGATGACACGCAGTTAGTGATGTCAATTACGGACTCCCATAACTCCAACCATGGACAAATTGGAACCTGGATGGCGGATTGCAGTCTTAAGCTAAACGGGGAAAAAACTAGCTTATGATCATGGCCAGCAATTTTAACCCTCGCTTAGAGATCCTCTGGGCAGCAAACTGAAGCCCACCGCCCACCTTGAAAATGCTCCATAAAAATCCTGGGGATGTGGCTTGATCAGAATTTAACTATGGAGATAATACAAAAAACATGCGTTGGTATCTTCCCGATGCTTATGAAAATTCTTGGCCTTCTACCAGAGAACTCAAGAAGGACAGTGGTACAAGCCCTGGTGGTCTTGAGACTTGATTATGGAAACTCCCTATACCTTGGATCACCTAAATATGTCACCGATAGGTTACAGGTTGTACAGAACACAGCATCGAGACTACTTCTTAATATACCTAGGAATCAGTCAGCTAGAGCAGCATTGAAAGAGCTACAATGGTTACCAGTCCAGACCAGGATTAAGTTCAAATCTCTCTGATTAGCACATAGAGCCATGTATGGGAGAGTTCCAGCCATGCTACAAACCCTGATCTCCCCCTACTTACCCCGCCGCTGTCCAGATCAGGCTTGAATTTTTTATGACCACATATAAGAATAAACAGGTCAAGGTGGGGAGGAAGATCGTTTGCAAATCTGGTGCCCAAACTCTGGAATAGTATGGATCCAGAGTTGCGACTGACTGATAATGAACAGTCCTTTAGAAAGAAACTCAAGACCTGGCTGTTCCCCTAAACGCCCACTCCAGACAGCTGTCCTTACCTGTTATAGCATTGGGATGCCCGCGGGTAGCCATGCGCTCTATAAATCCCTAAACCTAACCCTAAGAGAGGCTTTGGACTCAACTCTTTGACCCCCCTAATGCATATTCACATAAAATACCAGAACCCAACAAATGGAACAAAACAAACAAAAAGAAAATAGGAATAATGTCGAGTCCATCCACCAAACTAAGACCATGATGACATGGCTATATTTTATATGCCCACTCCGGAAGACAAATGATTATATGATAATATCTTGCAATTTCCTGGATACAGTAACTTCATTTGTGACATATATTGCATTTTATTGTATGGTTAATAAAAACCTTTACAAAAGATTAAAGAAAGGTGAACAACATGCAGATAAAACCAAGAATTTATATCACAAGTGCCTATTGCCCTAGTTCTTGTAGGTCTTCCTGCGTCTGGTGCAATAAAAAGTTTATCAATGAACAAAATAGGCGGCCACGGGCCTAGTGCAGGACAGGGCGTAAAAAGTGACTCGCTAGGGTGACGTGATTCTTTAAATAATTAAAAGCAATAGAAAAAGTTCTTTAAAATGAGTTAGGGCAGCAGACAAGGCACCAAGGAGGACCGGCTTGACAATGATGCTCAAAGTAATATGCAAATGTTGCATAACACAGTACTTAAAGTGCGATAATCTGCTGAGCTGTGGCGGAAGGCAGGCGGTTTCTTTTGCTCAAAGTGTGCCTTGTGCAGCCCAAGAAGTAAAGTGTGATGCATCTCAAGAAAAGTGGCAAGGTCAGCTGCCTTGTTTGTACAGATGGTTATGGCAGCCGGCGCGGAGGGTGAACTATTTGATGTTTGAGAGGAAGATAGTTCAGTGTTAGTACAGTTGGCTGAGTCCAGTTTACTTGCTGCAGTTCGAAGAAGTTTGACCGTTTTAATGTTTAGTGATGTATTTGCTGGGTTTAGGCTAGCGATCACTGCCTGCAGGCATGTACGCATGCCTAGCTGGATGAAGTCAACTCGTAGAAGAGTTCTCCATTGCGCCAGGAGTTGACGACAGCTGTATAGGATGTGGCTTAGGGTTTCTTTACCTTTTCCGCATAGGCGGCAGCTAATGTGGTGGGTAGCTAGACCGCGTCAGGGCCAGGAAGTGGGCATGGAAGTTCCACTTGCCCATTTTCAATGCCACAAGCCCAAGTTTGATCTATATAGGGTAGGTGCAGATGATGTAGCACTGCTGCTTGGGTTGGGAATATGAGTTTATGACTGACCACGCATGAGAGCGCTTGCACAGGGTTGTCATGTATTCTAATTTTTACAGTTTATTCGACTATTTGGGCTGCTAAACTCTTAAAGACCTGTTGTGAGAGGTGTTTGTTCCAAGATTCAGAAAGACAGAATTCAGACAGTTTGGCCTTGAGGTGTTGTTTGTATGCAAATGACCTTGAGTCACAATGCTCACGTTCACGCCAGATTAGGCCATGCTTGGTGTTAGGTGGTGCCTGTCTGTGCCTGTGGCAGAAGTTGAGGAAGCAGCTGTCTCTGACCCAGTGCTGTCTTGTGATGTTGAACTCATGTCTCACTTGCGCCAGTGATGCTATTTTAGGGAGACGCAGAGTGGATTTGCATATTTTGGTGACCAGTTTGTCTACGGGTCCCTGCTTTCTTGGATGACTTTGCTCCCGTATGTTAGAGTTGGTGTGATTTTAGCTTTTATCACCTAGAGTGGGGGGTCAAAGCTAGGGCCTTGTAGTTTTGGCACAATAGATGACAGGGTGAAACATTCGGCTAGAGCCCTTGTTCTTTACGGTGGATATGTGAGTGACCATTTGCGGTCTAGCACAAATTTTAAGTATTTGTAGTGCTTACTGTGCTGGAGCCTGGTGCCCTTGAGCAGCCACCGATGAACCTGATGTGGCTTTTGGCTAAATACAACAGTTTTTGTCTTTTCCTGTTTTATTTCCAGCATGTTCTTGCCGGTGTAGTAATTTAAGGGGGTCAAGAGCCGTTGAAGGCCAAGCTCTGTCTGACTGAGAAGCACCAGGTCATCCGCACAGAGCAGATGTGGCAAGCTTTGACCTCCTGGCTAAGGTGGGTGGCAATCTGTTATGTCGAGTTGCTGTGACATGGAAGCTATGTATAAATTAAATAGCAGGAGCGCCAGCCCACAGCCTTGCTTCAGTTCAGAGTTCGTGGGGATCAACCTTGAAATACAGGAGCCGTCTCCTAGTCTGATTCGAACCCATGTGTTGGGGTGTTCTCACTAGGTCATCTGGCAGCCCCCAGTCCTGCAATTTACGTCAAGGATGCCCTTTTGGAATCAGGGCCTAAACAACTAAGAGTAACATTCGCAAGAATGTTCACGACACAAAATAGAACCAATCGATTTTGCCTCCACACACGCTACACATCCAATCAGTACTACAGAAAAAAGTTCTTTGTTCCACCACTTACCCCAAACCTCTCACAGACAGCTGAAACTTCCATTCATTCTTCTTAATGTATATCTATTGGGCAGACACCCTTCCCCTCAAGCGCTGGGATGCTTCCGAGTAGCCATGCGCTATATAAGAACCTTCCAATTCCAATTCCAATTCCAATTCCAATTCCCTCACGTTATCCTCAGGTACAGAAAAAGTTCCCATTCCAGGTGTTAACACCTTAGATCAAAGCCCCCTTCCTCTAAGAATTGTGAAGGGAGACACTTCAGCATCAGTAATATGCTTGGTGTATATAGCCTACAACAACTTCCTCGCCTTTTGAGCACCACCTAGCTTATTAGAGATAGATAATTGCTAATTGTCTTAAATGACTCTGCTGCAGCTGTCAACAAAACCATTACTCCTGGGATGATACAATGAGGCCTTAGTTGTTTGATGGCCCAAATACTCCATGAAACTACCAAACTCACAGTAGATAAACTGGGCTCCATTGTCATAGCAAAGCTCAACAGGAATCCTCTATCTGGGGAACACTTTCCCGAAGCATAATATTCATAACAATGGCATTCTTCACAAACATTCTGTACAATAAGAGTAAGAATTCACAACTATCATAAAATATTTGCACACTCGTTTGGCAGCGAAGACACCTTGCACTAACAGGAATGGGAATAGTAACCTGTGGCTTTGTACTGACAGCCCATGGCACGCATTCACAAATGGAATGTTCAACACACCTGTCTACACTAGGCCACTAGAAACCTTTCCAATACTCTCCATGGTCGTCATGCCTATATGACCCTAAAGTGCCAAACTTAAAAAAGAACAACCATTATGCGACCATGCCTTAAAACCTCTGACAACTCCATCGCGTTATGGTGATAAGGAGCCACATCTTTGTTCAAGACCTTGGCCACAGGTCAACCTTGAGAAACCAACACTTTGACACTAGTTAATACCGTATCACTACTTAAGGTCTCCTTCCAATGTGATTCCAATATAGCACCATTTGTGTAAGATTTCACAGAACACACAATGACATGATTACATGATTCATCATCGCAGGCAAGAAGTACAGTAATTATGCATTTAGCTTTAGTGTAGCAACTCTGGATGCACCTTACAATTCACCATGAAATGCCTGCTTTGGTTATTGGGTTCCTCCTATGAGGTTTATCAAAAGCTACAAAGAGCTGATTAGTTTCGCAGAAGAGCTTAGTTCTCGATATGTAGTACACAAGAGACCATTTGATGGCTAAGTTGTGCAATACCCTTTCTGCTATGGAATCTGGTTGTGGAAAAAGATACAGGTTGCTCAATGGTCTGGTTGAAGTGGAATGGTGAAACCCATTGACAAGAACTCTGGATCATTTCTAAGGACTACTGTGTCTTTGTACATATGAATTCATGTTTGTTGAATAGTGGGAGTATACAACTCAATGATGCATTTGAGCGATGTTACAGCTGCTAAGAAACCACCTTTCAGGAAGGAAACTGTAGGTTGCAAGGGTGGAGGGGTTTAAAAGGACAGAACCATAAGTCTTACAAGACTTGGTTTCACACAGGGGCTGAGGGTGTTACCCTTTTGATCCCTCTTTAAACACATTGATGACAGTCATTTTTTAAGAGCAATCTCCACTCGAGGCCAGAGACACTTGGTGGATATTATCCCTGTTCGCCTGCCTGCCACATTGGAGAGAACGCTGATCTGGGGCTGATATTCGGACCTAACTGTGGGACTGCGAGGACCAGGTTGCTTAGCGCCAGAGTCACCGGGCGCACCTGGGTCCTCTTCCCGCTCCGCCTCCCCATTTAGTTACGCTCATTCACGCGCACGTGGGACGCGCACTGGCGTGCGCCGGGCTAAGCCCGGGCAAAGGGCGGGCCGTCTGAGGCCGCCAGAGGTCTAAGAGGATGGGCCGGGCCCTTTCTATTTAATTTTTGGGTACATTTTGTGGCTTTTAGATATTAGTTTAACCCACCTATACACTGAGTAATATGGCTCTTCGCTCGAGGAAGGGGAGAAATGTAACCCTCTCTACTACTGGTGGAGTAGTTACTGGTACTATGGACCAATTTCTATAACGGGCTACGGTAAGCTTAGAGAAAGAAATAGCCCTGACAGAGAAAGGATTGTCCTTAGATCTAGTGACAGGAAAGCGCTCATCTTTGGGCCCTATTGGGGCAATTGTTTCCCCCGTAACCCGAACACATGATCCAATAGCTGTACAGAGCTCTATATTCTGTCCTTTGTTGGCAGAGCCGAACACAGTAGAAACTCGTGCTATTTTAAATTCCACTATCATTCGTTCAGCTTTCAGTTAAACTCCTAAGTCCCCTTCGCCACATAGACCCTCTATAAAAACCCCAAGCCTGGGACAAACGAAAAGTAATAGACCCATTGCAATACAAAAAAATAGTAAAAGGAAAAGAGGGGGAGGTATTCAGAAGGGGAGCTCAGCTAAAATACCGAAGATATGGCGGCCACTCACCGGAGAGTATTAATTCTGGCGATTTTAACCTCTGGCCGAATGGTTCCCTTGACACAGGTCTGGCCAATATTATCCAATCATGTGAGGGGCTGGGACTGCGTCAACAAGTCTCTGTAGCCACCCACTCAGGGGGACATATGCTGGATCTCGTCTTTGCCGTAGATGAGCAGCTATATATGGGGGATGTTCTCCCGATGGACTGGACTGACCACTTTTTGGTCAAATTCTTTCTAAATATGGCCAGCCGGGACAAAAGGGAAGGCAAGCAGAGGACGAACTTTGTGGGCAGAGACTGGAGGGCCTTGGTACAGATGAAAGGTCTTGTGGAAGTGTTCTTAGTGGAAGTCTGCCTCTTGCCGGAGGCCCAGGTGGATGAGAACTACACCGCTCTCTGTAAAGAGATCACTTTGACCCTGGACTCCCTTGTGCCTCGCAAGTCCTTGGTCCTAGGCCATCTGCCCCCTGGTTTGAGGAGGAGTTGAAAAAACTAAAGCTTGAGTGTAATCGGGCCGATAGAACTTGGGAGGCGGAAATATCTAGTTGAGGATAAAAAAGCTTGGAGAGCAAAGATTGTGGAATATAGAAAGGTCATCAAGAGAGCGAAGGCTGATTTCTTTGCCTCAATGATACTCAGGGCTTCAAATAGCTCTCGCTGTATTTTTAAAATCCTTAACAGCCTGACTAAACCTGAATGCTGTTAAAATGAATTCCTGCCATCCCAGAGGCACTGCGATAGTCTCGCCGACTTTTTCCGTGATAAAGTCGCTAATATCATTGAGGAGTTGGAGAAGACATCCTCTCCGTTGAAAGTAGTGAATGAGCAGCTATCCCTCACTAAAGACATGGGTGAGGTGGCAGAGAGTGACAGTACGGTGGAGGTTGCCCTGGGGGCACTTTCGGAATTTCCCCTTCTACAGATTGAGGATTTTTACAAGTTAGCAGACAGTATCGTGTCTGGCTCCCCCCTGGACCCATTGCCTTGTAAAATTTGGAAGGAGTTCAGGGCAGAACTCTTTCCACTACTGTGTAAGATCTGTAATCAGTCTCTTGGAGATGGGGTGGTGTCAAGCCAATGGAAGCAGGCGTTAGTAACGCCGTTGCTAAAAAAAATGCTCCCTTGATCCAGAATGTCTAAAAAAACTTTAGACCAATATCCCTTCTCCCTTTCCCGGGCCAAAATAGTTGAACGGGTAGTAAGTGGCACACTGTCCGTGCATTTAGAACAGGCTAAACATCTGGAGGAGGAGCAGTTTGGGTTCCGACCGGCTCATGGTACTGAGACTGTATTGGTGACCGTAATGGATGAGCTTCGTGGGCGGGCAGACAGGGGTCAGGCAGCTGTGTTGATTCTGCTGGACCTGTCTGCCGCCTTCGATACGGTCAACCACAACATCCTTCTGAGCCGGTTGAGAGAGGTGGGAGTGACTGGGGTGGCCCTTAGGTGGTTTCACTCTTTTCTCTCAGGGAGACAGCAGGCGGTCTCTCTTCCCCCTTACCAATCTACCTCCACTCAGGTTCTACATGGGGTACCTCAGGGCTCGGCCATCAGCCCCATTCTTTTTAATGTCTACTTGAGACCCTTGCTGGAGATCATCAATTGATATAACATCAAGGTCATCAATTACACTGATGATACGTAACTCATTCTCTCCCTGGAGGGAGAGCAGTCCATCTCAGTAGAAGGGCTCCATTGATGTTTAGAAGACATGTCTCAGTGGTTGAGGGAGAATTCATTACAGTTCAACATAGCCAAAACAGAGCTGATGCATTTTGAGGTGCGCAGGCACTCAGCAGGGCCGCCCAGGAACCTTTGGCCCCCAGAGTTCCCCAATCCTGGCCAGTCGGTCAGGACAGTGCGTAACCTGGGGGTAACATTTGATTGTAACCTCTCCTCGGAGGCACACGTGGCGAAGGAGGTGAGTTGCTGCCTGGCTATTATTCATTCGTTGAGGAAGATCTTTCCTCTTTTACCCCACCAAGCCCGCGTCCTGATAGCACGCAGCACGATTCTTAGTCGGGTGGACTATTGTAATTCCCTGCTCCTTGAATCCCCCACATTCCTTTTAGACAGGTTACAGAGGATGCAATCTGCCACGGCCAAACTGGTACGAGGCTGGCCGAGGAGGTCTTTTGCCTCTGGAGCACTGGCGGAGTTGCACTGGCCCCTGTGAGACAGAGAATTAAATGTAAGTCCCTGTGCCTAGTGTTTAAGGCTCTACATGGGAAAGGACCTGTCTCTTTCCAGCGAAAATTTGAATGGTGCGTTCCTAACAGAATGCTTCGTTCCTCTGGGGGCAAGCTTATAAAAGTCCCCAGTTTCAAAAAAGCTAGAGCAGGGGGTAGATCATTTGGGGTCGCTGCAGCCAGGCTGTGGAATACCCCAACTATTGCACTTAGACAACATGATGATCTTCTTGCTTTCAGAAAGAACTTAAAAACTTGGCTATTCCCTAAGAACTAGGTCTGTGTTCTACGCCTCCTTCCCTGTCGTTATGGTTGTTGTGTTACTAGCGCCAAGATGCCTGTCGGGTGATAGTGCGCTTTAGAAATTCTATAAATAAATAAATAAACTGCCAAATACAGAGTCCCCAGCCTCTCAGTCCATCTACGGGGCTTTTGGCTTTTACTAACCCTGCCCCTGACTGTAGTGTAAATGATGAGTTCTTGGGAAAAATGGAAATACTTGTAAAATCTTTGATGCTGCCCCTACTCGAGCGAAAACGAATGATTAATACCAAACTAGACCAGTTAGAAAATTAGTATTAACTAATTCCAGTACACTGGATAAGCTATCTATAGTAAGGGAGAATACTAAGGCTCCAGTGACTGCTACCCAGATTCAAGGGTCTGGTGGCGGCTCAGGGGCGGCCCAACCTGTTACCATTAATAAGCCTTTAAGTAAAACTCCAGCCCCTATTAATGCTGCCCCCCAGCACTGTCCTAGTATATCTGTCCGTTCCCCAGTGACAACCCAGGCTTTATTAAATAAGCCAGATTCATCACCTAAACAAATGGCACAAGTTTCCAGTAACATGGAGACAAAAACATTATTACTGGACCTGCCACCCGAAGCTAACCCTCTAGTGGTTGTTTTAGCCGGTGTCCCGGTTTTAGAAGAGCAGTCCAAGGAACCTTTTACCTCACTTAAAATTACACAGACCGTTACCCCCCAAATCTCGAGTGAGATTATTATGGTAAGAAGGACTCCATGGCTGGGTAGAACGGTGAAAACAATAAAAGGTGACTGCGTAGTGGTGACCTTTAGAGACCCAAGTTCTGTCACTCTTATATGTGCATGGATTAATCAAGCGTCGGAATCCACTATCCAGTCACTCCCGTTATCTTTCTTTTACCCACCGTATTGTATGGGGGAATCTAAGGGGAGGTCTGACGAATGGACAAGAATAGAAAGGAGGGGAGGGAATAGGGGAATTGGGGCAGACCAGGTCCTATGCAATTCCCAGATACTTTTCATAGCTATAATCGCCACAGCTGCCTAGAGGCAGTAGACTGACTGTCCCTTCCAACTTAGGAACGAGGAAATTGCATACATCAGGTGGAGGGTATAGGAGGGCTTCAAGAACCTGTAGAGTTGTTAATTTGTGATCAACTTAATACCCTACATGATTGCTGCCCTGCGGAGAATAAAGCTGTGGGGTTTCAAGATAATATGGACTACGATGGGATAAATCGCCTGTGTACTCCTACTACACCAGGGAGTGGTAAATTAATTCATAACACAGCGCCAACAAGGCCAGCAGATGTTACATCCCGGGGTTTCAAGATAATATGGACTACGATGGGATAAATCGCCTGTGTACTCCTACTACACCAGGAAGTGGGAAATTAATTCATAACACAGCGCCAACAAGGCCAGCAGATGTTACATCCCGGATAATTAATGAAGCCCCTGAACCCGGAATAGAAACCTGCTGCAGATGGTATTATCTAGCTAGTTGGAACATCGCCGGCTGGAACAGCAAAGTGGACTCTCTTGGGTGGGGTGACTTTGTTAATAAATGCGATTTATTATGTTTACAAGAGACGTGGAGTGAGGAAGATATTCACTATGAGGGATTGGTTTCCTTTAACCTACCAGCACAGGGATCGACCATGGGTAGAACAAAGGCGGACTTCTCATTTTACTTTCTGTCAATCTCCCAGTGCAAGTTATAAAACATGAAACGGTTGGCTGTCACTCCCAAGTGTTATGGCTACGACATAAAAATGGCCGTAATGTTTTGTTGATTAACCATTATAACAATTTGTTTGACTCCTCACGTTTATCTGCAGTAGTCAATGAACTAGAGAAGGCCCTCGATATGATCTGCCTTGAAGTTCGTGTTAATTTTACATTTATTTGGGGGGGGACTTCAATATTCCAACGTGCCCTTTATCATTAACCAAGGTATGTGGGCTCAATGATGATAGAGGTGAGGGCTGCATCCATTTTATTCATAGTACTTATGGAGAATCATTGAACTCTGTTATGGCAAAATATGATCTTGTTGTATTGCAGACTGCCAAAGATAGGGAGGGAAATCCTGTCCCAACTTTTACTGGCAGAAACGCTGCCACTGTTATTGGCCATCTGTTGATCTCAGAGGATATTAGTTTACACTGTGACACCCCTGTCGTATTGGATCTTGCGGTCAGCGACCATAATTGTATTAAGTTGGTATTATTCATTTGGGGTAATAAGGTACTGGCAGCCAAAACTGCTGTTAACGATATTGTCCCCTGTAGACCAAATGGCCATAGGATTAAGAGGCGAGGAGTCAATTCTGAAAAACTTTTGGTTAAAATCGTGGTAGCTTGTTTGCCCGAGTTGTCTAATTGCCTGGATGGGAATACAGACTCTGTGGGCATTTTAACGAGCTTCAAAAAGATCAGTACCCTAAATGATAACATCCTGACCACCTCAAAGTGTAGTAACAAGAAAGTAATGATAGGATGGTTTGACTCCGCATGCACTGAGTACCTGCGGAAGCTTAAGAAGGCTCTATCTAGTAGACCTAGGGATAGGTTGGCTATTATAAATCTCAGGGTCGTATACAAACAACAGCTGAAGCGAAGTAAGTGCGAACTACAGGAGGAAGCCTGGAGTAATCTGACCAGGGCTGTAGAACTATCAAAAAGCAAACTCTTTTGGGACACTGTTAACTGTCCCTTCCTTAAGAGTGATGACACCCTAGTTCTAACTGCCCAAGTTAGCGAGGAATGTTGGGTTTCCCACTTTACCAGTATTTTTGACTCAAAGGGAGTGGTTAATTCATTTACCGGGGAAGACGACCCATGGTCGATTGTCCCCCTAAACATTAGAGGTAGAGAATGCCATCAGGAGTAGCAAGGGAGGGAAAGCCCCCGACCCAGACGGGGTTCCAATCGACCTATTTAAGGCCGATATGGTACTGTGGGGCCCCGTCCTGACCAAAGTTTTCAATGCGGCAGTAATGGAAAGCACCCCGCGTACCTGGGAGGAATCTATAATCATTCCCATATTAAAAAAGGGAGATAGGTCAGACGCAAAAAACTATCGACCTATTTCCCTTTTAGATTCATCCCTTAAGACCATGCGTAGGGTGTTGATGTCTAGGCTAAAGGAGTGGGCAGAGGAAAGCGGAATCCTTGCGCGTTCTCAATATGGGTTCCGAAAGGGTCTCGGGACCATTGAACAGTGCATAAACTTAGATCTCATAATAGGGAAGTATACACGCGCTAAGCAGGGCTTGCTTTTTATCTGCTTTGCAGACTTAAGTAGCGCGTTCGATCTAGTCGATCATGCCCTTTTATGGTCAACGCTACTAGAACTAGGTGCCCCCGCCGGGATTATCCACTTCCTGGCCAGACTATATTCTAAACTATCTGCTCGTATAAGGTATGATCAAGCTGGAGAATGTACCGATAGAATTAGGGTCAATTTAGGCATAAGACAGGGCTGTGTCCTCACGCCCCTTCTTTTTTCCCTTTTTATTAATGCAATTGACGCAGAGCTTAAGCTGGTCAACTCTGACGCCCCACAAGTAGACGGCCAAGCTATTCCGGTTCTGCTTTATGCAGATGATTCTGTGCTTCTATCGAGAACCCCTTGTGGTTTGCAGAGATTAATGGATAAGTTTGCAGGTTTTATCAAGGGAAGGAAATTAAAGATTAATAATACTAAAACATTCATTATGTCATGCGGCAAAAAAATGAGGAAGTTGAGAGCCTTTTATATTGAGGGCCAAAAAATACAAACTGTAAAAAAATTCTGTTATCTAGGCATAACTTTTAGTAGCAATGGTATGTGGTTACAGGAGATAACCAATGTTAAAGCTAAGATGTCCAAAAGTGCCTTTGGAGTATTCAAATTTGCGACTGAGTTGGGGGATCGCCGCATATACGACATGTTGCATATATACCGTCAAAGATATGTTTCAATTGCACTTTACGGATCTGGTGTATGGGGGTTTTGTCGTCATGGGGCTCTGCAAGCTGAAGAAAATTGCTTTTTTTTAAAAACTGCTTTGCTTGCCCATGTCAGCCTCCACTGAGATAATACACCAGGAAGTAGGGTTGGAATATTTGTCTGACTTAATCAGTTTAAGACTTTTAATGGTATGGAGAGCAATTTGGCAGAAGGAAGAAACTAGTTTAACTAGAAGTATTATTAGTGACTGCCTTCGCCTAGATAAAAGCCAGCTGATTCCCTGGATTAACTATGTTGTAACAACTGTTAGGACTTATTTAATGTGAACATCATGGATAATCCAGATAGTCTAACTGTTATCCCCAAGAAAGAGCTTAAGTGTATCTATATGAGGAAGAAAGCCCAAGCACGTAGAAACGCTAAGATGCTGTTAACAATCCCTCAGTATTATTACTCCAACATGGTTACTACTGGCTTTCAAAACTATTTAATGGTAGTCACCAGGCCATCCCATCGGTTTGTCCTCACTAGATTAAGACTCGGAATCGTACATTACCTGGTGGCGTTCCCTCATATAAAAAAACATCCTTCTATACCTTGCCCCTGTGATGGGATTACGAAATGGAGTACTGTGCATTTTCTCTTTATTTGTAACTTATACTTGCACCTGCGCATCACTTATCTTAAACCCTTGTTTAAAAAATATGCAGTAATGACCGTAAAATCTGCCATGAGGTTGCTTTTCTCTTTAAAAGAACCAGATATATCTTTTTTCACAGCTATGTACCTTTTGAAATCAATGGCTGCTAGGAAAAGTATGGTCTTTTAAAAAATCTTGATAACCCACTGCTATAGGGATTTGCTCTATGTCTGCATTTTTAACCATGTCTTTTTAAACTTGTTCCTTTTAATGATAATTGTATCAGAGCTCGATTCCAATGGATTGTATTTTGTAAATATTTTATGTGCTTTCATGATTAATTTTTAATGATTGAATAAAGCTTTTGAACTTGAAGAGCAATCTCGGTTTTGCAAACTATATCTTGGACCCTGACATTTAAAGGGTCTAGATGTTTTGAAATACAGTTGTGATCAAATCTCATTTACTTGTTTGAATAACATGCACATGTAGGAGACCTATATGCCTCACCCAGTAGGGCCATGTATTGATGAGGAAGGTTTAGGTAGTCATACTACCAAGACCTCACAAGAAAAAAATCACTAGATTGAACTGCTTGTGGTCCGAGTGCCTGATTTGGCTGTTTATTGAGTGAGACGGTCCGGCATTATCGGCAGCTTCTTGTTGGGACTGATATACATCTCCATGATAATCAAGCAGAAGAGCTGTCTGGCCAAAGGGGATCCACATACCTTGGATGGTGATGTTGTCAAGAAGGGCGTCCCCAGCCAGTGAGTGATGCTTCGGTGGTGATGGTCAACTATGGAAGTGCATCCAAGAAAAACCTGCTGAGCAACAGTTTCTTGCTGCTCCCCCACTGCAGAGAACACAAAGTGTTGGCCTTTACCAACATCAGATCCTCCTAATAACTCAATGCTTAAGGCCACTGCCTCGCAAGGCAATTTTGGAGTGGGTGCATATGAAGGGCAAGCAGTACAATTGCAGTGCAGGAAGCCATCCTATTCAAGAGCTTCAATAAAGTTCTTAAAGGGAGTAGATGAACTGAGTGCCAAAAGGGGACGCAGTTGTTGGAATGCCATCATCCACGCTTGGCGGGTTGTGATAGGCTTTCCCAATAGCAGCATTTAACACTGAGCAAAAGAAGGCTTGGATCTGTTGAGGTGGGATTTCTTAGTGTTTAATGAGCACCTTACGCTGTTTACTAGGGGCACAGCTGACTGACTGTGTGATAAACACTACTGTCTGCTGCCTCTGCTGCTCTTGATTAGTCAGTTGTTGCGGTATGGAAAGCCATGAATTGCCCTATACAATCTATTCACCACCACCAGGCAGTTCATGAACATCACTGCATCTGTACTGACACTGAATATTAGGACTTTGAATTAAAGTGTTGCCTACCTGTGATGTGTAGAGTAGATGGGGCACTGCTTTATTTGTAAAAAAAAAAAAAGTTCAGGACCCTTGTCAAGGAGGCCACGTATGCTTACACAGCATATTGCAGCTGACAGTGCTGCTGATTACAGTAATAACACAAATACTAGCCATTGCACTCCTACAAGTGTGACCCTTCAGACTATTCCAGGCTCCCAAAGCAATACCAATGGCTTTAAATTAGACAAACAGCACCACTATGTGGCAGACTGTTATAAGTGTCTGTGTTGACAATTAAGTACCAGTGCCAAGCACTTGAAACCAGAGGCTCAAATTCAGCATAGAATAGAAAAATGGAGTGGTATCCTTATAGACTGGTACTGTCATGCAGACCCCTTAGCAAAACAGCAGGATGATATCCTGCAGAATTACCAAATGAAAGTGCTACCATATGATGAACTGCTTTAGCAGCCTCAGCTCTGGAAACGGCTAAAGGGAACTGTCCATCTCTGGAATAATAAAGTCCCGCAAGTACCCACCCATGCTAGCTGGTGTAGTGGCAAAGGCTGCATTACCCCCTTTTGGAGCAGTGCTTGAATCTATTCCTCCAGGAGAGTGAGGTTCTCTTGGCTGAGGGTGAAGCAGAAGGGCAGCATGTTTTGGAGAGGAATTCTAAGAAGTAACCCTGCTGCACTTTAGCTAGAACCAATGGTTTTAGGAGATTGCCTCCAAGCATGTATCAAGATCTTTTAGTCAACTTACTGACAGGTGTTTTGTGATCGGGAGAGCACAGGCAAGCCAATGTTTGGAGAGAGACACCCTTGCCAGAGCCACCTCTGTCCCTACACTTGTCTTTTCCCACATCTCCTTTACTTGAGACCCAAAGAAATGTTTCTCAACAGGATGCTGGTGTTAATACTACAGGAAGCAGGTACCGCAGCATCTTGTGCATAACAGGTATTCGTCTTGGAGCTGATCCTCTCCTCGGCTACCTTTACACCACAAACATCTGAGAGGAAACCAGACAAACCACTTAATATGGCAGGAAGAGACATGAACAAGCATTAGTAAAGGCAAAAAAAGTAAATCTTTGGGACCTATTAGCTTTGCAAATTTTTTTCCTAATATGTTACTTTATATACACTGCATATTTTACGTACCAAAGACTTTGAAGTTGATAACTTTGTATACTTTTTTTTTTTACTTAACTTACTTTACAAAGTATTGGCAAAGCCAAGAGGACTTGGCTGTAAAAGTCTGAGCTACTGGGATTTAAGTTTGTATGGTCCATGTGAGCTGAGTAGCATTTAGATGCCAAAGTGAGTTCTGGGAGGGAGTTCATAATGAGGCAGAAAACACGATCTTGTGAAATGCTAAAACAAAAACAAAAAAAAGTAGCACCACAAAAAAAAGACGAGTGGAAGGACACAAATAATGCTCCAAGGGAAGGACAAACGCAAAAAGAGGGAGGAAAGCCCACACAAGCTAATGAATAAGAAGCAAGCAAATGAGTGACAATGATGTCCACCAATGGAAAATAATGGGTAGATTAAGCCCATAGTGAGTTAACAATACATCTAGCAACAGACATCGTAAGCGCTGTCTAATAGGCGAGACCTAACAACTAGCAAACTAATCAATCCTGAGCACCTAGAAATCATCACAAGGGTCAAACTGTTCAGGGCTATACCCACAAGCAAAACAGTGGGTTGCTGAAACAAGTTCACAATTACTCAACAGCAAAATATCTTACAAGGACTCAATAACACACCTACTTAGGAAAAGGCTTGAGTGGTTAGCTTTAAAAAATGCACACACAACCATTGGTTACAATAGCAAAAGACTAAATTACAGATTCAAAGGCATTTTGGAGGCCACCTTAGAAATGGAATATTTGTAATTCTGCGGCACATTACTCTGTTGTGACGCAAAATCAAACCTCACAAATTCTAAAGGTGTCCTTCAGAGTCCCCCAATACAGGCAGTGTCTTAAAGAATATTTTATTGGCTTTTATAAACTGTTTTCCAACAAACACAGGGTACATCACCGTTCAGGTGGAGGCAAACTACTTAAATATCACATGCTTCATTTCTATGATATAATCTCGAACTGCTTAAGTGTGAAAAAGTAAGCTTTCAAGTGCGTTGTGCATCTGGACAGATTTCCAAGAAAGTGGTGTCAGAGGGTTTCAACATAGCCCTATTTTTTTTTCCTTTTATTGAACTTTATTAAGTGTAAATAGCAGTACAGCACATGGACTTAGAAACTTACAGTATACAGCATATACATTCACATATTTACAAGGAGATGGCACATTAAAGCTGTTGTGCCCAGGGCAGTTCATTAGTACGTTCATCACGTTACAATAGAACAAAGAGTACCCACAGTATACATCACATATATTTCAGTGAACTGCACCAGTTTCTTCTCCATCAACAACCACTGTGATATAGTTTTATTAACGTTACTGGTTCGTTGGTTTAATACAGTTATGAAGGGGTGATTCATTTCCCACTCACATTATGAGCATCTGAATGTGTGGTACTGAGGTTAACAGCAGGATGTATCGTGAATGCTTAATCAGATTGATTACACAGATATGTCAGTAGTGGATCCCAGATGTCCCGGGGATGTGATGAGGGGCATAATAGCTCTGCGTAGATGGAGAGCTGGTCCTTACAGTATATTAGATTAGTAAGCCATTCCTTAAACAAGGGAGCACGACCCCGACCCCATCTACAGGCCACCCACCTCTTGGCCAGTAGCATACTCAGGGCACAGAACTTCCTACACGCCAGCGTCAGTTCTTCTGTGTAGCCCAATAATGCTACTATAGGGGACGCTGTAATGTGTATTCGAGTCATTTCAGATATCCCGCTCAGCACTTCTGCCCAAAATTTCTGTATGCCTTCGCACTGCCATGCCAAATGTAGAAATCCTGCACCTACACTCTTATATTAATCGCTTTGGTCGTTATCACGCAGCTTATACCTGTACAGCCGCCTAGGGGTGTAGTGAACACGTTGAATGAATTTAAGATGTATAATTCTTAGCCAACTGCTCACTGTGATAGCCTCTGCTTGCTAACAGCAGTTATCGCACTGCTTATCTGTGAGTGTGGAGTCGATTTATAGTTTCCATCCCCTTCTAGCCTTTTGCTGCATGCATGGGCGTTCCAGTAAAGCCAAGCGGTATTACCTAGACATCACGTGTGTTGCCCCATTTAAAGGAGGGAGTGTAGTGTGTCACATTTAGAGGGTTCCTGTGGAAACGCGGGAGTGTTGGGCTTGATCTCGTGACGTAGCCCAATGTACATGAAGATTTCCAGAGGAGTACCGCCGTCCCATCCAATCAGTGGTGGTCTATTCTTGAATGTCCCATCCTGATACAGATCCCCAAGGGTATTTAGTTTGTGTTCTTTAAGCATTTTCCTACAGGGTGCTTCATGGGTAACCGGGGCAAGGTATAGGCATGGGAAAGGTATCAATTGAGAGTACAGGAAGGGCGTTCCCACTTTTTTGGCTATGTGCTTCCATGCTAGGTTTGTACATTCTACGGTGGAATGCTTGGTGCTCCATTCCGGGAAGTCTGCTCCAAGAAATGCAGTCAAGGGCAATCAAACCAAATATCCCTACTCTATAGCCAAGTGGGGAATAAAGGGTGGGGGATGGAGCCAGTAGATGGCATGATGCGCCTGGGCACACAGAAGTAAAGCTCCATGTCGGTTGCCTCATATCCCTTACGTGAATATGGGAGGGTCAATGTCTGCCAGCTGATTCGGGGCTGTTTACCTCCCCATGCAAGCCTGATGAGTTGGGAGTTGATGGCATTGAAAAAGGGGCGGCCTGGGTGGTATGGTATGTTGGTGAATAAATAAAGTAATTTAGGCAGGATTATAATTTTCATCTGTGATATCCTGCCTGCAAGGGATAGCGGCATGGATATCCAGCAAATAATTGAAGTAGTAATGACATCTAATGCAGAGCCATAATTTGCCTTCAGCATCTCACCCGTTGCAGGCAATCCTCACTCCCAGGTATTTTATTTCCAAGTCACACCATGTGAGTGGGATTTCTAGAGGGAATTTTGGTGTATACTGAGTCAGTGGGAAAATCTGAGACTTGCTTCAGTTGACTCGTATCCCAGAGATGTCCCCAAAACTAATGAATTCTCTGAGTACAGGGTTCATGCTCAAACTTAGTTCCTGTAGGTACAAGGTGATGTCATCAGCATCAAGTGAAACTAGGATGCGTCTCGAGGGGTATGGCATGGCATATTCCCTGTGGTGCTGACGTAGTTTGGTAGACAATGGCTCATTGGCAAGAGCGAATAATAGGGGTGATGGGGGACACCCCTGCCAGGTGCTTCTAGAAATCTGGAAAGGGGCAGAATGTAGGCCATTAACCTGTGCAAAGGCCATGGGTTGATTGTACAGTACCGTTATCCAGTTAAGGAATGCAGCTGGTAGGCCCATTCTGCTCAGAATTGCAAGTAGGTAGTCCCATTCTAGTGAATCAAATGCTTTTGTTGCATCAATTAATACAGCTACAGTGATGGACTCAGGGTCAATGTCCTGCAGAAGCGCAAAGATAGGGCACAAGTTGTGTGACGTTGCCCTCCCAGGTACAAACCCTGCTTGATCAGGCAGCACCAACTCCTCCATCAGCAAGCTAAGCCAGTTGGCTAATATTTCAGCTAGGATTTGAGTCACAATGTATTAAGAAGCAGGGTCTGTAAGCATCACATTTGGTGGCGTCTTCACCTAATTTGAGGAGCAATATGATTAAGGCCTGTCGCACGGATTTCGGAAGAGCACCCTTCTCACTTGCTTCCTCAAATACCCTTTTGAGACTAGGGACCAGCTCATCTACATAACATTTATAAAAATCAACTGGTAGGCCTATGGGGCATGGGGCTTTGGCGTAATTGCAGGATGGCCTCCCGCACTTCATCCTACTCGATACCTGCCTCAAGGAACTCTCTGCGGCTCTCACTGATCCAGCAGAGAGCTGTATCCTCAAAGTATGCTGCCACATCAATCTGCCCAGATCTTTGCATCCTGTACAGTTGTTGGTAGTGGGAAGTGAATGCATTTAGTATTACTGTAGGGTTAGTGTTTATTTCGCCGGTCTCATTTTCTATTCTGAAAATGTTATTTATGAACCGGGAGCTCTTACTGTTTCTGCGAGAGCCCTGCCAGGTCTCTCGCCATCTCCGTACGCACAGGCATGAGTATATTTAGAGCGATGTGTAACCAAATGATGTACAAAGTTCCCCAGGGAATAATGTTAGTATGGCTGAAGAGTCTCTCTCTCTCTCTCTGTATGGATGTGTGCAAAATCGTCAGGGAAATGGGATCCCTTGTCGGAACTAAGGATGCCTCACACAACTAATTAGCTTGATGACTGCTGTCATACTGCCAGATGGTTGTCTTGTCTCATCATCGGCTTCCTGCTCCAACGTCAAGCCGGCGCTGCAATGCCTGACGGGTAGCACTAAGTGCTACACTTTTTGTGGAGTTCTTTTGTTCCTGGCCGTTGATTGAGTGCGTGTGAGGGGCCTAAGTAGTGAAGTAGTGAGCGTGAAAGAGTGTTTTTTAAAAAAAAGGTTAGTATAGTCCACTAAGACAACTTTATTCATGTAGCTAACTACCTTGTTAAAATGGTGAAGGGAGGGGTACCGGGACTCAAAAACAATGAAGTTTGGCTTCGTTCAACCCTCGCCTATGGTCTGGTCAACATGTTTCATGCCCTATCGGTAATTCTTCAGGACCTAATTTGTGCTCATAAACTCATGGTGTGCCCGGAGCGGGCTAGGAAGTGTGTAATATACAACCTGAGGGGTCAGAGACCAAGGCAGGTAGGTGTCCTGCGTAGGAGATCAACCCTAAAAAAAGGAAAATAACCATGTAAATATTCTCCACAGACGCTTACATGCTATACTTATGTAGGTCAATGCTGTATATAAAGAGAAGCCCCTTAACCAAAGCATAGATTGTCGCC
Organism: Lissotriton vulgaris; assembly: GCF_964263255.1. Taxonomy (NCBI): domain Eukaryota; kingdom Metazoa; phylum Chordata; class Amphibia; order Caudata; family Salamandridae; genus Lissotriton; species Lissotriton vulgaris. The sequence goes on from NC_141693.1 coordinate 665,963,276, forward strand.
CAGTGGGGTCATGTGAATGAACCGTGAGAGAGAGACAGAGGTTCCAAACATCTTTCCATGCTTATATACAGCCAAATGTATCCACATTAGGTGACTAACCAATATTCTGTTACTCGTGCGTATGTCAGATTCAATTAGTTAGTTATGTAAGGAATGAGGGGCCACGTGTGCCCGAAGAACAGGGAGTGGGGGGTTGTAAGAGGTAGAGATCTTACCTCAGTCTCTGGTAGTGGTCCCCACAGACTGTTCTTGTGGGACCTGAGCTGCTAGGTAAATACCTATCAAAATAAGAAGAAGAAGGGGAGGAGAGATGAAATGAGGAGAAGGATTAACTCCCCCCGAGACGGGAAAGTAAGGTTGGAGAGGAACCGACTAACAACCCATCTGCGGTCTCGCCCAACCACCTGTCGGTGCCCGTTAGACATACCACTCAGGGCAGGCTGCAGCGGAAGCGGAGACCCCGTGGGTACCAATCGGGCCCCAAAACCAACCACAGTGTACCCCTAGGAATGAATGACGGTTCATCCCACTGGCGGTGGTACCTGTAATTGTCATAGGCAGGGGGGCAAAATGGTCGAGGCAATCCCAAAGTGGCCCCGCCGTGGTCCGGGACCCGAAGGCACCACGTGTGTTGCACCCACGCCACACACCCGGGTGAGGGCAGTCTCCAGGCACCCCAGAATGGCGGGAAAACAAGACCCAGATGACCTCGTTCGAAGGTCCATAGGGCCGATACATGTCTCAGAGTGTTACACCGCAACCCCTTACCTTATTAGCGCGAGGCCGTTACCTCTAGGCACCTATACCCACACACCGGCGTGACTCGGCACGCAGAACAGCTGGCAGCGTTCAGCAGTGCCTGCCGCTGTTAAATGCGGACCCTCGAGGCCGTTGTTTGGGGGCGTTTACCAGAGTTTGTTGCTAGGCAACGCGGCCAACCAACTCCGGTGGAGCGTGTGGGACGGAACAGGGTTGTGGCGTCTAGATGCCGGCGCGTTGTAATGGCGCGCCATGTTGGAAAGGGGTAAATACTCTAGACGAGCATGTAATAAGTAGGTTGTACAGTGTATTAGGATCTTGAAAATAAATGTGTTGCAGTGGTATATTTGGTCCATCCGTGAACCCATCATTAATGGATATCTTGGATGAATCAACCACATCGATCATTATGTTGGTGAAAACGGGGGCTTATTAACAGAGGGATTGTGCTGGGGTTAAGTGTGCTACTAGTCGTATTACTAAGCGACAGTACCACAAAAGAAGCACAGTGTATCTAAGAAAGGAGCTGAGGGTGGGACAGCGTATATTGGTGTATCACAAGGGCGCCGTCTTGGAACGTTGTGGTGTTAATGAGAACTGTCAACGAAGGGAGACCATGTCATGTAGACTAAGTTCATAGGGTAGTGCTATGGTCTGCATTAAACTAAGAGTAAGGCCACAATAGCTGAAGTGATCTGGCTAGCATATTCCAGGGGACGGCGTCATTCAGTCCCTGGGTGTCTAATTGTAAACGGTGCACCCATCTCTGTTCGATTCTGTATAGGGCTTGTTGACTTATTGAAGGATGCCATTCCAAAACAACCCATTGTATGCTTTCAGCAGTGTGGCCTTGTTGTTTGCAATGTTCATACAACCGTGTATGTGTCTTGGTACAGCGGATATTGCTGTTGTGTCCATAATGCGTACTTCGACCGTGCGCATCGTCATTCCAATATACTTTAACCCGCAAGGGCAGGTCAGCATATTAATGCACTTGCTGCTGTTGCAATTCGTGTGTCTATTCAGATGCCATGTGAAGGTGTCAGATAGTATGACGGATTTTACTTGTGTAGCTTGGGGACAGACGACACAGTTGCCACACCGGAAATGCCCCACAACTGGGGGCAGCTCCCAAAGGGTGTTCTGAGGACGGGTACTCGTCTTCCTTGGTCGGGTGTGAACCAGTGTGTCCTAAAGAGTAGTTGTTCTTTTGAAGGCAAAACGAGGACGGGGGATGTCCAAGCCCGCCGAGTTCAAGATCCCCCAATGAGTGTTCACTGTTTTTTTGATGAACGTGGAGTTTTTCGTGTAAGAAGTTACACAGGTGATGATATCCTCTGTATCCTTTGTGTGCGTTTCCAGGAGAGATTCTCTGTTATTATTGAGTGCTCTCTTCACCGATTGTTTTAGTAATCTTGTCGGGTAACCTCTGTCCTGGAGTTTATGTTGTAGGGTGGTCGCCTCCCGTTTGTAGTCCGTTACCGAGGTACAATTCCTGCGGAGTCTCAGAAATTGACCAAACGGTAAATTGTCCCTCAGGGCCCTGGTGAAGGGTAATGAGTGTTCGGAGATGGTCCCCGGGGACCATCTCCGAACACTCATTACCCTTCTTGGATCTGACAATCTTGTTGGGTCCTACAGAAATCACCACAACCCTCTACAAAAAAGAGACCGACAGAAACAGCCTCCTGCTCTATAACAGCCACCTCACCAGGGCCCTGAGGGACAATTTACCGTTTGGTCAATTTCTGAGACTCCGCAGGAATTGTACCTCGGTAACGGACTACAAACGGGAGGCGACCACCCTACAACATAAACTCCAGGACAGAGGTTACCCGACAAGATTACTGAAACAATCGGTGAAGAGAGCACTCAATAATAACAGAGAATCTCTCCTGGAAACACACACAAAGGATACAGAGGATATCATCACCTGTGTAACTTCTTACACGAAAAACTCCACGTTCATCAAAAAAACGGTGAACACTCATTGGGGGATCTTGAACTCGGCGGGCTTGGACATCCCCCGACCTCGTTTTGCCTTCAAAAGAACAACTACTCTTAAGGACACACTGGTTCACACCCGACCAAGGAAGACGAGTACCCGTCCTCAGAACACCCTTTGGGAGCTGCCCCCAATTGTGGGGCATTTCCGGTGTGGCAACTGTGTCGTCTGTCCCCAAGCTACACAAGTAAAATCCGTCATACTATCTGACACCTTTACATGGCATCTGAATAGACACACGAATTGCAACAGCAGCAAGTGCATTTATATGCTGACCTGCCCTTGAGGGTTAAAGTATATTGGAATGACGATGCGCATGGTCAAAGTACGCATTATGGAACACAACAGCAATATCCGCTCTACCAAGACACATACACGGTTGTATGAACATTGCAAACAACAAGGCCACACTGCTGAAAGCATACAATGGGTTGTTTTGGAATGGCATCCTTCAATAAGTCAACAAGCCCTATACAGAATCGAACAGAGATGGGTGCACCATTTACAATTAGACACCCAGGGACTGAATGACGACGTCCCCTGGAATATGCTAGCCAGATAACTTCAGCTATTGTGGCCTTACTCTTAGTTTAATGCAGACCATAGCACTACCCTATGAACCTAGTCTACATGACATGGTCTCCCTTCGTTGACAGTTCTCATTAACACCACAACGTTCCAAGACGGCGCCCTTGTGATACACCAATATACGCTGTCCCACCCTCAGCTCCTTTCTTAGATACACTGTGCTTCTTTTGTGGTACTGTCGCTTAGTAATACGACTAGTAGCACACTTAACCCCAGCACAATCCCTCTGTTAATAAGCCCCCGTTTTCAGCAACATAATGATCGATGCGGTTGATTCATCCATGATATCCATTAATGATGGGTTCACGGATGGACCAAATATACCACCGCAACACATTTATTTTCAAGATCCTAATGCACTGTACAACCTACTTATTACATGCTCGTCTAGAGTATTTACCCCTTTCCAACATGGCGCGCCATTACAACGCGCCGGCATCTAGACGTCACAACCCTGTTCCGTCCCACACGCTCCACTGGACCTGGTTGGCCGCGTTGCCTAGCAACAAACTCTGGTAAACGCCCCCAAACAACGGCCTCGAGGGTCCGTATTTAACAGCGGCAGGCACTGCTGAACACTGCCAGCTGTTCTGCGTGCCGAGTCACGCCGGTGTGTGGGTATAGGTGCCTAGAGGTAACGGCCTCGCGCTAATAAGGTAAGGGGTTGCGGTGTAACACTCTGAGACATGTATCGGCCCTATGGACCTTCGAACGAGGTCATCTGGGTCTTGTTTTCCCGCCATTCAGGGGTGCCTGGAGACTGCCCTCACCCGGGTGTGTGGCGTGGGTGCAACACACGTGGTGTCTTCGGGTCCCGGACCACCGCGGGGCCACTTTGGGATTGCCTCGACCATTTTGCCCCCCTGCCTATGACAATTAGAGGTACCACCGCCAGTGGGATGAACCGTCATTTATTCCTAGGGGTACACTGTGGTTGGTTTTGGGGCCCGATTGGTACCCACGGGGTCTCCGCTTCCGCTGCAGCCTGCCCTGAGTGGTATGTCTAACGGGCACCGACGGGTGGTTGGGCGAGACAGCAGATGGGTTGTTGGTCGGTTCCTCTCCAACCTTACTTTCCCGTCTCGGGGGGGGGGGGGGGGGGGGGTAATCCTTCTCCTCATTTCATCTCTCCACCCCTTCTTCTTATTTTGATAGGTATTTACCTAGCAGCTCAGGTCCCATAAGAACAGTCTGTGGGGACCACTACCAGAGACTGAGGGTAAGATCTCTACCTCTTACAACCCCCCACTCCCTGTTCTTCGGGCACACGTGGCCCCTCATTCCTTACATAACTAATTGAATCTGACATACGCACGAGTAACAGAATATTGGTTAGTCACCTAATGTGGATACATTTGGCTGTATATAAGCATGGAAAGATGTTTGGAACCTCTGTCTCTCTCTCACGGTGCATTCACATGACCCCACTAGGCGACAATCTACGCTTTGGTTAAGGGGCTTCTCTTTATATACAGCATTGACCTACATAAGTATAGCATGTAAGCGTCTGTGGAGAATATTTACATGGTTATTTTCCTTTTTTTAGGGTTGATCTCCTACGCAGGACACCTACCTGCCTTGGTCTCTGACCCCTCAGGTTGAATATTACACACTTCCTAGCCCGCTCCGGGCACACCATGAGTTTATGAGCACAAATTAGGTACTGAAGAATTGCCGATAGGGCATGAAACATGTTGACCAGACCATAGGAGAGGGTTGAACGAGGCCAAACTTCATTGTTTTTGAGTCCCCGGTACCCCTCCCTTCACCATTTTAACAATGTAGTTAGCTACATGAATAAAGTTGTCTTAGTGGACTATACTAACCTTTTTAAAAAAAACACTCTTTCACGCTCACTACTTCACTACTTAGGCCCCTCATAAGCACTCAATCAACGGCCAGGAACAAAAGAACTCCACAAAAAGTGTAGCACTTAGTGCTACCCGTCAGGCATTGCAGCGCCGGCTTGACGTTGGAGCAGGAAGCCGATGATGAGACAAGACAACCATCTGGTAGTATGACAGCAGTCATCAAGCTAATTAGTTGTGTGAGGCATCCTTAGTTCCGACAAGGGAATCCCTTTTCCCGGACGATTTTGCACACATCCATACAGAGAGAGAGAGTGACTCTTCAGCCATACTAACATTATTCCCTGGGGAACTTTGTACATCATTTGGTTACAGGTTTATAGGACAGGTACACTGGACCCCAATAAATATTGTCCTTTTTTAAGTCCCTCTTTGTTGTTTACTATATTTAGAGCGAAACAGGCTTTCCCACTCCGCTGTGTCTGCATATTCAATCAGTAGCTCCTTCAACTGCGCATGCAATTGAAGTGTGGGGGCGTCTGCTATAGCGGTCTCCGTTTCCTTAATATTTTGTTCCAGCCTTTTTAGTGTGCCCCTAATATCCCACAGTACCTCCCCACTTTTGGAGATACAGATTCCCCTAACAGTGACCTTAAAGCTCTCCCATATGCTGGCAACTGTCTGCACACTACCCAAATTGCGCAGAAAGAACTCCTGAATCACCTACCTCACTGCCTCGCGCAAGGTAGCATCCAGGCGCGCTGTGGGTATGAGCCTCCAGGAGCGGTATGGGGTGGGGTCAGTAGGGGACATAATCGAAGCAGCACAGGGCAGGGATCGGAATACGTACGGGTGAGATGTTCTGCCTCTTATAGGCCCTTAAAAGAACATGCAAATGTAATTGCAGGTGCTTGCTTTCACACCATTGGACTACTCAGGCGAGTCTTTCCTCTTTTACCGGACACTTACAGAAAGACCCTGGTACAAGCCCTTGTAATAAGTCGTCTCGACTATTGCAATGGGCTTCTGATACAAGCCAATGAGGATGCCATCAATCGACTGCAGGTGGTCCAGAACACGGCGGCAAGACTGATTCTGAATGCCCCTCCAAGAACATCTTCTGGACCCCTGTTGAGAGAACTACACTGGCTCCCAATACGCCAACGGGTTAAATTTAAAATTTGCTGTACTGTACATAAATGTCTATTTGGAAACGGCCCCAATTACCTAGCTAAACTACTACAGCCCTACAAACCGGAATGAGATCTACGGTCAAGTAACCAACTCCTGCTCAAACCACCTTTCATTAAAAAAACCAGACAAGGCGGCCGAGCCCTCTCTTCAGTGGGGCCGGCTTTGTGGAATAATTTGCCGCTCAGCTTAAGACAGACCTCCAATCACCTTACTTTTAGGAAAATGTTAAAAACTAATCTGTTTATGGAGACATAATTAAAGGCTGTCCCCTCTTGCATTCTCTGGCTATCTGTACAGTATCTTGGCCACTTGTTGCAGTCAAAGCGCGGAGATAACCCTTTCGGGCTCGATTCTTACGCTATAGAAACAAATAAATAAATAAATAAATAAATAAACAGCCTCGCCGACAATTGCAAACAGTCGATTCTTGACCAGAAGCCATGCACAGAGGAGTAGAAAGTGCCCTCTCTACGTTCAGGGTGTTGAACTCTCCATGCATCCAGCATGTGGTTCTCTTCGATAATAGTGTTTAAATGCAGCATTGCCTTAGCGTGAGATTCACCCGCGCCTGAGGAACGATCAATATTGGGATGTAGGGCAAGGTTAAAGTCTCCCTCCCCCATATTAAGTATGTTAAACCCACTTCTAAGATGCGAACCCATAGTGTGTTAAAAAACTTAATGTGTCAGTTGGACTGATCACATTAAATCTAAGTAGCAAATCAAATGCCACTTCAAGTTGGAATATAAAGTGGCAGAGAACAAGTTACTTACCTTTGGTAACGCCTTATCTAGTAGGGACTCTAGCTGCTGATTCCTTACCTTAGAATTATCCCCAGGCGTCAAATTGGATATGGACATTTTCCTTGAGCAGTACCCCTGCGCGCCGATAAGTGGCATCGTTCTGCTCCGATTGGCATAGTTGCATCATCTGTGCCGGATATGGCATGTGCAGTGCCTATAGTTACTTTTTTGCAACTTTCAACACGTAGTCTTTGGTAAATGTGTACAGGGAAGCGCACATTGCTGCCTGGCATATGTCCAGGACTGGAACTCCGGATCGAACACAATGGTGGAACGAACATGCAAACCCTCAGGGAGTATTACTCAGACAATGTGTAGCAGATTCAATACAGAGCACAATCCATCATGAGATGGTCCACTTCTGTACAGTGTGCCCTTTCTTCGCTCGGTCACACCCCATGAAGAGTTGGTTATCCACCCAGAAATCTTGCGTGCGGTCAAGGTAGAACAAAATCAATCTTTTTGGGCTCACAGTAAAATCGCTCCTCTTCCTTGGAGGGGTAAAAAGCAGGCAGAGTGATGGATTCCCTACTTGAGATGGAGTAATCACTTTCAGGAGAAAGGAAGCTTTTGTACGAAGCACCAGTTTGTCAGGGTAGATGTTCAGATAAGGAGGCTTGGATGACCAGGCTTGAAGCTCACTGAACTCTGGGCAGATGTTATAGCCAATAGAAAGGGTGTTCTAATGGTAAGGAGCCTCAGTGGACAATTGTGCAGGGGCTCAACGGCAGTACACATAAGGAAAGTGAGGACGAGATTGAGGTGCCACTGGAGCATAATAAAAGAAGGTGGAGGCACATTTTGTAAACCTTTCATAAACATACTTACAATCGGGGGTTTGATAAGGGATGACTGACCAGGCAAATACAAAAAAAGCTGAAGTGGCAGAGAGATAGCCCTTCAGAGTGCCCAGAGCAGAGCCAAGCTGCACAAGGGAAAAGATTTAGAGAACCTGAGAAAGTGGGATGGAAAGGTAATCGATTTGTCGTTCTGTACACCATGCCACAAAGTTTACCCATCGACAGGAGTAAGTCATCTTGGTGGAGGGATGCCTGGCTGCCAAAATAACATTACAGACTTCAGGAGGACGGTTGAAAGCTGTCAACTGTTGCCGCTCAATCGCCATGCAAGGATGCGGAGCATTGACTGGTTCAGATGAAGAAAATTCCTCTGCTGCTGCAAAAGAAGATTCTCCTGAAGTCACTTCCTGATCAGAGGACCAATGGCCAATCCAGAGCCACGAGGATGACTTGGGCTGGGGTGTTCCTGGTCTTCTTCTGAACTCTGGGCAGGAGTGGTATGGGCAGAAAGAGGTACAGGAGGCCTGAGCTCCAATCAAGATGAAGAGTCTCTGACAGAGCTGCCTTGGAAACTCCGACGCGCAGAACCGCTGACACTGCACGTTCTCGTCAGTGGCAAACAGATCTAACCAAGGCTCTCCCCACTGCTTAAAGAGACCATGCACCACCTCTGGATGGAGATGCCGTTCATGATCTGTTAGGCATCTGCGGCTGAGTTTGTCCGCTCTGGCATTCAGAAAGCCCTCCAGATGTTGAACCACCAGGGATATGCCCTGCTGTTCCAGCTATGTCTAGACACGCAGTGCCTCTTGACAAAGGGTTGATGAACCCACCCGCCATGTTTGTTGCAGTACCACATGGTGGTGGTGTTGTCCATGAACACTTGCACTAGCCTTCCATGGATGGTGGGTATAAAGACTTTCAATGTCAATCAGATCGCTCAGAGCTCCAACAGGTTGATGTGGAGTGCGGACTGAGCTGGAGACCAGAATCCTCTGATCTCCACCTCTCCCAGATGGCACTCCCTTCCTAGGAGTCACATATCTGTCACTACTGTCAGATCTGGTTGGGAAAGGGAGAGGTCTGCTGCTGACCCAATCGTGGTTCGTAAGCCATCACTGCAGGTCTTTTGCAGTTTTCTCCAACATCTGGACCATGTCTGAGAGTTTCCCCTAATGTTGCACCCACAGGAACTTTGGCTCCCACTGCAGAGCCAGCATATGCCAATGGGCAATTCGGACCAGCAGGATGCATGAGGACATGGGGCCCAGCAGCCTAAGGGTCAGTCTCAATGAAATTCAGGATAGAGGTTGAAACATTGGTGTCATAGCCTGAATATCCTGGACTCACCGTTCGTGAAGATATGCCAGAAACTACACTGTGTTCATAACAGCTCTGATGAAAGGGAGCATCTGAAGGGGAGTTAGGTGTGAATCCCAGTAAATGCAGGTGGTTCACCGTAGTCTGGAGGTGGGAGACGAAAGCCTGGGGTGAGCCTGCCTTCAACAGCCAGTCCTCAATAACGGGGAAGACTGGCACCCCTGATCCCCACAGATGAGCTGCAATCACCACCATCACTTTGGGGAAAACCCGATGGGCGCTGGTAAGGCCAAAGGGTGCACAGCGAACTGAAAGTACTTGTGGCCCAGCGTAAACCGCAGGGAACGCCTATGGGAGGACCTGACTGGACTGTGTACGTATGCGTCCAGCAAGTCCAACGCTACCATCCAGTGTCCTGGGTCAAGGGCAGACAGTACATGAGCAAAAGTGAGCATTTTGTACTTCTCCTTCTTGAGAAAGAAGTTGAGAGAGTGCAGGTTGAGGACAGGACAAAGATCGCTGTCCTTCTTTGGCACCAGAAAACAGTGGAAACCACTTCTGGCGCTGGCAGTCTCTCTATGGCTCCTTTGGCCAAATGAACAGTCACTTCCTGGCGAAGAAGAGATAGTTGGTCCTCCTTCAGCCTGTCATAAGTAGGTGGCATGGAGGGAAGGATAGTCTCAAAAGGGAGGGAGTAATCCCTTTGGACAATCTGCAAAACCCACCTGATCGATGTTATGGACTGCCAGTGGGGCAGGTGATGGTGAATCCTGCTGCCCACTGGGAGCCCATGATGGTATTTTTCAAAGGAGGGAGGAGAATAGATCAATTGATCAACGGACACAGATTACCACTCTGAAGGGTGGAAGGTCCAGTATCAGCATGTGTCCGTTTCTGGTACAATTGGCGCAATAAAGGGGTTGCTGAACTGTTCCTATAGACAGACTAGGGGGATTTGACTGGCGTGACCAAGGTGAAAAAGAGACACCCTAGGGCATCCATTTTGTTGGATGTAGTTGCCTCACACACCCAGAAGGGTGTCATGCTTCATCATAGGCGTTTGCTCCTCGTCAGGGAGGCGGTGCAATCCCCGACGTGCTCACCTCAAAGAGGGGCTCTTTGGCGGAGATCTTTTTATCCAACAGCCTTATGGTGAAGTGGGGGTGTGTGGGTGGGATGTTATGTTGTGTAGTGAAGATATTAAAATGTAGCAAGGGGTACCGGAATTAACTTTATTCTGGGGGTCCCCTGGCTGCAATTAAAAGGTGGAACTAGCTCGCTAGGTATCAGCAAGTTAGGTCGAGTGACCCTAGAGAAGGCTAGAAGTGAGACTGGTCGACATGTTTCTCGCTCAGGGTAAAGTCACCCGCGATTCATCAGGACCTTACAAAAAGTGCAAAGAAGAAGAAGAATTACAACAACATGCTTGTGTCATGTGTGTGGTGTACAATACCTCTGTGGAAGCTCCTATGCCTAAATACAGAGAAAAATTAAATACAGAAACAAGTAATGGTTATAACGTTTTCCTGTAAACCACAACAAGTCAAGTCAACGCCAGGACATGTACATAATGCGGCATGCTGGTGGTACTGTGAACCATTGAGCACAATCCAAGCATGCCTGGGTGTATGGAGCGAGCCGCGTGCAAGTGAGGAGCACATACACACTCTCTATACGTGAAGGAACAGTGTAAAATGAGTGGTTTAAAACAAAGGTTAAAATTGCAGCAGTCTAAGAGGGATACTCCTCACATCCAGTGTCTTACAAGGGCAATTCAGGTGATATAGAAAACGACCATGTCACACTGTGATTTGCCACCAAAAGTCTCACACTGTGGCTTAAAAAACGGCATAATGAAAAATCAGCATGTTCCCTACTCACCTAATGGTCAGGGACTACTTGCCACATGAGGGGTCGGCGGGTCAGTACATCGGGGGTGAGTCTATTAAATGTAGCTAAAGGGAGCACATAAGCAAAGTCTAAGAGCTCTAATCACTGGCAAGGTACTGGGCTAATGTGGATCTTACTGAACTCCTCAATCGTGCTCACACAGGATAACTCACCTCACTCTGCCCGTGTCCGCGTGGAAAAACCTACCCATCTCCGCCGAGCTCGAGTAGATGAGTGAGCTCGGCGGTGGGTGTATTTAAATGAGCCGGCGTTAGCTAAAGCGTCAGCATCTGCTTGTTTAAGGTCACGTGATCGTGACTGGTAATGTGGCGGCCATCTTAAGATGGTTGAGGGAGTAGTCTTATTCCTTTCTGTTTAATAGGAAAACGCTAGCGCGTGTGTACTAGGGAGCCTCAATTATGAGTGCTGGACCCTTAAAGCTAACAAGGGAAGTCCCCCGTCTGAGAAATATGTAAAACCCGCAGTGATCCGGTGTGCATTCCGAATTTACCGCTCCGTATGGCTGGTCACGTGATGTAAATACTGACTGTGGCGGCCATGATGTAATGGGCAAGGGGTCGGTGTCCGGGATGGTATCCGCTATGAACCAGCTGGTGTGGTCTCTTTGAAGTGGTGTATAAAGGGATAGGCTAAAGTACAATCTATCCCTAAATCAGACCCTAGTGTGTGATAAGGATACCAATGGAGGCCAAAGTATATTCTAACCTTTAAAACAGACCCTGGTGTATGATAGGGATACCAATGGAGGGCGAATGCCAAGTGGGAGTGTGTTGTCAGTGATAGAGCGGTTATCAGGGTAAGGTGACACTCGACCATGGTAAAAACAAGCGGAACAGGATGGTCTGGGTGACCACACATGGGCGATTGATTCAAAGCGAGTGCCAGGGGATGTCCTCATTAAGTCCCTGTTTGTCGGAAGAAAGGCGATGGACCCATCTTTGTTCCTTACGGAAGAGGGCATTTTTGGGGGAGTTCGGACTGGATTCAATAACTACCCACTTCAACGAGTCTTCATTATGGTTGGAGTCTACATAATGTTTCCACATTTTTGTGTGGGTCTTTTTGCAGCGGAAATTGCTGCGATGTTCGATGATGCGGGTTTTGATGGGGCGGGTTGTCATCCCGATGTACTGTAGACCACACGGGCAGATTAGCATGTATATACAATGTGTCGTGTTGCAGTTGGTGTGGTGCCTGAGCTCCCATTTGAAAGTCTCGGAGAGCTGTATGGTCTTCAGAGTCAAAGTGTATCTGCATACGCCACACATGCCACATGGGTAGTGGCCCATCACGGGAGGTAAGTGCCACAAGGTTTGTTGAGTTTCTTTCCTGACGTTCTTGGGCCTGGTGCTGATTAGGATATCCTTTAGGTTTTGTGATCTCTTAAAGGCAAACCTTGGTTGTTCCAGAACCATGTCCCCTGTGTTGAGGATACCCCAGTGGTGCTTGATTGTATTCCTGATTTTGTTGGACAATGGGGTGAAGGTAGTCACACAGGTGATCGGTTGATTTTCAACAGTGGCTCTTTCCTGTCGTTCAAGGAGAGCTTCTCGATTATTATTCCTGGCCCTTTTCTTGGCTTTCAAGACATCACTCTTAGGGTAGCCTCTATCAAGAAGGTTCCTAGAGAAGATTGCGGACTCTTTCTTGTAGTTGGACACCTCGCTACAATTGCGTCTTATCCGTAGGAATTGGCCGAAAGGCAGGTTAGTGCGTAGGGCCCTTGGATGATGGCTCTTGTAGTGTAGTAGGCTGTTGCGGTCTGTGGGTTTCCTGTACATGGTGGTCTTAAGAGACCCTCCTTCCAGTTTTATTGTTAGGTCCAGGAAAAGAATCTCATTCGGAGAGCCACAGTTTTAATGAATACTGTGGACTATGACTTGGAATGCACTCGACAACTCAATGATCAAAGATATTATACACCCATTCCGAGTGATCCAACCATGCGCTTACAGACCACAATAACAAGTTTAATGACAAGCGCGGAATGTGAACAATGGATCACTAAAAAAGAGGCAGATTTCCTTATAAAAAAGGACCCAAGGGTACCATATTTTTATATACTGCCCAAGATCCATAAGGCAACCAGGCCAGTACCAGGGAGACCGATTGTGTCAGGGATAGACTCCGTATTGGAGCCACTCTCACAATTCTGTGACCATTTCCTACAACCACTTGTGAAGTGTATTCCCTCATACATCCAAGACACCACGGATGTCCTACGCATTCTGGACAACATCCAGGATACAGGACAGATTGACCTCTTGATTACCCTAGATGTAGAAGCCCTCTACACGAACATTCCTCAGAGGGCTACTCTTGAGGTAATAGAGGAACGATTGGGCTCAGAAGCTTGGGACTCCAACACTCCACAGACTTTCATTATGGAATGTGCCACCCTAGCCTTCACCGAAAATTATTTTGAGTACAGAGGAAAGTATTACCACCAGACCCAAGGTACATCTATGGGCAGTACTTTTGCCCCTTCGGTGGCCTGTCTGTACATGGCGGAATTCGAAGGCAAACACATACACCATGAGTCGAACCCCTTTCGAGATAACATCAAAATGTGGAGACGCTTCATTGATGACATCCTCATCCTATGGAGAGGCCCGCCAACCTCCCACGAGGCTTTCTTTGAATGGGTTAACACACTGAACCCCTACCTACATTTCACCATGGCCTCCTCTCCGAATGAGATTCCCTTCCTGGACCTAACAATAAAACTGGAAGGAGGGTCTCTTAAGACCACCATGTACAGGAAACCCACAGACCGCAACAGCCTACTACACTACAAGAGCCATCATCCAAGGGCCCTACGCACCAACCTGCCTTTCGGCCAATTCCTACGGATAAGACGCAATTGTAGCGAGGTGTCCAACTACAAGAAAGAGTCCGCAATCCTCTCTAGGAACCTTCTTGATAGAGGCTACCCTAAGAGTGATGTCTTGAAAGCCAAGAAAAGGGCCAGGAATAATAATCGAGAAGCTCTCCTTGAACGACAGGAAAGAGCCACTGTTGAAAATCAACCGATCACCTGTGTGACTACCTTCACCCCATTGTCCAACAAAATCAGGAATACAATCAAGCACCACTGGGGTATCCTCAACACAGGGGACATGGTTCTGGAACAACCAAGGTTTGCCTTTAAGAGATCACAAAACCTAAAGGATATCCTAATCAGCACCAGGCCCAAGAACGTCAGGAAAGAAACTCAACAAACCTTGTGGCACTTACCTCCCGTGATGGGCCACTACCCATGTGGCATGTGTGGCGTATGCAGATACACTTTGACTCTGAAGACCATACAGCTCTCCGAGACTTTCAAATGGGAGCTCAGGCACCACACCAACTGCAACACGACACATTGTATATACATGCTAATCTGCCCGTGTGGTCTACAGTACATCGGGATGACAACCCGCCCCATCAAAACCCGCATCATCGAACATCGCAGCAATTTCCGCTGCAAAAAGACCCACACAAAAATGTGCAAACACTATGTAGACTCCAACCATAATAAAGACTCGTTGAAGTGGGTAGTTATTGAATCCAGTCCGAACTCCCCCAAAAATGCCCTCTTCCGTAAGGAACAAAGATGGGTCCATCGCCTTTCTTCCGACAAACAGGGACTTAATGAGGACATCCCCTGGCACTCGCTTTGAATCAATCGCCCATGTATGGTCACCCAGACCATCCTGTTCCGCTTGTTTTTACCATGGTCGAGTGTCACCTTACCCTGATAACCGCCCTATCACTGACAACACACTCCCACTTGGCATTCGCCCTCCATTGGTATCCCTATCATACACCAGGGTCTGTTTTAAAGGTTAGAATATACTTTGGCCTCCATTGGTATCCTTATCACACACTAGGGTCTGATTTAGGGATAGATTGTACTTTAGCCTATCCCTTTATACACCACTTCAAAGAGACCACACCAGCTGGTTCATAGCGGATACCATCCCGGACACCGACCCCTTGCCCATTACATCATGGTCGCCACAGTCAGTATTTACATCACGTGACCAGCCATACGGAGCGGTAAATTCGGAATGCACACCGGATCACTGCGGGTTTTACATATTTCTCAGACGGGGGACTTCCCTGGTTAGCTTTAAGGGTCCAGCACTCATAATTGAGGCTCCCTAGTACACACGCGCTAGCGTTTTCCTATTAAACAGAAAGGAATAAGACTACTCCCTCAACCATCTTAAGATGGCCGCCACATTACCAGTCACGATCACGTGACATTAAACAAGCAGGTGTTGACGCTTTAGCTAACGCCGGCTCATTTAAATACACCCACCGCCGAGCTCACTCATCTACTCGAGCTCGGCGGAGATGGGTAGGTTTTTCCACGCGGACACGGGCAGAGTGAGGTGAGTTATCCTGTGTGAGCACGATTGAGGAGTTCAGTAAGATCCACATTAGCCCAGTACCTTGCCAGTGATTAGAGCTCTTAGACTTTGCTTATGTGCTCCCTTTAGCTACATTTAATAGACTCACCCCCGATGTACTGACCCGCCGACCCCTCATGTGGCAAGTAGTCCCTGACCATTAGGTGAGTAGGGAACATGCTGATTTTTCATTATGCCGTTTTTTAAGCCACAGTGTGAGACTTTTGGTGGCAAATCACAGTGTGACATGGTCGTTTTCTATATCACCTGAATTGCCCTTGTAAGACACTGGATGTGAGGAGTATCCCTCTTAAGACTGCTGCAATTTTAACCTTTGTTTTAAACCACTCATTTTACACTGTTCCTTCACGTATAGAGTGTGTGTATGTGCTCCTCACTTGCACGCGGCACGCTCCATACACCCAGGCATGCTTGGATTGTGCTCAATGGTTCACAGTACCACCAGCATGCCGCATTATGTACATGTCCTGGCGTTGACTTGACTTGTTGTGGTTTACAGGAAAACGTTATAACCATTACTTGTTTCTGTATTTAATTTTTCTCTGTATTTAGGCATAGGAGCTTCCACAAAGGTATTGTACACCACACACATGACACAAGCATGTTGTTGTAATTCTTCTTCTTTGCACTTTTTGTAAGGTCCTGATGAATCGCGGGTGACTTTACCCTGAGCGAGAAACATGTCGACCAGTCTCACTTCTAGCCTTCTCTAGGGTCACTCGACCTAACTTGCTGATACCTAGCGAGCTAGTTCCACCTTTTAATTGCAGCCAGGGGACCCCCAGAATAAAGTTAATTCCGGTACCCCTTGCTACATTGTAATATCTTCACTACACAACATAACATCCCGCCCACACACCCCCACTTCACCATAAGGCTGTTGGATAAAAAGATCTCCGCCAAAGAGCCCCTCTTTGAGATGAGCCCGTCGGGGATTGCACCCCCTCCCCGACGAGGAGCAAACGCCTATGATGAAGCATGGCACCCTTCTGGGTGTGAGAGGCAACTACATCCAACAAAATGGATGCCCTAGGGTGTCTCTTTTTCACCTTGGTCACGCCAGTCAAATCCCCCTAGTCTGTCTATAGGAACAGTTCAGCAGCCCATAATGGTAAACAGGCAGACTAGGAGGATTTGGAGGCTGAGGCTACTTGTTGGGGTGGGAGTGGGTGTGGAATGACATAACCACTAATAATACTCTGAAGGGTCCCAGCAAAATGGAACCCAGGCGAAATCTGAGGAGGATAACTAATGAGCTATTAGCTCCTTTATTTTCCACCATGGTATTTTCTATGGATGAGGATGTAGAGTCTGCGGTACGGAGGTTTGAAAAGGTCACTTCGGCTGCCGTGGATGAGCTTGCACCTGCCTCCTTACGCTACACAGCTAGAAAAAGGCTGTCGGCCCCATGGTACGCCGAGTCCTTAAGACTGTTAAGACAAGGCTGTAGAAAGCAGGAACGACTCTGGAGGACTAGTGGGAACCCACGGGATAGGGAAACTCACAAAACCCCTTTGAGGCAATATAGGGTTGAGGTTATAAGAGCTAAGCAGGAATACTTTACAGATCTTACTAGGGCGCTTACCTCGCCGATGGAGCTATTTAATATTGTGGATTCATTGACCACCTTGAAGACCCCTGATCCTGTTCTTTGCTCGCAACTGCTGTGCGACAATATCGCCAATTATTTTCAAGTTAAAGTTGCGGATATTGTCTCGGCCCTAGAGCTTCAAAGGGTTCCAACATAATTTCCCACCTCTCAGGTTCTTCCCCTTCCAGGGTCTATCAGACTTCCTAATTCGATCTTGCTTTCCAGCTTTCCCCCTCTTTCTCTACAGGAATTGGATGTCCTTTTGGCTAAGACCAGGTCTGGCTCACCTCTTGACCCTTGTCCTCTCTATCTCCTTAAACAATGTAAGGACACTCTCCTGCCCCCTCTACTTCAGATCATGAATAGGGCTATGAGGGATGGTATTTTCCCTTCCGAATGGAAGAAAGCGGTGGTAAAGCCGCTTTTGAAGAAGCCGTCCCTGGACCCGGAGGTGCTTAAAAACTTTCGCCCCATTTCACTGCATCCAGCCCCAGCAAAGATGCTGGAAACCCATCTTAACCAGCATCTTTCTTCATTTCTGGATACCTCTGGTCTTTTGGATCACTCGCAGCATGGATTTAGAAAGGGTCACAGCACGGAATCGGCCCTGACTGTGGTGCTCGATACCATCCGCACCACAGTCGATAAGGGTGGGAGTACGTTGCTGATCCTTTTAGATCTCACAGCTAGGTTTGATACCCTGTCTCCCCTCGTCTTAACATCTCGACTGAGGGAGATAGGGGTGGAGGGGCCTGCTTTAAGTTTGTTGGCCTCCTTCTTGGACCAGAGGGAACAGAGAGTGAAGCTGGGGGAGTTTCTATCTCCATCCCTACCGGTGAAGTGGGGGGTCCCACAAGGGTCGGCGGTAACTCTGACCCTGTTCAACATCTATGTGACCCCCTTGGCCAGGCTTATTAGATCTTTTGGGATGGAGGTAGTCTCCTATGCCGACGACACTCAGATCCTGCTGTCCTCCTCCAGCCTGTTAGTTCTTCTGCCTCCAAGTTCAGACACTGTATGGAGGCAGTCGCACAATGGATGATTGGCAATTCATTGAGGCTAAACGGCGAAAAGACGGAGATCCTTGTGTTCGGCGAGAAGGAAGACATCTGGTCGTCGGAATGGTGTCCTGTATCCCTGGGGACCTGTCCGGCTCCAACCCTCGTGGCACGAAATTTGGGGGTCATGATTGACCCGGCCCTTGACATGGGTCTTCAAGTAAAAAGGACCATCTCCACTTGTTGGGGCAATATCGGAATCTTGCGGAAAATCAAGTATTACCTGTCTGTGCAAGCCCGGAAACAAGCTGTGGTAGCACGGTTAGTATCTCGTCTTGATTATTGTAATGCCCTATACGCGGGAGGTAATAAAGGCCTTTTGCAAAGTCTTCAATCGGTGCAAAATGCAGCGGCGAAGTTCGTACTCTATCTACCTAGAAGGTCGTCAGCCACCCTCGCCAGGAAATTCCTGCACTGGCTTCCAATTGATGCCAGGATTTCCTTTAAAGTGCTTTGTCTGGTGTACGGAGCCCTCAACAGGAAAGAGACTGGAGGAGTAAAGGACCTCTTGATTCCATATGTCCCCGCCAGGAACCTCCGTTCCTCTGGGAAGGTTCTCCTTACAGCCCCTCGAGTGCGAAGAGCCAAGTGGGGAGGCAGAGCCTTTTCTAATCTTGCTCCCAGATGGTGGAACACTGTTCCCCTAGAAATCAGGATGTTGCCTTCAATACAATCCTTTAGAAAGGCCCTGAAGACATGGCTCTTTGTCAAAGCTTACCCCTAGCTCTTTGGTCCTGCCTTTTTGTTTTTCTTTTGTAGGCGCCTTGACGCCTTCGGGCAAAGTTTGCGCATTATAAGTTTTATTTCATTCATTCAACCACTGGCCACCTGACCCTCGGGCTGGTAGGGACCAAGTCCATGGCCGCGCAGAGGCTGGAAAGCTTGTGCAACGCAGTTGCTGGGCGGATAAGAATGCAGCTGTAGGCCCATTTTGTGACCACAAAATGAGCAAAAGGCCGAAGGAGGGACCGTTGGCAGCACCCGCAAAACTACATCCCATAGGACATGCAGTGTTCACCGATCACAATACCAGGCTGGTGGAAGGAAACATTTTCATGCCTAAATTGTCCAGCCTCTTGGATTCCTGATCCGGCGTTGTGGTTGGAAATGTGCCAGGATTTAGATGTGAAGTGGAGGCTTGGACCACCGAGCTTTCCCAGGTAGGGTGTCCTGTTAGGAATTTGGGGTCCCCTGGAGCAGGGCTTTGATGGCGGTCATTTGTTCGATGCCGATCCGGATAAGTCTGTGGATCCCTGGGATCTGACTGGTGCCCGAACCGCCGGCGTGGATCCAGTATTGGCCCCTCCCAAACATGCAGGTCTCACAGGCATGCCAGAAGGAATTGGCTGCGCAAAGATGAGTTACATAGCCTTATAAAACTAAACTGGTCAAGGGATCGATCCACCTTCTGGAAACTCTGGGAAGCACGGAGCCGGACCAGGCACTGGCTCAACCGTGGTGCCAGGCTTCGAGGGATGCTCCCTCGTCTCTTCGCCAGACAGAGAAGGAGCAACTAAAAGGATGCTCTGGCAACTTCTTTTTCTTGTGGCGGGACTTACCGTAATCCTCCAACAACTTCAAGTGCGATGAACTCCTCTGACTCCACGACTGCTCCCAGGTCCTTCCTCTCGACAGTGATCTTGATAGTCACAGCATTGCACGCCGAGCCACCAGGAGCTTGAGGGATCGCTCTCTCAAGGCCGTCAGGTGCATAGCGCAACAATCGTTTCAGGCCTATGGGTTGTGGTTGCGCTCGAGGCACCAGAGGCACACATGGTGCGGGTCCAACAACGAGCGGTGACAGGTATCGCAAGGCTTGAAGCCGGCTTTCTTGGATGTCAACCTGCCACACCAGGAGAAAAAAACCTCAAAACACTTCGACAAAATGTTGAAAAAAGGTAGTCAAAAATTGGCTAGTGGTAGCTCTTCCGGGACCTGCGCTGACGGACTAAAAGAATTGGCGTAAGCGTGCTGGGGTGGCGTTGATCTAGGCACTGCACACATCACTTCCAGCACGGGCTACGCCACATGGAGCTGAATGACGCCACCTACAGGCAGGCAGGTGTACTACTCAAGAAAAATGTCTAGATCCAGTCTAACGTCTCAGGATAATTCTAAAGTAATGAATCTGCAGCTAGAAGTTTCTATTAGATTGCTGAAATAAATGGGATATCATAGGATATTTACTACTAGGTATAATGTACACCAAATAGAGATAGGCATTTGGGGATGATTCACAAGGGCAGGACAAACACACCAGGTTCTCCCTGCAAGATCCATGAAATTAAAAATGTACTTTTAAAACCGCTACTCAGACCCGTAATACTTACAGCAATAATTCTGTCTCCAACGGTGAGGGAACCCTCTTTAGCAGCTGGACTACCAGCCAAGACAGCAGCCACCAATACACCAGTCTCCAAGCTGATGCCACTATCTAAACCAGTAAAAGGAGTAAAACGGGTGTAAAACAGGTGTACAAATCAATTTCTGTGAAGAATAGAAATGGCAGAAAACGGCTTCTCAAACTTCTACCAAACACAAGTACAATATCAATGAACTTGAATACATTTATATTACACTGTCACATTTCAGATATAGTCTTCTCCTTAGTACAATGTATTACATTTGGTTACGCAATATTACTCCAGCCGTAAGGTGGATCCTACTCTTAAGTTTCCTAAACTGTTTGTGATAAGATAATTAATTCTCCTATAAAATATCTTCAACAAGGACAATACCTTCCTGCATTACTATAGTTAAATCTTCTTTCCTTTTTATATTTTCCCAAAATCAATCCAGAAGCATAATTGTTCTGCAAACCTGAACCTCCTTTGTTATTTAATTCACACCCTTCATGTTTTGTTTGTGCTCAAAATTCATACTGGGTGATGAAACTATAAAGAATACATTACTTATGCTTGGTAACATGTTCCAGCGGAAATCTAAAAGATAAATTCCTCACCTTTTGAATTCTTCCAAGTGGTACACGATCTGGAAAGGCTGCAATAGATCCTATGTGCCAGTAGGCGCAATCATAGACATCCACTGAAACTACACATCAGACAAGGCAAGATGAAGCTACATACAGGCACTACTCTTGAGAATGGATGCCTGCTTTCCTAAGGGTTGTTTTCCACATTCACAGACCTGGAAATGTGAGCAATGAACTTCATGTGATAACTGGTAGTGAACAAATCATTAAATCTAACTTAGAACCTTAATAACTCCTTGAAGTCCAGTCCAATGGGGAGGCAGGCCACCAGTGAGGAATATCCCAGTAGGTAAAATAGCCACCACAAAGTGTTGAAGGTAGGTAACTTATTCTTCTGCTAGATATTTCTATCTGCAGAATCCTCAGCTTTTTAATCGGCATGAAAGGAGCCACATCCCCACAAAAGTTAGGTTTGAGGAGTGAACCTACAGAATAGAAAAGGTAAAATGGCAGTCCCTGTCAAAAGTATGGCTGAAAGCCCATGTAGTAGCTTGGCAGATATCCAAGACAGAAGCATGAGGTAGCGATGAGGTTGCAGAGCTTCACTCTAGTTGAATGAGCCAGAGGACCACTTTAGAACCATTTTTGGCAATGCCTTAACAGAGATGAACACAAAGGATACCCAGTAGGATACATTTCTTTTCTTCATCACGTTTCCCTTCTTTGCACCAGAAAACAAATAAACAACTAATCACCAATGTTGTGCTCCTTAGCCTTATCAATATGGAAGGAAAAGGCACAATGTTAGTAAAGTTGCTGTAATCTCTTCTCCTCCTTTCATGGATATGAAGTAGAAATAAATGAAGGGTGCATAATAGATTGCCCCACGTGCCATATGAAAGAGTGAGGCCACTTTCAGAAGAAAGAACATGCATCCTAAAAAACTAGCTTGTCTGGCAAAACAATCGTATATAGAGGGTGAATTGACAAAGCCTGCTGTTCGCTAATACATTACGCAGAAGTGAGCACAACAAGTAACAGGTTTTAGGACTGGATTGACAACGCCGCTTTTACCAGATTGTAAACTAGGAGAACATACCCCTCGGGAATGGTGGAGCCCGCGCCCTTCTGATTGTTCATTTCCGACTTCTCCACAGACTCACGAGTGGGAGTACGGAAACGAGGCAGATAGCGAGTACGAGGAGAGCGGCCCCTTTAAGTGGGCGTCAACAACCACAGAGGAAGCCCCGGCCCTACAGGACGTCACGGAGCCCGCATTGGTGAAAAATTAGGAAATCCTGTATGCGGGGTGTGGAAACACCGCGGAGGAGAAGGCGGGAGCGGAAGAGACGAAGAGCGGATGCCGAGTGGAAGAAGGAGACCGAGAGAACCGAGCGGAAGACTACGGAGGAGCAGAAGGAGGGACCGAGTCCAGAGGCGAGCCAGGAGGCCAACGACCCTGCGAACCGCCGTGCCACACTCCCGAGGGAGGAGTGTGGCTGTAACAGGTACAGCGGCGTTGGGCAGCCTGGGTGGGAAGACGAAGCGCTAGCGAATAGAGTGTACATATCCCTGTTTGTCCCTTCCCTTTAAACCATTCCTACCCTACCAAAACCCTTCTCCTTCCCTACTTTCCCATCTCACACCCACCCCTCTATGTCTTTCACGGAGCACTGGTAAACTGATAGCTTGAGTCACCGGGTTTCTCCTCACACTCCCTGGGTCCCTTGGTGCAACCCTAATAGAGGACTGTGACCTAACGGCCTTCCAACTTGTTGGTCTTTCTTTGCATGTGGCGAGCCCCTCGGTACCTGGAGTGAAGACCCCTATTCGGAGTGAAAGGAAACCAGTAGAAGACTAGCACCACGGACCCCAGTACCTTTGCCCGGGAAAGACTGACATTTAGGACCAGAAAGACGTTCATTTCAAAACCCTTAAGAACATTAAAAATAAAACCCTCTTTAAACCCTACACCTGGTGTCACGGTCGTCCCTTCACCCACGTCCACACAGATGTAGTGTGATCAGCCTAAATAAAAATGCTTTCAGGGGTACTACAGCCAGGGGCTTTGAGTACATGTTTTGATTGTGTACATAAGTTAGGTGCATCTACAGAAAAAAATGCTTTCCCTCAAAGCAGATGGAGTTATTTTATTTATCCAGATGCCTGAGCAGCAGAAGTATAGCTATCTGAGCTTGAACTTTAAGGGACAAACAATGGAATTGTAATGCTGTCAAGGTGTTTTACATAACTAGATAATTTACAGTGTTTGCTTTTCTTTGGTAACAGCACACATGGAAGGAAGACAGTTATGAGGAATGTATTGCAGTGCCAGAACACTCCCCTTTCATAATTAATTTTAAACTTCACAGCACAGGTTTGTGTTTGAGGGTAGGATGGGATGTCAATGACCACACTAATCTACATTGATGTTTAGGTCTAGCTTGACAGTGCAGCTTTCTCCTGAACTTACGTGATAAAAAAGAAGCTTTCAGAATACTGCTGACAGAAGAGCTTCGGCCCCATGGGCATGTTGGTTCCCATGAGCACAGGATTTGACTTGGCCAAATTTATGAGATTCCACTAAAAGGACTGCTTTCATTACACTTTTTTGGCTTGCAACAAAGTTTATACTAGAAATAGCGCAGCACTGAGTGGGCGATTGTAGCAAGGAACTGGCTATAAGCCTGATCTGTTTATTATGAAATGATGTGAGAAAGGCACTAGGTCTGACATGTTTATTGTGAAAAGCATATGTTAAAGTCAATATGTGTTTAATTGTGGATTGTTATAACCCTATAGAGCAAGTTACTTACCTTCGGTAATGATATATCTGTAAGAAACATTAGTTAGTGATAGATTCCTTACCTTAGAATTACCCTGAGGCTTCAGACTGGATTCAGAAAGTTTTCGTCAGCAGTACCCCTGCGTGTCGGAAGGTGGTGTTGTGTGGCTCCACGTCCGTCGCTGGCGTCGTGGTCGCTGAGACGACGTCGCGGCAGCTAATTAGATGCCGCCCTTGTGCGCTGACGTCAGTTCTGTACAAGACTTTCCGCACCAGGAACGCAGAGCCATGCAAGATACTGACCACTGGTGCATTGAAACTAGGGACCTGAAAGGGATGACCTTAACCCTAGAAATCAGTTCGCAGAACAGGGATGATGGGTGTGGCGGTAAGGAATCTGTGACTAAGGAAAATGCTACTTACCAATATGCATCTGTACTTGGCATGTAGAGCTGCAGATTCTGATACTTAGCATTAGATCGCCATCTGGTGATGGGCTATAGATCACCATCTGGTGTTGGGCTCGGATGCTTGCACATTGTTGTTGTCTTGGAAGAAGTCTTTGTAGTCAAGAGATAGGTGACTCCTCGCTTGGACGATAGTGCGCATGGGCATCGACTCCATCCTTAGACTGTTTTTCGCCATGATGGGAAATGATGGTTAGTAGAAACAGAAACGATGTCCATGTGTGTATATCTAAATAAGATAGAACTGGAACAGATACAGGTCCCGGGGAGGTGGGTGGGCTTGTGATATTCTGCAGCTTTACATGCCAAGAACAGATGCATACTGGTAAGTAGCATTTTCCGTTCCAGGCATATGAGCTGCAGATCTCACACTTAGCATAGACTGTACAGCAGTATCTCCCCTAGCAGTGGTCCCCTGTATCGGTTGCAGTAGTCTGAAAGAGAGTTTTAAGAACAGCTTGGCCCACAGTAGCTTGCTGCTTGGCTTGCATGTCAACACAATAGTGTTTAGTGAAGGTGTGAGTTGTAGACCAAATTGCTGCCTTACAGATGTCTTCTAGGGGAATGTCCCCTAAGAATGCCAGGGAGGCCCCTACTTTGTGTGTAGAGTGCGCTGTAGGGGGAATTGTGAAGATGCGTTTAGCTTTTTGGTAGCATATTTGTATACATTTAACTATCCACCTTGCAATTCCAGCTTTGGAGATGGGATTACCCTTATGCGATGGAGAGAAGGCTACGAACAGTTGTTTTGCGAAAAGGTTTTGTTCTGTCAATGTAATAAAGCAGTGCTCTTTTGACATCTAGGGTGTGTAGAGCTATTTCTGCTACGGAGTCTGGGTTTGGAAAAAACACTGGTAACTCCACTGATTGGTTAAGATGAAATGGAGAGATGACTTTAGGAAGGAATTTGGGCTTTGTTCTGAGAACCAATTAAACACACGAGAGATACCAGAAGTCTGAATTGATTGGAACCTATATAGTGTCCCAATATGGATGAGAAGACCAACAAGGTTAATCCAAAAGACAAATATAGTTATAGAAAATGCCAGGAGAGAAGATACAGAATATAGAAATAGAAAATGTACCCATCAGCCCACTCATTAGTGGAACTTCGTCATCTGGGTTTTTTTGGTTGTAAAATGGTGTCCAATATGCCCTTCCCCAGGGCGAACCTGAGGCTAGCAAATCTTGGACCCAATGGTTGAACCCTCAACCAAGGAAGATGACAGAGTATAGGCTAGAGGGGCAAAGTTGCAGTGCTCAAGAATTTGTGAATAATGAAAAGGAAAGAAACATAATCCAAGTGGTTAAAAATACCTATCTTGATGTCATAAGGAAACTTTATTAGGTCTGTCCATCAAGGTGGTATGGTTAAAAGCAGAGTGAAAAAATAGCATGCAAGGAATTGCTATTCACCATGAGTTATCTGGTCAACATGTTTCAGCCTTTATAGGCTTTCGTCAGGACCTATGATGCACTACTGCAACACTTACGTATCGTGCTGTGAATGAAAATCTACAGACCATGTCCAATTCTCAATGAAAATTGGTGTATCTTCTCCCTAATTGAAGGGAGGAAAAGCCTCACCTCACCTGGCAACTGCTCAGGATAAAGGAGGCCATGCACTCTCCGTTGTTGCCTCGGTTTTGAAACTGAGCCGAGGGGGAATGGTGAATAGCAATTCCTTGCATGCTATTTTTTCACTCTGCTTTTATGACGAAGTTCCACTAATGAGTGGGCTGATGGGTACATTTTCTATTTCTATATTCTGTATCTTCTCTCCTTATCATCCATATTGGGACACTATATAGGTTCCAATCAATTCAGACTTCTGGTATCTCTTGTGTGTTTAATTGTCTAGTTGGGGGACATGTACCAGCAGGTCTATAAATACACTTCCCCTTAGGCCCTGCACTACTCTTTGTTTATTTGTTTGTTCTGAGAACCACCTTGTTACGATGTAATTGTAAGAATGGCTCCTGTATGGTTAGAGCCTGGATCTCACTTACTCTTTTAACAGAGGTAATGGCAACAAGGAAAGCTACTTTCCATGTGAGGAACTGTAGTTCGCATTTGTGTAGAGATTCAAATGGGGGTCCCGTGAGCCTGGTAAGAACAATATTTAGGTTTCACACTGGCAAGGGTGGTAACCTAGGAGGAATGATTCTTTTTAGGCCATCCATAAAGGCTTTAATTGTTGGGACTCTAAATAGTGACAAGTGTTATCTGTTTTGTAAGTAAGCAGCAAGTGCTGCTAGATGTAAACGTATGGATGAGTATGCTAGAATACATCTTTTCAAGTGCAGTAGGTAGCAAATGATATTCTGGATGGAGGCATCCAGTGGATCAATATGGTTATTGGTGCAGTAAATGGCAAATCTGTTCCATTTTGCAGCATAGCAAGCTCTAGTAGTAGGTCGTCTGGCTTCTTTAATATGTTCATACAGTCCAGTGGTAGGTTAAGATATCCGAACTCTAGGACTTGAGGAGCCAGATCGCCAGATTAAGCAGACTTGGATCTGGATGTCTGATCTCTCCATGGTTCCGCGTTAGCAGTGATGGGGACAGGTGCAGTTTTTGGTGTAGAACTAGTGAGAGTTCCAGCAGTGTTGTGAACCTTGGCTGGCGTGCCCCTGTGGGAGCTACTAAGATTGGTTTGAGAGACTGTTGTCGGAGCTTGCGTACCACTAGTGGAATAAGTGGTGGGAGTGGAGGAAAAGCGTATGCAAATCTGCCGGATTAGTTCATCCATATCGCATTGCCCTTCAACAACGGCTGTGGAAACCTGGCGGCGAAGTTTGGGCATTTTGCGTTGTCATGTTTGGCGAACAGATCTAGGTCTGGTTGGCCCCACATTTGAAAAAATGGTAGAAGGACTTGGGGATGTAGTTCCCATTCGTAACTCTGTTGTGTCTGTCGACTTAACAGATCCGCAATCTGATTGTGAACTTCAGGAAGATGTTCGGCAAGCAGATATATATTTTGTGGGATGGCCCATCTCCAAATGTTCTGTGCAAGCTGGGACAGCTGCAGAGAATGTGTACCTCCTTTTTGTATGTAGTACATGGCTGTCATGTTGTCCGTCCGGATCAAGACCGCTTTGTTTTGTACTTGGAAAGATTTTAGTGCTAGGAATATTGCTAGTAGCTCCAGGTGAGTGATGTGGAGCACTTTTTGTTGATTGGTCCATTTGCCCCGAGTTGTATGCCTGAGGAGATGGGCTCCCCATCCTGTGAGCGATGCGTCTGTTGTGAGTACTATCTGTAGAACAGGTTCGAGGAACGGCGGCCCTTTGGACAAGTTCTTGGTGTTCCACCATTGCAGAGAGCGATGTGTGCAGCTGTCCACCAACACCAGATCTGTAAGTTGTTCTTGAGCCTGATTCCACTGATGTGCTAGACATTCATGTAATGGAGGCATTTGAAGTCTTGCATATGGTACAATAAAAATGCAAGATGCCATCATGCCTATGAGCTGCATGAACACTCTGGCTGGGAGAAAGTGATGGACTTGAACTTTTGTGACGAGGGCTTGTATGCTGGCTATCCTGGCTGGACTGGGATATGCTAGCGCTGTGGAGGTGTTTATTGTGGCCCCCAGATATTGGTGGATATGAGATGGCTGGAGATGTGACTTGGTGTAGTTGATTGTGAACCGCGAGTTGTGTAATGTTTGAATGGTTTGAGGAGTGTGTTGAACACACTGATTGAGTGACTTGGCTTTTATTAGCCAGTGGTCTAGATATGGGAAGACATGGATTTGTTGTCTTCTGAGATGTGCTGCTACTACTACAAGGCACTTTGTGTGCAGTGGTGACTCCGAATGGAAGGACTTTCAACTGGTAGTGTTGTCCATCCACTACAAACCTTAGATACTTTCTGTGAGAAGGATGTATGGGAATGTGTAAGTAGGCGTCCTTGAGATCTAGTGTGGCAAGGAAGTCGCCTTGTTGCAGAAATGGGAGCACTTGTTGGAGAGTGAGCATATGAAAATGATCTGAGTGTATATAGGTTGAGGGGCCTGAGATCAAGTATTGGTCTTAGAGTCCCGTCTTTCTTAGGTATTAGGAAGTACAGAGAGTAAACCCCTGTTCCTCGATGTTGTAAGGGAACAGTCTCTATTGCATGCTTTTGAAGCAGTGAGAGAGCTTCTTGTTTTAGGAGCGTAAGATGTTCTGTGGACATGGGACGCTGCTTGGGTGGTATGTTTGGGAGGGTATCTGTAAGTTCTAGGCTGTAACCATACTGGATAATTTGTCTTACCCACCTGTCTGTTGTGATGGAATCCCAGACAGGTAGGAACTGTGATAATCTCCCCCCGACTGGAGTGTGTTTGCTGGAGGGAGCGGAGGGAAGTCACTGTTTTGTTTCGGGGGAGGTACGAGTGTTGTTGTTACCTCAACCTCTACCTTTATTGTTCTTTCCTCTGTATCCGCCTCTAAAGTATCCTTTATTAGGGGATGTTTGTGTAGCGGCTTTAAACGAAGATGTGCTGTCTGCTTCAGTATTTTTGGAGGCTCCTCTATAGAAGGAGACAAAAGGAGACCAGTGTTTGTGGAGACTGTAAAGCTCCCATGGATTTAGCAGTCTCAGTGTCGTTCTTCATTTTTTCAAGTGCAGTGTCCACAGCCGGGCCAAAAAGTTGTTGTTGGTTGAACGGCTGGTCGAGGATACTAGTCTGGACTTCCTGCTTAAAGCCCGAGATGCGCAGCCAGGCATGTCACCTCAGTAGCACACTGGTATTGATTGATATAGAGGCAGTGTCTGCTGGGTCAAGTGCGCATTTTATTGACACATTTGAAAATTAGTTTGCCCTCTTGGATGAGATCATTTGCTTGTGTTTTATATTGGTCAGTGTGGCAGGGTCGATGGAAGGGCACGGAGACTAGATTGTGGTATATAAGGTTTTATTTTACCAAGAGTCTTTTTCTTTCTTAAAGTGAGTCTTTCCCTGGCCAATATCGCGGGGTCAGTGGTTGCAGTCTCTTCAGGTGGTCTTCTGGCGCCTTGGTGAAGGGAGATGGGGTCTCTAGCAGGATAATCTTTGTGAGGCTCTCCACCGTGGGACGTAAGAGAGAGGAAGAGATACTCCGGTCAGGTATAACTGTCCAATGTTGTTACTCCCCCTATAGGAAACCCGGGGTGTGAGGGACCACCAGTGCGTGAGTGTATACACAATTTTATATACACAGCAAGAACATCCTGGTAGAAGTGAGGGAAAGTGAGGGGAGCGTGGGGAGGGGTTACGTAAGTGAATGCTTCAATGTTTACAATATTTACAGAAACGCTCTAGAATTGCAATTGGGAGCTTTAAATCCCGGCTCTTAACGTTCTTAGTCTTGCAGTCGGGAGCTTTACACCCGCTCTAAGCGTTCTCTGTCCTTCGCTCAAGAGCTATAACTGCCGTCTCTCCCCGCCTCCCCACCCAGCCCGACACGCGCTGACGCACCTGGCCACACCCTCCTTTCTGAGGGCTAGATGTAGGTAAATAGGATTTATCGATTCTTATATACCGAATTTTACCGATTCGGTATTTTAGAATCCGTAAATCCTATGTAGCTAATAATTCGGTAAAAATTACTGAATCGTTAAGATTCGGTATTCACCGAATCGGTAATTGTCATTCATTCCTATGGGCCTGGAGGCCCATAGGTATGAATGTTAATTACCGAATCGGTAATTATAGATTCAGTAAAATAGGGAAAGAGTCAAGGGTGGCAGGGAGTCACTTTGACATCCTGTTGCACCCCTGAATAGTGCTTGTGTGCACATGTGGCACACATACATGCCCTAAGGGCATGTATGTCTGTCAAATGGCACAGGTGTAAATGCACAGATTTGCATTTACAGAGGTATTCGTTATTTACCACCAACTAATAGTTGGTGGTAAATAACGAATCCTTAAAGCACAGAAGCACTCTTTAAAGTGCTTCCTACATGTCATTTACCGATCCGGTAAATACCGAATCGCTAAATGATGATTCGATAAATACCGAATCAGTAAATACCGATTTGGTATTTACCGAATCTGTAAATTGGCCCCCTACATAACAAAAGCCTATTACCGGTCGGTAACGGCTGAAATTCGTTAATTTCGGCCGTTACCGACTGGTAATAGCCATCCTACATCTGGCCCCGAGTGTGGTTGGGCGATGCACGGGAACGGTGGCCTCCAGGCACAGGAACCTCCGTCTTCGGTACCTCCGGACCTCTCCTTCTCTCGCTGACCTCCTCCTCCTCGTAGTTTCACCGGCTCTTCTTTGCATACAACTCTCCCGTCGGTGACGTCACACGACAATAGTGTTTCTTCGTCTTTTTCTACAGTCCGGGATCACCTACGTCATTAGGAGGCATGTCCTCGCGGTCCACTTCGATGTAATTAAAGGGACCGTCCTCGTTTTTATTCCATAGTTCACCCCCGTCTAATCTAATGTCGCTCTGCTTGGGGTGTAAAGAAGGAAGAGCACTCGAGTCAGCTACCCACCACTCGCTCAGGGCTACAGCCTCCTCTCCTGGCTTAGGCTCTTTGTTACAGTCAGGCAAATGGTGTAGTAGGGTTTCTAACTGGTCGTAGTGAGCCCCATCATATCTTGCAAGCAGTGCCTGCGTGTTGGCTATGCGCCGATGAGTGTCTATTTGTGCAGCTACCCTTTTACCAGAAGTATCTAGCAATGTGGATTCTTTATCAGGGGGTGGAGCATCCCCAGAGGTTTGGGAGTTGGCGCGCTTTCTAGCGTTGAAAACTACTAGAGAATCCAAAGGCGGCTATCCTTTAATGTAAGCAGGGTCTGCAGGGGCAGGGCTATACTTTTTTTCTACTTTAGGATAAAGAATCCTGGCATGTACGGGATCTTTAAACACTTCTGGGGCATGTTTAATGACTTTCTTAATCATTTGCAATATTTGCACTGTCTTTTGGGACTGTTCAAATGTATCCAACAGAAAATTCTCCTCTGCTGCATCCGAGTGCATTGTGATGCCATGATAGATGGCAGCCCTATTAATTAACTGCCCAAAACCAATATTATCGTCTGGGGGAGATGGTTTTGAGGGGTGTGTGTGGGGGGGGGGGGGGGCTTGGGACATCTGGTATATCTGTTGGGATAGGGTACTCCCAATCATGTGAAAGGGTCATCTGGACCACCCCCCACCCCTAGGTCCTCATCATCATCATCATCATCATCATCATCCTCCTCCTCCTCCTCCTCCTCCTCCTCCTCCTCCTCCTCCTCCTCCTCATCTGGGGGTGTATGAGGTGGAGTAGTCTCAGTCTGAGGTGGTGTGAAGGAAGTATAGGAGAAGAGGGATATATAGGTGATGTGGCAGAGTCCTTCTTTATAGGCACTGGAGGAGCAGGTGCTGTGTCTAACTTCCTTTTTCTATATGGCACAGTGGTAACATGTCCTGTTTCAATATGAATCTTTTTCTGTTTAGGAACTACAAGATCTGTCTGAAAAAGTTCCTCTTCCTCAGGAACCGCTTTAGGCGGCGATTTTTTCGGTTTCAAGCGGGGTTGGTGTTTATTTTTATTGTCTTTGGCCTTAGGAGGCGTGGTACAGTCTTTAACATTAGCTTTTGGTTCCGAGGCTCTTGGTTTCGGAGCCGAAACGGGATTTTTAGGCTTGGAAACGTCGAAGCCGGCTTATCAACGGGCCTCGAGGTTTTCGGACCCGATTTGTCTTTGGAGGTGGAAGGCGTCGGAAAACGATTTCGGAGCTGAGAGTTCTTTTGGTTTCGGTGCCGAAAGTGCCGGCGGGATTGGTACATGCGGTTCCGGGCTACCGGAAGGCTTTTCTTTTTTCTACGGAGCCGGGCCCAGAGGCGGGGCTTCTGAAGTGTGTTTTCGGTAGCGACTGGGGCCAGCAAGTGAAGTCTTGAACATTGCCTTTGGTTTTGGAGGTGGGGTTGGGGTAGGGGCAGTAGTACTCACTCTTTGACCATGAGTGATGGGGTTGTCTGAGTCTTCAGCCTCCAACATAATTTAGAGATTTTCGGAATCTTCTTCTGGGACATCTGGGCCTTCGTCGAAGATGTCCACTGGTTCCGGAGCTGATCTCTGCATGATGTGTCAACAAGCTCTTCGATCTCAAATGGTCTTCTTCGATCGAAAGGATGCGCAGGCTGGACAGCTGGATTTGTTGTGTTCAGGTGATAGGCACAGGTTGCAGATCTTGTGATGGTCACTGTGTTTGAAATTTTGTTCCACACTGGGGACATTTCTTGAATGGCATCCTTTCCATGAGCCGTAGGCCTCAGTGGATACGCCCAACGGCCCGCGTCGACGACCGGAATCGAACCAATGAAAGTTGGTCGAAGCTGAAGATGTTTGAAGTTAATTCGAAGAGTTTACAGAAGTTTTTTCCCCAGTCGAAATAGTTTTCGAACCGGAGCGCAAAAGTTGCATCCGAACCCAATTGCGGAAAAAAACAATCTAAGGATGGAGTCGATGCCCATGCGGACTATAGTCCAAGGGAGGAGTCACCTATCTTGTGTCTACAAAGACTTCTTCCAAGACAACAATGTACAAGCATCCGAGCCCAACACCAGATGGCGATCTATAGCCAAACACGAGATGGCGATCTAATGCGAAGTGTGAGATCTGCAGCTCATATGCCTCAAACCTAATGTTTCTTACAGATATATCTTTACTAAAGGTAAGTAGCGTGTTCATCTGAAAAAAACACAAAATGATAGATTCCTTACCTTAGAATAGATACCTAAGCAATACCAACCCCGGTGGTGGGTCTGAGAACCAAGATCACACCAGGAAGTCCCAGAGAACAGAACGGCCAAAGAAGCAGTCTCTCCAGACTTGGCTGTCCAGGCAGTAGTGCTTAGTTAAAGTGTGCAGCAAGGCCCACATTGCTGCATGACAGATGTCCTGTAAGGGGACACCATGTCCCAATGCCGTAGTGGCAGCCGTTGCCCTGGTGGAATGGGCGCGTACCCCACCGGAGGCTCCTTCTTTGCTAGAGAATAACAGGCTGTAATACACAAAATGACCCATCTGGAGATAGTCCGCTTGTGTACGGCCCGACCTTTCTTGGCACCAACGTAGACAACAAAGAGCTGGTCATCCACCCGGAACTGTTGTGTGCGATTCAGGTAAAATGACCTCAGACAGAGGGGCAGACAGGGGATCCACAGCCTTTGATGTGCACCATGCCACAAACGAGTGCCACCTGCAGGCGTATACCAACTTAGAGGACGGAGGCTTGGCTGCCAGAATGACTTCACTGAATTCAAGAGGCAAGTCTAAAGAATTCAACTGCAGCCGCTCAAACTCCACGCAAGGAGGTGGAGATTGAGCAGGTTTGGTAGGAGGACCGTCCCCTGCTGCTGCGACAGAAGATCCTCCCGAAAAGGAAGTCGGATCGGGGGATCAATGGTCATACTTCGTAGCTTGGGATACCAAACTCTTCGATCCCAGTCCTGAGCCACAAGAATGACTTGGACCTGATTACGCCTGATTTTCTTCAGCACTCTGGGTAGAAGTGGTATAGGCGGAAAGGCGTACAACATTCCGTAACTCCACTCGAGACAAAAAGCATTGCCTAGTGAGTGCTGCCTTGAAAATTCCAATGCAGAGAACTGCTGACATTGAGCGTTCTCTTCGGTGGCGAATAGATCTAACCAATCAATCATAACATTTGTAAAGCAAGGCTCTCCCCACTGTTGAAAGAGACCCTGCGCCACTTTCAAGTGAAGACGCCATTCGTAATCCATCATGCACCTGCGGCTGTTGAACCACCAGGGAAATGCCCTGATGGTCCAGCAATGTCCAGAGGCTCAAAGTCTCCTGACATAGGGTCCACGACCCCACCCCGCCCTGTTTGTTGCAGCACCACATGGCGGTGGTGTTGTCCGTGAACACCTGCACTACACTTCCCCGGACCAAGGGAAGGAATGCCTTTAGCGCAAGTCGCATCGCCTGCAGCTCTAGAAGGTTGATATGGAGCCGGGACTCCGCCGGAGACCAGATGCCTCGGATCTCCACCTCTCCCATGTGGCCGCCCCATCCCAGGAGGGATGCATCCATCACCACTGCGTGCTCCGGTTGGGGGGAAGGGAGACATATCTGCCATTGACCCAATGCCGGTTCGTGAGCCACCTCTGTAACTGTTGTGCAGTGCCCTCTGAAATCTAGACGTAATCGGACAAGTTCCACTGATGCTGCGCCCACTGGAACTTCAGGTCCCACTGCAGAGCCTGCATATGGCATCTGGCATGATAGACCAGCAGGATGCAGGAGGCCATGAGGCCCAGCAGCCTCAAGGTCATCCTGACTGAAACCCAGGATAGACGCCAAAAGATCAGAATCAGAGCGTGAATATCCTGGATTCGCTGTTCTGGAGGATTGACCCGAAAGTGCGTCGTATCCAAAACCTCTCAGATGAAGAAGAGCTTCTGAGAGGGAACCAGGTGCAACTTCGGCACATTGATGGAGAACCCCAGCAAATGCAGGAGGTTGGCCGTAGTCTGGAGGTGGTAGACGACTGTCCGGGGCGGGTCCATCTTCAACAGCCAGTCATCGAGATAGGGGAAAACTGGAACCCCTGATCTGCGCAGATGAGCTGCGACCACCACCATCGCTTTCGTGAACACCTGAGGGGCACTGGTAAGGCCAAAGAGGAGCACGGTAAACTGAAAGAGCTTGTCAACCGTAAACCGTAGATACCGCCGGTGGGACGAGAAGCACAAGTTACTACTTGTGTAACGATATATCTGTAAGAGACATTAGTTAGTGATAGATTCCTTACCTTAGAATATCCCCAGGCGTCAGACTGGATCCGGAAACTTTTGCGTAGCAATACCCCTGCGCGCTGGTAGGCGTCGTCTGCGGCTCCGCGTCCGTCGTCGGCGTCGTGAGCGCCGGGATGACGTCGGAGTACTTAAACGGCGCCCATGCGCGCTGACGTCAGTTCTGACACACAGCTTTTCCGCGCCAGATACGCAGAGCCATGATAGAACTAACACTGGTGCCATGAAACTAGGGCCCTGAAAGGGGATGACCTTAACCCTAGATATCGGTTCGCAGAACGGGGAGGATGGGTGGGTCGGTAAGGAATCTATCACTAACTAATGTCTCTTACAGATATATCGTTACACAAGTAGTAACTTGTGCATCTGAAAGAGACACGTTAGTGATAGATTCCTTACCTTAGAATAGATACCCCAGCAATACCAACCCCGGTGGTGGGTCTGCGAACCAATATCACACCAGAAAGTCCTGGAGGATGGAACGGCCAAAGAAGCCATCCCTCCGGACTTGACTGTCAAGGCAGTAGTGTCTTGCGAACGTGTGCAGCGAGGCCCACGTAGCTGCCTGGCAGATGTCCTGCAGGGGGACACCGCGGCCCAGGGCAGTTGTCGTTGCCGTGGCCCGAGTGGAGTGAGCCCGCAATCCAGCCGGGGGCTCCTTCCTCGCCATGGAGTAACATGCTTGGATACACAAGATGATCCACCTAGAGATGGTCCTCTTGTGCACAGCCTTACCCTTCTTTGCGCCCACGTAACCAACAAAGAGTTGGTCATCCACCCGGAATTGGCGTGTGCGATCTAGGTAGTAGGAGAGCGCACGTTTTGGATCCAGACGGTGGAGCCTCTCTTCCTCCTTCGAGGGATGCGGAGGTGGAAAGAAAGTGGGCAAGGTAATGGACTGCCCGATGTGGAAGGCCGTAATAACCTTGGGCAGAAAGGAAGGTCGTGTACGTAACACCACCTTGTCAGGATGAACAGACAGGAAAGGTGGAGAAGAAGAAAGAGCCTGGAGCTCACTCACTCTCCTGGCAGAGGTGATGGCAACCAGGAAGGCAGTCTTCAGAGTAAGGAGACGAAGAGGACAGTTATGCAGTGGCTCAAAGGGAGCACACATCAGATAAGTGAGAACAAGATTCAAGTCCCACTGGGGCATCACGAAGGGAACAGGAGGGAACATGTGCGTGATGCCCTTCAGAAATCTACTTACAATAGGGGACTTGAATAAAGAAGGCTGATCTGGTAGCCTCAAGAAGGCTGATAGAGCAGAAAGGTACCCTTTAAGAGTGCCCAGAGCAGAGCCCTGCTGGGCAAGGGAAAGAAGAGCAGCACTTCCGAAAGGGGTGCCGAGAGAGGATCCACAGCCTTTGCTGTGCACCATGCCACAAATCTGTTCCACCGGCAGGCGTATACCGACTTTGTGGAGGGACGCCTGGCTGCCAGAATGATATCACAGACTTCAGGAGGCAAGTCAAATGGCCTCAACTGCCGCCGCTCAATCTCCAAGCTTGTAGGTGGAGACTGGACAGGTTCGGGTGCAGGACCGTCCCCTGCTGCTGCGACAGAAGGTCCCCCCGAAGAGGCAGACGAATCGGGGGATCGACTGACATGCTGAGTAGCTCGGGATACCAGCATCTTCGTGCCCAGTCCGGAGCCACAAGGATGACCTGGGCCCGATCGCGCTTGATCTTCCTCAGCACTCTGGGCAGAAGTGGTATAGGCGGAAAGGCGTACAACAGACCGCAGAACTGATGACATTGCGCGTTCTCTTCTGTGGCGAATAGATCTAACCAAGGCTCTCCCCACTGCCGAAAGAGACCTTGCGCCACGTCCGAGTTCAGACGCCATTCGTGATCCATCATGCACCGGCGGCCGAGTTCGTCCGCCCTGGCATTCAGAGAGCCTGCCAGGTGTTGAACCACCAGGGTCACGCCCTGATGTTCCAGCCACTGCCAGAGGCGCAGAGCCTCCTGGCAGAGGGTCCGCGACCCCACCCCGCCTTGCTTGTTGCAGTACCACATGGCGGTGGTGTTGTCGGTGAACACTTGCACTACGCTCCCCCGGACAGAGGGGAGGAATGCCTTCAGTGCTAGACGAATCGCCCGCAGCTCCAGAAGGTTGATATGGAGCCGGGACTCCGCCGGAGACCAGAGGCCTCTGATCTCCGCCTCTCCCATGTGGCCTCCCCAGCCCTGGAGGGACGCGTCCGTCACAACTACGTGCTCCGGTTGGGGTAGGGAGAGGGGTCTGCCACTGACCCAGTCGCGGTCCGTGAGCCACCACTGCAGTTGTCTCGCAGTGCCCTCCGAGATCAGGACATGATCGGACAGGTTGCCCTGATGCTGGGCCCACTGAAACTTCAGGTCCCACTGCAGAGCCCGCATCCGCCACCTGGCGTGACGCACCAGAAGGATGCAGGAGGCCATCAGTCCCAGAAGCCGCAGCGTCAACCTGACCGAGACTCGGGATAACGGCTGGAAGATGGGAACCAGAGCCTGAATATCCCGAACCCGCTGCTCGGGTGGGTAAACCCGAAACTGCGCCGAGTCGAGAACCGCTCCGATGAAGAGGAGCTTCTGAGAGGGACACAGGTGTGACTTCGGCACATTGATGGAGAACCCCAGCAAGTGCAGGAGGTCGGCCGTAGTCTGGAGGTGGCTGACGACTGTCTGGGGCGAGCCCGCCTTCAACAACCAGTCGTCGAGGTAGGGGAAGACTGATACCCCCTGCCTGCGCAGATGAGCTGCGACCACCGCCACCACCTTCGTGAACACCCGTGGGGCGCTGGTAAGGCCGAAGGGGAGCACGGTAAACTGAAAGTGCTCTTGGCCTACCGTGAACCGCAGGTAACGCCGGTGGGCCGGCAGGACGGGGATGTGGAAATAGGCGTCCTGCAAGTCCAACGCTACCATCCAGTCTCCTGGGTCCAGGGCAGCCAGGACCTGAACCAAAGTGAGCATCCTGAACTTCTCCGTCCGGAGGAAGCCGTTGACGTTCCGCAGATCCAAGATAGGGCGTAGGCCCCCTTTGCCCTTCTTGGGTACCAGAAAGTAGTGGGAGTAACAACCACGTCCTACTTCTGGCCCAGGAACGCGCTCGATGGCCCCCTTGGCCAAGAGGGCCGAAACCTCCTCTCGCAGAAGTTGCAAGTGATCCCCCGACACACGGTGGTATTGAGGTGGCATGGATGGAGGGGATGACTCGAAGGGGAGGGAGAAGCCCCTTCGGACAATTTGCAGCACCCACCTGTCCGAAGTGACTGTATGCCAGTGGGAGAGGTGATGGCGAACCCTGCCTCCCACAGGCGTCACATGGGCCTGAAAACTCGGAAGGTTTTGAGGCAGGGGCTGCACAGGGAGGTGTGGACTGGGCTTGCCGCTGTCCCCGACCACCGCCACGGCGGTTCCCACGTCCGCCACCGCGTTGCTGTACATTCTGCGGCGCGTGGCTGACGGTACGTGGTGGGGCGCCCCTTCCGTGGCCACGAAAGGAGCGAAAGGCACCCGATTGCTGGCGTGGGGCCGTAAGGCCCAAGGACTTGGCCGTGGCCCTGGAGTCCTTGAAACGTTCCAGCGCATGGTCTGCCTTGTCGCCGAAGAGGCGACGGCCATCAAACGGCATGTCCAGGAGGGTGGCCTGGACATCGGCCGAGAAATTGGCGGACCTCAACCAGGCGTGGCGTCGAACCGCCACCGTCGTTGCCATCGCCCTGCCCAGTGAGTCCGTAGTATCCAGTCCACACCGGATAGAAAAGCGTGCTGCATCTCGGCCGTCCGCCAGGGCTTGGCTGAGTTTAGCCTGGACCTCCTCCGGGCATCTAGGCAGCACCTCCGCAACCGTGTCCCACAGGGTGTGGGTGTAGCGGCCCAAGAGACAGGCGGTGTTCACAGACCGCAGCCCTAAGCTCACAGACGAGAAAACCTTCTTCCCGAACTGTTCATATCTCTTGGATTCCCTGTCGGGCGGGGCCGACGGGAATGCGGTTTGGGAGTTTGAGGCCTGGATGACCAGACTCTCGGGGGTGGGATGGGTGGACAAAAAGCATGGGTCGCCCGGTGCCGGGCGGTAGTGTCTGGCCACGTTCCTGTCCACAGGCGGGCCTGTGGCGGGCTTGGACCAAGTGCCCAGAAGAACGTCACACAAGGCCTCATTGAACGGCAGAAGGGGCTCCGCGGAGCCGGACTGCGGTTTGAGGACCTCAGTGAGGAGATTAGTCCTCACGGCCGCGACGGGGAGCTGAAGGTTTAGGGCCTTAGCTGCCTTCGTCAACACTACGCTGTAAGCAGAACCCGCCTCCGAAGCCACAGTCGGGGGCGACGTAAATCCAGTGTCTGGCGAGGTGTCAACACCACTGGCCTCCCCAAGCTCATATGTCCAGTCCTGCTGCGACTGGCAATCACGTGCCAGAGGGTCCTCGGACCCCTCCCACTGCTCCTCGTCACCTGGCTCCTGGAGACCAGGATCAACAGCCAGGGCCTCCTCGTGGAGATAGAATTCTCCAAAGGCCGTCGGAATCGGCGCCCAGCGGCGCCCTTCCGACTCCTGAGTAGGACCGTAGGAAACATTGGGGGCGGCAACCACATCGGCTGCCGGGGACGACACCTGAAGGGACGGCGCCGGTGAGGTCGTAAGGTCGACCGGCGAGGTCCCGGATCCGGAGCCGGATCCAGCGAGGTCGCGCGGCGCCGGGACCGAAGTCGCCAGCGGCGCCGGGGCCGAAGCACCCGACGTCGTCGGGGCCGAAGCGCCCAACCCGGAAGGACCTCCAGACGGAGCCGATCGGCCCGAAGGCGCCACGGGAACCGACTGAGGAGGGAGGGCCCTCATGGCCATGAGGTACCTCTCGACCTCCTCCTGCGACGCGCCGTGCTCAGGGACCCGAAGGTGTGGGGCAGGCGGCGACGCTTGCGACTCCCGCTGAGCCGCGTGGGCGGTGTCGCCCGAGTCCCCGGCCGCATCGTGCGAGCGTCGGGGCGGGTCGGAGGATCGATGGTGTCGCTCCGACCTCTCATGCCTCTTACCTGAGGACTTGGAACCAGACGATCGGTGTCCACTCCCGGAACGTCGATGACTCCGACCTCGCGACCTGTCCCTCGACCTCCCGTGGGACCAGGACCTGGAGCGGCGCGGGGCCGACTGCCTCAGCTCGAGACGCTTGCGTGACCGCTCCCGCCTAGCCTTCGACGTCAGGGCCCGGCAGTCGGAGCAGGATCGATCGTCGTGGTCGAGGCCTAAGCACTTCAGGCACCGGCGATGGGGGTCCGTGACCGACATGAGTCGGCCGCACTTCGAACAAGGCTTGAACCCGGGCATCCCTGGCACCGATAGTCGAGACAGTCGACTGAAGAGAAGATCAACAAGCATTTACAATGCAATGGTTTCGCCTTTGGAAAAGTTAGAGTTATTGGCATTGCTCATGACATTTCTTTTTTTTAAACTTATAAATAAATGGCATTGTTATTTATATTGCCAACAGCTCTCACAGCCCACACAGCTCTCTCAGCCCACACAGCCCACAGCCGACACAGCCCACACAGCTCTCAGCCCAACACAGCCCACACAGCTCTCAGCCCAACACAGCCCACACAGCTCTCAGCCCAACACAGCCCACACAGCTCTCAGCCCAACACAGCTCTCAGCTCTCTCAGCCCACACAGCTCTCAGCTCTCTCAGCCCTCACAGCCCACACAGCCCACACAGCCCACACAGCCCACACAGCCCACACAGCCCACACAGCCCTCACAGCTCTCACAGCTCTCAGCCCAACACAGCTCTCAGCCCAACACAGCTCTCAGCGCTCTCAGCCCACACAGCCCTCACAGCCCTCACAGCTCTCACAGCCCACACAGCCCTGACAGCCCTCACAGCCCCGACAGCCCACACAGCCCACACAGCTCTCACAGCCCACACAGCTCTCACAGCCCACACAGCTCTCACAGCCCACACAGCCCACACAGCTCTCACAGCCCACACAGCTCTCACAGCCCACACAGCTCTCACAGCCCTCACAGCCCACACAGCTCTCACAGCCCACACAGCTCTCACAGCCCACACAGCTCTCACAGCCATCCGCCCACACAGCTGTCACAGCACAGCAGTTGCTCTCAGTGCAAGTGTGCACTGAAGCAGGTACTGTAGTAGAATTGGCCTATACCATGTACTGCACTGTGACATTTACACAGCACTTCATCCCCGGGCTGTGGAGCGCTCTGGTTTGCACGGAGATCCTAGGTGCAAAGGTTTAAGATGGCGCGGGTTCGAGCGTGACCAGTGCCTGTGATGCTGGGTGACGCGTGTGAGGTCTGGAGATGGGGACTCTGCGCAAGCGCAGATCGGCCCTCTTACGTGGCTGGTTATAATATACTACTTTGCACAAGCGCAGACATGCCCTGCCTCTTACATGGCTGCGCAGCCAAGTTTTAATGTGCTCCATTTTTTTTTTGCTGTTTGCAAAGTCCTCTTATTCCTGCTGGCACGGAGTGGTGCATCTTCGGCGTTTCACCCTGTGCGAGATTTGTTGAAGGAAGGAACAGATAGGAGAGGGGCTGCTCCATGACACTGTGGTTTCCTTGACAGTGGTTGCTCACTTTTTTTTGCTGGGGGAACGAACAGACAGGCTGACATTGCAGCACGCACACAGAAAGACGGACCTTAGACACTGCAGGCACACAGACAGACAGAGACTGCAGGCACACAGATAGACGGACATTGCAATCAGACAGATGGACACTGCAGGCGCACAGACAGCGGGACACTACAGGCACACAGACAGACGGACACTACAGGCACACAGACAGACGGACACTACAGGCACACAGACAGACGGACACTACAGGCACACAGACAGACGGACACTACTGTTTTCAACCTTAGCTCTGTGGTTATTAAAGCTTGCGGTGTCAGTGCTGAGGGATGGTCGAGTCCTTGGCGATGTGGGGAAAATAAAGTACCTATAAAGCATATCATGAACGGTGCATGACTCATAAGTGCAATTAAACAATATCTTAGGCGGACTACTACAACTGATGTCCAATCACATGCTGTGCTTCTGACAACCAACATGTGTGCGTAGCCGGAGCAACTCTATGTAGTACCCCTGATGATCACAGAAGGTCTCGCAGCAGATGGGCTATCAAGCCAGACCTAAAAAGGGGGTAAACGTACAGGAATCTCCTAGGTCATGTACTTTTACTTTCATTGTTCAATAGTGAATGGAGCGTAATGACGAAGTAAGCAATATATCCGGGTAAAATGTATCACAAATGGAGATTTATTACTAGAAGTCGACACAAAGAGGGGTAGTTACAAGCAGAAATTCAGTCCATAGCTGTCTTCATATAGAGCAAGATGTCCAATGCAGACGGCTGAAAGGAACTGACCACAGCACGTATCAAGCCATACCTGCGCATATCGATGTGGCACAAGAAGTGGGTTGTACGAAGTAAGTCCACTGGCAATAAACCCCCACCAGGAACACGTTGACAGCAGTTCAGCACTACTTCTTCGCTCTTCCAGCTGACTGGTAGAATATACTGCACATTACTTCACAGACACTATAGACACAGTCAGCAGACACTAGATACACAGCATACAGGGCACACCCCTCCCTCTGTCCAACAAGCACAAGTAGGCATCCTTATTTACCACACTCACAAAGCAAACCATGGTGAGAAGCATGTGACAGCCCCATCCTGCCCACGGTTTATACCTAGCATGGAAAACAAACAC
This sequence comes from Lissotriton vulgaris, assembly GCF_964263255.1. Classification (NCBI taxonomy): domain Eukaryota; kingdom Metazoa; phylum Chordata; class Amphibia; order Caudata; family Salamandridae; genus Lissotriton; species Lissotriton vulgaris. Next base: position 666,006,203 of record NC_141693.1, read on the forward strand.
AATACACACACAAATACACCACAAACACAATGTAGCCAAAACAATCATCATGGGACTACGTAGCTTGCTCATGAATTGCACACCCTCTGCAATGGTGCACGTGACCCACAGCCTGCCTATTAACTACAACTAGTCCAAGCAAATCATGCTGTGATCCATTGACTGTCCATGATTCAACCACAACATGGTGCAATGCAACACATGGGACCCACAGTCTGCCCATGACTTAAATACAGTAAAGACATGACACAAGCAAGCCCACGACTTATACACAAACATAACACGATGTAAGCGACTACACAGTCTGTTTACATGTTGCTCACAGTTTGACTTAAGAAAAAAAAACACAACTAGCCTGTTCAAGACGTAAACTTAACATGCAGCACATGATCCAAAACTGAATATGTGACGTGAAGATACACATGAAACGAGCCCATGACCAAGCCTGACTAACAGCGAGAACTTGCAGCTCCCCAACATGCATGCCAAAGGTACCCGATAAAATCAGAAGCAGTATGTCCATGCGCTTAGCCAACATGCATGACACAAAGACACAAATCTAACCAGCATTCACCAACATACTGGATAAATATGTTCGCACTGTGCACTGTTACACTGCCATGCCCGAAACCTTTCATTCCTAAAATGGCATCCACAGCCCATAAAATAACCCAGAATTTTCAAATACCAATAAACAGTCAAGCAGACAGGCCCACACCATGCTTAAAAAGGGTGCCATTATGGCTTTCCTCTATAACATCCTGATGCACAAGTTACTACTTGTGTAACGATATATCTGTAAGAGACATTAGTTAGTGATAGATTCCTTACCTTAGAATATCCCCAGGCGTCAGACTGGATCCGGAAATTTTTGCGTAGCAATACCCCTGCGCGCTGGTAGGCGTCGTCTGCGGCTCCGCGTCCGTCGTCGGCGTCGTGAGCGCCGGGATGACGTCATCGGAGTATATAGACGGCGCCCATGCGCGCTGACGTCAGTTCTGATAACACAGCTTTTCCGCGCCAGATACGCAGAGCCATGATAGAACTAACACTGGTGCCATGAAACTAGGGCCCTGAAGGGGATGACCTTAACCCTAAATATCGGTTCGCAGAACGGGGAGGATGGGAGGGCGGTAAGGAATCTATCACTAACTAATGTCTCTTACAGATATATCGTTACACAAGTAGTAACTTGTGCATCTGAAAGAGACACGTTAGTGATAGATTCCTTACCTTAGAATAGATACCCCAGCAATACCAACCCCGGTGGTGGGTCTGCGAACCAATATCACACCAGAAAGTCCTGGAGGACGGAACGGCCAAAGAAGCCATCCCTCCGGACTTGACTGTCCAGGCAGTAGTGTCTTGCGAACGTGTGCAGCGAGGCCCACGTGGCTGCCTGACAGATGTCCTGCAGGGGGACACCGCGGCCCAGGGCAGTTGTCGTTGCCGTGGCCCGAGTGGAATGAGCCCGCAATCCAGCCGGGGGCTCCTTCCTCGCCATGGAGTAACATGCTTGGATGCACAAGATGATCCACCTGGAGATGGTCCTCTTGTGTACAGCCTTTCCCTTCTTCGCGCCCACGTAACCAACGAAGAGTTGGTCATCCTCCCGGAATTGGCGAGTGCGGTCTAGGTAGTAGGAGAGCGCACGTTTTGGATCCAGACGGTGGAGCCTCTCCTCCTCTTTCGAGGGGTGCGGAGGCGGAAAGAAGGTGGGCAAGGTGATGGACTGCCCGATATGGAAGGCCGTGACAACCTTGGGCAGAAAGGAAGGACGTGTACGTAACACCACCTTATCAGGATGAACAGACAGGAAAGGTGGAGAAGAAGAAAGAGCCTGGAGCTCACTCACCCTCCTGGCAGAGGTGATGGCAACCAGGAAGGCCGTCTTTAGAGTAAGGAGACGAAGAGGGCAGTTATGAAGTGGCTCAAAGGGAGCACACATCAGATAGGTGAGAACCAGATTCAAGTCCCACTGGGGCATCACGAAGGGGACAGGAGGGAACATGTGTGTGATGCCCTTCAGAAATCTACTCACAATAGGGGACTTGAACAAAGAAGGTTGATCTGGTAGCCTCAAGAAGGCTGATAGAGCAGAAAGGTACCCTTTAAGAGTGCCCAGAGCAGAGCCCTGCTGGGCAAGGGAAAGAAGAAAGAGCAGCACTTCCGAAAGGGGTGCAGAGAGAGGATCCACAGCCTTTGCTGTGCACCATGCCACAAATTTGTTCCACCGGCAGGCGTATACCGACTTTGTGGAGGGACGCCTGGCTGCCAGAATGATATCACAGACTTCGGGAGGCAAGTCAAATGGCCTCAACTGCCGCCGCTCAATCTCCAAGCTTGTAGGTGGAGACTGGACAGGTTCGGGTGCAGGACCGTCCCCTGCTGCTGCGACAGAAGGTCCTCCCGAAGAGGCAGACGAATCGGGGGATCGACTGACATGCTGAGTAGCTCGGGATACCAGTACCTTCGTGCCCAGTCCGGAGCCACAAGGACGACCTGGGCCCGGTCGCGCCTGATCTTCTTCAGCACTCTGGGCAGAAGTGGTATAGGCGGAAAGGCGTACAACAGACCGCAGCTCCACTCGCGACGAAAAGCGTCTCCGAGCGAGTGCCGCCTTGGAAACTCCAACGCGCAGAACTGCTGACATTGCGCGTTCTCTTCTGTGGCGAATAGATCTAACCAAGGCTCTCCCCACTGTCGAAAGAGACCTTGCGCCACATCCGAGTTCAGACGCCATTCGTGATCCATCATGCACCGGCGGCTGAGTTCGTCCGCCCTGGCATTCAGAGAGCCTGCCAGGTGTTGAACCACCAGGGTCACGCCCTGATGTTCCAGCCACTGCCAGAGGCGCAGAGCCTCCTGGCAAAGGGTCCACGACCCCACACCGCCCTGTTTGTTGCAGTACCACATGGCGGTGGTGTTGTCGGTGAACACTTGCACTACGCTCCCTCGGACAGAGGGGAGGAATGCCTTCAGTGCTAGACGAATCGCCCGCAGCTCCAGAAGGTTGATATGGAGCCGGGACTCCGCCGGAGACCAGAGGCCTCTGATCTCCGCCTCTCCCATGTGGCCTCCCCAGCCTTGGAGGGACGCGTCCGTCACAACTACGTGCTCCGGCTGGGGTAGGGAGAGGGGCCTGCCACTGACCCAGTCGCGGTCCGTGAGCCACCACTGCAGTTGCTTCGCAGTGCCCTCCGAGATCAGGACATGATCGGACAGGTTGCCCTGATGCTGGGCCCACTGAAACTTCAGGTCCCACTGCAGAGCCCGCATCCGCCACCTGGCGTGACGCACCAGAAGGATGCAGGAGGCCATCAGTCCCAGAAGCCGCAGCGTCAACCTGACCGAGACCCGGGATAACGGCCGGAAGACAGGAATCAGAGCCTGAATATCCCGGACCCGCTGCTCGGGTGGGTAAACCCGAAACTGCGCCGAGTCGAGAACCGCTCCGATGAAGAGGAGCTTCTGAGAGGGACACAGGTGTGACTTCGGCACATTGATGGAGAACCCCAGCAAGTGCAGGAGGTCGGCCGTAGTCTGGAGGTGGCTGACGACTGTCTGGGGCGAGCCCGCCTTCAACAACCAGTCGTCGAGGTAGGGGAAGACTGACACCCCTTGCCTGCGCAGATGGGCTGCGACCACCGCCATCACCTTCGTGAACACCCGTGGGGCGCTGGTAAGGCCGAAGGGGAGCACGGTAAACTGAAAGTGCTCGTGGCCTACCGTGAACCGCAGGTAACGCCGGTGGGCCGGCAGGACGGGGATGTGGAAATAGGCGTCCTGCAAGTCCAACGCTACCATCCAGTCTCCTGGGTCCAGCGCAGCCAGGACCTGAGCCAAAGTGAGCATCTTGAACTTCTCCGTACGGAGGAAGCCGTTGACGTTCCGCAGATCCAAGATAGGGCGTAGGCCCCCTTTGCCCTTCTTGGGTACCAGAAAGTAGTGGGAGTAACAGCCACGTCCTACTTCTGGCCCAGGAACGCGCTCGATGGCCCTCTTGGCCAAGAGGGCCGAAACTTCCTCTTGCAGAAGTCGCAAGTGATCCCCCGACACACGGTGGCATTGAGGTGGCATGGATGGAGGGGAAGACTCGAAGGGGAGGGAGAAACCCCTTCGGACAATTTGCAGCACCCACCTGTCCGAAGTGACTGTATGCCAGTGGGAGAGGTGATGGCGAACCCTGCCTCCCACAGGCGTCACATGGGCCTGAAAACTCGGACTAGGAAGGTTTTGAGGCAGGGGCTGCTGAGGGAGGTGTGGACTGGGCTCGCCGCTGTCCCCGACCACCGCCACGGCGGTTCCCACGTCCGCCACCGCGTTGCTGTACATTCTGCGGCGCGTTGCTGACGGTACGTGGTGGGGCGCCCCTTCCGTGGCCACGAAAGGAGCGAAAGGCACCCGATTGCTGGCGTGGGGCCGTAAGGCCCAAGGACTTGGCCGTGGCCCTGGAGTCCTTGAAACGCTCCAGCGCATGGTCTGCCTTGTCGCCGAAGAGGCGACGGCCATTAAACGGCATGTCCAGGAGGGTGGCCTGGACATCGGCCGAGAAGTTGGCGGACCTCAACCAGGCGTGGCGTCGAACCGCCACCGTCGTTGCCATCGCCCTGCCCAGTGAGTCCGTGGTATCCAGCCCACACCGGATAGAAAAACGTGCTGCATCTCGGCCGTCCGCAAGGGTTTGGCTGAGTTTAGCCCTGACCTCCTCAGGGCATTGTGGCAGCACCTCCGCAACCGTGTCCCACAGAGTGTGGGTGTAGCGGCCCAAGAGACAGTTGGTGTTTACTGACCGTAGCCCCAGGCTCACAGACGAGAAGACCTTCTTCCCGAACTGCTCATATCTCTTGGATTCCCTGTCGGGCGGGGCCGACGGGAATGCGGTCTGGGAGTTGGAGGCCTGGATGACCAGACTCTCGGGGGTGGGGTGGGTGGACAAAAAGCAAGGGTCGCCCGGTGCCGGGCGGTAGCGTCTGGCCACGTTCCTGTCCACAGGGGGGCCTGTGGCGGGCTTGGACCAAGTGCCCAGAAGAACGTCACACAAGGCCTCGTTGAACGGCAGGAGGGGCTCCGCGGAGCCGGACTGCTGTTTGAGGACCTCAGTGAGGAGATTAGTCCTCACGGCCGCGACGGGGAGCTGAAGGTTTAAGGCCTTAGCTGCCTTCGTCAACACTACACTGTAAGCAGAACCCGCCTCCGAAGCCACAGTCGGGGGCGACGTAAATCCAGTGTCTGGCGAGGTGTCAATACCACTGGCCTCCCCAAGCTCATATGTCCAGTCCTGATGTGACTGGCAATCACGTGCCAGAGGGTCCTCGGACCCCTCCCATTGCTCCTCGTCACCTGGCTCCTGAAGACCAGGATTAACAGCCAGGGCCTCCTCGTGGAGATAGAACTCTCCGAAGGCCGACGGAATCGGCGCCCAGCGGCGCCCCTCCGACTCCTGAGCAGGACCGTAGGAAGCATTGGGGTCGGCAACCACATCGGCTGCCGGGGACGACACCTGAAGGGACGGCGCCGGCGAGGTCGTAAGGTCGACCGGCGGGGTCCCGGATCCGGGGCCGGATCCAGCGAGGTCGCGCGGCGCCGGGACCGAAGTCGCCAGCGGCGCCGGGCTGAAGCACCCGACGTCGTCGGGGCCGAAGCGCCCGACCCGGAAGGACCTCCAGACGGAGCCGATCGGCCCGAAGGCGCCACGGGAACCGACTGAGGAGGGAGGGCCCTCATGGCCATGAGGTACCTCTCGACCTCCTCCTGCGACGCGCCGTGCCCAGGGACCCGAAGGTGTGGGGCAGGCGGCGACGCTTGCGACTCCCGCGGAGCCGCGTGGGCGGTGTCGCCCGAGTCCCCGGTCGCATCGTGCGAGCGACGGGGCGGGTCGGAGGATCGATGGTGTCGCTCCGACCTCTCATGCCTCTTACCTGAGGACTTGGAACCAGACGATCGGTGTCCACTCCCGGAACGTCGATGACTCCGACCTCGCGACCTGTCCCTCGACCTCCCGTGGGACCGGGACCGGGACCTGGAGCGGCGCGGGGCCGACTGCCTCAGCTCGAGACGCTTGCGGGACCGCTCCCGCCTAGCCTTCGACGTCAGGGCCCGGCAGTCGGAGCAGGTTCGATCGTCGTGGTCGAGGCCTAAGCACTTCAGGCACCGGCGATGGGGGTCCGTGACCGACATGAGTCGGCCGCACTTCGAGCAAGGCTTGAACCCGGGCATCCCTGGCACCGATAGTCGAGGATCGACTAAGTAGAGGATCAAAAAGATCGAAAAAGTTTTCAGTCAAAAAGTGACTGGGGGTAGAGCTTCTTCCGGATCTGCGCTAGCTGGCGCGGAAAAAAGAAGAACTGACGTCAGCGCGCATGGGCGCCGTCTATATACTCCGATGACGTCATCCCGGCGCTCACGACGACGGACGCGGAGCCGCAGACGACGCCTACCAGCGCGCAGGGGTATTGCTACGCAAAAATTTCCGGATCCAGTCTGACACCTGGGGATATTCTAAGGTAAGGAATCTATCACTAACGTGTCTCTTTCAGATATCTGTCATCTGTGACGCTGCCACTTGGTGAACTCGCATACATTTACCAAACATTTCTGATTGTATATTCTAGCCCGTCAAGAGGCACTTGTGGGCCAAACTTCAATGGCTTTGTTCCAAACATCTGCATCATCTGCCCACTAGCCACTGCTTTGGGTAAAATGCATTTAAGTCTATAAAGAGCATTTGTATCTACAGATAAAATATCTGTTATTACTGACCCTGTAAGCATCTGTTCCTAGCGTGTTGTGCTATAGATCACATATGCGCACCCTCTTCCTCAGAAGCTGGCGATGTTCACACTTCTCTTTGACACTACCCTTACACTACTCACCCACTGGACAGAAGGGAATCTAAGGTGTAGCCTGTGTCCCTATGTAGTGTGGACTATGAGCCGTGTCTTGTGAATCCAAGTTCTTAAAATAAAAACATGTTGCGACATCTGAGCCCACTACTTGATGACTGGAGTGGCAGAGCACGTGAATCTACAACAGTACATGCTAGCACATGTATTTACAGGGTGTCACATTTTACTTTTTCTGAAGTCATTGCTCTAAATAGCATTTAACTAACCATTACAGTTTGTTGGTGTGTTCAGAGCAATAGTTAGCTTGTTCATTTACTCCCTTGGAATAGAGTACGGTTGAATTGTTTTCTGACCTAATCATCTCCTGGTTGGCTCTGAAGCCATAATTATGCAAGAATGGGTTACACTTCTGCCATGTTGGATCGGAGCTTGTACATTTACATGACTCTTGACGTCATTCAAAAGAAACTAACGCTCCCTATAAACATGAAAGTGCTTTTAACTAGGTCTGCCCGTTTTTGTAACATTTTATTTGCTGTTTGTTTTCCCTTAACCTTTTCTTATTTGTAGCCAGATCCCTAGAACTGTGCCTTTTGATATGAATTGAAATTTAAAGAGTGGATTCTGTAATTGTAAGCATTCGACTGCCAGAGATCAGGTAGGGTAGTGGCGAGAGGCTTAATTCCTACAGACCAGTCGTCCAGTTTTTCTCTTAGGCAGTTTCAAGACCTCCTTAAAATACTCGGGGCTCACCTACAAGCTGTTGAAAGCTCATTGTGGTATCATTTGTGCAAATTCAAGCTAACACGCATAGAAAACGCAGACAGTAAACCTCTATTTTGTGCTTCATGCTCTGAGCACCCAGCAAACAAAATATATTTCACAGGTTTAGAATGTTACAAGTGTTTTACCGTTCCTGTGGAGTTAATGTGGCTATTAAAAGGAGGTTTTTTTTGTACTTGCATGCCGCATTTTTAAGAGGATTTTTACGTTGTAGCTTGCACCTGGTTGATTGCCCTCAATAAAGATAAATCATGAAACTGAATTTAACCTTTTCTGCTTTATCATGTGCTGGCTGTCAGCCATAGGCATACGAGGGTTGTAATGTCCACAAATCCATACGGATATGTTTGGGCTTAATATACATGCTTCGACACTTCAGCCTCTCACAAAGCGGTTCAATCGCCAAGACCATTTCGGACTGAAGAAAGCGGTTAGTCACTCGCCTGACTCACGAGGGTAAGAGTCATGATGATTGATTCTTCTAGATGCTAAACATAGAATAATAGATGAATAGAAAATTTGAATGAAAGATCTTTTACTGTAATTGAATAGCTGGGCGCACAAACTGCAAAATACAGAATTTAGCACCACACCTTGACGTTTGTAGTTCAATACGCCTTGGTCTTCCAGCTCCTATTTCCTGAAATGTATGCTGTCTTCATAAACGCAATTGCTCTGTTGATGTGCAGTTTTCAGTTTGAATATATATATTTTTTTTATTTTAGAATAAAGACAATGACACCCTGAAGGACCTTTTAAAAGCAAACGTTGGGGGGCGGGAAAGGAACGGACAACGGGAGGGGTGGGGGGCGGGCGGGAAAGGAACGGACAACGGGAGGGGTGGAGGGGTCGGAAAGGAACGGACAACGGGAGGGGGGGCGGGCGGGAAAGGAACGGACAACGGGAGGGGTGGGGGGGCGGGAAAGGAACGGACAACGGGAGGGGTGGGGGGGCGGCCAAGGAACGGACAACGGGAGGGGTGGGGGGGCGGGAAGGGAACCACTCACCTGGACTTCCTCGGCCGGCGGACAAAATTAGTGGCATGGAACGCTCCTCATGAAGGACTGCATGACACGGCCCTGGCTGTGGACGGACGGCTGAGACCCACGGAGAAGGTGACCCGACACGAGGGAAGGAGCAGTCGCACGGGGATGCACGGGACAAAGGTGCAGGGGACATGGTGATTTCTACTACGGGGGGGGGGGAGGGCCTGTGCTCGGGAGCCTCGGGGCGGTTGATCAATGCAGGCTGCTTCCTCCTTCCGGGTCTCTCCGCCTCCTCCTGCGATGACGCGGAAGGGGGCACGGCCGGCTGGGCCAATCCCAGCGCGGCCCGGGCTTGAAGGCGGGCGCTGCTTCCTCCTCTCACTCGGGGCCGCGGCGGTGAATACATGGAGCAATGCCGGGTGGGCACCGGCCTTAAATCTAAATATTAAGCGAGGTGGGCACTCGCTCGGGGTACCACAACAGCGGCAAGGTCCCTGGCAGGGTAGGCACCTGCCAGCGGACAAAATAATCGAAAATCAGGTGCCGGCAATGCCGGACCAGATTCGGGGGCGTTCCCGGCTTTTGGCTGACGTATCATGACGTAGCCAAAAGCCAAAGATTCTCGGGAACGCCCCCGTGTCTGGTCCGGCATTGACGGACGCCTCTCTGTTCCAATGGCTAGCCTCCATTTATGGAGCTAGCCAATGAAGCAGAGAGGCGTGTTCAAGTCACCCATACTAGAAACTACAGATTTCTCTGGAGGAGGAGCCTAACGGCTCCGCCCCCCAGCGAAACCTAAAAAGGATCAAAATTATTCAGTCAAAAAGTGACTGGGGGTAGAGCTTCTTCCGGATCTGCGCTAGCTGGCGCGGAAAAAAGAAGAACTGACGTCAGCGCGCATGGGCGCCGTCTAAGTACTCCGACGACGTCATCCCGGCGCTCACGACGCCGACGACGGACGCGGAGCCGCAGACGACGCCTACCAGCGCGCAGGGGTATTGCTACGCAAAGGTTTCCGGATCCAGTCTGACGCCTGGGGATATTCTAAGGTAAGGAATCTATCACTAACGTGTCTCTTTCAGATTGTGGAAATATGGGTCCTGCAGGTCCAACACTACCATCCAGTCTCCAGGGTCGAAGGCAGACAAGACCTGAGCCCGAGTTAACATCTTGAACTTCTCCAAGCGATTGGGGAAACAACACTTACAACCCAACTTTTACAACGCACTACCTTTACAACAAAACTTTTACAACGCAACATGCATTACAACGCATGCCATTACAACGCATGTCATTACAACGCATACCACTACAACGCATGTCATTACAACGCAGTCATTACAACGCAGTCATTACAACGCAGTCATTACAACGCATACCATTACAACGCATACCTACACTATACAACACTCACCCTACTGTTGCACCCCCTGGAGTTAGAATAGTAATTTTTACCCCTACACTAACCAATACATACCCTACTGTTGCACCCCCTGGAGTTAGAATAGTAATTTTTACCCCTACACTATCCAACACTTACCCCACTGTTGCACCCCCCTGGAGTTAGAATAGTAATTTTTACCCCTACACTATCCAATAGTTACCATACATGCAATGTAATTATATGCGTTGTAGTGGAATGCGTTGTAAAGGTAGTTTCAAAGAATTCGTTGTAATGGCATGCGTTGTAATGGAATGCGTTGTAATGGATGTTGCGGTGTAAAAAATGTGTTGTAAAGGTATGCGTTGTAAAAGGATGTGTTGTAACGACATACATCCAAGCGATTGACGTCCCTGAGGTCCAAGATCGGACGCAAGCCCTTGTACTTCTTGGGCACCAGAAAGTAGTGGGAATAACAACCACGTCCTACTTCTGGCACAGGAACGCGCTCGATTGCCCCCCTTGGCCAAGAGGGCAGCAACTTCCTGTTGAAGAAGTGTCAAATGATCCCCCGACATGCGGTGGTGCTGGGGTGGCAGGAGGAGTAGTCTCGAAGGGGAGGGAGAAGCCCCTTTGGACTATTTGTAAAACCCACCTGTCCGGTGATGGTGCGCCAGTGGGGAAGGTGATGGCAAATCCTGCCGCCCACTGGCGTTTGTTGGGCCTGATAAACCAGACCAGGAAGGTTTGGAGGCAGTGGTGGCTGGGGTGGAGGTGGACTGACCCACCTGCTTACACCCTTACTCAGCTCCGCGGCCGCACTGAGACTGTTGCTGTGCAGGCCTCTGGCTCTGAAGCAAACTTGTCAGGAGCCCCTTCCCTGGCCACAAAAGGAGCGAAAAGCAGAAGGCGGAGGAGGGCGTGTGACGAAAGGCCCAGGGACTTGGCTTTAGCCCGCAAGTCCTTAAACGCACTATCTGCTTTGTTGCCGAAAAGGCAAATGCCATCAAAGGGCATGTCCATCAGAGTGTTCTGGACATCCCTTGGTAAACCAGTTGTCCTCAGCCAGGCGTGGCGACGGAGCGCAACTGTTGTGGAAATCGCCCTGCCCAGCGAGTCGGTGTATCAAGGCCAGAGCAAATAGTGAACTTGGCTGCATCCCTCCCTTCAGCAATAGCTTGAGAGAGCACTGTCCGGGTCTCCTAAGGACATTGAGGCAGAACGCATGCCACTGTATACCACACAGAGTGGGAATAACGGCCAAAGAGGCATGTGGTGTTCACAGACCGCAGCCCTGAACTGGCGGAACAAAAAATCTTCTTACCGAATTTCTCCAGTTTCTTGGATTCCCTGTCCAGTGGTGTGGTAGGGAATGCGCTTGGGACGCAGAGGCTTGGCAACCAAGCTCTCAGGGGTGAGGTGTTGGGAAAAGAAAATGGGTTTGCCTGGGAACAGGGGATAGCGTCTGGCAATGTTCCTATCCACAGGAGCCCCTGTGCTGGGTATGGACCAGGTGCCCAAAAGAACGTCTGAGAGTGCATCATTAAAAGGCAGCAGTGGCTCTGCAGAGGTAGCTGCCGGCTGAAGCCCTTTTGTCAGGAGGTTAGTCCTGACGGCAAACTGTAGGGTGCTTGAGGTGGAGGGCCTCTGCCGCACTACGCAACACCACTGTGTAATTTGCAACCTCCTGCGTAGCCATGGTAGGAGGAGACTGCATGCCAAGGTATGGAGAGGTATCAAGACCACTGGCATCCCCCAATTCCTCTGCCCAGTCCAGGTCAAAATCACATTGAGCTGTGAGAGGGTCCTCAAACCCCTCCCAGTTCTCCCCTTCCTCCAAAGGCTGATAAACAGGCCAAAAATAAGGAAGCTGGACATAGGGATAGAAATCCCCCATTGGCGCCAGAATCGGCGTTGAGTGAACTGTTCCGGCGCCGTGTGTCTAAATCCGGGCTAAAATGAGGGTCGACGTTGTCTGACGACATTGGAGATGGTGCTGGTGGGGTCGACGTCGGTGTCATAATGTCAACCGGTGTTGACCGGGATCCGAGTCTGGATGCACGGGCGTCCTGCGGCACCGGGCCGAAGCGGACAGCGATGCCGGAGCCGCCAGGAGTAAAGAGCTAGGACCCAGACTCAGGCTAGTTTTGGACTAGGTGAATGCAGGACATCATCATTCCCATTAGTTTGCTTACCGTCCTCACTGTCAGAACTTGCCCCTTGAGTTAATGACGTGTTTCCTTCAGTATGGCCAAAGTTCTTTTCCTGCTGGGGAAAACTTTGGCCTGTATAGTGTCTATCTCTGCCCCTAAGAATATCTTGATTTGCTCTGGTTCTGCTGACGATTTCTCCCAATGAATCGAGAAACCCAGCCCTGTCAGTGTTAGTATGACCTGCTGGATGTGTAGTTTGCATTGATCGTACGAACTTGCCTTCACGAGCCAGTCATCGAGATAGGGGTATACATGTATCCCTTGCCTTTGTAGGTGTGCTGTGACAGCTGCTAGGCATTTTGTAAACACCCCTGGTGCGGATTTCAGGCCGAATGCCAGTACTGTGAACAGGTAGTGGCTTTGGTTGATCACAAACCTTAGTAGTCGCTTGTGTTTGTGGTTGATGAGGATGTGTAAGTATGCGTCCTTTAAATCTATGGTAGCCATGAAGTCTCCTTGCTCATCTTGAATCTTCAAGTCCTTACGAATTTGTTCAGGAACCTTAGATCTAGGATAGGTCTTAGTGTTTTGTCGACATTTGGCACCAGGAAGTAGGTTGAGTAAACCCCCTTGTTCCTTTGGTTTTGCGGTACCACTTTTATTGCCTCCTTGCTGAGCAATTCTTGAGCCTCGAGCTGCGAGAGCTCCTTTGCCGAGTGTGCCTTTCTACTTGGTTTTCTGTTTGGAGGTTGTCTTTCCAACTCTATACAGTATCCGTATTGTATGATGTTTAGTATCCATTTGTCCGATGTGACCTTCCTCCATTCCTGGATGAAGTCTCTTATTCTTCCCCATACCAGTGTTGAGTGTTTGAGGTACTGTTTGTCGTTGAATGTTTGGCTGAATCTTTTCTTTTTTGTCTTTCCGCCCAACCCAAGGTGTTGCTAGGGTGGGGGCCTGATGCATGGCGGAATCATATGATTGAGGGTTGTTGTCCTCCACCTTTGTGTTTGTCCTCGTCCGTTTCCGTGCCCTCAAAAGGACTGTCCTCAGGTTGGTACTGCCAGTTTTGCTGCTGCTGACCCTGCTGCTGCTGGCCTTGGTTGTTCCCTTGGTAGCCTTGCTGGAATGTTTGGTGCGATGTGGTCGGCCCGTTGCCTCCACTTCTACCACCTGGCCTCCTTGTGGGTGTGCCTCTTCCTATCCCCCTGAACTGCAGTGCTCCCATGAACCTTGCTGTTTCGTTGTCCTTCTTGAGCTGCATCAACTTGTCGTCCACTGGTGTGCCGAACAGTTGCTCTCCATTAAAGGGTGTATTTAGGATGTTACTTTGTACGTCTGGCTTGAATCCCGAACTTCTCAGCCATGCGTGTCTACTCTCAGTCACTTCTATCATCATTAGCCTGCTAGATGTTTCTGCAGCATCCAGTGCCGATTTTAGGCATGTGTTCGCCAAGTTCTTCCTCAACCAGTTGAGCAGCTCTTTGTTGGTACTGGATCTGGTAGGTGGTTTAGGAGCTGCCCCACTTCCTCCCAGTGTTGGTATGCATGCCTGTGAGGCAGTGCGTTGGTATTCACAATGCACCACTGTATTGCCGCATTTCTCTCCATCTTTCTCCTGGTGAGGTCCATCCTCCTGCTCTTCTTGTCTGGAGGTGGTCCGGCATTTGTGGAAACATTAGCCCTTTTCCTAGCCGTTGCTGCAATTATGGAGTCATCTGGCATGACCCCTGGATGTATGGACGGTCCTTTGAAAAATGTTTGTACTTCTTCTCGGTTCTAGGTGTCACAACTTTGCATACTCCTGGCTCCTTAAAGGCCTCTCTTCCCTGGTCCAGCACACTAGGAAGCATGGGCAGGAATTGGCTCCTGGTCTGTTGAGGCAGTAGAGTTTCCAGGAGGAAACATGCCTTGGGCTTCTCCTCCTCCATTTTCATTACATAAGTCTGTGCAGCCTTCTGCACGACCATGTTGTAGATCTCTATGTTATCTTTTGAGGCCTTTGCTGCCAGAGAAGTGTCTTCGCCCTATTCCGGCGGCGTTTCAGCGTAGAGATCTTGCCATTCCTCATCTTGTGCCTCTGAGGACATAGAGTCCCTGTAGGATTGCAGATCTTCGTTGCCTTTTCCCACAAAATAGTAGTCCTCTTCTCCCAGTTCCCCGACTGGTTCTGGCGTTTTTGGCAGTTCTGCGTCTTCATCGTCCCTTTCTACCTCGACCGCGGGTTTCAGTGGGATGGTGTATTGACTCGTCAAAGTCCTTCTTCCGCTGTAGGATGCTCGCCATTTCGGTCTCGAGCATCCTCTTCTTCCTCTCCATCTCGGCGGCATGTTCGGCGTCGAGGGTTGGGGAGCTTCTCTGAGAGGACGTCGATGTCGGTCCTTCTTTCCTCTGCCCGAGGTGTACTTCTCGAGGGCATCCTTCAATGTCTTTTTGAGAGTTTTCGCTGATTGGGAGTCCCTTTCGAAGGATCTGGTAGGCTGACTGTCCCTGAAGGCTGTTGCTTTCGTCGAATGTTTCGGCGGCAGAGCTCCCTTCGAGGACTTTGCTTCACTTCTACGAGTGTCCCTCGGGGCTTTTGCTTCCCTCTTTCGAGTGTTGCGTGGATGTTTAGGAGTCAACGACTCCCTTACCTCCTTCGACGTATTCTTATGGACCTAGACAACTGTGCAATCCTCCAGTCCTTCGGCGATTTTGTCCTTTTCTCCACTGGAGAGGCCCAAGTCTCGTAGCGATGGAGGTGGCCTCTGCCCCTGCGTGTTGTCATTCGCCCTTCTCTGCTTCTCCCTTACGGAGGGTCTTGGGTGTAAACGCCGAGCAGGCGTTGCAGTCTTCGCTTCTGTGGTCGAGCGGCAGGCAGAGGTTGCAGACTGGATGCTGATCCTTCTGAGCGTACTTGTGGTGGCAATTGGGGCAAAACTTGACCATTCAGGCGCTCAGGGAGCCCCCTGTGAGTGCAATCTCAGTCGAAGGTCGAGGTTTATTCGGTAAACTTCTTCCTCGTCGCTCAGGGTACCGGACCTGGAGTCTGAAGTAGTTGAAAACTTGATTCTTCGTCGAATATCTTTGATTTTGCTTGAATTCCTCTTCCAAAACTCTGGAACTCTTCGGCAAAGATCCAGACCAAATGGCGGAAAAAAGAATCTGAAGATGACGACCAAAGGCGGGGGCTTCCGCCGGAAGGGCGTCTACATCATGAAGGACACCAAATGGCGGGATGTCGATGCCCACCTGGGCCACGAAAAAAATAAGAGAAAAAATACTACAATTCTGGACCCAACCAGTAGATGGTGGAATATTGCACAGCAAAGTGAATTCAGAAAGATTCAGGCTGCAAAACTGTCATATCAAGGTCAAAATCAATTAGGATCTGTTATGCAATTTACTTGGACATTGCAAACTCTTAAAATGGGTAAAGTACTTTGGGATTATTTAAATGCCACTGCTTTGTTTTTTTCAATTTAATCTAACTGATAAAGATTGATATACATGTAAGATGCTGCATATACACTCTTACATATTAAACATTTGGAGCCATTGCCGTTCTCGGTAGCGGAAAAAGACTCTGCTGTTTGGTTGATTCATTGGGTTATAGCTCTCCCTTTTTCGCTGTTTCAATTTAAATAATGCATGCAACATTTTCCAATTGGCCATTTTGAACCACTGGGTAGTGCATTTCTACATGAGGTGTGGTCCCTACCTTTCACTAACAGTTGTCAGCGGGAGGGTAAGGGAGTTTTTCTTACAGGGGAGGACTGCAATTCCCAGTAGGACATTCCCTGGTTTGTAAACACGTTAAGTTGCACGGCACTTGTAACGTATCAGCGCCCAAACCTGCTTGCTTTTTTAAAGGAACCCCAGTACCATAAATAATACCCGCTTTTACATTACTTACGAACGGAGTTATCTTATTTTGAACAACCAAGACTGCTGTGGTTTATGGGCAGGAATCCCTTATTTAGTAACGGTTTCCCAGCATGTAACTTGTTGTAGCAATGTGCTTTTTCAGTACCCGCATGGGAGTCTAGATAGTTCCATTTGGCCTTCCATTCCGACTTTGAAAACAGATTTCATCAAATTGAGCAGGCTCAAAGCGCTATTATTCCAACAAGAGGTGGCTCTCACTTCGGCCTGAGAGACCTTTGAGTTACAGGTGGCTAGGACTTCTAACGAGATACAGTCCCTTCTGAACACTAACCTCCCACTTCACTTTGGGGAGCTTATACATCAAATATTGAATGTGTCTGACACAAAAGGCCTTGCACAGTTTTTGAAACGTGTGGGATCTGGCCTTGTGACTTTTCAGTCGATATTTGGAGTAATACTGGCTTTTATTCATTCTATTTCCAGCGTCTTAGGAGGGTTCCCCTTAGTATTGGTGTTAGGTGGTGGAATTCTGCTTTTTCAGTACCTGCTGCGCAAAGGCTGCTAATCTTATGGTAATGCACAGGCCAGTTGCAGCTGTACCGTGATCGGATTCAAAAAGTTTTTGGCTGCTTGCCATTAGCAACACTTGGCGTGAGTTATGGATTAACTTTTCGCTTTGCCTACTTTACTTGCAAGCAACCAGTGTTCTACTGTTGACGATGCCCTTTTTATTGGGCAATAGATATATGCCTCTCCAACACGTCATTTCCAGTCCCGGATTTCACCCAGTTGATGGATCCCTTAGAGACTCCTGAACAGGCTTGTTCTGGGGACGGCCGTTTGGCGCGTGCGTCTGCACTTGGAGTATTGGCTGAATGGGATGTCTGTGCAGCTGCGCAGACAGTCCTGCATCGGAGTTTCATCGAATATCACGCAAGTTGTTCAGTTCTGCTTTCGAAGCATCTGATTACGAGGAGCACGTTTGTTACTTCGACTTACTAAATTTGATGGCATCCCTTTTTTCTACCACCAATAGGGATGATATTTTGGAGGGAATTGCATTCTTAGGTTCACATACTTTGATGGATTCAGCACCTCCTTCATAATTTATAATCCCGTAGACAGCACATTTTCAATAAGCCCTAATTTGAATATTGAAAAAAAAATGTGGGCGGAATTTTGATTTTTTTCCTAATTCGTTTTTTTCAAACGCTTTGAACTCTGCTTGACTTTTGAACTGTGTTTTGCCCCTTTGTCTATGTCCTATGACCTTACCATGGAGAGGGTGTTATATGGCCCTTAGGGACATTGTCCACATTCCTAAGTTAGCATGAGCTTTGTTGTCATGGTGCTGCTTTTGCGCACGTTACTACATGACTTTGTTTTTGCAAGACTCGGTTTATGCCTTTCACATGAGAATGGGCTGCTTTTCACGTTCTCTGTTTTTCCTGGAGTTTAGTCTGAATACAATGTGCAAGGTCGATAAACAATGCCCCATGTTATTCTGTTCTGGTCAGTCCCTAGCACCTAGACATAACATGCTAAACACAGCTGCAATACTGGAGACTCGTGCTTTGATATTACAGGGTTGCATGTTGTTTTAACACACTTGGAGAAAGCCATTCCATGGAGAAGAGCTCCGCTGTTCCTATGATGTAAACATTACATCCAGGCTTTAGGGTATGGGGTCTACTGTCAAAGCCAGAGATCTTCTTTTATATAAATAAACTTCTTTCAGTCAATGGAGGGTGTCTTAATATAATGACTTCCCCCTTTGTACTCTATGGAATTGTAACAATGCTAACTGTGTTGAGTTTATGCATGTTGCTGCTGGTAGTGGCTCGTACACTGTATTGTAGAGCACGATAGTGAAAATAAACATTTTGTACTATTACAGTGACTCTGCCAATTCTTATTGTGGACAAGTACGAGTGAGTGAGCGGAAGAGTATGTCTTGCTCCAGCGATTTCTGAGAGAGTCGGGAGTGTTGTGTTCTGGGTTGTCTAATCATTTGTAGCTTTGTGATATTAGGAGAAGAAACGAATGAGACATTATAGCTAGTCGGTTATGGAATTTTGGGTACTAAAGTTGTAGGATGGTACACCCCTATACAAGGAGGTCCTGTTTTCCTTTGCATAGTTCTGTGTATGTGCAGAATTCCTACAACAGAACATTAGTCTGTATGGGGCCAGGCAATGGGTCCCAAAGGCTAAGAGTGCACAAAGGATGGATCCACTGGATGAAACCAATATCACACAATTTTCTTTTTTTTTACATGTTGTCCTTGAAGAGTTCAATCTGCTGCAATATCACTGATGGCGCTGAAAACCTAGGGCTCATCGGGATCAACTGAGTAATTGTCTCAATGCCCAGAGACCTTGAAGGTAAACAACTGACACTTTGACGCCCTAGCACTTTCTATTTAGGTTCAGAGTGGTAAAATGCGGTCGAGGCATACTTCAATTTTTTTTGTATGCCTTGAACTTCGATTTTGAGTTACCGCAGGGCTTTAAGCATGAATTTAACCACTTACCCGACTGAGTCTAAGACCTGGAGCACGACTTGCGCAAAAGCGACATGGTCATGCCAATGCGACATGGTCATCTTTTGACACCTACTCTGAAGAAGAAATTTACAGAATACTCAGCACCCTAAAACCATCCAATCACCTTACTGACCCTCTTCCTGCTAACGCCGTAAAAGACTTCATCCCTTTGCTACTCCCACTCTGGACTAAAATTATCAATAGCTCACTACAACAAGGAACCATCCCGGACTCCCTCAAAGTTGGTCAAGTTACACCTTTATTGAAGAAACCAACAGCCGGCCCCACGGACCTAAACAACTACCGTCCGATTACCAACATTCCCACTCTCGCCAAACTTTCAGAGAAATGCGTCCAACTAAAAATGACAAAGCACATAGAACAGTTTGATCTCCTCAACCCACACCAATCAGGCTTCCGAGCAGGGCACAGTACTGAAACGGCGATGACTCACATAATTGACGACGCCATCCAAATCTTAGATCAAAATAATACCTGCCTCCTCATCCTTCTTGATCTCTCTTCAGCATTCGACACAGTGAAACATGAGAACTTACTCAAACTCCTTAAGACAAGAATGGGCTTCTCTGGGTCTGTGCTTCGTTGGTTCACTTCCTTTCTACACAACAGGTCTCAAAAATTCAAGAGCAAAAACCTGATGTCTTCCCCAGTACCGGTATCGTTAGGTGTCCCGCAAGGTTCCTGCCTATCCCCTACTTTGTTTAACCTTGTTATGGAACCGCTCACCACTCTGTTACAAGCATCCAATGTACACTTTCACATGTACGCTGATGACACGCAAATATATCTCAAGTTACAATCCCCTAAAGACATCCTGAGTCTGAATTCAACGATCAGAAGCACCCAATCTTGGCTGGCCGACAACCACCTCAAACTCAATGCTATGAAGACTGAGTTCCTCCTAATCTCACCTCCCACGAAAATATCTTCCGCACAAACATGGCTTAAGCACCTAACAGCACTCAATGTCCAACCGACCATCGTGGACTCAGCAAAATCCCTAGGCATAACACTCGATACCAACCTCAACATGCAGCAGCATATCAGCAAGGCTACTAAGGGGGCGAACTTCCAGATAAATACCTTGAGGAAACTGAAACCCTTCCTCCCAGCAAAAGACTTCCAAACAGCAGTACAAGCTCTAGTCATCCCTCGCATAGACTACGGCAGCGCGGCCCTTTGTGGCCTCCCCCTAACGACAACTGCACCCCTCAGAGCGTCACTAAATGCGGCTGCAAGACTCATCACTGGATCAAAAAAACATTCGCATATCTCCCCTGACTTCAAATCCTTGAACTGGCTGCCTCTTGAAGCCAGAATACAGTTGAAAATTGCCTGCATGACGCATAAGGCTATACACCTGAAATCACCCAGCTACCTCACTCATAAGTTGACAATGTCCGGTGAGTCCAGAGCTACCAGGAGCACAAACAATCTTCTGTTGAAACCGCGAAGATTCCGGAAGGAAAAAACGTACAAACGCTCCTTCTCTGGAATGGCGCCCAGGATCTGGAACGCACTTCCTCCTGAAACGAGGCTCATCTCTTCCTCCCTTCTTTTTAAGAAAGAAGTCAAAAGTATCCTTATGGCTAAATACACTTGAACAATTCGTTTGATTTTCATTGCGAACAGTATTATCAGTATTCTGTTATGATACAGCCTATGTATTCCTATGTACGTGTGTCTGGACTTATATTAGTCTAAAGTGCTTAGATCCTTGCTACCTCATATTAGTTTTTTATCGATTTCGGTATTATTCACAACGTTTTGATAGCCTACGCTCCAACTAGGCCATGCTACCTCATACCTATACTATAAGTAATTTGTTTTTTGCTATGTACATGAACTTGATGATCTACCTCCCTACTTTCCCCCCTTGTTCCCCTACCCTTCCACCTGCCTGTGTAAAGCGCTCTGTTATCTGCAAAGATCTTGTTCGCGCTATATAAAACTCTCAAAATAAAAATAAAATAAATAAAGAATCCTGGCCCTGAACCCATCAGATCTAATAGGGCACTTTTATAGCACTAGTCATGACCAGAACCCAGACACCAGAGAGACACAATGGGTAGGTCTGTGACAGTCATCCGTTTTCTGTAGTCAAGGCATGGTTTGAAACCTGTCATTTTGGGTGGAGACATCATTCCTTAGCACACCAGAATTTGTTTCAAATGTCAGAAAAATGATAAGCTTGGGAGAAGAGCTCTGTATCAGCACTAAAGTCCTGGAAAGAAAGGAACTGTCAGCACACAGGAGTGCAGCTTATACGTAGGTCCACTCCAACACTTCCACGATGGTACGGAGAATGTGAAACCGTAGGGCACCACCAAGCGGTTGACGGGAAAACTGCTGAAGAAACATATTAGGATCCAATCTGGTGCATGGGGATTATTCTGAGGTGAGGAATATGCAGTTAGAAGTATCCTTGAGAAATGGTCTATACATAGTGTGTAGTGCTCGAGTCACATACTCTGAATACTCCAGCCATCTAGTGTTGGGCCCTGATGTTCGCAGGTTGTTTTTCTTCAAAGTTGTTTTCAAGTCAAAAGACTAGTTTGTGGCTCCACCCTTAATCTATAACCAGGACAAAGACTCCCCCTCCGATTGTGTTCCGCCCAGTAGAGTGTAGTGTCTAACACTACTCTGAACAAAAACAGTTTCCAACATCCACACCGAACACTAGATGGCATAATTATGCAAAGCATTTCTATAAACTGCCACACACGCTGCAAACTATTTTTTGGAGCAGCTGAGAATTTTGGGTACTCTCCGCTACATTAATTGCTAGGAAATTAATAGACAAAGCATGGTAGAAAAATTATACCCTTGTGCTTCTGGGACAGTGCCTAATGATGCACATACCTGAGATTTTCTTGTAGCATAGACTATACGGTTTGAGGAAATCCAAACAATTAGAGACTAGTTAAAACATATTTTGTTACCAATGCACTAGATCAATGATTTAGAACTAAACAATATTTAAGAATAGTAGAAAGATTTGCAGCTGTAATAAGGACGTATGTAAATTCATTAATTTTAATGAAATGTGTTAGGTATTTTTACAGACTGGTTATAGTTTAAAAAACAAGGAAAACTTGCAGAGAAGCAAAAATATTTAAGAGAACAAATGTCAATTTAATGGATATTACACAGAGGACAAACACGAAAGAAACAATATATTGAACTGAATTCGTACATCAAATTACCTTTATAGCCAGAAATATTTATGTGCAGTGGGGTTATCAGCTTTCCTCCCAATGACTTTCTCCTACGCACAACCATGTTAATAACACCTCCACCAGTCAGTACTGCTTTAATAACCTGCTTCTTGTCCTTATTTGTGAGATCCACATTGTTGATCTTCAATAACCAATCATTTACTCTTAAACAAAAAAGTAAAAAAACATTTTTAAAACTATGGAAAAAATTTGGATAAAAAGCAAACAAACTGCAAAAAAGTAAACACATTTCAGGCTACTGTTATAAGAGTAAGTAAATGTGAAACACATCAAATTAATTGCATTACATATAGAAACACTAATACAAATTATACATACTATTCATAATACACCAAAAATATTAAACACCTTAAAACGCCCAATGTGGGACGGTTTACAGGGACTCATCAGTTTACTCAAAATATCCTGTGCCAAATTGGCACAGTGATATGAACCTTGATGACTTTGAACTCCAACTTTCAAACAATGTCAAGTCACTCCGCTTCACCCTCAACACCAACCGCTTCCTCAAGTAACATATTCCTAAAAACACAAAGGTGGCCTGTTATAGCTCTTTCTTCAAAAGAAAGTGTCACTGCTTCTTCCACAAAGCAAATTCAGAAATGCTTTTTAAACTCTGGTACACTATCTCATCTGAATGGTGGGAATACCCAGCTCCACATCCTCCCAGATTCCACACAGCATCCCTCAAGGGCATCCTACATACCAACGCACATCTTTTTCAGGGCTTGAAGCAATGTGATTACATCACCCCCAGTTTGATGGAACACCTTTGTCTTCCCTAGCCTGTGTGCATCATCTTTAAAACAAGTTGCACCATCTACATATATATATACACTTACGTACAATAGAAGGAGCGGAAAAAAGCCACGTTCTTGAGGAAGATAGGCGTTTGCATTTATCTAGCAATGCTAATAACTTTCGAAAGATATTAATGTACAACCTGAGAGCGGCAAATACTACAACACCACCCTATACTAGAGAAGAGGTGCACACTGAATGCCTTATCCCAAACACAGAGATTTAAACCAAAGCTTTCTGCAGCTGTCCATAAGAGCCCAAACACTGAATATAATGCAGAACAGCATGGCCAACACATCGGTCACAAAGGCATCTACAGCAGACTAATGGTTTACTCTACCAACTGTCATATAATAAGATGAGAGTTGAAAATGATATTTAAGACTATTGACATTTAAGGGTATGCACAAACCACAGTTCAAAATAAAACAGGGTCTGACTGTGTGCTGATCATCTCTGCTTGTCATAACCTCAAATATGCAAATGTATTCTTTACCCTTTGTCTTGCACAACTACAAAATCTTCAACATTCTTACAGTACTTTGATCCGAAGATAAGCTTTTGACAAAAAAATAAGCCTGGCATTTTGCCCAATCTTCAGTTTAGAAGTACTTCGTGAATGACAGAATTGGGGACAACAAAAACACACCAAATTAATTTAACCAGAGTTGCACCATAAGCTGTGTTCAAAAACTGTAGTTCACATGATAACTGTCTAAGTTAGTTTATTAAAGGTCCACTGTCCTGGATAACAGAAATTAACTTTTTGCTCTATCCCTTAGCCAAAAGACCCTATTATGTTTTCCTGGATCAGATACATAAACATGGACTGGGCAGGATACAGAGGGTGACGGGGCCGCACTAGACACAGCACCAATTCCTAAACCTTTGGAACCGGTTAGCGGGTTTTTCCAAACCTCACAAAAAGGGCAAAATAACAAAAGAAAGCGTAATAATATATCGGCATATTCAAGGAAAAAAGCCAAGGTAGCAAAGGCCCAGCTACCCACCCAGGCACCACCCCAGGTACTACCAGAACCCCTTCAAGCCAGTAGCACATGCCCTCCCGACCTAAGATTAGAACCCAGTTCTGTACAACTGGCGGGTAAACATGAACATGAAAATTATAATCTTGTAATAGAAAGTGAGAACGGTGGGGTTCCACTTTGTACTATAAAAGGGAGGGATGTGGAATTTCTAACAATTGTGTGGGAAACACTAAAAAAACTTTTAACCCCCCTTGAAGTAAGACTTTCGCGCATAGAAACTCAGTTGCTTGAGACTGAAAAAAGCATCTTGAATCTGGCAACCATCAGTATGCATGACAATAGATTAACATGTCCACCGGGAACTACTAACACCACATCATTACCTGCTGTTAATACACTAGCTGCTGCTATTCCACCTGCTGCCCCGAAGGTTGAACACATCCCAAAACCTCGGCACAAGGCCACCATAGACACTTCTGCTAACAGGGTAGCGGCGGCCGCAAATCAGCCGGCGGCTGACATTGTACCACCTCCGCCAGTTACCGTAGGGCATCCTGTACCACCTCTGACAGATACGGCTATCCCGAGGGTCACTGGTCATAATAACAACCATTCCATCACTCAGAGAGTAAACACCAACAAAAACCACTACAGGGCTTTGTTGATCTCCCTCCGGACGTAAGACCCTATGTAGTTGTGCTAACAGGGGTTCCGGAACTGACATACCACCAGCAGGAAGACTTTGGCTCATTAAAGAACAAAGTAATCCACTGGCTTAAGGTCAACAGGCCAATACCGAACCATCTGAGGAGTAAAATCCTCATGGTGCGCCGGGTCCCCTGGATAGGCACTTCACACAAATCTATTACTGGCGATTGTGTAATTGTCTCATTTGAAAATCCTAGCACTGCGCAATCTATTTACTCCTGGGATTATACTAGTGTAAACTCACTTATAGCATCCAGACCCCTTACTTACTTTTACCCACCTTTAGCATACCCGAACATAGGAGGGAACTGGAGTTGGATCCCGGAGAGAAAAGGTGGCCGGGGTAGGTTACCAAATTATTGGCCACACACTCATGGTGGGTGGACCGGGGCACCAACACACAATAGATTCGGGTGCCTCGAGGAAGGGGATTGACTCCCACACAGGTCCATCATCACTCCACTAGCAGCTGACTCATTCAGTCTTTCCATATGCCCCCTGGGCCGATCAGCCCCTCTCATGTCACAACTCCAATGCAGGCATAAAGATAGGGCATCAGTTGAATTCCATGCAGCCATTATAACACCTGAATCTACTAAGGATAAAATGAATAACTTAGATAAGGTCAAAGTAGAGCTAAGTAATAAGGACAATCTCCCTCTTGAGGTCATGCCGGAAATAAGGTTGGCGCCAATGGTTGCACCCTCCCCCACCCAGCAAGGCCACTCGGGCTTACGCAAGTGTTCTCTGGCACTTACTGCCACTGATACGCCGGAGGTTCCCGGAGTAGTAACCATACTCTCCTGGAATGTCGCCGGGCTGGCCAACAAATTAGATTCTTCCGAGTGGGGGATCTAATTGAAGGGCATGACATATGCCTATTCCAAGAAACATGGGCCAGGGAAAAACACTCCCGTACAGGATATGCTTCATTTGAGATTCAGGCAAAATGGGGTGGAAAGGGACGACCATCAGGGGGTCTTCTGATCTGGGTGGGATGCCATCTCGGTTGCAGGGCTACAAAACTGGAAACCAATTCAGCAGATTTCCAGTGTGTATCCTTGGAGTGGCCATGTGGGGTAAATGTAACACTGATTAATGTATATTCAAGAGCGGGAGGGATTGCAGCCACCTCGGGAACAATTGAGGACTTAGCGCAGTTCCTTGATTCCATCACTCTCTGCTCCTCACTAATTGTCGGCGGAGACTTTAACACTCAGTATGAACCCCTCCCGGATTATCTGACAGGCTTAACCAGTGAAGAGGATGAACTCTGGGACATCCCCACCTTGGTGGGCCCCCCCATAAAGGCCTGGACACCACTCGCCACCCAAATAACATCTTTCACGCTCTGTCACTCGCTGAGGGCCTGCAATGGGCGGATTAAAGGGGATATCCCACTAAAACATACCTTCAACAGACCAGGATACGAGTCAAGAATCGACTACATTCTGGTCTCAGTGAGGGATTGGGATAAAGTGAGGGACTTTGGAATAATTGCCTGGTCTGACAGTGACCATAACGTACTCTCACTGAAAATTGCGATCCAGGGGTCACACACGGCTTTGGCAGAAGAAAATTTAGTAGACCCAGCAGATCTAGTTCTAACCAGCAATAGACGCAGAATTAAATGGCCAAAATTGCTGGAAAATCCATCTAATATCCAAAGGCTGTATGCGCTAGTCGTCCCTGCACTAGAAAAGGTTGAGAATCTCAGGCACCAGCAATTCAACGACACCAAGCCCTATGCCCTAGAAAAAGTTGAGGTTCCGATCACCTTGCTAGCCACTTCTGCAGAGCTCAATGAGCTTGGGGATATTCACTCTGAGCTATGCATTAATCTGGCAGAAGTGCTGAACCCTGTGGCTAGGCCGAAGAAGCCTAAGAAGAAAAGAGCCACATGGTTCAACGCTTCCTGTAGGAGAGCAAAAGCCGTACTGCTAGAGTCCCTTAAAACACGAGAAACTCTCAGCAAGATCAGGGAAAAGCGGTTAGCTTATAAGTCCATCCTCCGTAGTGCTAAAATAGAATGGGACGAGGGAAACTGGTCTGAAATGTCAGCCGCCCTTGCACTACGAGATGCCCGTCAATTCTGGCAAATCGTTAAGCATGGTTCAGCTGAACCCCTAGCGGCAGTGGAAGCAAATTTAGCACCCTCTGTCTGGGAGGAACACTTTAAAACCCTGTATAAATCATACAATCAGGACCAACTGGTGACCCCATCAGAAGATATAATGCACCAACCTAACGACAGTGTAGTTCCCATGGACGGTTTCACTCTGGCAGAAGTTAGTACGGCAATCAGGGGCCTGGCTGATGAAAAGGCGTCAGGTCTAGACAGGTTGCCAGGGGACCTATACAAACATGAAGTCAAAATTTGGGCCCCGTACTTCAGGGTGCTGTTCAACGCGATTTTGAATGGCATGCCAATCCCTCCAACCTGGCTGGGGGCAGAGATAGTCCCAATCTTTAAGAAAGGGTCCTCTCTGCTCCCAGTCAATTATAGGCCAATAAGCCTGATAGACGTTTCACAAAAACTGTTTGCCAGGCTGTTGCTGGACCGCCTGCTGGATTGGACGACGGAATATGATATCCCGAGTCCCTTCCAAGCGGGCTTTAGGGAGAAGGTCTCAACTATAGATCAGGTCTTTCGGCTTGTCCTCATTTTCTGGAAAACGGTGCAGTTGGAGGGTGGCAGCCTCTATACTGTATTCGTGGACCTGAGGGCGGCCTTCGACCTGGTCCCCCGCAAAAAGCTCTGGGAGGTGTTGGCCAAATTGGGTGTTCCCGAGGGTTTGCTGGAGATGATTGTTCGTCTTCACAGTGCCAATTTTGCGCAGGTGAGGTGTGGCAAGGTGGGAGCACTGTCAAATAGGTTCCCCGTTGACAGGGGGGTAAGACAGGGTTGTGTGCTCGCACCGACCCGGTTCTGCCTCTACGTCAACGGGGTTATCTCTCACCTAAACGGGGTTGCCAACTCCGATGCCCCCAAGCTGGCTGGCGCCAGGGTGCCGGTGATCATGTTCGCCGACGACACCCTGTTGCTTTCAAAGTCTGCAACGGGCATTCAGTGCGTTCTTGACGGCTTTACGGACTTCTGCGGGGGTCACGGTCTAGAAATCAACACCTTAAAGACCAAATTCATGGTCTTTAACCCCCCGCAGAAATTCCGCTTTAGCCCTAAAATCGGACAGAGCAGACTTGAGAGGGTCAAAACTTTCGAGTACCTTGGTGTCATGTTAAACGATAGATTGTCCTGGAGTACGCATCAGGAGAAAGCACTCCTTAAATTCACTCAATATTCGGGGGGTAATATGAATCTCCTGGGCAACAACAAATCATCCATTCGGCCCATAGGTCCCCCTATACAGATCTACAGGGTACAGGCAAGGGGGGCTGCCATGTATGGGTGTATACTTTGGGGTCATGCAGGAACACAAGACTTGGCAAAAGAGGAGAACAAATTCATACGGAGAATTGTAGGACTTCCACCCAGCACGCCACTCGTCCCTTTAAGGCTGGACCTAGGGTTGAGGCCACTAGACGAAGATCTGGCTTTTCGTCCGCTGGCTTACTGGCTCAGGTTGTGGGCAACTCCCGAATTGACCAGCTACAGACAGGGATTACAGGAGGTGCTCGCTATGCCCAACGCAGGGAAAATTAAGTGGCTCAAATTCATCAAATCAGAGTTGGAGGGTCTGGGACTCCCGAAGATGTGGCCTGATCCTTTAACCACTTGTCCACTTTTTCCCAAAAAGAAATTAGCTAATGCATACCACGATAGTAAATTAACGGAACTCCTAAACCATCAAAAACCTGGCTCATTGACCGACTCCGTTCAATGCATTAAGGATACTTACAGCTTTGTACCAGTTCTAGATAAACTGTATCCTCCCTTGCTTAGGAAATTATATTTGCAGTGGAGGCACGGGTCCCTCCCCCTTCGAGCTTTCACAAGCAAGTGGAGTGAACAATCAGTCAGCTTGTGTCCAGCTTGTAGAATGTCCGAGGAGTCTGAACTCCACATACTCTTTTTTTGCCCGGTCTACAGTAAGATTCGCAAGAAATGGATAGTGCCCCTATGAAGAAACCTGGTATTTGTAGAGTGTTTGGCTGCTTTCAGAGTTCTGAAATCAAATCTGTCGGACTATATTGTTTTTGCAGTGGCCAAATATTTGGGTGCCATTTGGTTTCTGAGAAGAAAATGCCTCAAGGCTGGTCACTGACTCTAGCGTACCAAGGACAGATACTGTTCCAATAAATTCTGTTTTTATTGACAATGGATGATTTTATAAAGCATATATCCCTACTTTTTATTAATTCTATGAATGTTATAAATGTCTTTTATGGTGAAAATTTTTACCGAAATAAAGATTTATGAAATTAAATGAATGCAATTTAGGAAGAACATGCTGGTTTTAGGATCGCATGATAGCAAGTCAAGTCTGAGTGATGATCTTTTGTTATTAGAAAATTACAGCTGCTTCTCGCAGAGAGGAAAATTGGTGAATAGAGGATGCCCAGTAAGAATACAGTATTTGAGACGCTACATACCATACATACGATGAGGCCAAATAAGGCAGGATTTCACCTATTCAAGTCAGTGAAATAAGTTCAAAACTTGAGGCCTTCCTGAACCTTTTGAGAAGACACTGCCTCATGACACTGAAAGGTCCCATCATGAACAGGTATCTAGCTCTGAAGAACAGAATAGCTTTATCAAATCCCTCCAGGCTGCAGGAGACCTTTGCATCAATGAATCTTGAGGCTACTGGGTAGCCTGAAAATCATGGTATCATGTTTTTTTCTGTAACAGATGTTTAGTCTCGGCCAGACCAAAGTCCTTGTCTTCGCTTTTCTTTCTAGGAGACAAAGAACAAGTTACTTACCTTTTATGATGATGATCTTTCTGGTGGATACTGTATCAACATGCAGATTTCTCACCTCTTGAATCTCCTTGAGGCGCTAAAGTGGATTGTGCCAGTAGTTGGTGCTCAATTTAGTCATGCCGCCGAGGACCAATCCAGTAATGACATCACCAAAGCCATAAAAGAAAACCACCACCAAGGATGTAAGATTCTTATCCATTTTTTACGTGGCTAAGAGGTAAATCAGAGGGCATGAAGATTGCTACTTCATGCAGTGCATCAAAACTAAAATGGAAACTTAATAACGGACCCAAAACAATTACTCAGAACGAGGAGGCAGGAAGGGGTTGTTGAGGAATCTGCTGGTAGAGTAGCAACCAAAAACAATGTTATTGTGGCCGGCAGCAGCACTAACTTCCTGTTAGTCCCTGAAAGCCCAGGAATAAATGGGGGCACCCTAGGGGAGCCCCAGTACATGAAATCCTAAATCCAACACTGGAATCGGTATTGGGGTAGGATTCTAACATGTTTGACAACAAACATGACCAGTTTCAGTGCAGTCAATATATAGTTACACATCTCGTATTTGACTTGATGTCCACTATATGTAAATGGCTGACCGCACTTACAACGCCTGGAGAATCGACTCCGGACTCTGCAGACGCGCCCTGCTCATGCAGGGGCACCCTCACACTTGTAACCAAGCACCCTGACATCAGGACTAAAGAACCTGCCATAATTGTGTGACTTATAGGCTTTAAGTGCAGTGACCTCAGATATAAGGAAACGTATATGTGCCGTAAGTGTTGCTAGCACCAACTTACAAAGGCTGCAATAGCAGGCCTGTAGTCATAGCTTGAGTGGTCTCTCATGAGTGGCATACCATATGCTGCAGGCCATGGGAGACCTGTGGTGTACCTATGCGCTGCGAACCTTAGTACCATATACTAGGGACTTACCTAGGAACACTAGTAGCCAATTGGAATGGTACCAAAGTACTTACCACTGTCATTTAGGGAAGAAGACAGTGACTGGTGTCCTGATGAGCAAGATCCCAGTCGGACTAGTAAGAAAACAGAATAACACCAGCAAAAAGTAGGGGTAACCATGAAAGCATATCCTACTTTCCTACATTTACTTTTTGCAATAAAAAGTTACTAAAATAAATAAATAATGTCAAGCATTTCATCCACTTGTGGGACAAAGAGTTGCTCTCCGTCAAAAGGTAAATTGGGAAGATGTCCGGTTTATCTTTGTGTTTGCAAGGCTTTCACTACAGTACTCATGTGCCCCGTCAAAGCGATCTGTTGGGCCTATTCTATGTCCTAGTCTGAATCAGACCCTTCTCCACTACTGGCGAGAAGAGTGGGGAAGTCCATCAGTGCACCTTGGGCCTCTGCTTCATCATGACGACAGGAGCCATACTCCTCGGAGTCATGGTGCTCCCCAAGGCACCACATGCAAATAGAATGAGTGACTGTGGCCGACATTTGCCATCTACAGGGTTTGAACCCTAATGGAATGTAAAAAAAACACTGTTCAGTCAACAATAATGTGGTGATAAGCCTAAAAATGGCCTGAGGAACGGCTCTCCGGATCCGTGTTGGAAGCGTGGAAAAAAAAGAAATCAGACATCAGCGACTCAGGTGAGGGCTTATATGGACTCTGCCAACATCATACCCGGTGGAACATGTTGCTACAGAGTCAATCAACGCCCCCCCTAGCGACGTAGAGAGTTACTGCTGTAAAACATTATCTGGATCCAGTCTGGCGACTGGGAAGAATTCAAAGGTAAGGAATATGCGACCAGATGTCTATCATATACAAAGACTTCACTGCAACTACCGCCTCCATTACCCACAGCGAATCATTAGGGAAAAATAAGGTTATAAAGGGGCCTGAGATTTGGGAGGTGCAGAAAAACAAGGGCTGATTGCTCAAGGCGAGATGCTGAAGCATAAGTATCGGACGGAAGATCTGACAGCTTTCTAAGGAAGGCAAGGATAAGTGCATCACTTGGTATAATCTAACTGGCCAGATTACTATTCTCTCAATCACTGCAATGAGACTGATAATATATATTATACGGAGATGGTAAGGATTAGACGAATTTATTACTGGTAGTAGGGAAGTATGATGTAAAGTAATTGGCTTTGGGTTTTTCTAATGGTCATCTTTTTCTGTATATTAAATGTCTGCTGATTACCTTAATTTCCATAATTCAGATACATAATAAGTAATCACTGAATGTACTAAATAAATAACATGTTATTATAAAATACCAAATGCATGTTGCTACTGTCTCTAGGGGACAAGTTGAGAATTCACCCATATACATACAACTCCCGCAGAGAAGAGCTTCTCTGGAAGGGTTATCTGATTCATAACACTGGATCTAGATGAGTCTAATTGTTTCAGAGAGGAGGGAGAGGCTCTGGTCTGTTTTGTTTTCCTCCTAAGGGGAAGGAAAAGCAGTACTCCCTTGGGGCTACAGAAATCTTTCCAGATGTGGACACCCCCAACATACTCCCCTTTGAAAAATTGCAGACTGAATTACCCTTGTGATATTTTTTTTATAAGCTATTCATCCAATAGGAAGAAGACGAGATACCTTGCTTACGAAGGAAGCATGGCAAGATACTTGGGGCAGATATTAAACACAGGTGAAGGACAATGATCCAGCAATGGAGAGCAGCCACTGTAAAAGTAGGAATGTTTCATACATGGATGGATAGAGCTTTGGAAATCAGGGATCCAACAATGTTATACATTATTCTTTAGTAGATGCAAGACATCCTAAAAGGACACTATGCTGAACAGATTTGGGGGGGGGGGGTGTTGGATGCTGGCTTACTAGATGGTGCACACTTATTTAAGTGCACTTATGCAGACAACCCTTAAGGCGATTTTAGTGGTCTTAAACAACTTTAGAAAGCTCTCTAAGTGGTAGCTGTGGAGAGCAGCCTTCAAGCTTAGTCCAGGAAGAGCGTTAAGGAGCTTGTTTTACCAGAACTAATCATTTAGTGTAGGTTAAACAAAAAAGAACTACACAGCGTACTTATTAAAATAGTTATATTTATTATACACACACTCCTGAACACATAAGTATATCTGCTACCCGGAGTTATCAACGCAATACACACGATATTTCAAAAGGAAAAGGTAAGTAAGCACAAATACACAGTATCTCCAGGGGGAGGCAAAACCATATACTAAAGAAGTGGAATGCGAACTGCGACTGAAGTCAAGACGTGACTAAGAAGAGTTGGGGACCCAAGAAACCACAGGAGCGAAGTATCCAGGAACCACGTGGAGGCCGTGTGCAGAATTTAAAGACAGCAGCATACTCAATGCAAGTGAATGGGAAAGTCGTGGTTGCAGCTTTTAAGAAGGACCCTTCCCAGTTAAATCTAAAGAAATCCTGTGGGAGATGGAAGGTTGGAGAGTCACCCCGCCCGTGGATACTCCAGAAATCAAGATAACTACACCAGGGAAGCCAGGTGCCTAGGTACGAAATGATGTCTGAAACCACCGTAGACCACAATGAAGGACTTCAGTAAAGATGCCACGGCAAAGAAAGTGAAAGAGTCTGGTGGAATCACATGACAGATTTTGAAGAGGAGTACCTGCAAGCTGAGGGGACAGAGTCTCTGCCACTCAGGAGTGACCAGGAGGCACAAGACCAATGACCACCGATAATGGATGAAGCAGGAGAGTTGACGGAGACCTTGTCGCAGCAGCTGTGAGGACCAGGCAACACTGTGGAAGACCAGAAAACGTTTACAAACTGTCCCACGTCAGAAGACGAGAACCAGAGGGTCGGTGTTCAGCGGGAACACCAACAAACCTTGGCAGCAGCAACAGACGTGGTAAACGAAGAAAGTTCAGCATTGGAACCAGCAAGGTCCAGGGGACTCAGCAAAAGCAACAGAGGCAGAGCAGGCCCGAGCAAGCAGAGGAGCCCACTGAAGCCAAAGAAGACCCTTAAGAGGACCCACAGGCCGAAGGCACAGGAGTTGTATGAGGACCTTGAGCAGCTCACCAAAGATGCAAGCCCACAGTGCAGAGGATGCGGTGAGGCGACTATCTTGGCAGGAAGAGATGCTGGAGGCTTTAGTTTTTTGTAGCCCGAAGATCTCTGGAGGACAGAGTCAATAAGCCTTGGTAACAGCAAGTCGAAGCAGTACACAAGGGTTCTATTCCAGTGGTTTTGATGAGGGACACTGGCCCCAAGCTTACTGAGAAGACAGTGCGGGCCTCAAGGGAGTTTCAGAACCACCACCTGTGTTCCAGAGTCTTTCGGAGTCTGTGGGACCTCAGGAGCAGCACACCGGACAGCTTTGTTGCGGTGCCTGCAGAGGAGGTTACTTCGGGTGTCTTTGATGCCCACAGGCCTGGAAACGCATGAGTGCGCCAAACTGTTCAGGGGTTTCATATAGTTACACGGGGAACCCTTCGAACCGGTTCCGCCACGTCCTCTCTCTTTTTCGTCAGCAGACGCCACATTGGTCGATCAAGAGGTCCAATCTCTTATGGACAAAGGGGCAGCAGTAGAAACCCTGCCGCATCCCAGCAGCTTCATCAGCAACCTCTTTGTGGTGGACAAGACGGACTGGGGCCAGAGGCCAGTCATCAACTTGCGCAAGTTCAAAGAGTGGCTGGTTTACTGCCACTTCAAGATGGAGGGAATTAATCTTCTTCACGATCTTCTCAGGCCGAACCTGGATGGCGCGTCTCGATCTCAAGGACGCATATCTGACCATACCCATTTTCCCTCCTCACCGGAGGTTCCTGCAATTTCACTAGCGGGAGAGGGTGTACAAGTTCACCACTCTTCCTTTCGGTCTTTCCTCCACCCCTTGTTACTTTACCAAGGCTCTCCGTCCGGTGATAGAACATCTGCGAGAGTCCAGTATGAGACTCAGTTTACCTGGATGACATCTTATTGATGCCCCAAAGTCTTGACTCATCAAATCCAGACGGTGGTCAATGTGCTCCAAAGCCTGGGCTTCATGATCAACAAAGCGAAATCCAACCTCAATCCAGCCCAGAGGGTCATTTTCCTTTGGATTTTTATCGACTCCGTGGCTTCTACTCTCAGACTTCCCTCCCGAAAGATGACGAAAATATGTCACAAACTCAGGAGAGCTCTCACCCAAAACAGCAACTCTCCCTCATGCAACTGGCCTGCATCGTAGGTCTTCTTTTGACATCGATTCAGGCTATCTTCCTGGGGCCACTCCATTACAGGGCCCTGCAACGCCTCAAAGCCCAACACCTTCGCAAGGGTTTCTCCTACTCAGAAGGTGTCCCTCTCTGCGAAGGCCAGAGAAGAAATACAGTGTTGGCTCTCCAACATGGAGGTCTGGATGGGAGTGAAATCTTCAGTTCCGCGCCAGATATAGTTATCGAATTAGATGCCAGCAGATCCGGCTGGGGCGAGCGATGTGGCGATTTCACGACAGGCGGTGTGTGGTCACCACAAGAGCAACAGTTGCACATCATCTGTTTGGAACTCAAGGCGGGGTTGATTGCAATCCATTGTTGAACCAAGGACTCAGTCCAGTCCAGCGTCCTGCTCAAGATGGACAACAGATCAGCAGGCCGGTACATCAATCATCTTGGAGGCAAGTGTTCGAGAGCACTCTCGGATGGCAGTAAATTTTGGGCAGTACTGCCTGGATCATCATGTTTCCATTACGGCAGAATACCTACCGGGTCAGGACATCCAGATAGCGGATTTCCGCTCTCTATGACGGGAGTCTTTGGAAAATGCATCCAGGGGTCCTTGCGGATCTCCAGAGTATCTATGGTCCGTTCTCAGTCGACCTGTTTGCCTCCCTTTTGGACCACCAACTTCCCCAGGTCTTCAGTTGGAAACAGGACCCCCTGGCAGCGGGCAGACGCATTCCTTCAGAACTGGCTGGCCGAAAATGGCTATGTCTTTCCCCCGTTCGCCATGCTCACTGTAAGAGGGCGGGTTTTATAAACAGGCGTAGAGGCGGTAGTGGTGGTTTAAAGGAAGAAGGTTTATTGAAAACAAATGACGATGTGACTGGGATTGGTAAAGGTTGATCGGTATTTTCTTCTTCTTCTGATGTCTTTGGGGATGTAGGGGGTGATGAAGGTTCTCTGGTGATCTTCGCCTTGTCTTCAGGACGTGGTTGGTCACCCCGGTGGATCATAAGAGAAGGGGAAATAAATGAGGGAACCGTGAAAATGGCAGTAACAAAATATATAATATGAGTTTCCCTTCACCACACCTTTGGTGTTTTGTGAAAATCAGTAGGGAAGTGACGGAGAACGCAGACACTAGTGAATACCAGGGTAGTTCTAGGCTAGAAAAGTAGGGACTAGGGAGCAATGTATTATTGTGCCTAGGGTGGAGGAAAGAAAAGAGTGCTCACAGTTCGCATGTCATGAAAAGAAACAGGAGCACGCCGTCAATTTACAAGGGGTACATATATTCGCTACCCAGCCCACACTGCACTATCATGGCATTGTCCGAGTATTTGCATCAACCCTTCCTTAGTCAACGCGTGGCTGACACCGATAACATAACTAAGAGAACAGCACTAAACAATCCCTCCCAGTCTCCTTTCCCACCCGCTTCCCCAAATCTCCCAAGAGCCGATGTCACTCACCGACCCCGCCGCAACTCTTCCTAGAGTCACGGTCGCTCTCCAGCATCCACCGGACACCACCAGTCCTCGCACCAGCTGTCTTCGTCGATGCCCTGGTTGTGGGCTGTCTCGGTCTCCAAGTCCTCGGGTCCCGCGTCTTCCTGTACAGGGTCCACGTAGTCTTCTAGGGCTCCTGCCTCTTCTTCTAAAGGTAGTGAAATTACTCCAACCTGAATATTCTTCCAAATCAGGGATAGTAGGGGTATTTAATTTTTTAGATGTAGCCAATCCAAAACACGTTGTTTGGGAAATAGTCGAATTTAAAAACAACATGTGATTTGGGATGAGACATGCACGATGCAAAGCCTCAGTGCCTTGTACCTGCCAATCTTTGGTACCCCAAACCGATTTAAGGTCAATAACATCCTTCCATAACTCATAGCCATCCACAGATAACCTTTCTAGAAAGGACTTTGAATACAACAATTTTGTGTCAGTACTGGTTACAACATTCCACTTTAGCTGCAGTTAAACTGCATTTGTCCCAGTTGAATGAAAACATAGAGTTAAATGATTTTATAAAAGGCCCAACTATGGGTAGGTCTAAACGCTTTATTTATGCTATTTACAATGAAATTTGGAAATTTTCAAGAGTCGAAGCAGCTAAACGCCTGAGGGCTATTGATCAAGCCAATTTGGAAAAAGTGCTTGCAGTGGTTGATAATAGTATTAACACGCTTTCTTCCAGAATTTACACATTGGATAATATTGTTTCTTCTGTTGTTGATATTGTACATGATGAAGTGTCCACGTTATACCATGGTCAAAATCAATTACGTTCTGTAATGCAGTTTGCCTGGACTCTACAGACAATTAAGGCTGGTCGAGTTCCCTGGACCTCATTGAACGTTTCATCACTTTTTGCCCCTTTTAATCTTACTGATAAACAACGCATGCTTTCAATGCGTGATGCATCGTTTTCTATGTTACATATTGAGAAGCTAGAATCCTTACCTTTTTCTGTTGCTGAAACCACCACTGCCACGTGGCTTATTCATGGTTTAATTACATTACCATTTCCCTTATATAAATTTACTAACTGTATGCGGTATATTGCTATAGGACGATATGAGCCACTAGGCAATGCATTCCTACATGAGGCTTGGTCATTACCATACACATACAGATGTCTGAAAGATGGAAAAGAAGTGAATCTTAATGGTGAGGAATGCACACAGTCACCTGACCATTCATTAATATGCAGACACATTCAGTTACACGGTTCTTGTAATCAGGACCGCCCAAATTTAGCATGTGTTTTAAAAGGCACGCCAGTTCCAGCAGTAGTGCCCACATTTACATTATTAGCTAATGGTAGTTATTTGCTTTTAAACAATGAATTATGTTGTGGTTTATTAATTGGTGTGGCTTATATAGTTACTGTATCAGAGCGTGTAGTGTGCTGCAAGAACGTTCTATACCCACCCACGCATGGCTCTTCAGATGTCTCCATCTGGCCTCGGATCCCAACCTTGGAAGCGAAATTCAATGGTTTAAGCAGAATAAGGGCTCTTTTGTCTCAAAAACAAGTGACCCTGAGTTCGGCCCGGGAAACTTATGTCCTTCACATAGCTAACACCCGCACAGAGGTGCAGGCGCTTTTAAACACTGATTTGCCATTTCATTTCTGCGAGCTGGTACACCAGATTTTTAATGCTTCTTCAACGACTGGGCTGGCGCATTTTTTTAAACTAGTAAGCAGTGGACTCGTGACTACGTTTGAAAAAGTTTTTGGTATCATTCCCACGTTTTTCCACACTATTTTTGGGAGTTTGTTTGGTGGAATACCTGTGTTGCTGGCTGTGGCCGCAGGCTTTCTGTTGGTGTTTTACTTCATAAAACATGGATGCCCATCCTGCGCAAGACGCCGTTCAACGCCTCCTGACACTGTGCCGTAATCGGATGCTCAATTACTATGGAACTTTGCCGCTTGCAGCATTAAGCACGGCCTATAGATTGTCATTTCGGTTCACCGACTTCACGTGTGTCCAACCTGTGTTTCACTGCCTAAACTGCGAGTTCGATTGGGCCATTGATTTGTGCCTATGCTTGAGGACTGCTCCTGACGTCGATTTTGATCAGCTAATGCGTCCCGTTGTGGCTCACGAGCTGATCTGTTCTGGCGAGAGAGTTATGGCCTTGGCAGCGATAAATGGAGTTCTGGGCCAATGGGAGATCTCTGCAGCGGCGAATGCCTTTCTGACACACAGCGTTCTGGTGAACCCACCGAGTTGTCCTCTGACGTTGCAAGAGGATCCGATGCTGGAGGAGCACGTATGTTCTTTCCCATTGCTAAATTGGATGGCTGAACTATTTTCGGATGATGGCAGTGATTTCATACTGGAGGCTGTTGCAACTTTCTTTGCATATACTTTCCAATCGTGAGATGCCTGGAAGGAATGCTTTGTTGTGAAATATGACTTTCCCCTCGCTGAATTGGAGGGATGGACTATGTTCAGCTGATGGAGAGTTCGCTCACGTGAGGTTGCTGGAGATAACGTCTAAGTGGCACATGACTTTGGATATCGGATGAGTGCCTTGGTTTTTTCTCTTACAAACATTTGAATGGATGCGACCTGGTCATACATTTCATAATTTTTTGAACCGGGCGGAAGACTTTTGGTTCAAGACTTTTGATATTTTTTAGATTTGATGCCACTGTAGGCATTCATACATATTCATTCATACATATTCATTCATACATATTTTTAGCTTATTTTGGCTCAAAACTATTGAATTTTGCTTTCAAATTGTGTATCTGATTTAGTATTGCCTTTTCCCTTATGATTGGCGGTGCTCGGACCAATGGGGGGGTGTCATATGGATACTTCATTACATATATTGCGTTAAGTTAGCATGAGTGTATTACATGTTTAAACAGCCGTTTTTCCTTCAGGCTTCAGTTTTGCACACGACACGTACTTGTTGTCGTAGCTTTCAGCCTAGAAGTGGTGAGGTGTTTTATTTGAGAATAATATGTTATTCCTAAGCTATCAGCTTTGCCTTGTACACTTGGTACAACTGTCTGCACACTGAGAGCTGCACACTCTAAGATTAACCTAACACAAGGTTGCTGGGAAGTCTGATCCTCGCACCACATTAGACATTAGACATAACACAAATAATGTTGATGCCAACATTTTGGGCTCTACGCGGGTTTAAGATAGAGTTACACGGAATGAACGCAGACACTTATAATCTGCATTTTGGTATTATACAAGATACTGCGTTTGAGAACTTTGCATTGAATAATAAATATTTCAGGGTTTCCGTTCTCCCACAGAACTGTGCATAGAGATCTAGAACCTTAGTGAGTTAGGATGATCCAAAAACTCATCTCACGCAGTATCTTGTATAATACCAAAATGCAGATTATAAAAATCAGAGTCAGCAGCATAGTCACTAATCCATAGTAAGCAAAAGGTGCTAGCATGTTATAATGCAATTTCTATAGAAATCTATATCACCTATATTTCGCGCACCCTATCTAGCATATTATATTATATCTAAGAAGGTCTCATTCGGGCTTTAGCAGGGCGACCCCATACCTCTCAATGTCAGTAGGAGCAGTTCACATCAGCATCTACCAGTTCTCTTCATGCGCAGCACCAAGTGTCTGCGTTCATTCCGTGTAACTCTATCTTAAACCCGCGTAGAGCCCAAAATGTTGGCATCAACATTATTTGTGTTATGTCTAATGTCTAATGTGGTGCGAGGATCAGACTTCCCAGCAACCTTGTGTTAGGTTAATCTTAGAGTGTGCAGCTCTCAGTGTGCAGACAGTTGTACCAAGTGTACAAGGCAAAGCTGATAGCTTAGGAATAACATATTATTCTCAAATAAAACACCTCACCACTTCTAGGCTGAAAGCTACAACAACAAGTACGTGTCGTGTGCAAAACTGAAGCCTGAAGGAAAAACGGCTGTTTAAACATGTAATACACTCATGCTAACTTAACGCAATATATGTAATGAAGTATCCATATGACACCCCCCCATTGGTCCGAGCACCGCCAATCATAAGGGAAAAGGCAATACTAAATCAGATACACAATTTGAAAGCAAAATTCAATAGTTTTGAGCCAAAATAAGCTAAAAATATGTATGAATGAATATGTATGAATGAATATGTATGAATGCCTACAGTGGCATCAAATCTAAAAAATATCAAAAGTCTTGAACCAAAAGTCTTCCGCCCGGTTCAAAAAATTATGAAATGTATGACCAGGTCGCATCCATTCAAATGTTTGTAAGAGAAAAAACCAAGGCACTCATCCGATATCCAAAGTCATGTGCCACTTAGACGTTATCTCCAGCAACCTCACGTGAGCGAACTCTCCATCAGCTGAACATAGTCCATCCCTCCAATTCAGCGAGGGGAAAGTCATATTTCACAACAAAGCATTCCTTCCAGGCATCTCACGATTGGAAAGTATATGCAAAGAAAGTTGCAACAGCCTCCAGTATGAAATCACTGCCATCATCCGAAAATAGTTCAGCCATCCAATTTAGCAATGGGAAAGAACATACGTGCTCCTCCAGCATCGGATCCTCTTGCAACGTCAGAGGACAACTCGGTGGGTTCACCAGAACGCTGTGTGTCAGAAAGGCATTCGCCGCTGCAGAGATCTCCCATTGGCCCAGAACTCCATTTATCGCTGCCAAGGCCATAACTCTCTCGCCAGAACAGATCAGCTCGTGAGCCACAACGGGACGCATTAGCTGATCAAAATCGACGTCAGGAGCAGTCCTCAAGCATAGGCACAAATCAATGGCCCAATCGAACTCGCAGTTTAGGCAGTGAAACACAGGTTGGACACACGTGAAGTCGGTGAACCGAAATGACAATCTATAGGCCGTGCTTAATGCTGCAAGCGGCAAAGTTCCATAGTAATTGAGCATCCGATTACGGCACAGTGTCAGGAGGCGTTGAACGGCGTCTTGCGCAGGATGGGCATCCATGTTTTATGAAGTAAAACACCAACAGAAAGCCTGCGGCCACAGCCAGCAACACAGGTATTCCACCAAACAAACTCCCAAAAATAGTGTGGAAAAACGTGGGAATGATACCAAAAACTTTTTCAAACGTAGTCACGAGTCCACTGCTTACTAGTTTAAAAAAATGCGCCAGCCCAGTCGTTGAAGAAGCATTAAAAATCTGGTGTACCAGCTCGCAGAAATGAAATGGCAAATCAGTGTTTAAAAGCGCCTGCACCTCTGTGCGGGTGTTAGCTATGTGAAGGACATAAGTTTCCCGGGCCGAACTCAGGGTCACTTGTTTTTGAGACAAAAGAGCCCTTATTCTGCTTAAACCATTGAATTTCGCTTCCAAGGTTGGGATCCGAGGCCAGATGGAGACATCTGAAGAGCCATGCGTGGGTGGGTATAGAACGTTCTTGCAGCACACTACACGCTCTGATACAGTAACTATATAAGCCACACCAATTAATAAACCACAACATAATTCATTGTTTAAAAGCAAATAACTACCATTAGCTAATAATGTAAATGTGGGCACTACTGCTGGAACTGGCGTGCCTTTTAAAACACATGCTAAATTTGGGCGGTCCTGATTACAAGAACCGTGTAACTGAATGTGTCTGCATATTAATGAATGGTCAGGTGACTGTGTGCATTCCTCACCATTAAGATTCACTTCTTTTCCATCTTTCAGACATCTGTATGTGTATGGTAATGACCAAGCCTCATGTAGGAATGCATTGCCTAGTGGCTCATATCGTCCTATAGCAATATACCGCATACAGTTAGTAAATTTATATAAGGGAAATGGTAATGTAATTAAACCATGAATAAGCCACGTGGCAGTGGTGGTTTCAGCAACAGAAAAAGGTAAGGATTCTAGCTTCTCAATATGTAACATAGAAAACGATGCATCACGCATTGAAAGCATGCGTTGTTTATCAGTAAGATTAAAAGGGGCAAAAAGTGATGAAACGTTCAATGAGGTCCAGGGAACTCGACCAGCCTTAATTGTCTGTAGAGTCCAGGCAAACTGCATTACAGAACGTAATTGATTTTGACCATGGTATAACGTGGACACTTCATCAT
The DNA here is from genome assembly GCF_964263255.1 of Lissotriton vulgaris. Lineage (NCBI taxonomy): Eukaryota > Metazoa > Chordata > Amphibia > Caudata > Salamandridae > Lissotriton > Lissotriton vulgaris. Next base: position 666,048,144 of record NC_141693.1, read on the forward strand.
GTACAATATCAACAACAGAAGAAACAATATTATCCAATGTGTAAATTCTGGAAGAAAGCGTGTTAATACTATTATCAACCACTGCAAGCACTTTTTCCAAATTGGCTTGATCAATAGCCCTCAGGCGTTTAGCTGCTTCGACTCTTGAAAATTTCCAAATTTCATTGTAAATAGCATAAATAAAGCGTTTAGACCTACCCATAGTTGGGCCTTTTATAAAATCATTTAACTCTATGTTTTCATTCAACTGGGACAAATGCAGTTTAACTGCAGCTAAAGTGGAATGTTGTAACCAGTTCTGACACAATTTGCCTACTGAATAAGTTGTAACAGTGTGATCTTGGTCAAACCTGGGATCTGGCCTGATGTGTGTAAAACCCTCAGACAAACCCAAAAAACGACTTTGGCAAGAATCAGAGCTTCTTTGCCATAAAAGCCACCCATCCGGATCAAAACTGGAAATATTAAAGGAGGAATTTTGCAAAAGAGCTTGTATCTGATTTATGGACAAGGTAGTGAAATTACTCCAACCTGAATATTCTTCCAAATCAGGGATAGTAGGGGTATTTAATTTTTTAGATGTAGCCAATCCAAAACACGTTGTTTGGGAAATAGTCGAATTTAAAAACAACATGTGATTTGGGATGAGACATGCACGATGCAAAGCCTCAGTGCCTTGTACCTGCCAATCTTTGGTACCCCAAACCGATTTAAGGTCAATAACATCCTTCCATAACTCATAGCCATCCACAGATAACCTTTCTAGAAAGGACTTTGAATACAACAATTTTGTGTCAGTCAGTCTAACTTTTGGCATTGATTTCTGTTTCACCTTGAAGTAAAACGACTCAGGATTTGATTGATTAAAATCTGTAAAGTAAGAGTATTTTCCCAAAAAAGTACTTGAGCTCCCCTGTAAAGGAGCAGGGCAATGTTCCCACTGAGTGTAATTCACAGGAACCCGCCTGGAACTTGTCTTGTGCAAGAAATGATTTCCATAATGTTGGTAACAAAATAAATCACCATAATTGACAGAATCTAAATATAAATCCTCATCATCAAAGGCCGCATAATATTTTAAATCAGAGAATAATGCTTCTACTGCCTGAAGATCCCAATCATCAGAACGAATATTTTGCTTAATCACATCTCCCATGTTTACTCTAAGCACATTAGGAACATTAATAACTTCTGTGGGGCCATGTATCTGAAACCTAACCGCATCCCACACAATCCCATCAAGGACAGGCCAAGCAGTAATTTGTACTGAATGTAAGTCTCTCTTTAGTCTGTGTGCTGAATGCGAGGAGGAGTGAGGGGCCAATGTTCCATTAAGGTACCGAATTCCTGTTCTTTCTTTCACATAATGGCCATCAATCAGGCGGAAAAAATAAAACACAAAACCAATTGACATAAAAAGATAAAACGAAAATAGTATCAGCCAAACGTATGTCCAAGGCGGAATTAAAAAATGTTTTTTAAACAACGTGGCATATTTTGCAATAGTTGATGGTTTTTTTGAAAGTTCCGAAACAGAGTCAAAAGAGAATCTGGACTGGTTAGCCAAACGTGCATGTAAATCGGACATGGATAAATCAGCAGGATCTGCATAGGTCACCTCATCAATGTTAGTAACAGGAATAGTATTTAATAAAGGACTTGTCATGGCAGGCATCTCGAGGGACACCTCCTGATTTGCACCGGATGTAATAGCCAGCACAGAGTGCCTCACCACGGAAGGACAGGATACAGCCGGTGTCATGCTATGAAGAATCGGCCACCCTGTGTGTCTTGACATTGTCAATAGAAATAAATCTGTTTTCTTTACGACCTGGAAGTGGTGGTAAAATGACTGTTCTTGTGCCCTTCACTCCAAGGACCCGAACTTTGGCGCTCGATATGAGGGACCAAATTCCTTTTTGTTATCGATCTTCTCTCGAACCAGTTCTCCAACTTGGGGTAGCCAGCCAACTACCGGGATCTGCAACGCATCATCCGACGTGGAGGGCAAGTGTTCCTTTGCAAGACTGTCTCTGGTCTTTTGTAGATCCTGTAAAACATTGCAATGTTCATCTACGTCAAAGGCCGCGGCCTGGGCCTGGCAGTCTGCACCATCAAGGTCAGGGACGTACATCTTGATACCAAAGAGCATTTCGTATGGGGTCCGCCCACCCAGAGACCTTCTAGGGAGATTATTAAGCGCACGCTGCACGCCATAGAGGTGGGACAGCCAGTTTCTACCAGTGCCTATAACTCGGGCTGTCAAAGATTGCTTTAAGTCGCGGTTCATTCTTTCTACCACAGAATTGCCCTCAGGCCTGTAGGGGCTTGAAAACTTCACCTGTACTCCCAACGAAACCATAGCATCCTTATACGCCTTAGAGGCGAAAGCCGGACCCTGGTCCGAATGGAAAGCACCACAAGCAAAGATTCCCACAAAGACACGCAAATCCTTAATGACAGTCCGTGAATCAGCGCTGCGATGCGGCCATAACCACACAAAGCGTGTGCATGAGTCAACTGCTACTAAGATGTATTTATACGTAGTATCAGAAGAGAAAGGACCGCAGTGATCCAAATAAACACAACCAAGCGGTTTATTAGAAATGTACAACTTTGTCTGAGGCGGACGCGCAGCAGTAGAAGGCTTAATCTGCTGACAAATGTCACACATAAGGACATAATCGCGCGTCTGTTTGTACAGTCCCCGCCACCAGAACCTCTGTTGTAGCTGTGATACAGTGGCTGAGACGCCCGCATGCGCAGACGCCACACCTTCATGAGCCACTGTAATCAGAGAAGCTCTGCGATCCGAGTTGGGAATCAGACGCTCTCCAACTTCAGGAATTTTCACATAAGGAACCTTATCGGGACTTAAGTGGTATGTGTATTTCGAAGGGAACCCCGCAGGATATTTACCTCCCTTCGCCGTGGCAGCAACAGCCGCCAAGATGTCGTCATCTATTTTGCTCTTGGACCTCGTGACCGCTGCAACTAAGTATTTTGATACCGCAGACTTCGCTGCCTCATCAGCAAGCGAATTGCCAACAGCGTGGACTCCCACGCGCTGGTGGCCGAGAGTATGAATTACAAACACGAGCGGCAGCTTTTCTTTAAGTTCCGCCACTCGGACCCAGATCATTTTATGTTTTATTGTGCTACCTTTGGAATCACGAAAATCATTCTGAATCCAAAAGAACAAGTTCTCATTGTAAGACTGGACACAGTAGTAAGAATCACTTACGATTAAAGTTGTCACACTAGGATCTGCGTACTCCAATGCAAGCATAAGAGCACGGAGCTCTGCTAATTGTGCGGTGCAGTCTCCAAGTGTCTGCGTGTGCACGACACTGGACTTGAACTCATCGTTCACCATGGCACCGACCACAATGGCGCAAGCGGAAACGTAGGCATGTTTAGAGCCATGCGCAACCTGCGCCGAACCATCCGTGTAAATGATACAGTGGAAATCCTCCAACGGCCGCATTGCTAAAGGAGCAGGATGAACAAATTCATACTGTAAATACTCCTGCGACCGTAAAGCGGCGTCAAAAATAAACGTGACATCCTGAGATGTCAAGGAAGTAGCCCACTGAATCCACCGAGGGTGCAAAGCTTTAGAATTAGGTACACTGGCTTTCGTGACCGCCTCCAAGGCAGGACACGGGGTAACAACCAACATGCGCTTTCCCTGCGACAGGGCACGTTCCTTAAGAATTGCCATCTGCACAGCCGTTAACACTTTCTCCACAGTGGAAAAACGCAGTTCAGCCGAAGTGTACAAGTGTGATTTGTAAGCAATAGGTACAGTATCCCCCTCATTAAAAGTCAGGTACGTGAAACCCACCGTCCCAGGGATTATTCTTATCACCAGGTTGGTCCGGTTATCACGGGTCTGTAAGTAGTCAGAAGTGAGCAAATCAGCCTGCAAAGACTGCAGAATGGCTGAATGCTCAGGCAGCCAGCATGATTTGGAAAAAGATGGTTGTACCAAGGCATATAAAGGCTTGATACGCTGGGCATATTCCGGAATGTATGTCCTCCCGAAATTTAAAAAACCCAGTAAAGACTGTAATTTTTTCAGTGTTGTCGGAGAGCGCAACTGCGCGCACTTCTCCAGGAAGTGAGGAGCCAATCCCTTTCCTTCATGGTTAAGTTCATAACCTAGAAACAACACTGTGTACTCTGCAATGTGTGATTTAGCAAAGTTAAACTTGTAACCCATGTCTGCAAAGTTACAAATTATGCTGTTTACTCGACACAGATGCACCCAAAGCTCGTCGTCTGTGAGATAAATGTCATCCACATACGAACATGCAACTGGGTCGAAACTCTCCAAAAGAGAGACAATGCGAGCGGAAAACACTCCAGGACTATTTTTGTATCCCATTGGGAGTCGTTTAAACTTTTTTTGTACGCCGCCGCATGTAAAACTGGTCCATTGGGAACTTAGACCATCTAATCTATGTGCATAAAAACCATTGGAAATGTCAAGCGTGGTTTTGAACCGTTTACGCTCAAGACTATTCACTAGGGCAGAGCCGTGAGTATTCTGTACTGCACAGTTACGGCAATGCGAGTTCAAATGCCGGTAATCCAAAACTAGACGATATGAGCCGTCCGGCTTGTTAACAGTAAAAAGGGGATTATTCATTGGTGACACACACGTTTCAATTACACCTTGATATTCCAATTGTTCAAGGATAGCCGCGACCGAAGCTTTAGCTTCACGCCGTATGGGGTACTGGGGTTGTGGCTGAGGCTGTGACCGTAATGGAATCTCATGGCTAGGGGACAATTTATCCCAGCCACACTGATTTCGGTACACAGCCGGCGCAAGCGCCAGAGCCCACTCTTCTGCAAAATGCAGCGCTTCCACTCTCGGTACAGTGTGCGCGAAACTGGGGAGGATTACCTCCTCCCCTCGCGGAGCTGCGAGAACAAAAGGTGGGGGCCAGTCAGCCTCCGAAAGCAAAATGTCATACGTATCCGAAAGATTTTCCCAAAATACCCCTTTTACAGTTCGCTGCATGTCACCTTCAATTAACAGGACAATTTCAAAAAGCCTTTCAGGGGGAGCAACATGTGTATCAGCTGTTTCGATTACAACATAAGTGTCAGTCGCTGTCACCTTCAACAGTGGACGGAGGGCCTCTCTCACTATGGTAATCTCCGCCGCGCTGTCCAGCAAGGTCAGAGCCCACGTCAGATTCCGAAGCCGCGTTCTCACTATCTGGGGCATATCGATGCGCCGTTAAGGCAGCGACTTTCTTCTTGGCAAACTGCGGTCTCTTTGGCGTAGAGTCGTCCCGCTTGTCCCCTTCACTTCGCGTGCGGGGCTGGCCACGTCCTTGCTGACCACCCCTGCCCCTGCCGCCCCCTCCACCACCGGTTGACGGAGCCGATGAGTCCTGAAAGGAACGAGGAGAGCGTTGGTCAGTTGCCTGATATCTGTCAGGCGATTTAATCGTAGCGCGATCGCGCAATTCATAAACTCGCTCAGACTGCGCAGGTGGCGAAGGTGTCGGACTAGAGACCTGTGTCTGTTGTTGCTGTTGTTTACCCCTATTCTGCTTTTTCGGCCAAGTTTGTTTTTTGGACTTGGGCTGTCCACCTGTTTCCGAAGACTGCCCCTGGGGTTGCTTCTTTTCTTTTTCCAGAAAAACCTTCGCACCCCTTGAATTGCGGCCAACCGTTTTATAAGCCGCCACAATAATTTTTGCCAGCTGACGGGGTTTCTCGGCATCGGGTACTAACGCCAGACCATTGGCCACCTGAAAGTTCATTGCATCCCCTTTTACATTGGCAAGGATAATACCGCAAACTGTCTCAAATGAACCGTTCAGGCGCATACCCAACTCAACCGCCGACTCAGGTCCGTGATCATCCTGAACACGCTTGAGGATCGCAGACAGGTTCGAAACTGACGGTGTGCCAAAGCACCTCGAGTAAACCGCTGCAAAAGTCTTACCCCATGTCTCACAGTCAGCAAGGTCCGGGGCTATTTCCTTCGGTAAACTAAGCGTAAGAATCCGGTGTTTTTCACTCGGAGTCGTATTAGGAAACACAGCCTCTAACTGGTCGAATTTCTCGGCTAGCCAGTAAGGAAATTCATCCGTACTATCTGGCTTTCTGCCCATAACGGAATTCACCAAGACAGGACTGATTTTCAAACCAGCCTGTTCTGCTCGAAGCTGCGCACCTGCGGGGGCTGCGCCTTGAATATTACGACTAATGTAATGAACAAGCGCTCTAATCACTCCAACCGAGACCTCATGTAGACGTCTCAGGTCGGCTACGTTACACGTGGCGCGATTAGGATGAGGAGTAAATCCACCCAAGGCGGGCCAATTTGTGCCCGGAATGGACAAAGGACCTAACCTCGTAGCGTTCAAAGAATGGGGTAGGGCGCCACCAAACCAAACACCGTGCTGCCAAGCGTCAATAGGTACTTCCAGTGCCCTGTACGGAGCATAAGCTGCCGGTACTGCTGAGGCAGTGTATGTGTGATAGACACCCGAATTAGCGTCTACTTCCGGAAATGTCACCCAGGAATAAAACAATTCGTACGGGTACGCATGTTCCGCACTCACAACTAGAACCACAGCTAAGCCTTCAGCGGGTACATTATATCCCCGCAAGTGATCGCGAACCGCGACGCGGCTATGCTGCGCTATTTCCACTGCCATGTTAGCACAGGAAGATGAAAGACCAGACAAAGAACTGAGTGTAGCACAACTGGGTAGTAATTCAAAGAAACCGTTTTTTAGAAGAATTCAAGCTTGAAAACACCTATCACATAAATAGGTAGGTTTTTCCGACACCACCGTTTTCCGGAAACGGGAATGAAGGTGTCAAGGTCTGAATGATATACTACTCGAGTGTCATGAAATACGGCCAACCAATCCGTTGGGCGCCATGTAGCAGGGTTTCCGTTCTCCCACAGAACTGTGCATAGAGATCTAGAACCTTAGTGAGTTAGGATGATCCAAAAACTCATCTCAGTGTCAGAAATCTAGTTACCTAGCTAGCTACAGTGTCTCATGGATCATTATGGAATGATACATGTATTAGACAAACCAGAACATGATCTTTAGAATACCTCAGGAGTCGTGGAACACATGAACACTCTTTCGTTCTATAATCATTTCAAACCAAAACTGAGAGTCAAAGAACACAAGTGCAAGTTTGAAATATTTATTATTCAATGCAAAGTTCTCAAACGCAGTATCTTGTATAATACCAAAATGCAGATTATAAAAATCAGAGTCAGCAGCATAGTCACTAATCCATAGTAAGCAAAAGGTGCTAGCATGTTATAATGCAATTTCTATAGAAATCTATATCACCTATATTTCGCGCACCCTATCTAGCATATTATATTATATCTAAGAAGGTCTCATTCGGGCTTTAGCAGGGCGACCCCATACCTCTCAATGTCAGTAGGAGCAGTTCACATCAGCATCTACCAGTTCTCTTCATGCGCAGCACCAAGTGTCTGCGTTCATTCCGTGTAACTCTATCTTAAACCCGCGTAGAGCCCAAAATGTTGGCATCAACATTATTTGTGTTATGTCTAATGTCTAATGTGGTGCGAGGATCAGACTTCCCAGCAACCTTGTGTTAGGTTAATCTTAGAGTGTGCAGCTCTCAGTGTGCAGACAGTTGTACCAAGTGTACAAGGCAAAGCTGATAGCTTAGGAATAACATATTATTCTCAAATAAAACACCTCACCACTTCTAGGCTGAAAGCTACAACAACAAGTACGTGTCGTGTGCAAAACTGAAGCCTGAAGGAAAAACGGCTGTTTAAACATGTAATACACTCATGCTAACTTAACGCAATATATGTAATGAAGTATCCATATGACAACGGGTCCCGCGTCTTCTTTCTCCGTCTGCACACTGCTGCTTCCATCTTCAGCGTGTGTGTGTGTTCTCTCCACCCCCGCCTCTTTGTAGCCGCCTCTCATTCGTCCCGTCGTATTGCTTCCGGGTTTTGCCTCACCCACTTCCCGGTCATCCCCGTCATCGCTTCCGTGTGCCTGAGGAGAGACAGCAAAGGAGCGTGGTTGCTGAAGTCCGCTTTCAAGTCAGCGAGAGGGTGTTATTCGGGTACAGTCCTCCTCTATTCCGGTGTCCTCACACTCACGAAGGTCTCAGCCCAGATTTGATGCCAGGGAGCCGACGTGGTTCTCATTTCCCCAATTTGGAGGTCTCAAGTTTGGTTTCCGGTTCTTCTGGAACTTTCTTGGGATTCTCGAATCCCACTCCCCCACTTTCCGACTCTCCTTCTCAATCCGCATAAAGTTCCTCACCCGCTAATAGCGCAGGGCTCTCTCATCCTAATGGCGTGGCGGATTACAGGGGACGCTGGGCGGTCCCAGGCCTTTCGGAAGCGGCAGAGAAATTCATGTCCAAGGCCGAGGCCGACAGTACCGTCAAGCGCAACTATTCATCCTGGAGGAAGTAGTATTGTTGGTGTGTGCGACGGAGTCTCAATCCTGTGGCAACAGATGTGACCATTAACCTACATTTTTAGGCTACCCTGGTGAAGGAAGGCTTGGCTTATAGGACCATTAACACCTTCCGTTCCGCCATCTCGGCGGGTCAAAGCCTTGGTTGAGGGTTCTCCTGTGGGCGAGCATCCCTTGGTCTATCGCCTCCTTCGAGGCATCCTCTTCTCTCTACCTCCTGAACCTCGTTATTCTTAACTCTGGGATGTTAACCAGGTTATTAATTTGTTTCTGTACTGGCAGCCGAACAGGTTCCTCTCTAGGAAAGAACTGTTGGTGATTCTTCTCTGCCTTACATCCTGCAGGAGATTTTCGGACGTTAGGGCCCTGGATGTTTCCAGCAGGATCTTCTCTCCCACGGGGGTCACCTTTACAATTCGGAGACAAACACAATTTGGGACGAAGTCCATCTCTTATCCTGCGTTCCCAGATACTCCGGAGCTGTGCGTGGTCTCTGGAGTCTTGCCTCAAGGCATACGAGGAAATGTCAGAGGAGTTCCGTCCTCCAGGTGAGCGGCAATTGCTTATTGCGCTCAAGAAGCCCATAAGGCGGTTTCATCCCCCACCACTGCCCGGTGGGTAAGATGGGTGATACGGGAAGCTGGAATTGATCTTCGAGCCTTCGGTGCTCAATCTGCCAGAGAAGCAATGGCCTCTAAAGCATTTAGCCTGGGAGCTTGTCTGGAAGAGATTCTGAATGCAGCACATTGGTCTTCAGACTCCACCTTTGAGCGGTTTTATTTTAAATTGATTATTGATATAGCTCACTTGGTGGTGAGCAAGCTTTGAACAAGCATAATCCTCGCCTCCGGTCCAGATATAGAATGAAATCTTTCCTAGCTATCGTAACGGAAAGTTTCAATTCTATTAAGGACTCGGAGGTAAGGATTATCCCACCCAGGGTACAAGGTTTTCTTTGGTACCTTCCCACCCTCGTTATGTTGTCTACAATAACAACTGACATTTGGTGTACGTTTCGCTGTACTGTTTCCCCTACAGGCTAAACCTTAGCCATTGCTGTCGCATATACTTTATTTTGCTTTGCAGGAGAGTCTGGTAAACAAGATTCGTGAAGCCTCCTGGCTGGCTGACCTGCAGCGACTTGAGAGGGGGAATGGAGAGGACTACCATCACCCCGGAGCCCTGTGATTGGTGCAGAGGAGCGGGGACATTCTACCCATGGACACTATCATTTTCTTGTTTATTTAACTTCAAATGGCTGCTATTCAATAAAGTGGAGAAAGAATAGCATAATCCTCGCCTACGAGTCCTTAATAGAATTTAAACTTTCCATTACGATAGCTAGGACATTTTTCATTGTTGCACGTTCTTCAAAACTACTCCATCCGGCTCCTTAAGAAATTCTTTGGCACACTACAATAAGTAATATTTAGCTTTTTGTGCCCAGGGGGGAGAAGCATCGGTCACAGTTAATAAGGGTATTCAGTCGCCATACGATGGAGGACTGTGGATTGCTGATAGAACGGACCCAGATTTCATCAGTCTCCCAAATAAATGGTTTGAAGGTTGAAGGAAATGAGGTCACCTTTCTATTGGACACTGGTGCTACCCGTTCTACTGTGAGAACGGCAGACGTTCCAAACCTACCCCTCTCGTGAGAAGCGATCCAAGTAGTGGGCGTTTCTAAAAAACAAAATAGTACCCCAGTCACAGAACCAATAGAAGTTAAAAAAGGTAATTTTAAAGAAATGCACAAATTTGTTGTTTGCGATTCTAGCCCAGTAAACCTGTTAGGCAGAGACTTGTTGTGCAAAATGAATTGCACCATCTTTTGTACCCCGAATGGTGTTGAAATTCAAACCCCAGATGAAGACTGAATTTATAAATTAACGTTAGCAAAACAAGAAATAGAGAATAAAAATTTAACTGTCGAAGACTTATCAGAAGAATTACAGCACACTGTAAATCCTAATGTGTGGGACTTTACTGGAAAAGATGTAGGATTAATGGCAAATGTCCATCCAATAAAAGTAACCGTAAAAGAAGGTGCAGTTTACCCAAATATTCGACAGTACAAAATGAGCCCAGATATAAAAGCAGGTGTTGCAGCAGAAATAAAGTGTTTGGTTGAAACAGGCATTTTACGGGAAATAATGAGCAGTCCATGTAATTTGCCCATAATTGGCATAAAGAAAACAAGTGGAAAGTACAGGGTCGTGCAGGGCCTCCGCAAAATTAATACAATTGTTGTCCTATGTTGTCCAGTTGTGCTAAATCCTGCAGTGATTCTGTATCTGATACCGTGGGAAGCTGGATGGTTCACAGTAATAGATTTATGTCACGCATTTGTCTAAATTCCATTACACCCGGATAGCAATTTTTTTTTTTCTTTTGAATTTGACAGTCATGTGTATGTTTGGAACTGCGGTCCTCAGGGGTATACAGAGACATCAATCTTTAATCAGATATTGAAAAAGTGTCTTGAATCTCTGGTACTGCCCGGACAGTCAGTCCTGGTTCAGTATATAGACGACCTATTAGTGGCGTCTAAAACTCGAAATGACTGTGTTGTTGATACCATTGCTTTACGGAATCATTTAGGTGAAGGAGGACAAAGTGTCACCTGAAAAGTTGCAATTTTGCACCACATCAGTGAAATATCTGGAGCACCAGATAGAAAGAGGTGTTAGAAGGGTTACCTCAGAAAGAATCAGAATAATCAAAAACATGAATCTACCTCAAACTCAATCAATCAATCAATCAAAGACATTTATAAAGCGCACTACTCACCCGGAGGGTCTCAAGGCGCTTGGGGTGCCGCTACTGCTCGAACAGCCAGGTCTTGAGCTTCTTCCTGAAGGAGAGGTGGTCTTGGGTCAGGCGCAGGTCGGTCGGGAGAGAGTTCCAGGTCTTGGCGGCCAGGTAGGAGAAGGACCTTCCTCCTGTTGTCGCTCTTCGAATGCGGGGGACGGCGGCGAGGGCGTGACTGGTTGATCGGAGATGGCGTTTGGGAGCGTAGAAGTTGAGGCGGTTGTCGAGGTAGCTCGGGCCTTGGTCGTGTAGGACTTTGTGTGCGTGGGTGAGGAGACGGAAGGTGATTCTCTTGTTGACGGGGAGCCAGTGCAGGTCTCTCAGATGTCCGGAGATGTGGCTGCTTTGGGGGATGTCGAGGATGAGTCTGGCTGAGGCGTTCTGTATCCGCTGGAGTCTCTTCTGGAGCTTGGCGGTGGTTCCGGCGTAGAGGGCGTTGCCGTAGTCTAGTCGGCTGGTGACGAGGGCCTGGGTGACCGTCTTCCTGGTCTCGGTGGGATCCACCGGAAGATCTTCCTAAGGATGCGCAGGATGTTGAAACAGGACGAGGAGACGGCGTTGACTTGTCTGGTCATGGAGAGGGAGGAGTCCAGGATGAAGCCCAGGTTGCGTGCGTGGTCTGTCGGTTTGGGTGCGGTGCCCAGGGCGGGAGGCCACCAGGAGTCGTCCCAGGCGTAGGGCGAGGAGCCCAGGATGAGGACTTCCGTCTTGTCTGAGTTCAGTTTCAGGCGGCTGGTCGTCATCCACTCGGCTACGTCTTTCATCCCTTCGTGGAGGTTGGCTCTGGCGGCGGCGGGGTCGTTGGTCAGGTAGAGGATCAGCTGGGTGTCGTCGGCGTAGGAGATGATGTTGAGGTTGTGTTGGCGTGCAATGGCCGCAAGGGGACTCATGTAGACGTTGAAGAGGGTGGGGCTGAACGAGGATCCTTGAGGGACGCCGCAGATGACTTAGGTGGCCTCTGACTTGTACGGTGGTAGGCGGACTCTCTGTGTCCTTTCGTCGAGGAAGGAGATGATCCATTCCAGTGCCTTCTCCTGGATTCCGACGTTGCTGAGGCGCTGCACTAGGGTGCGGTGGCAGACAGTGTCGAATGCTGCGGAGAGGTCTAGGAGGATGAGGGCCGCTGTTTCTCCGTTGTCCAGCAGGGCTCGGATGTCATCGGTGGCAGCGATGAGGGCGGTCTCGGTGCTGTGGTTGGCTCGGAAGCCAGATTGTGAGGGGTCGAGGGATCCATTCGTCTCGAGGAAGGCGGCCAGCTGCTTGTTGACGGTCTTCTCGATGACTTTGGCTGGAAACGGGAGGAGCGAGATGGGGCGGTAATTCTTGAGTTCGGTGGGGTCCGCTGTTGGTTTCTTTAGTAGAGCGCTGAGTTTGGCGTGCTTCCAGCTCTCAGGGAAGGTGGCAGTGTCGAAGGAGGTGTTGATGATGTCCCGCAGGTGGGGTGCGATGACAGCGTCGGCCTTGTTGAATACGTGGTGAGGGCAGGGGTCAGTCGGAGATCCGGAGTGGATAGAGTTCATCGTGCGGATGGTGTCTTCTGTGTTGATCGGGGTCCAGGCGCTGAGGGTAGTGGTGGGGGGCGTTGGTGCGGTCGTGGGGAGCGTTGTTTGTGGGATGAAGCTGTTGTGTATGTCCGCGATCTTGTTGTGGAAGTAGGAGGCGAGAGAGTTGCAGAGGTCTTGCGATGGGGTGATGTTGTTGTTTCCGGCGTTGGGGTTAGAGAGCTCTTTCACGATGTTGAAGAGTTCCTTGCAGTTGTGTGCGTTGTTGTTCAGCCAGTCCTTGAATGCTGTTTTCTTGGTGGCGTGGATCAGTTGATGGTGCTTTCGGATGGCGAGCTTGAGGGTGGTCATGTTGTCCGGTGTTGGCTCCCTTCTCCAGGCTTTATCGAAGGCTCGGCAGTTCTTCTTGGAGCTCTTGAGTTCGTCGGTGAACCATGGGGCCTTCTTGCTGCCGGGTCTGCTGGGCGGGGTCCTCAGTGGGGCGAGTTCGTCCGCGCAGGTGCTGATCCACTTCGTGAGGTTGTCGGCGGCCTGGCTGGGGTTCGCTGAGGTGGCGGGAGGGTGCTGGCTCAGGGAAGCGGCGAGCTGGTCGGCTGTGATCTTGTTCCAGCTTCTTCGAGCAACCTGTTGCTGGTCGTGGTGGATCGTGGTTCTTCTGAAGGTGAAGTGGACGCAGCTGTGGTCCGTCCAGTGGAATCCAGTGGCGTGGCTGAAGGCGATGTCTTTGCTGGATGAGAAGACGGCGTCAAGTGTGTTTCCGGCGAGGTGGGTGGGGGTGGACACCAGCTGCTTGAGTCCGAGGTTGGCGAGGTTGTCAAGCAGGGTGGTGGTGTTGCGGTCGTTGTTGTTCTCCAGGTGGAAGTTGATGTCCCCCAGGAGGATGTAGTCAGCGGAGGGGAGGGCGTGCGGGCTGATGAAGTCGGCGATGTCTTCGCTGAATGGTGTGCGTGGTCCCGGGGGTCGGTAGATCAGGGTGCCTCTGAGGGTGGTCTTGGGGTCGGTGTGGATCTGGAAGCGTAGGTGTTCGGCGGTAGTCAGGGTGTCGTCGGTGTTGGTCGTGATGCGGATGGTGTCCCTGTGGATGATGGCGATGCCTCCTCCAGTCTGGTTGTCGCGATCTCTCCGGGTGATCTTGTATCCCTCTGGGATGGCGATGGCGATGTCGGGCGCTGAGGAGTCGTTCATCCAGGTTTCCGTGAGGAAGACAACGTCTGGAGATGTGGTGTCGAGGAGGTTCCAGAGTTTGATGGCGTGTCTGTGGACGGAGCGGGTGTTGAGCAGGATGCACTTGAGGTGGTTGCTGCTGGTGTTCGGCTTGGCGGGTGCTGGTGCGGGGCAGGTCCGGATGCAGGTGAACTTGCAGGCATTGCAGCTGAAGGGTCCGTGGGTGCGTCTCGGAGTGGCTCGGTAGCATCCCGGGATTCGGCCGGTGTTGAGTGCGTGGAGGGTGGCGGCGTCGTACGTCTGGCGGGTGGGCCGGGGTCCTCGGGGGCCAGGGGTTCAGGCGCTGGGCGCGGTCCAGGCGCGGACGGGCGCAGACGGGCTTACCTTTGGCGCGCCTTCGGCACACAATCGGCGCGCCCGCTGCGCGTGCACGCTGCGCATTGGCCACTCTGCCATATGAGGAGAGTGGGGGGGCGGAGCGAGGGAGAGGCAGCTGGGAGGGGGAGCTGGGAGGGGGAGCGGGGTAGCGATTGGGGAGGGCGAGCGAGGGAAGTGGGCGGGGCCGCAGGGGGGCAGCGGCGGGGAGGTGGCGGGAAACGCGGCCGGGGCTGGCCTAGAGAGGGGGGGGAGCACAGGGGGCTAGGGCAAAACGGCGGGAATAAAGACGAAAAAGGCAGCGAAGCAAGCTGGTGGCAGGGGGCACAGGAGATCCACGGATCAAGCCGATCCGGCGGTCGGGGCACAGCAGAGGGCACAGCTGGTGGCAGGAGGCGCAGGAGATCCGCTCAGAACGAGATCAGAATGTTTCTTGGAGTTGTAGGTTACTGCAAGCAATGGATTGTGGGATTTGCAGTCCTAGAAAAACCATTGATACAAATGACAAAGAAAAGAGCAAAACACCCGATAGAATGGGATGACGAAAGCATGACTGCTTTCTTGAAATTACGAGAATGTCTGTGTACGGCTCCAGCATTAGGGTTGTCCGACTATTCAAAAGATTTTGCACTATTTTGTGATACACAAGATAATTGTGCACTTTCAGGTCTGACCCAAACTCACGGTCTAATCGGGGTTTGAGAGCTGAAGTGCAGGCAAGCACTTTGTCGGAGAGGTCGATAACTCTTACCGGGTTCTGGCTGTTAGCTGCAGAGAGGGAGTAACGCAGGCATTGCAACTTTAACTGCGGGTGCTGGTCTTAGCCCTTGGTGGTCCTGTCCTAATCCAATTTGGTTGTACCTGTCCTGATTCTGATCTGCACCTGTTTGCTTTGCTGACACCTGCCTTTCCCGGGTTTCTGTCTTTTAATCAGCACGTGGCCAGGGTTGGTCTTCACACACACACCGTTCTAGGTAAATATTAAATGTGGGTTTGTTATTGTATTGTTTCCTTTCTCTTTACCTTCTCTATCGTTTAATGCTTAAACAGCCTTATGAAATCTCTGCAAAATTTCATTCTAATCATCATCTTGCTAATTGAAAGATTTCTCATTGCAAATGCTTGGATTATGACATTTATGAAATTTCAATAGATAAAGAGTTTAAAGTCCCCCCCGACCCCCCCCCCCCCGAGTCTTAGGTCAATTTAGGCAGGAAATGTTAATTGCTACCTATTTTCTTGCTAACTCCCTGATCCAATAGGTCTATAGGTACCGGTGACAAGAATTGGTAAGTCAATGGTATAGGACCTTGTAGGGAAACACACAACTTGGTAGAGTGCGTGAAAGGTTAACCTGTTCAACAAAGGTGTTAAATGAGTTTATGGGCCCAGGTGAGTATGGTAAACTGGTCAGGTTAACCCATGCGCTCCAGCAGTACCAAGTCTTCCCAATAATGTGTCTTTGTTAAAGAAGGAATTTTCCATTCCTTCAATACGCCCTCTACCCAAATTTGCTTAGGTCTTATTTGAAACTTGCTCTATTGTTAAAGACTGTAAATAAAAGTGAAGGTTGTATGCTGGTGAAAGAAGTTGTTTACATGGAATTTTATCTTACCCTCATCGATGTTCATTATCCCCCCACAGCCCTCCATCTAGCACCTCAACTATATATTATCAACAAGCACTGGCATAGCCAATAGGTCTCGCCTTATAAGTGTTTAGCCATGCAACACTTGATGTTGTTGCACCAAAGATATTGTGCTGGATATCTAAATACTAATAAGGTCCCAAAGGGGAGACCTATTGGCTATGCCAATGCTTGTTTTGGGTAGTGGTAAGGACAGGAGTCAGAGGAAGAGGGGCTGGGTAACTGGAAGGGGCAGTGGTACATTTCTTGGTTGTGAAGGGGGGGGGGGTAATTGCCCCCTCTTACATTACTACTATTATTAAGGGGGTCTGGTTTGAAAAGGGAGGTAGGAGTATGGCATTCCCCTGACCTGTGCTCGTATGTGAGTCACGACTTTAATCAAGGGTGACGCGGATAGATACCAACCCACGTCTGTCACGGGTGAACAGCAGCCATGCCACACTGTGGGCGAAACATTATATAATTTTGCATAATTGATGGGATTTCCATGATGCTCACTTGCTGACTGCAGCATCTAATAGCCATTCCAGCCCACCCTGTCACAGATGAAGAGTGTCCCCTGAGAGTGCTCAGGTGAGATGGGAGGGTCTTTGTCACTTCCACCCCTATCCAGGAGGCTGCTTTCAAGTGCTCCGAGGCCTGCATTGTCTCGGCGCGCAGCGAAGTGTGAATATCAGACCCCCTGTCATGAGGCCCGACAACCCACCTGAAAAATTATAGGTGATTTTATGTCCCACTAAGACTGAGAACCTGCCCCCGCTGGGTCCTGCTGCTGGGACACGCCCCTTTATGTGATGTGTGCAGCCCTGTCCCCTCGGAGGCCCATGCTGCAGCTCAGCTGGAGACGGCTCAGGTGCTGGCCACCTCCCAGTTCCGAGCTTCGATTCCAAGGAGGGCTTTTGTTGTCTCAATGAGGTGATTATGCTAGGCTCTCTTCAGAGATGGCGATGCACCCCAGGCCCCCTCCCCAAGGGGCCAGCATATTGGATGGGTAATTTAAGCAAGCATTTGTATATGATCTGGAGGCGCCCGTGCCATATGGTGCTGATGACATTAGATAGGAAAATGGGTGAAATATGGGAGCCATGTTAATTAGGGCATGAGCCACGGGGTACCTGATAATGGATTTACATTCCTTAGGTGTACCTGGGTTATATAGTTTCAAAGCGATCACACGCACAAGATGCACAAAGAGTGAATGATGTAATTATACATTTCAGGAATATTTTTTTTAAACACACCAGTTTATAGAACACTTGAACGTGATTTGCGTATTCTTTCCTACGCCTCTAAAAAGTACATGCCATGTAAAAATATACTATTGGTACCTTTCCACCAGCGTGTGACGTCACCTTTCTCGTTTGGGAACTGGAAGTCTCTGTGACCCCACTCCCAGCCTACCAATGCAAAATAAGTTACTGGGCCCATTTCAAGTCAACGAGCAGTGGCCAGATTCTTTAAAAGCACACCTTAATCGTCAGTTTTTTTGGCACTCCTTTTTGAGGTCTTATAACCACAGTAATCTAAAGTGATCAAGGAGTGCAGTGGCCATATAAATACAATATTTACATCAGGAGAAAGGTTGCTCGGATGGCATTTGGTTCAAGTGGCCGTGTATCATGAAAGGCATCTTCAGTGAGTCCCTGGTTTTTATCCAATAGGACTTTGCATGCTGGTGTTTTGAATCAACACAGGTAGCGGATGAAAGCAAAACTACAAGTCCCTGAATGTAACGCCTGTTCACTAAAAACTAGCACTAACTGAATGTGTTTCATATGGCAAGGGCCAGTGGGCGGCTATGAAGTAGAGGACTCCAAATGCTGAGTGGAAGGAAGCGTACAAACTACCCAGCAAAACAGCTATCTGAGGGAAGCTGGTGGAGCAACAGACGCAACATGGTAGACGCGGAATAAATGCACATACCATATCACAGCATACCACTTCACACCAACTATGCAACACATACCATATCAACTGTACAATATAAAAAAACAGCAGTCGTGCGCCTGCGCTTGCGCTGACCTGCCTCTTCAAATATTTACGTTTCCTGGCACCGCGCATCATAGCACCTCAGACGGTAATTGTAACGTTGCTACAGCCTGTCATGGAACGAGGACTTAGTTTGGTTTGGCGAGTGAGCAAACTGTTGATAATGGCATCTGCACTTAGCTATAGTCTGTAAGAGCCCAGCGGGGCCATTACCTATTTAAGTTGTGCCATGTTGCTGTTCCAGTGGCTCGCAGCACCGAGCGCAGGCAACACACACATGGTTTTCCTTGCTGGAGCGAGCAGGGGCACCATCTGTTTGTAAGACAATTACAAACAGATGTCGCCAAAGCTCGCTCCCGCAAGGGAAACACCAAACGTGCATGCATCGCAATTGAAAGCAATGCAAAGCGTGCACGTTTTTGAGCGAAAAGCAAATAGATTCCAAGAGGTCCACTCGTAGGCAGCGCATGCGCGCTGCATAGGCGAGACCTAAAAAGTTAGAGCTGAAAAGTCATCCGGGAACACTCAGGCTGAATAGGCACCATGTTTAAAATAATCTACTTTCTGAACTAGCTGTCAAAGTCTCTCAACAAAAATTAAAAAACAAAAAGGTGTGTTTATTTTGATACAGATTTTAGTGTTGCAATGTTCCTCCAAGTCTGTCACAATCAATTCTGGTTACGAATATGATGAAAATATCAATAATGGGTAGGTAAGATTATATCTATGTACTGTGACACCTTTTTAAAAGAATTACCAAACATATAAGTGTCAAAAGGAAAAGGATTTATGTATGCTATCACAAAATAATTTCAGAATGGAAAAGTGTTCATTAAATACCACAGTACAACAATTACATGCAAAGAAAGAATGTGTCTCAAATGAAACCCAACCAATTCTCTTATACACACCTTAACCGGCCATCTGCAATACTGCCTTTGTCCACTTTGGAAACATATATGCCACTGTCTCCTGGGAGGTATGGTTCATTCATACCTTCAGCTACATCAAAACCAAGTGCTCTCAAATCCATGTCCTCCTACAAAACAAAAAAATTAATATACAGAGTCTTTTCAAATAAAAAAGAAGCAAAATAAAAGAGGCAAATGAAAGTATCTATGTAGTCACGCAACTGAGAATGACAACAAAAACATTACATTTATTTTATTTATTTATTTACGAGTTTATATAGCGCTAGAATCGACTCCAGCTGGACTATCTCTGCGCTTTTGGGCCGGCTGACATACACAGAGGAATGAGTGAGTAGAGCTGGAACTAGATCTCATTTTTAAACAGCAGGGTTTTAAGTCGTTTTCTGAATTTCAGATGTTCGGAGCACAATCTGAGAGTTAGAGGGAGTCTGTTCCACAGTGTGGGTCCTACTACTGATAGGGCTTTGCCTCCGTGCCTAGCCTTCTTGGCGCGAGGCACTACCAGTAGATGGCTTTTACTGGATCTGAGTGATCTGGGGGGGATGTAAGGAGTAGGGCCTTGTCCATTTATGCTCTTGTGAATCAGGCAGCATATTTTAAATGTTGTCCTTTGTCGAATAGAGAGCCAGTGCAGTTTGTCTAGGAGTGGCTTTGATGCTGTTCTTGCCAAATCTACACACCCTTACCAATACTTTGTGACATTATATAGCTGGGATAATTGTTTAAATGTATGCTTGACACATACACTAGTTTCGTGCATTGTGCAGCTGGTATAATATTTTTTAATGTATGCCATATCATCACACTATGTATTAGGTACAATCGTTTATACATGTTTTAATGTCATTTTTGGTATTGTTTATTGTCTGTATCGGTCACTGTATTCTGACCATCTACCTGAAGAATAACCAACATAAAAATAACCTGACATGTGGATTCATATAGTAATTTTAAGGCGCCATTTGCCGGCGATTTGATTTATTCCTGATACGAGCACGCGGAAAATCATGCTTGATGAAAATAATATTGCACTGTCCTGAGAAACGCTCTAATAATACACTGCCTTGGTGAAACACTTTAAAGCCCAAGGGTCTATTGTGCACTTGAACCTATCACGTTGCACATGCTGACATAATCAGTGTTTACTACGTAAGTTCATGGGCCTTCTGTTAGTAGCGGAGACGCGAGTATGGCCTGTTACCTAGCAACCCTGACGACGCCATGACGTAGGCGCTCGGGTTGCTAGGATATGAATACATCCGCTCCGAGCCTACTCCGGTGCTTCCGCATTCCATAACGCGGATCCAGACGAGAGGCTGGCCACGGATACACGGAGCTACGGATTCATTTCCTTTCAGCTCGACTAAGCTAACACGGTATGTGCGCGAGTTTTTAAAACGGGCATCTTAACCATTGCGTGGATCTCACGACCCTTTCACCCGGGCAGCTCTCTAACTTAGAGACATTCTGTCTCTTATCATTTTTCAGCTTTTGATGCAAGTTCCACGTGCAAATTAAATGGTGCAACAGAATTAGCAGCTAGTTGAACGCATTGGGTAAGTGACCACTGCGTGACGATTTACAATAATAGGTGTATCTATCACCCCTCCTTTCAAAACCAGGATTCTTACTGATAAGCATTTAAACTGTCGTAACTAACTAGCAAGGGTTTTGCCATTTATTGCCAATACTCAGGATTTCGTTTTGTAAAAAACTTTCACTCAAGTATGAATTATGATGTGTAGCACTAATGGCTACCTCTTTTTCTTTTCTCTTCATTCCGCAGTATAATTGTGGATACTGTCACACTCGGTGTGCGGACCAATTGTCGCACTTTTGTATTGTAAAGGCACCACGGAAGGGTGAGTGCTTTTTCATAAAGGTCACTAGTGGACCCTTTTGATACTATACAGTTATACTTAGCCCCGTCATTTATCTATCATTACAGGTGCCCTACGAACTTTTAACTTGACGTGCACTCTGAGAGATACTCCCCCATTTTCACCGTCCTGATGAAGACCCGTTGTTGAGGACTTGAACCACCCGCTACATGGTTGGGTCGAAACGTCGACGACACTCCCCTTTGGGAGCCTGTACCTACTGACCCCCGCCCCTTGTCCAACCCCATTCCTTTGTCTGGCGATCCCATTGCCAGTGGTTCAGGTTAAGGACCAAGGAAGTGTAAATAGCGTTCTGCAAAGTAAAAAAGAATTATTTTTTACAAGCATTACATAGGACAGGCTCAATGTTCTGCTTTGTATAAATGACTCACACTGTTCTTTCTGATCTTTCTTGATCATTCACTTGAGCACACACTTTATCTTTCTCTGTGCACGTTCTCTCCCTGTTTTTTAAGAAAAAGTTTTTTACTTCATGATTTATGTAAATATTTGTATATAATTGCATTGACAGTCTATACATTGACATATGTTACATTAAACTAACTATCCTGATTTGATTCTTCTGTTTGGGTTTGATTAATCCATGGGCATCTGTTGTAAATGATTTTTGAGGCTGTGGGCTAGTATTGTTTTATACTACTAAGACGACCGATTCAGTCGCAACGTGGAGTTAGTCAACTGGATTAAGTACTATGATTTTTTCTTGATGATAAATTTGTGTCGAGGACCAATTGTTGTCTATACTGCTGAATACCCAGGTCCTTGGACTTTAGTGGGTCAACCCCTGTTATATAACAGTTCTTGGAGGGGCATTGAGGACTAGGCGAGCCACTGTATTTTGGATTAGCTGGAGTCTAGCCAACACTCCCTCATTGGCGGAAAGAAGCAAGCCATTGCAGTAGTCGATTCGACTCAAGATAAGGGCCTGCACTAGGGTTTTCCTGAATGAGTCGGGCAGCAGGGGAAAAACTTTGCGCAGCAGGCTAATGGTGTGAAAGCATGAGCCTGCAACGCGATTGCAGTGTTGTTTGAGCGATAATTCCTGGTCTAGGCGGATCCCCAGATTTTTGACGACCTGGTTGGGTTCTGGGACCGTACCAAGATCAGGTGGTCACCAATCCGGGGTCCACAGTATTTTGGCCTCTCCGAACAGCATAACTTCAGTCTTGCTGACGTTGCACTGTAGCTAGTTGGTGGACAACCATTGTGCTACGGCCTTCATGCCTGCTGAGAAGGAGTTCCTTACTTCAGCTGTGAGGATTTTGAAGGGAAAGAGGAGCTGCGTGTCATCCGCATATGACACGGGGATGAAACCAAATTTGCGCATCACTCTTGCCAGGGGTGCCACGTAGATGTTAAAGAGTGTTGGGCTCAAACAGGAGCCCTGTGGCACCCCTTTTGAAATTTCTACCTCCGCTGATCGATACGCACCCATGGTGATAGTCTGGTTGCGTTTGGATAAGAAGCTTCTTAGCCATGCAAGGGCTTTGTTCTTAATTCCCACGTTTGACAACCGGTCTATAAGGATGTTATGTGACACGGTGTCGAACGCTGCCGACAGATCCAGTAACACTGGGTAGCCTTTGTCCTGGAACATGTGCAAATCGTCAGTAACAGACAGGAGGGTGGACTCTGTGCTGTGTTTCGGCCTGAAACCTGATTGGGAGTAGTCCAGGCCGGCAGCTAATTCAATGTAGGTGGATAAGTGTCGGTTGACATGTTTTTCAGTACGTTTACCCAAGAATGGCAGCAGGGAGATGGGCCTGAGATTGGCTAGTTCGGTCCATGGTGTGGCAGTGTTTTTCCTAATCGGCCTTACTAGTGCCTGCTTCCATTGTCTGGGAACGGAGCCTGTACTAAGTGACAGATTGACAAGTTTTTCAATCGTAGGGCAAAAGATTTCCAGTAGGGTGGGCATTAGTCTGGCTGGAATAATGTCATCTGGGCTGCCGCTTTTGATTTGCGTAGTAAGTACTGATAACTTCTTAGGAGTGATAGGGGGAAAATTGTCTAGAGTATGTAGGTTTTGATTGTATTCTGTGTCGTGAAAAGCAAGAGCGGCGTCGGTAGTCATTGCAATGTTGGAGTGGACTATTTTCTCATAGATGGTATCTATTTTGTTAGAAAAAAATAGAGATATTTCGTCACAAAGCTTTTGTGATGCCAGGTTAGCGCTTTCACATGCTACAGGTTTGACAAAGGATTGTAGTACTTGATATAGGACCCTGGGGGAGTTGCCTGCGGCTGTGATTTGTAATGCTATGTGAGTTTTTCGCGCATTACATTTCAAGCAAAACGGTCAGATAAACTTGAATCCACTGAAACAATAATTTCAATAATACTATATTTATTTACTTTTATTAATTCAACTGTATAAACTGTGAAGAGTGGCTGTAGGTACCTGAATAAAAGAACAGCTCTAGAGAGGACCTCAATAAATATTAAACGAGAGAATAATGAAAACAAAGGTTAAAATACTATACAGAAATCAGCAATTTATAGAACTTGTAAAATACCTGGGTCCAATGTACTCTCCCATTCAGACTGTGGAGTGGAAACACACTCATTTAATAGTAGAGGTAATTACCAAAAAACAAATTAGTAGACTTTTGATGTGAAACCTGTTCATAAGTACACATTATTCTCTTCAATAATGCTTACACTGGCAGTACCTCATTCTTCAGACTCCGGAGAAGGTCATAACTGACAGCCTAATAGAAAACTTTCTTTCAACATAATAGAACAATTTACTTGCCTTCATTAACATGCTTTCTGGTATAGACTTTACCTATAGATTCCCTCACCTTTTAAATGCTCCCCCAGGTGTCAGACTGGATCTGGAAAATCCTCAGCAGTACCTCTGTGTGTCAGTAGATAATGCAGATGGTTCGGCACCGACGTCACTCGATGCCAGCTGTGACGTGCACGATCAGTTATGTTTGCTGACATCAGTTACTTTCTAGACGCTTCTGTACCTGTAGAGCTAATCAGATTGGAGGAGTTCAGGGAGCAGATTCCTATATTGAGATTGTTTAAAGTAAAGAGATCAGTTCAAGGAACAGGGAGGAGGGAGGGTTGGTGAGGATCTGCGTTTAGCTATAGTTGCTAGCAGAAAGAGCGTTTCCTGAGGTGAATAAATTGTTCTTCTGATAGAGACGTCTAACTGCAGTTTCCTCAACTTCTGAATACATAGCCAAGCAATGCCTCCTAGGTGGAGGGTCGAGGAAATGGCTCAGACTAAAAAGTCCGGAAGGACCCAGTGTTGCCTTACTTTGCTCCAGTGAATAGGTCAAAGAGCTGATCGTCCACCGGATGGTCTCTGGTATGATCAATGTAGACTCCAAGGGCTCTTTTAGGATCCAACCGGCTAAGTATCTCCTAGTCCTAGGAGGGGTGAGGCGGAACAAAGAACGCCAGTAGGGAGATTTCTTACCAACTTGAATGAGAGTCACTTCCCTCGAAAGGAACTTTGCTCATGTCCGTAGAACTAGTCTATCTTGGTAGAAGGTGGTGTAAAGCAGGTTGACAGAGCCTGTAACTGGATCACCTGTCAGGTCGAAGTTATGGTGACAAGGAATACTGTCTTTAGAATAAGTTGCAGAGAATAACTGTGGAGAGGCTCAAAAGGTGCATACATGAAGCAATGTGAAGACTATATTTAAGTCTTACTGGAGTGCTGGAATGGGTAAATACAATGTCAATGAATACCATGATATGAGCAGGCCAGACAATAGCAAAACCAATTAATGCAATGTCAACGTATGCCATAACTTGTGGCCGCATAACAATGTCTGGTCTCCTGGTGCTGAGCTGACCTTGAGCAGGGGAAGATAGAACATTAGATTTCCTGTCACAGGAAGATATGACTACTTCCCAGACAGTGTATTGGGCTGAGGTAGGGGTGGTTGCCAACGCCACCAGACTGCTTGGAAAGGCACATTTGGTGCCCTCCTTACATACTCCAGTTTGAGCCAGTTCAGGGAGCCCTTGGCTCCTGCTCTGGCGTGAAACTGGACAAAGGACATTGAAGTATCCTCCCCTCTGTCCAGCCCCTCCACTGTAAGGGACATTGGAATTATCTCAACGCTTTCTCTAGGGTACTTAAAGACTTACTTGTGGATGGATCTTCAGATTCGTCGTGGGACAAGATTCAAACCCAATACCACTTCATCTTCAACCCTCTGGGCACCTTGGACTTCGCCGGGAACAGAGACTGTACCACAGAAGACTTCTGTTGCTCCTGGTATCACTGTTCTGTAGGTCTTCTTCGCGCCATCTGTGCCTGTGCTTTATCCAGGTTCCTCTCCAGGCCTGTGGGCATCAAAGACACCAGAAGGAATATCCCTTGCGGTGCAGGAGTCACTCCCTGCATCTGAAGGCACTGCAACAAAGCTGACCAGTCTGCTGCTCCTGACGTTCTACGGACTTGAATAGCTGAGCAATACAGGTGGTGGTTCTGCAACTCCCTCAAGGCCTGACCTTGCCTCTCAGCAAGTTTGAGGCCAGTATCCCTTGTCAGGACTGCTGGAAGAGAACCCCTGTGCACTGCGTCAACTTGCCGTTGCCAAGGCTTGTTGGCTGTGTACTCCAGAGATCTTCGGGCTACAAGAAGCTCCAGCCTCCAGCAGCTCTTCCTGCCAAGATCTTCGTCTTCACCACATCCTCTGCACCATTAGCCTGTGTAGGAAAATGAATATCTGACTATATGGTTACCCCAACTTTTTGCCTAGTGTTTGGCTGGTTTTTGCCTTAGTTGGCCTGGGACCCTGCTAATCAGGGCCCCAGGATATCTGCTCTCTCTGTAAAATGGACGCCATGTACTTTAGGTACATCTCCAATTGGATATTGGGTCACCTTGTGAGCCCCTGTATAGTGTACCATAGGTACCCAGGGCATAGGTGCATCCAAGGCCTACCAGGGGCTGCAGCATGTATTATGCCACCCCTGGCTGGCCATCCACATTGACACAACTGACTGATCACTCAGCTGGGGCAAGGTCGTGTAATCACCCCTTGCTTAGGTATAGTATACCTATACCTACAATTACATATAGACACATATATACCTATAAGTCACTCCTATGGCATGCTTGACAATCCTGAAGGCAGAGTGCTTGGTTTTATGTGAGATGGTGCTCTAGCATGAGCTGAGCCTGTCTGCAGCTTTCGGAACCATGTTCTTTATAGCTGTTCTATGATATAGCCATACCATATACTCTTAAGTGCATTATAATCCTCGCAGTTAATGCTAACTTTGGTTTGGCTTTATCAAAACATGTTGTGTAAGGTGTCATGCGCTTTGGAATACTACCCCCCGCCCCCGCCAGTCCTGGCCGCGGGAGTAGCATTCCACCCTTCTAGAGGGAGAAGACATGTAGTTGTAGCTTAACCCGGTTGAAGTTAAACAGAGCCTCAGCATCACAAAATTGATGCTGCTGCCACAGACAGTCTGACCTCCTGCAGCTGGGAGCCCTTCCAGCGAGGGAGGCCTGGACAATAGATTTCCTGCCTTGGGAGGTGCTAGCACCTCCTCAGACAGCCTATAGTGTATTGGATAAAGCGAAGGGGTCCCAGTAATGAGGAGACATTAACCAAAGAAATAAAGATGAGTCAAACCAACAAAACTTCAGTCCACATTGTTTAACTCACAATGGGATGTTATAGTGAATATGCATAATTTACACAATAATCAATCATTGGTTAATTACAGTGCCCCAAAGGGTAGAAGCGGGGAGGGAAATGTGATAGTGATGGGAGTTGGTGAAGAAAAGGAAGAAGATTCTTAAGTGACGGTAAAATCAGCAATTGAGACTTGTTTCACACAGTTACAAACTCTGTACCAAAAACAGGACTCGATATTCCAGTCACCCGCAAGAGTAGGCTGGAAACGCCGGAGCTGGATTTTCTCGGCAGGAGAAAAGACAGCGTCTTTCTCAGCGTGTCAAGGAGGAGGAGGGGCAGCGTCCGTGGGCTTCTCGCATCTGCTGGGCTCTGCAAGGGACAGCTGTTCTGCTCCTGTATTCCCCACCACCATCGTGTGTGCTTAAGGTAACGTTGGTATTATTTATACCTGAAGGTGCAGAGTTTGACGTAAGTTTTTGGACATAAGACGCCAATAAAGATGTCACTTAGAACTGGTCGTTCTTACAGTGCTCGTTAGAGTTCTATTTCTGATCAAAACAAAGCAAGCGGGGCTTTCCCAGGTTGCTGGGGGCTTGAGCTGTTAAAAGAACTCGGTGTGTTATCTAGGAATCTAAGGAAGTGGCTTCTGCTGTGTCATGTACTGTAATGAGCTGCAGAGACGAGTTACTGAAATATGGCTCTGATCGTTTATGCCATCATAGGGATATGTATTGATTATAGCCGTATAGGGGCATAAGGTCACAATATTAATCGGGGTCCTAGATAGAACACAACACAGCCACGTGGACCAGGAGGCGTCGACGACGACCAGGAGCTGGATACAGACTGTCCCACGAAGGCTCTCGCTGTTGCCAGTGTTGGCTTCTAGATCGGAGTCAACAAGCCTAGGCAAAGGCAACCCACGCAGGATGTGAAGATCGGCTTCTTGTACAGACCAGCAAGGTCTGTGGGGCTTCCCTTTTACAGGAAAGCAGGAGCAAGCCCAGAGCAACCAGGCAAGGAGCGTTGATTCAAAATGGTGTCTTCAAGATGGCCACTAGCCAACGGGCTAGCAACCGCAAAGACGCGTCGAGGACAAATGCAAGAGCGGGCCCCACACGGCACTCGTGGAGTGTGGAGGGCTGAGCTTCTGTGCACTTACGGCTCAGGGTTGGGGCTTCTCAATCCCCAATGCACAACTTCGAGGACGCCTCAGAAGCTGCACAGTTTAGCAAAGAGCAAAATGGCCAGGTGTCCGGTCCCACGTCTCTCGTGTCCGCCACGGGTCTCAGCTTTACTGGAGGGGTTGGTCGGGGTCCGAGAAGTCTGGAAGTCCAGTCCTGTGAAGCAGAGTCATCGGGATCCTTCAGGAGCATCGACAAAGCAAACCGGCAATTCACTAGTTGGTGCCTGTTTGCACAGGGTGGTCACTCCTTGACCACAAGGGAGATTCTTCAGTCTTGTACTTGCAGTAGAATGTCGAAGGTACAGAGTTTCGTTTCAGAGTTTCAGTTCAGGA
Organism: Lissotriton vulgaris; assembly: GCF_964263255.1. NCBI lineage: Eukaryota > Metazoa > Chordata > Amphibia > Caudata > Salamandridae > Lissotriton > Lissotriton vulgaris. The sequence continues at coordinate 666,076,083 of NC_141693.1, forward strand.
TAATCTAAAGTCTCTAGACTCAGCTCCTAGCTTTATACGAATTAAAGGGGCTGGATTACCTGCTAGGTCCCTCCTATGGGTGGAACCTGGGAAGGGGGTGGTTACACCCCTTTCCCTTTGTCCAGTTTCGCGCCAGAGCTAGGGCTGGAGTGCCCCAGCAACTGGTTTGAACCGGGCTATGCATGGAGCACCTTGGTTGCCCCAGGCAGTGCCTCATTTCATTCAACCCACCCTGCCCCAATACACTATAGAGTATTAATAGGGGGGTTGACCAGTTAAGGTTACGGGGACCTGGGTTAGTAAGCGAATAAAGCGAAGGGGTCCCAGTAATGAGGAGACATTAACCAAAGAAATAAAGATGAGTCAAACCAACAAAACTTCAGTCCACATTGTTTAATCGAGTCCTGAGAGGAGATACCAGACCTCCAGCATTCTATTCCAGAGGTACAGTGTTGACTAAACCCTTAGAGAGAATTCTTGAAGCAAACCCTTGGCAAAACCAACTTAACTTAAACTACTACTTACTTACTCCCTCCCATGTATTAGGCTTAGGTCAGGTACACCGGGGTAGGCGTAGTTAGAAGCACCAGTTGAGGACGTTAGTCAAATGTATATATGAATGTATATATTTTATTCATTTTAACTATCGTATGGCTAAGAAACCATATCAATGCTTTTACAGTATTATTTCGCAATACTCCTTTTACTGTACGCACTTTTTATAATAACAAGTCTTGCAATTGTGGCAATTCATTTCTCTTGTATGAGAAAGAAGACTGTTCAATAAATAATACCTTTTATTGAAAACGCCCGTCTCTCTATTCTCTGCATACTGGTGAAAGTAATTCTGCACAACTGACTGAGTGAAATAGCTGTCTATTGTTTCACACGACTCTAGAGTGACTCTTATTCTGAGGAGCAAAGTTGTCATGTTAATGCGGTTGTCGGAAGCTGAATCCCTTCTGGTCTGAGCCAGGGAAGCTGATCACTTCCTATTCAGTCAAGAAAGTTTCCAGTGACCTCTGAGCTAGCTGGCGCAAACCTAAATTAAGTCTAACATAGTCAGTAGAGACCTAGAAGACCGCACTTCTACATCTACACTACTGTTTATGTTATTCCAATGCGCAGGGCCTATAGGGAAAATAGGAACTACACTACAGCTGCAGAGACAAGCTTCACCTCTTCACCTGTTTGCATCTTGACATCGCCTGGTTCCTTCCTGGTCACTGGCTAGTGACCCAGACTCTGTCCCCTCTGCTTTCAGGTTCTTCACTTCCTCAATCTACCCTTGGATCCACCCGGACATCTTCCTCCTGGTCGCCTGCAGCAGTTTCTTGCAGCTCTCCATAGGATTTGATGACGAAACCCAACACGACTTTGCACCTATGCCCCCAGCTTCCCTGGATGAGGTAACTCGAGTACTCCGGTGCTCCCGTGGGTATTAACTATCCAAGTGTCCTACTTTAACTGGGTTTTCCCCTTGTCACTCCGGAAGTGCCCGAAATCAACTAGTTTCTAACTTTTACGTTCCCATTCTAAGTCTATGAGAATCTGTGTGTGTGTAAAGACACTGCACATGCATCCTGTAGGGCTCCTGCTTCCTAACCTTTGGTTACTCAGTGTAGCCCCAGCGATTCCCTAGGCCCTAGGCCTATTCACCTGTCCTGAAGTGGTTCTTACACCACTTACTTAGTATATGGTTCGTGAGGCCCCTAGGGCAGAATTGTATTTGTGAAACTTATAGTATGCCTATTGAGAAACTTGTGCTGTATCTCAAACTCTGACCTCATAAAGAGTGCAGAGGGGTTGTGTTAGTAATAAATACATATATATTTGATATATACCTTGTGTGATGTCCTTTCATTTGATATTCAAGGGGTTATTATTGGTAAAACCATTGGCTTCACATGCTCTCTGAAGTATTAGCCTAAGACTGCTTTGTCGATGCTACCACTAGGATAGGTGGTCTATAAGGTTGACTTTACAACCATCACCATAAGGGTTGTGTGGACTGATACAGGCTGCCCACTAGAATAGTGGACATCACATATCAGGCCAACTTCTCACAGCCTGCATCTTTAGTGAGCTGGTCGAGGTCCTCTTGCGATTCCTGAGCCTTCAGTCAGTGGGTCCTCTTGAGGGGCTTCTTTGGTTTCAGTGGGCTCACCTGCAAGCTAGGGGCCTGCTCTGACTCTCCTGCAATTGAAGAGTCCCTTGGACCTTGCTGGTCCAATGTTGCACCTTTTGTTTTGTTTACCACGTCTGTTGCTGCTACCAAGGCTTGTTGGTGCTCCCGCCGGATACTGACCCCCAGGTTCTTGATTCCGGAAGTGGGACAGCTTGTGAATGACTTCTGGTCTTCCACGGCGATGCCGGAACCTCACATGTGCAGCAACAATGTCACATTCATCACTCCTGCACCTTCCGTCATCGGTGGTCATTGCTCTTCTGTGCCTCCTGGCCACCTCCGAGTGGCATTGGCTCTGTCCCCTCGGCTGGCAGGTTCTTCTCTTCTAGAATCCATCCTTGGATTCCACCGGACTCTTCCACCTTCTTCGCCAGCTGCATCGTTCCTGCAGACCTCCATTGTATGCTACAACTGTTTCCGACATCACTTCGCACCTATGCACCCGGCTTCCCGGGCGTAGGTATCCTGGTTCCTGGGGTAGCAACAAGTGGGGTGACCACCTAACCTTCTGTTTTCCACTGGATTTCTTCAGAGTTGCTGAGAAGGGTCCTACATCTTGTAAACTGCAATTACAACTCCCGTTGACTTGTGTTGAATACGCAGCTCTGTTTTCACTCTGCACAGAGCCTCCATTGGGTTCCCAGGCACTTACCTCGGGTGGCTCCTTGTGTCCCCAGCTCTTCTGAACCTCTGGTGTAAGTCCAAACTTTGGTCGCAATACGCATTCCACCTTTAGTATATGGTTTGATTTCTCCTTGGAGACTGCTGTGCATTTGTACTTACTTACCTGTTTGCATTTGAAGTATTGTGTGTATTGTGTTGATATCTCCAGGAAGCAGATATACCAATATGTTAGTGAGTGTGTATAATAAATATACTTTTTTTTTTTTTTTTTTTTTTAATTTTTGAAACCTTTATTGTGCATCAAAGAAATACAGTTACGGGCCCACAACCACACGGGCCGGCCTCAAAGCAATTAATAGCACAAAAAGTAAGGATAGGGCAGTCCAGCAGTCCCAAACAACAAAATGCTTAAAGTGTCCAGGACATGGCATATGGAAAGAGGGACCGCCGGGTAAAGGAGGAATTAGGTTAATTTTATATTTTGTAGATAAGAAGGATCAGACGCGGACGATTTATCAAAGCAGATGGCAGGCAACGAACCAGCAAATCAGCGACAGTACGAGAGAGAATAATTGAAAAAGCAGCAAAAAATAATACGCTTCAGGATAATACCACGAACAAACAGTACATGCTGGCGATCGCCCGCCCCACGGACACAGTACTCCCAAATCCACAATAATAAAAGAATGAGCAGCAGAAAGAATACTCCGCGCTACCCCTAAACACCCGTCTGACCCAAAGAAAAAAGGGAAAAGGAAGAGAAACCAAGAAAAGGGAAAAATTAAGGCCCATAGAAACTGAAACTAAACAAAATCCCCACCCCCAACCCCCCACCCTGCACGCATGCGGAGGCTACGGCCTACCCCCCCTAGCAGTGTGCCTGTCGCCCAGAAATAGAACCCGAAATTTAGAACAGAAAAGGGAAAGAAAAGAAAAGAAGTAACGTAATTCACAGAAGACCGGAGGAGGGCCACAGAGATAAACCCAAAACTACCAGCACATATCACTCCGGCCGCCCGATCCCAGACCCCGCCACCAACACAATACCTATATTCAGTGACCCCGGCAGTCCATCAGTATCCCAGCAGTACAAGCAAAAACAGTCCGAACACAAGAGGAGACAACCTCAACCTTGCCCCCTGCGATGCGAAGCAGCGACATAGTCCAGCCTCATGGTAGACATCTTGGAAGAGGCGAGCAAGCAAAGTGACCACATCCGAGCGGGGGGGTGTCCATCAAAGTCCATCCGAAACACAGCCATGTAGATGACAATGGTACAGGAAGATGCAACGTCCTTCAGTGAACCACCAAAATCAGCAAGCCCAGTCAATAAGAGCCACTCCAGGACAGAAAAGCAAGCCATGTCAGTAACCCCGCGAGGAGTCGCTAAACGTGGCGCCCGGACATTTCGCTCCAGCCACATCGCAGCTCCAGAAACTGCAAGCCTCTCCGAGGATGTAACAGCCGGCCCGCCGTCCTCAGACCATTCCGCCACTTTTCCAATCAACACTGAAGTGTCCTCCGGCTCACGCACCTTCAATGTCTCCGAACACACCCGGGTAGACACTCCATCGCAATCAAGGACAGGATATGGCACAGTGTCCTGCAATCAAGGGACAACCCTTCCCACCGGGAGCATATAGGTGGAAATAGCGTCCAGCCGGTCCCCTAAGTCCCGGACAATATCTTGTAGGGCAGCTCTCAAAGTACCCAAGGCACACAGGACTTCTACCTCCGTCAGTGGTGCAGTAGAGGGAAGAGGAGCAACGGGTCTCTGCATGTGAGGCTCGCAGAGGTGTCGTAGTCCTTGAGGCTGGTTTCCACCATCATCGCCACAAAGCTGGTCTCCAAATCAGGGTTCCGCGTAAAACGACATGACCGGGGGCACTGGGGCAGCACAACCCATGTCGACCCCATGCACAGCGCCAGAGCGATGTGGGTAATCGAGCCTCGTCACCGGCAGCAGCCCGGAGTAAACACAGCAGCCGGGGGAACAATCGTCAAGATGGCAGCACCCGGGACCCTGGAAAGGAAGGCGATCAATCAGTGCCTGCAGTAAGTCGGAGACACAATGTTGCACTCCAGACTCGAAATTCCCCCAAGCGCGGAATTTGAGAAGAGCAAAGCAAATCCACGCGGCTGTGAACACATCGGAGCAGCTGGTCCCACCGGTCTCCTCTGCCCGCTTCAGTGTCCGACCGGAGTGAAAACATGGCCGGCCATCGCCAGGACAAAGACCCGATCTGCTGTAGCCAGCGCCTGAATGGGGAAGAGGGCGCTCCGGCACTTCTACTGCTGGGGCTGCGCGAAGAAACACACCGCTGGAAGCAGTATCGCCTCCCGGTCCCGATGATGCTTGTAGCAAACAAGATAGATAGCAAAAGAAGGTGCAGGCCGGGAGGAAGACAGAAGGATCGGCGGGGCCGAGGGATCAGGCGGCCATCACGGCTGCAGGCTAGGCTCCTCCTCAATATACTTATTTTCATAACTACACTGTGCGGTTCTTTTTCAATTATCCTACACTATGGCCCACATGCATCATTGTTTCATTTTGCACTTCCTAATTTGCGATTTTTAGGGAATCGCAAATTAGGAAATGCAAAATGGGATGCATGTACATTTTCGCAAAATATTTGAGAATCGGTAAAAATCGCAATTTTTACTGATTCTCAAATATTATGCGATTAGCAAAGTGCGAATTCGCAATTCCCATTCATTCCTATGGGCTAAAATGCCCATAGGAATGAATGGGAATTGCGAATTCGCAATTTGAAATCGCAATTCAGCAATGCATTTCAAGGGTGGAGAGGGGGGTCCAAATGACCCCCCCCTTCACCCATGAAATGTACTTTTGAGTATAAGTTACATACACACATGTCCTAAGGACATGTGTCTGTAACTTTACAGTTTAAAAATTGCATGTTTGTGCTTTTTTAAACAATTTCGCAAATTACCACGAGGTTCAACTTCGTGGTAATTTGCACTTGCAATTTCAAATTTCGCAATTTGAAATCAAATGATGCATAGCATTTTAGAAATCGCAAAATTGCGATTTCTGAAATGCTATCGCAATTTTAGAAATCACAAAAAAGTTGCGATTTCTAAAAAAGCATGATGCATCTCAAAAAGCATTTTTGGAATCGCAAACGGCCGATTTTAAGGAATCGCACCGTTTGCGACTCCAAAAATGCTTGATGCATGTGGGCCTTTATGATTAGTTCTGGTAAAACAACCTGCTTAACACTCATTCTGGACTAAGCCTGAATGCTGCGCTCCACAGCTACCACTTAGAGAGCTGTCTATGGTTGCCTAAGACCACTAAAATCTCCTGTTGCCTGGATTTGTGCAGGGTGCTTCAGTTAAATTATTGTGCTCCATTAACTAACCCAGCCTCCTACAGTCAGGCTAGCTTCTGATGGCTGGAGAAAAGAAAATGTATTTTATTATTGGTTCCCTGGCTTATATTTTTGAAAAGTGAATTGTCACCAAACCATTCTGTTAGTCACGGCCACCATGTAACTTGTTCCCTAATGTGCATGATATACATACATTTGAACTTTAGCTGCTTTTCTTATCAGGCAATTTACCTTGGAGACATCTAAATGAGTTGAAGGCTGGTGGGGAAATGTAATGTAGCCTGCTTTTAAAAGCCACCTCTTCATTCTAGGCCCATTTTTATTCTGTTGAGGGTAATCTAACATATCTGCTTCTCATTCTTCATCCTGGTCTTCATCATTGTCTAGGCCTCGTCAAGAACTAAGTTGCAAAAACAATCTCCTGAAGTCCTTTAGAAAGGCATGGAAATGTTTAATTCTTAAAACCTATTTCTAGTAGAGGCAATAGTTGAAAAACTGTGGGAACCCAAAGGGAATAATAGGAAAAAGAGCAAAACATCCTCAGATCAAGCATTGAGACTATAAAACAGGCAAAACAGTTCAAATGTCAAACATTCCATCAGTCTTACGAACCAGAGTATTGCTCACTCTATCCTTCTCAAACTCCACAACTTCTGTTTCCCACTCTAGAGAATCTGTGTCTATTGCAGAGTCGTGAGAACTGTGGGCCATCAACTGACGAAACCTGGCTTCCTTTTCCAATTGGTTCTCCATTTTCTCCCTGTGAAAAAGAAACTAGATATACTTAGAAAATAATCGACAAATCGAAAATTCCTTTTGGAATTGCAGGCATAGATTAATTTCAAATCAAAAGGAAAATTAGAATATGAAAATGATTTAAAGAATTATCGTACACGTCCTTTGAACACATGTTTACAGTTACTTACAATGATGAGTCTTGAAGTGAAAAATTCTATGTGGCAAGCATATACATCTGATGAGATTGAGATACGCTAGACACTACGTTGGAGTCAATAAATCTGTAACAATGCAAATAAAAGGACTTTTTTACAAATACTACTTTATTTTTCATGATTGAGAAATACCATATAAGATCCTAAGAGGGGGCAAGGAAATTCTGCATCGCTCGGTTTTAAGACAACCTTTCAAGGAGACTCAGGCTGGAGAAGTAACTATTACTTTACCTTTGGCAACGCTGCTTCTGATTGGAAAAAACTCTTGAATTTCTCTGCATATTGTCTTGGAGCTATTGACAGTTGGAAGGTTTGGTATCTGAAGAAATATTTACATACCTTTGAAGCAACATCTATCTCCCAGTTTGTTGCCCAACACAGTAGGAGTACAGCTCCATTATTCCAAAATCTCGGGTTTCTTAGATATGTCCTATGACAGCGAAAGCAGAAATACTCCCTTCCACAGAGCAAGAAAGCATCATTTAGAAGCAACAATTCTGAAGGCAGAGAATGTGATATCAAAGTGCGACAGGTTAGGAAGGATTACCCTTGCATATTCAGCATAAATGATGGTTCTCCCCAAAATATGGTAAGTCACAGACAATGCTTTGATGATGACAGCAAGGTTGATGATAATAACAGTAAAGCAAGAAAGAATGCAGCCCGTACCAAGTGGCTTCATTGCTGCTCTTTTAAACAGAATTCTCAAAATTTGCCCCATGGCTACTGTTGCACAAGTTACTTACCTTCGGTAACAATATATCTGTAAGAAACAGTAGTTAGTGTTAGATTCCTTACCTTAGAATATCCCCAGGTGTCAGACTGGATCCGGAAAGTTTTCGTCAGCAGAACCCCTGCGCGTCGGTAGGAGTCGTCTGCGGCTCCGCGTCAGTTGTCGGCGTCGTGATCGCCGGGATGACGTCGGAGTACTTAGACGCTGCCCTCACGCGCTGACGTCAGTTCTGTACACAGCTTTCCGCGCCAGGAAAGCAGAGCCATGCAAGAAACCGACACTGGTGCCATGAAACTAGGGCCCTCAAAGGGAGATACCTAAACCCTAGATATCGGTTCGCAGAACAGGAAGGATATGTGGGGCGGTAAGGAATCTAAGACTAACTACTGTTTCTTACAGATATATTGTTACCGAAGGTAAGTAACTTGTGCATCTGAAAGAAACAGGTTAGTGTTAGATTCCTTACCTTAGAATAGATACCCCAGCAATACCAACCCCGGTGGTGGGTCTGCAAACCAAGATCACACCAGAAAGTCCTGGAGAACGGAACGGCCAAAAAAGCCATCTCTCCGGACTTATCTGTCCAGGCAGTAGTGCTTAGCAAACGTGTGCAGCGAGGCCCACGTAGCTGCCTGACAGAAGGCCTGCAAGGAGACTTCCCGACCCAGGGCAGTAGTAGCCGCCATGGCCCGAGTGCAATGGGCCCGCAGCCCAACAGGAGGCTCCTTTTTCACCGAGGAGTAACAGACCTTGATGCACATAACGACCCACCGAGAGATGGTCCGCTTGTGCACCGCCCGTCCCTTCTTAGCGCCCACATAACCAACAAAGAGCTGGTCATCCACCCGGAACTGGCGGGTGCGGTCTAGATTAAAGGAGCGCACGTTTTGGGTCCAGACGGTGGAGCCTCTCTTCCTCTTTCAAGGAATGCGGAGGTGGAAAGAAGGTGGGCAAGGTGATGGACTGCCCGATATGAAAGGCTGTATCCACCTTGGGCAGGAAAGAAGGACGAGTTCTCAAGACAATTTTGTCCGGATGGACAGTGAGGAAAGGAGGTTTAGAAGACAGAGCCTGGGGCTCACTCACTCTCCTGGCAGAGGTGAGGGCCACCAGAAATGAGAGTCAGAAGACGAACAGGACAGTTGTGCAATGGCTCGATGGGAGCGCACATCAGATAAGTTAGAACAAGGTTCAAGTCCCACTGAGGCATCACAAAGGCAAGAGGAGTGAACATGTGGGTGATGCCTTTCAAGAATCTATTTACAACAGGGGACTTGAATAGAGAAGGCTGATCAAGAAGGCAGAAATGGCAGAGATAGCCCTTAATAGTGCCCAGAGCAGAGCCCTGCTGGGCAAGAGAAAGAAGAAAGAGGAGAACCTCTGACAGGTGGGCAGAAAGTGGATTGTGAGAAAGAGACTGAAATAAGAAAGAACCATACCTTTCGCAACCCTCAAGGCGGCCTACAACAACCACGCTCCTTTGCTGTTTCTCCTCAGACCCTCGCACGCGGTGAAAGGAATGACCCGGAAGTGCAGGAGGAATCACCCGGAAACAGCACGGCAGGACGAATAGGAGACGCCTACAAAGAGGCGAGGGCGGAACAAACATTTGTCCACGCGGAAGACGGAGGAAGGAGTTTGTCGGCAGAGACGGAGAGAGAAGACGCGGGACCCGTTGAAGAGGCAGGAGCCCTTGAAGACTACGTGGACCCGGTGCAGGAAGACGCGGGACCCGTTGAAGAGTTCCAGACAGCCCACGAACCGGACGTCGACGAAGACAAATGGTGTGAGGACTGGTGGTGTCCGGTGGATGCTTGAGAGCGGCCGTGACTCTAGGAAGAGTTACGGCAGGGTCAGTGAGTGACATCGGCTCTAGGGAAACTGAGCGGGTAGCGGGTGGGAAAGGTACGGGGAGGGATTGTTTAAAGTGGGTGTATTTGGCTTTATTTTGCTTCTCAGTGCTAGCGTGTGATATATGTAGTGAAATACTCGAACTAAGAATGCGCACTCTTCATGTTTTTTTTCTTCTAATGGGCAATATGTGAACACACTTACTACCTCCTCTTAAGCACTATAAAATTGTGAGCACTCTGATTGTTCTACCCCAGGCACCATAAAACTCTTGCCCCTAGCCCTAAAGCTACCTTGGACTTCTCTATTGTGTGCATGCTCCATCACCCTTCTATTGACTGGCAATGACAAAAAGGTGTGGTGAAGGGAAACAACGTCTCTACAAATTTATTATAGTTATTCCCACGGACCCCTCATTTATTCCTTCCTTCTCTTATGAGCCACCAGGGAAACCTACCACGTCCAAAAAACAAGGCGAAGACCACACGTGACCATTCATCACCTGACACTTCCCCAGAAACCTCAGAAGAAGAAGACCACTTCGAAGAAACCTTACAAGTTCCTATCACATCGTCATTTTCTTTAAATAAACCTTCTTCCTTTAAACCACCACTACCGCCTCCACGCCTGTTTATCAAACCCACCCTCTTACATGGATCCACAGCCTTTCCTGTGCACCATGCCACAAATTTGTTCCACCTGCAGGCGTATACCGATTTTGTGGGGGGACGCCTGGCTGTCAGAATCATATCACAGACTTCAGGAGGCAAGTCAAATGGCCTCAACTGTTGCCGCTCAATCTCCACGCATGTAGGTGGAGACTGGACAAGTTCGGGTGGAGGACCGTCCCCTGCTGCTGCAACAGAAGGTCCTCCTGAAGAGGCAGACGAAACGGGGGATCGACTGACATGCTGAGTAGCTCGGGATACCAGTATCTTCGTGCCCGGTCCGGAGCCAAAAGGATGACTTGGGCCCGGTCGCGCCTAATCTTCTTCAGCACTCTGGGCAGAAGTGGTATAGGCGTACAACAGACCTCAGCTCCACTTGCGGCGAAAAGCGTCTCCGAGCGAGTGCCGCCTTGGAAATTCCAACGCGCAGAACTGATGACATTGCGCGTTCTCTTCGGTGGCGAATAGATCTAACCAAGGCTCTCCCCACTGCTGAAAGAGACCTTGCGCCACGTCCAAGTTCAGACGCCATTCGTGATCCATCATGCACCAGCGGCTGAGTTGGTCCGTCCTGGCATTCAAGGAACCTGCCAGGTGTTGAACCACCAGGGTGACACCCTGGTGTTCCAGCCATGTCCAGAGGGGCAGAGCCTCCTGACAAAGTGTCCACGACCCCACCCCGCCTTGTTGGTTGCAGTAGTACATGGCGGCGGTGTTGTCCGTGAACACCTGCACTACACTTCCCCGGACAGAGGGAAGGAATGCCTTCAGTGCAAGTCTGATCGCCCGCAGCTCCAGAAGGTTGATATTGAGCTGGGACTCCGTCGGAGACCAGAGGCCTCTGATCTCCGTCTCACTCATGTGGCCCCCCTCATCCCAGGAGGGACGCATTCGTCACTACTACGTGCTCCGGTTGGTGTAGGGAGAGGGATCTGCCACTGACCCAATCGCAGTTCGTGAGCCACTACTGCAACTGACTTGCAGTGCCCGCCGAGATCAGGACGTGGTCGGACAGGTTGCCCTGATGCTGTGCCCACTGAAACTTCAGGTCCCACTGAAGAGCTCGCATCCGCCACCTGGCGTGATGCACTAGTAGGATGCAGAAGGCCATCAGCCCCAGGAGCCGCAGCGTCAACCTGACCGAAACTCGGGATAAAGGCTGAAAGATCAGAATCAGAGCCTGAATATCCCGAACCCGCTGTTCGGAAGGATAAACTCGAAACTGCGCCGAGTCCAGAACCGCTCCGATGAAAAGGAGCTTCTGAGAGGGGCACAGGTGTGAATTCAGCACATTGATGGAGAACCCCAGCAGGTGCAGGTCGTCCGTAGTCTGGAGGTGGTAGATGACTGTCTGAGGCGAACCCGCCTTCAAGAATCAGTCGTCAAGATAGGGGAAGACGGTAAACCCTGATCTGCGCAGATAAGCTGCGACCACCGCCATCACTTTTGTGAACACCCGAGGGGCACTGGTGAGGCCGAAGGAGAGCACAGTAAACTGAAAGTGCTCGTGGCCTACCGTGAACCACAGGTAGCGCCGGTGGGCCAGCAGGACGGGGATGTGTAAATATGCGTCCTGCAAGTCCAACAATACCATCCAGTCTCCAGGGTCTAGGGCAGCCAGGGCCTGAGCTAAAGTCAGCATCTTGAACTTCTCCTTCCGGAGGAAGCCGTTGACGCTCCGGAGGTCCAAGATAGGGCGTAGGCCTCCTTTGCCCTTCTTGGGTACCAGAAAGTAGTGTGAGTAGCAACCACGTCCTACTTCTGGCCCAGGAACGCGCTCAAAGGCCCCCTTGGCCAAGAGGGCCGTAACTTCCTCCTGCAGCAGTTGCAAGTGATCCCCAACATGCGGTGGTAGAGCAGTGGCATGGCTGGAGGGGTCGCCTCGAAGGGGAGGGAGTAGCCCCTTCGGACGATTTGCAGCACTCATCTGTCCGAAGTGATGGTACACCCCCCACTAGCATCGAATGGGCATGAAAGCTTGGACTAGGAAGGCTTTGAGGCAGATGCTGGGGGAGTGGATGTGAACTGACCTTGCTGTTGTCCCCCGGCACCGCCACGGCGGTTACCACGTCCACGTTGTGGCTGGCAGGACGTGTGGGGGCGCCCCTTCATTGGCCACGAAAGGGGCGAAAAGCAGAAGTCTGCTGGCGCTGGCGCTGGCCTGACAGGCCCAAGGACTTGGCTGTAGCCCTGGAATCCTGGAAAAGCTCAAGCGCACTATCTGCTTTGTCGCCAAAGAGGTGACGGCCATCGAAGGGTATGTCCATGAGCGTAGCCTGGACATCCCCCGAGAAATTGAAGGACATCAGGCAGGCGTGGCGGCGAAACACCATCGTCGTGGAAATCGCTCTGCCCAGCAAGTCCGTTGTATCAAGTCCGCATCATATAGAGTAACGTGCTGCATCACGCCCCTCAGCAAGGGCTTGGGCAAGCTTTGTCCGGGCCTCCTCCGGACACTGGGGCAGCACGTCCGCAACCGTGTCCCACAGGGAGTGGGTGTAACGGCCCAAAAGGCAAGCGGTATTGATAGTCTGCAACCCCAAACTCAATGAGGAGAACAGTTTCTTTCCAAACTGGTCAAACCTTTTGGATTCCCGATCCGGGGGAGCGGTCGGGAATGCGGTCTGGGACGTCGAGGCCTGGATCACCAGGCTCTCGGGGGTGGGGTGTACGGACAGAAAGCTAGGGTCGCCCGGAGCCGGGCAGTGGCGTCGGGCCGCGTTTCGATCCACAGGGTGCACTGTGGAGGGCTTGGACCAAGTGCCCATCAGATCGTCCGTGAGGGCTTCATTGAACAGCAGTAGAGGCTCCGAAGAGCTTACTGGCGGCTGAAGCACCTCTGTGAGGAAGTTAGTCCTCACGGCCACAGTAGGGAGATCAAGAGCCAAGGCCTTGGCTGCCCTGCACAACACACCATAGGTAGCAACCTCCTTCATAGCCACGGAGGGAGGAGAGATGAATCCAGTGTCAGGCGATGTATCTAGACTACTGGCCTCCCCTAGATCATCTGCCCTGTCCTTACTCAACTGGCAGTGCTGTGCCAGAGGGTTCTCAGACCCCTCCCAGTCCTCCCCTTCATCTGTGTCCTGATAAACAGGCAGGAATGACTAAGCCGGGTCGTAGATGAATTGCTCACCCACCGACGTCGGAGACGGCGCCGAGCGGCGCGATTCCAACGTCACACCCGGACCGGGGCTGAAATGGGGCCGTCGTCGTCAGAGGGCGGCATCGGTTGCGACACCATCGGGGTCGGCGCCAGCGGAGAAGTCGTGAGGTCAACTGGAGTCGACCGGGATCCAGGCCTAGATCTTGCAGGGACCTGTAGTGTCAGGACCGAAGTCGACGATAAAGCCGGGGCCGAAGCACCCAATGGCGCGGGGGCCGAAGCCGCCGGCCCGCAAGGGCCCCTAGTCGGGTCTATGGGGCCCGAAGGCATGCCAACAGGCCTCGACGGAGGGAAGTGAGTCTTCATGGCCACGAGGAAATCACGTATCTCCTCCGGCGTCGCTCGCAGGCCAGGACCGGAGTGTATGGGCCTAGAGGCGGCGCCTGCCGAGCCGCGCGGGCGGTGTCGTCCGAACCCTCAGATGCGTTGCGCGACCGGCGAGGGGAGTCAGAAGAGCGATGTCGCCTCTTCGACTTCTGGAGTACTTGGAGCCCGACGAGTGGTGGTGATGACTCGGCGAGCGAAGACTACGGCTCCGCGACCGGTACCTCGACTTCCTCCTCAACCGGGACCTTGAGCGGCGCGGATCCGACTGCCAGATCTCCAGTAGCTTACTGGACCGCTCCCGCCTAGCTTTTGAGGTCAAGGCCCGGCAGTCGGGGCACGACTTGTCGTCGTGGTCAGCCCGAGGCAGTGGAGACACCGGTGGTGGGGGTCGGTCAACGACATTAGGCGTCGCATTGTTTGAAGCCAGGCATCCCTACGGCATCAGGAGTCGTAGTCGACTTGAAAAAAGAGATCCAAAACAGATCAAAAAGTTAGTCAAAAAATGACTTAGAGTACTACTTGTCCCGGATCCGCGCTAGCTGGCGAGGAAAAAAGAAGAACTGACGTCAGCGCGTGAGGGCGGCGTCTAAGTACTCCGACGACGTCATCCCGGCGATGACGACGATGACGACTGACGCGGAGCCGCAGACGACGCCTACCGACGCGCAGGGGTACTGCTGACGAAAACTTTCTGGATTCAGTCTGACGCCTGGGGATATTCTAAAGTAGGGAATCTAACACTAACCTGTTTCTTTCAGATATCATAGAACAATAAAAATATAGTACCCCAAGTAAAAGACAGGCTTGCCTCAATTTATCACTGAGTGGTGGACTACCACCATCATCTTACAATCCTCTGCTGCACTCCGCACAGTTACACAATTGTCACATTCAGTTTAAGTACACCAAATTCTTTTCACATAGGCCGGAAAACAGACCCACAACCTGCCAACCAACCTCAAACACGTATGTGCAAGTATAACTATCCCTTTTAAATCTATGTGGTGCACTGTGCCTAAGCTAAGCCACTAGCCTGCTGCAACATTATTAAGAACCCTTTCCATACTTGTGCCAAACAGCCAACACTTCCCAAATAGGAAGAAGTACAAACTTATACACACATTTTACAATACAGATTAATGATATGGATGAAAGGAATGAGGACAGCACTTGTTTTGAAGTCTTAGATGGCAATGCAAAGATTTGCGTGATTGGAAAAAAGTGTTAAAGGAATAAAGTGAAGCCATGCTTTTTCCTTCTCTTAACCCAGGTATAACATCTCTCTGGACATTATGCATGCACCACGTCTTTAATAGTCGAAATCCTTAATAATGGGCGCTGAACATGGGAAAAGGTCATTGGCAGAACATTGGGCATAAACAGTGGCATAACTGGAGGGGGGGCCCCCCACACCGCCAGGGGCTGCGGAGGCCTTTGTTACGCCCGTAGGCATAACCCAGCATACAAAAATCTATATTCTAACCCTTGTTGTAATAATTAGAGCATTGTCAGTCAAGAGCTAGCTCCATAATATTAACCACAATGCCAGTAAGCATGCAACTGAAGAGCGAAAACATGAAGATCACAAAAGACATTCTTTCACTGAGACTGGAATCGCTTGGAAAACTAAATTATCTTTGGATGATTGTCAATATTCTGAAAATGCTCTTGAACCCCTTCAGCCAAATCTGTGGAATTGAAAAAGATGTGTAATGCATAGACCATATCGCCCATCAAATGTATCACCACAGCATCCTCCAACAGTCCATTCCAAGAAAACTCTAGATTGAAACTACCAATTGATTCTATGATCAATGGCAAAAAGAACCCATCCCAGGTCATGCAAATCTAATCTTTCTTTTCCTCTTCCCCATTGAACTTGGATTTCACCAAGATGCCTCAAGGAATCACTCAAAACAACATAGGAGCAACTTTGAACAGTTAATTTACTTAATGCATGACTATGGTATTGCCAGGCAGCACCAAGACATTTTTTTCTCATTGTGAATGGGGGAGAAAAATACAATGTGGACAACGAAATCACTTTGATTTTCAAGGAATTTCTTGAGTGACAATCACATAGGGCACACTCCCCAGGACACTACATTGGAAATTTGTACTGTGAGAAAGTGATGTTGGCACCAATTGAACTAAGGAGTCTGACTAAATTCATGTTGCAAATTACCTCATCAATAAGGTTAAAGTCAATCCCTGTTGAAATCAAAGGTGACGACTTATAAGAATGTCTGAACAAGAATTCTTTTTTAAAACTAGTCTGTCAAGTCTATGGCCCATACAATACAGGAGCTCTCTTTGCAGTGTAACCGAGGTAATTATGTCAATTCCATCAGGAGTATATGATGTTAATTCATCTACCCACATTCTTATTCTATCAGCAGATTGTCCGTTAATGCAAACATTCTAAAATGGGTGACATCATGTTATTCCATGAATACATGAGGCATCTGTTAATATGGGCAATTTGCATATTGCTTTTTTTGCATAAAAAGGGATAGAGGTCTTAACGGCTTGGAAACTAGGACAACTTGTAGTTTTGACCTCTCTAAACTGGTCAGCGGCATTTGTTACCCTTTGACACCCTCTTTTCTAGTGCAGCACTTGGTAAATGGGTTTAGGTTAGGAATGTGTCACGATTCGCTCCCTATGTTCTCGTGTCCACCACCAGGGGGCTGAACTGTGGGACTCTCCAGTGTTCTAATATGCTTCCTGACAATCCCCTGCATGCATATCTTGACTTCCAGCCATTTGGACACTATTTGGGAATTGACATCCATTCCCAATCCATGCCGGGTTTTGTGAAAGCCAGCCTGCTTAGACTTAAAGCCAGCCTACTCATTCCTGAAACTCCATTACCCAGAATTCCCTGCTCACTGCTTTGTCTCCACCCCTGCAGGCCAAGGATGGGTGGAGGAAATCAGCTCACCTGTGGCTGGCTGCTGCTGCTAGCCTGCTCACACCAGCTGCATGCGATTACTGTGAGCTCTTTTAAGCCCCAGCTCCCTTCAGGCAAAGGTTGGTCATTGTAGCTGTTTACCGGTGAGACCAATCCTTGGTTCCAGAGTTCCCTGAGCTTTTGCTATTCTTGTTTCCAGTGTTTCCTGAGCTTTAATTATGCATTGTTCTTGACCTGCTGGTGTTTTTCCTGTACCTGAATTAGCACTGCCTGCAGTGCTACCTTGTTTCCTGAGATCCTGAGCTATAGTTATTCTTTGTTCCTGGGCTTAGCTATTTCTTGTTCCTGATTTGCACTGCTTGCAGTGCTCTCTTGACTCCTTATTTATCTGAGCTGTAGCTGTAGCTATGTCCTGTTTCCTTGAACCAGTATTGCCTGAAGTACTACCTTGACTCCTGAAGCTTTGGTAGTTCCCTGTTCCTGAACCAGCACTGTCTGCAGTGCTGCCTTGACTCCTGAGCCTTAGCTCACTTCTTGTTCCTGCCCCAGCACTGCCTTCTCTGCTACTTTGTTTTCTTGATTCCTTAACCTGCACTATTCTAGTATACCCTTGTAGAGTCCCCTTCTGTATATCCGTTTCCAGTCCCTGCCTTGCTTCCCATTTCCTTGGTTCCAGTTCTAGTCTGCTGCCTTTCTATTCTGCTGTCTTACTTCTGTTACCTTGTATGTTTGTTACCTGCTTTCTGCAAAGTGAGCCCTGTCATTTCCTTCCTTTTTTGTTAAGCACTCCTCCTTTGTAGCTCCTTGTCTGTTGTGCTTGTGTTTAGTTCTACCCCTTTGCTGTTACTGCCTTGCGCGTTCCTGTTTGATCACCAGGATCCGTGGGCTCAGCTGACTACCAAGGTGGCGTTTCTTGTTCACTGTGAGTTTTGTCTGAGTTACATTTATAACATCACTATAGGTATAAGCTCCACAGACCCTGCCTTTGCATGCATATCCTACATGTGGGTATTTGCAGTCAGTATCTGTAACAGCAATTGTGGGTAAGAAACTTACTGAGCTTCAGTCTTACCATGTGGAGCTCCTGAGTGCTTTACCCTACACCCCCCTTTATTGTTAATGTTGTAATATATATATATATATATATATATATATATATATATGTCTTGCACGTCCGTCCTGGGTGTAGTTAGTCTGAATGCTAAATTGCCTTGTGAGTGCCCTTCCTTTCTGAGTCTTACCCATCTTGTTCACTTGTACAGGCTTCCCCTTCGGATCCCTCTTTCTCCTCTGACTCCCTGTATGATCCTGGGCAGCACTGTACTCCTCCTTTCTGTGTACATCTTCTACTCAGTTCCCAGTCCTTGTCCAAGTCCCTGACTGTGTACCCCACATAGTCCCGGACAGTCCCTGACAGAATGTCTGCAGCTTGATTTTAGGGGTTTCAGGTTAACTACCAAAGATACTGTATGCATCAAATATAATGGGGTAACCCAGTGCCACTCAGAACCTGGGTGTATAGAATGTAACGTAAGGTTGGTTTTGTTGTTTTACTCCAACAATGAATTATTGGAGAATTAAATAAAGAAAAAAAGAACACACCAATTATGAATAAATCAGAAAATATTGTATTGAAAGTTTAATCACTTTTTGTTCTTTTTTACATTCTTTGTGGTGTAGAAATTTCAAACTAAGGCTGTTACAAGCAATCAACAAAGCTTTTTGAAAAATGGCGTCAGGGTGATTAAGTGATAAAAGTGCAAAAAAGTAATGAACGTGAGTGAAATGTATACGGTGCTGTACAAAATGTTTTTAAGAGTACTGTATGACTTGATGCATAGGCATTAATGTTTATATACATTTTTTATGCTAGATTCGCACAACTTTTGTGATCGCCAGTGGTTCCCCTTTCTCCATGTCATTTTCCTTCTCTGCTAAAACAAGTTTGGAGTAAGGAAAGGCTGAGGATATCTTCCAATGTGTCTGGGGCACTTGCCAGATTCCTCTAATAGAAAAATGATGAGAGCACAAGATTGATGCTATTCATCTATTGATAATAGGAGAAACTATGAAAATTATTTGAATATTATTTTTTAGGGTCTTTGTCAATTGAGGGTATTTTAAATTTTGAACTAGGCGAATTCTAGCATATGTATTTATTGCAATGATTTGCACACTACTTTCCTTAAGGTATTTGTAAAGCAAGTGCACTTTGCACTATGAACTTTCTAGTTGCCATTGCAATGAAGCTCTGGTTGGTCAGAAGTCAAAACCCAAACTAACAGCCTGATTCATGAAGTGAAATTGCGCCCGCAATCGCTGCGAAAACGCAAATGCGGGCGCAATTTCCGTAATCGGCATTCAACAACAAAAAAGCGAATTCGCAAACACATATTTGCGAATTCGCTAATATAATCGCAGAATCCCTGCCGCTGAGCATTAGCGATTCGGAAATAGCGACACACCACGGAATCTGCGAAAATAATAGCGAATTCGCAATAGAAAATCGCAATCGGCATTCAAGAAAAATCGCAATTTGCGAAATACCCAAAAATCGCTATTTGCACGGCGCAAAATAAGGACAACTCAAAGCAGGTGGTAACCATGAAAGGCATTGAAAAAAAAATTCAAAAAACCGTTGTCCTATCACCAACAGGGCCAGGCCTGACCAATCACACATAAGGACATTCAGCAGCAGCATTAGGCTTTCCACAATGCCTGGGATGTACATGGTGGTGAGGCGGCGAAGGCTACAGCGAGCAGCACGGAGGAGACGCATGAGGCAGGCAAGGATTTACCGGCTGCGGGTCACCTTGCTGGGCCAAACCAGAGAACAGATTTATGCTAAATACAGGCTGAATGGGGAAATGATCACCTGGCTGATACAAGAACTCGACCCCATCATGCAGCACCCAACAAGGCGAAACAATTCTGTGCCCACACATGTGCAGGTATTGTGCAGCCTGCACCTCCTGGCCTCCGGCAGTTTCCAGGGCATAGTAGCCGCTGCTGGGGGGATATCCCAGCCCACCATGTCACGCTGCCTCCACACTTTTGTTGACGCCATGCTCAGCCAGCTCCACCGGCACATCACATTTCCCACGAGCCAACAGGAATTGGACCTCACTAAACTACAATTTTATAATGTTGCCCATTTTCCCCATGTCCTCGGCTGCATAGACTGTACCCACGTCGCCATCTGCCCACCAGCTGGCACGGAGTATATGTACCGCAACAGAAAGTCCTACCACTCCCTCAACATACAGATGGTCTGCAATGCCAAGAGCATCATCACTGACATTGTGGCCCAGTACCCAGGGAGTACCCATGACTCCTTCATCTTCAGGCACAGCGGACTCCACACACGACTGATCAGGGGAGAGTTTGGGGAAGGACACCTACTTGGTAAGTACACTTTGTCGACAATGTCACATTGCTATGAAGTAACTGCGCTGCACAGGCAATCAACATCTGCTCCTCTCATTCAGGTGACAGTGGCTAAGCCCTACGGGAATACCTCCTGACCCCTTACCTCAACCCTGCCACACCTCAGCAACGGCGCTACAATGTTGCGCACATCCGGACAAGGAACTGTATTGAAAGGACATTTGGCCTGCTCAAGAGCAGGTTCCGTATACTGCACAAGACAGGTGGGGCCATGTATTACAGTCCTGCAGCATGCTGCCGCATTGTGGCTGTCTGTGCAATGCTTCATAACATTGCAACCAAGCGCCGGATACCAGTTGACATCTCAGGCAGTGAATCTGAGGGGGACGACCGGCCACCAGCACATGCGCACCATGCACGCGGGGAGAACCCAGCTGAAGGCCACAGACGTCGCAACCACATCACAGCTAACAATTTCTAGCCCACCCCCTTCCCCCACCCCACATATCACAATTGCATGCTAAATGTAATGATAACACAAGGCGAATGTATGCTTCAAAATAAATGTATTTGTTTGATTCACAACAGAAAAGGGTCATGGTAAGAACTATTTACAAAAGAAATACAGTATTCCAGCATACTGCATGTAAATGTGCATGGCAGGCTTATCTTCAGCCTGCGCCTGTGTCCCTGACACAATGTCATTGGTGCTTCCTGCGCACATTTCCCAGGCGCCTTTGAGGCTCCTCATCCTCATCCTGGGCAGATGGACCAGGCGTAGCCCTGGTGCTGCGCCTAGGTGGGGGGGCCTGCGTGGCAGAGTTGCTGCTCACGCTGGAGGCAGCCTCACTCCCATCATCTCCCCCTACGGCGGCCGGTAGCACAGGTTGGAGCAGTGGGACCACGGCGGTGGTCAAGTGCTCCAGCACTCGGGTAATCTCCTCGCAGCACTGGACCAGCTGGTGCTGCTGGGTCATAGAGCGCCGGGACAGCTGGGTGGTGGCATTTGCTGCCACATAATTGGAGCGACTATAGGTCGCCATCTGGCTCAGCAGCTGGTGGTGGCGCCTGCGTGCAACACTGCGCTGCTTCCCCAGCGCAGCAGTATTGGCCTCCATTGCCGCCGTCATGCGCTCAATGGCTGCCGTCATGCGGTCCACCCGCTGGCCGACTCCCGCCACATTGCGGCCGATCTTCTGCAGCTGGAGCTGGATGGCTCCTTGCTGCTGGGACTGCCTCTGGTGTAGACGGAGCATTCGCCGCTCCACGCTCATGCAGGCATGGAGATGCCCTTTGCCCCTCCTGCTGTTCTGCCGCTGTGTTGCGGATGTGGCTGGCCCAGATCGTGGAGGACGAGCTGCAGGTGTTGTAGCAGCTGGCGTCGCAGGTGCGGCAGGCACTGGAGGCACATTCGTGGGGGGCCTGGCCTTGGCAGGCGGTGGTCCTGCAGATGGTGCAGCAGGTACGGTGGGGGGCCTGGCTGCTGGTGTTGGCGCAGCGGCAGGGGGTGGTGGCTGGGTAGCGGGTAGGGATACCTCCTCCTGGGCCTCCTCGACGATCACCAGCCTCTCACTGTCACTGCTGTCATCTGCACCTGTGAGGGTAAGTGGATACTCATTAGGTGCATGTGACTGTCAGACGTGCAGATGTTACATGCATGCTGGGTGACATTCCCTGGATGGCTGTGGATTTGTGCGCTTAGGAACCTTTCAGGCCGCATTGTGGTACTACTACATTGTGGACATTCTACGTCTCCCACAATGCCTCAGGGCATTTCCTGATGCACAACATAGGCATGATTAAGGGCCAATGAGTGAGCCTATTTGGGCAGGGACGGTCATAGGGGACAGGGTCGCAGTCGCATGCCACTTACCTTGGGTGTTGTGGGTTGGGCGGGAGGAGTCCAGAGTGGTCACGCCAACACACGCCTCCCTCTCCAAGGTGTCCTATACCTGGTCCTCCAGGGGGGTGTTGGGTGGGACAGTCGGTCCACCACCTCCGGTGCCTGATGACTCACCGAGACGCGCCGCCACCCTCTCCTTGGCACGCCCTCGGAGGTCGTACCAGCGCTTCTTGATCTCTTCCACCGACCTGTCCGCAACGCCAACAGAGTTCACGCTGGAGGCAATCCCCACCCAGATCCTCCTCTTCTCCTGTTCGGGGACCCTCCTTGAGTTGGCACCAAACAGCTGGGCGTGTTGGGCCACCACCCCTTCTATGAGGTACTCCAACTCCGACTCGGAGAATTTCAGTTTGCGCTTGCGGCTAGCGCTGTTGCTGGGGCCGGGCAGTGGTTCTTCAGACATGGCGGGCGCTATTTCTGCCGGGTCGGGAGTCGCTATCGGCGGTTTGGCGGCAGCTTTCCGTCGTGTAGAGACGGATGATTGCGTCACTGTGGTGTTTGGGGGTGGGATTTGGCTGCTTCCTGGTTGTGATGTCATCACGGTGCTCGGAATGCGTCTTCCCGTATTTCCGGATCCCGCGATAATGCGACTCGCAATCCCGATCGCACGGGATTGCGAGTCGCAATCCCGTGCGATCGGGATTGCGTGTCGCAATCCCGATCGCTGGTGGCCGGAAATTGCGATTTTTCTGCGTTTTTTGTAGGTCGCTAACGGCTTTTGCGCCCGCGTGCGAGTCGCTATTTTTTCCCCGAAAAATACATGAATGCCGTTTTGCGTTTTCTCAATAGCGAGTCGCTATTATTCGCTATTAGGGACACGCAAAACGGCATGTACATGAATCAGGCTGTAAATGTCTTGAAAGACAGAGTTTGTTTCTGCTGCTGTAGATATCTACAGATCAAGTTAGAAGCACAATTAGTATGAGAAATGTTTGTAAAAGATCCGGTATGGTGTGTTCACGCACTGGCAGCAACTGTGTAATGAAACCAAGAGTTAGACGATTGTTATTATTTGCATTGGTTTCTCTTAAAGTGAGAAAATTTGCACTGTCACTTAACATTTTTGGAATCTATCTGTGTATATAAAATTGAAAATTGGCGACTACTAACTGTTTTGAGAAGGACAGTGGAGGCAGTTGAAACTCTCTACCCAGTAGCCACAGTAAAGTCTACCTTGAAAAGCGAGTCTGAGCGTGCTAGAGCCTGTTTATGAAGCGCAAAGAGCGCAAGTATATACATATAATATATATATATTTATATATATATGCTGCAAAGACTCGTCCTTCGTTTCCACCACGAAAACACGACAGCCAGAACATGCAGAAAAGACGAGGTAGACCCAATTTGGTGCTTCTTTTTTTATTCTGCTTTAAAGTGCAACCACATCACCACAACGCGTTTCGGCAGCTCCCTGCCTTGATCACATGACAACAGTGTCGTGGGATACACCTCTTTTTAAAGTGCTAGTGTGCAAATGGACATAGAAAAAATATTTGACAGTCTTTTTTTCTTTTGTGTGATACGTAAAATACAGGTAGACTAGTTGATTAGTGTAAAATACCCAAATATAAACAGTACATGGATGCTATATATATATATATATATCGTTGCAACTTCTGTTTTCCACGGCGATTTCACACCAAACAGAAAGGAGGACCCCAAAGCAGCAGATGAGTTTCAAGTGGGAAGATTTATTTGCTCTCACAAAATGGTATTTCAGGCATGACGCGTTTCGGTTAACTGGTAACCTTGATCACATAGCGACACTGCAGTTAGTTACATCTTTAAATACTCATTTTTTCAAGCATTGTGGTCATGTGACAAACAGTGAAGAAATATTTCTGTTGACATTGTGTCCTTACATATCAATAGTGACCAGTTTAGACATTGGATAGGTTCTGACTGATGATGTTATATATATATATTGCTGCATAAATACATTATATAACAATGTGCAACATTTCGCAATAAATAACTAAAAACTGTATGTTTATAGAATTAATTCTCATTTTCATTATATTGTTTGCAGCATTATATATTAAGCGCAGAATTTTATCTATAATGAAAATAACAGCATAAATGCCTAGGAATATTATGTGCAATATGACGCATAGGTTATGTAAACATCTCATAATTCTATACAATATTCAATATAGAGTTAAAAATATGGAGCTAAAACATATCGACATGAATGCCTAAAAACCAGTGTGTGCAAAATTACGCTTTTTAGTGCAAATTGTATTTTTGTGCAAATGCTGCGGCTAAATAAATTAGTTAATTTAATTAATAAACAACAAACCATTTTTAACAGAACCTATATTTGCAATGTAAACTGTAATAATTAATTCCATATGAACTAAAAATTGGGTTACATGGCACTAAAAAATCCAAGCCTGGATATTTAAAACCACCCCCCCCTAAAAAGCTCATAAGATATCAAAATTCATTAAGTCAACAGAAAGTGCAAGGTGCTGTGCATATATGAAAAAATAAGTGAAATTTTTAAAATAAGAAATAAGAGGTTAATGATTGACATATGTGTACACAAAATTATTCAAATGATTTCAGATATAGTTTTGGTTCAGATTTCATTCCAGATCTACTACAGAAACGTGTGCATGTCTTCAGTGGTGTTTAATCCATTAGGAGACTTGCTATTGAGATTAAGTATATATTTAGTCTCCAACTGCCTTAGCATATTTTCTCTATCCCCACCTCTTTTTGGAATAGACACTGCATCGATGACATAATAAGATAGACACTTGATATTTTTGTCGTGTATCGCTTTAAAGTGTCTAGCTACTGGGTAGGTGGGGTCGCTGTTAATGATTGCTCTAATATGTTGTAGAATTCTCACGTGCACCGGCTTTATGGTGCTGCCTACATACCTTAGGCCGCAGGTGCACGTGAGAATATACACAGCGAATTCTGTGCGGCAGTCAAAGTTCCCCTTTATTTTCAGCTCATTCTTGCTAAAGGGAGTACTGTATTTGTTGGTATTTACACCAAAGGTACATGCTCGACATGTGGAGCATTTGAAAAAACCCTGTTTAACTGGCATCCAGGTTGGAGCAGCTACCCTAGTCCCTGATGGTTGTGTTAGCTGGACAGCCATATTCTTACAGCTCCTGAAGGTCACCTGTGGTTTGTTAGAGAGGTCTTCTTTCAGGATGCTGTCAGTCAGCACAATTGGCCAATTTCTGTTTAGTATGGTTCTTATCTTACGCTCTTGTTTGCTGAATGTTGTTATCAACCTCGGCGTATCTGTGTCTTTTTCTGACTCTGTACCACCCTCAGATTCTTTGTGTGTAGGTAATAGTTCTGCTCGTGTTTTATTATTAGCTCTACTGATAGCTGTGTTGAGCATTTCCTGTGTGTATCCTCTAGCACGGAGTCTTTTTATGCTTTCATCTCAACACTTCTCATACTCTTCGGGGGAACTACAAATCCGCTTTAGTCGCAATGCCTCGTCATAGGGTATGCTTGCTATCAGATGCTTGGGGTGTGCGCTAGACGCATGAGGATTGCATTCCCTGCTGTCGGTTTTCTATAAGCAGTTGTTGCCAGTTTGTTATTAATTACCATTACTTGAACATCAAGAAACTCAATTTTAGAGGTACTCTGGTGCGAAGTGAAGAATAGATTGTAGTCATTTTTTCTGCAAATTCCATGGCACTCAGACTGTCTCCTCTCCAAATAACAAAAACATTGTCTATAAAACGCAACCAAAAACAAATCCTGTTCTCCATTTCATATTGAAAATGGCCCATGAGGACCGGCTTCTTCCCAGAACCCTACGTGCAAACACGCGTAGCTCGGGGAAAAGCAGGCCCCCATTGCCACTCCTCTTTTTTGTCTGTAGTAGTCCTTACCAAAGGCAAAATAATTGTTGTCAAGACACCATTTGATTAATGACATTATCATTTTGTTGTGTAGCACGTATTCAGCAGGACGAGTTTTAAGAAAATGTTCGACACCTTTCAAACCTTGTTCATGATTAATACTCGTATATAAAGACTCTATGTCTAGAGTCAACAACAGCATGTCCTCTGTCCAATCAAAGATATCAATCCGAGATAAAAAGTCTCCAGTGTCTTTTAAGTATGATGGCATCTCTTTAACCAATTCTTGTAAAAAGTAGTCTGTGTATTGACCTATATGTTCTGTCATACTGCTGATGGCTGATATTATAGGCCTGCCAGGTATAGGGACTTTTCTTTATGCAATTCAGGTAGCAAATATAGAAAAGGCATCACAGGGTGGGCATTGTATAAGAATCTAAATTACTCATTTGTTATTAGACCACCTGATTTTCATTTTTGTAGTTCTTTTTTGATGCTTTCCTTCGCCTTGTTGTATGCTTTTAGTGTCGTTTTCTCGTAACAGTCAACATTTTCCAGTTGCCGCTTGGCTTCAGCCTCTGCTCCATAGCACAATGTTTCCACCCTTGTCGGATTTCTTTATTATGACATTGGGGTTTTGCCTAATTTTTTCCATCAGATTGTTGTATTGATATATATATATATATATATATATATCAAAGACAATCCTGCTCCAACGAAGAAGAGGCACGTACTCGAGGTATGCATGGATAAGGCTTCTTTATTATTCATCAGGTCTCCCACGACCCCGTTTAAAAAGAGAGACGCGTTTCGCCTGCGCAGCAGGCTTTGTCAATCTAATTGGCGCCATAAAGTTTCAAGATTATATAGCCCTCCTCCCTCTGTCAGGCATGAAGGATCATAGAAAGTGGACTGTGTGGTCGAAAATACAGCTGGTAAAACATACTTGTCTTAACACTTAAACAAAATGCAAAGTGCAAGAGGTTAATTGAAGAATATGAATAACTGCATTCTGCGCAATGAGCAAATAAATGCCAACAATTAAACTTAATCAAATTCCTGATATACATACAGAAAATTGAATATGCTACTTACCAGTATGCATCTGTTCTTGGCATGTAGGGCTGCTAACATTCATATCTTAGCATTAGATCGCCGCCTAGTGTTGGGTCCGGATGATCGCACATTGTTGTCCTGGAAGAGTCTTCGAAGTATCCTGAGATAGGTGGCTCCTCCCCTGGACTACAGTGCGCATGGGCATCGGCTCCATCCTCAGATTGTTTTTCGCCATTGTGGCAGAGGATAGAGTGAAAAGTATAAAGGATGTCCATGCTAATGATTGAATACAATAGTATATCTGCAGCTGCGACAGGCACCGGGGAGGAGGGTGGGCGATATGAATGTTAGCAGCCCTACATGCCAAGAACAGATGCATACTGGTAAGTAGCATATTCAGTTCGAGGCATGTGGGCTGCTAAATTCATATCTTAGCATAGAATGCATAGCAGTCCCTCCATCAGCGGCGGTTGCCCGTGCCAGCTGCAGAAACCTGAAAAAGTGTCTTGAGAACAGCCTGTCCTACAGCTGCTTGCTGTTTGGAATGTACATCAACACAGTAGTGTTTTGTAAAGGTATGTGGTGTAGTCCACGTGGCTGCTCTGCAAATGTCCTCTAGAGGAATGTTTCCTAGGAAAGCCATGGATGCCCCCAATTTGCGTGTGGAGTGCGCCTTTGGGGGTATTGTTAAAGTGCGCTTGGCTTTTTGATAGCAGATTTGAATGCACTTAACAATCCATCTGGCTATTCCTGCTTTGGAAATGGGGTTGCCTTTGTGTTGTGGTGCGAAGGCAACAAAGAGTTGTTTTGTTTTCCTAAAGTGTTGTGTCCTGTCTATGTAGTACATCAACGCCCGCCGTACGTCTAACGTATGGAGCATTCTTTCCGCCACTGTTTGTGGGTTTTGGAAGAATGCCGGCAAGTCGATAGTTTGGTTGAGATGAAAATGTGACACCACCTTTGGAAGGAATTTGGGGTTAGTACGTAGCACTACCCTATTTGGATGAATCTGAATGAATGGCTCCTGGATTGTGAGCGCTTGTAGCTCACTAACACGCCTTAGTGACGTAATAGCAACTAGGAAAGCTACTTTCCACGTTAGGAATTGCAGTTCACACGAGTGCAGTGGCTCAAATGGTGGTCCCATCAGTCTGGTGAGGACCACATTGAGGTTCCACACCGGAGCTGGCGGTGTTCTTGGGGGAATGACTCGTTTCAGACCTTCAAGAAACGCTTTAATGGCAGGCACCCTGAAGACCGAGAGATGCTGCCTGTTTTGAAGGTAAGCTGCGATGGCGGATAGATGTATCCGAATAGAAGTGAACGCTAGTTTGCACTTGTAAAGGTGTAACAGATAGCAAATAATGTTAGGGATAGATGCATCTAGCGGGTTTATGTCATTGTCTGCACAGTAAATGACAAAACGCTTCCATTTTGCGGCATAGCATGCTCTGGTTGACGGTTTCCTCGCCTCCTTGATGATGTCCATGCATTCAGGAGGTAGGTTGAGGTATCCAAACTCTAAGACTTCAGGAGCCAGATCGCTAGGTTGAGCTGTTGCGGATCTGGATGCTGAATTTCTCCATGGTTCTGCGTCAAAAGTTTGGGCGTGAGGCGCAGTCTTTGGTGCGGTACCACCGAGAGTTCGAGGAACGTGGTGTACCAGGCCTGGCGCGCCCACGTTGGAGCAACTAGGATTAGTGTCATCGAGTGTTGCCTTAGTTTTCTCGCCACCAGTGGTATCAGAGGTGTCGGGGGAAAAGCGTACGCAAATTTGCCTGACCAGTTCATCCATATCGCATTGCCCTGTGATTGCGGGTGTGGGAACCTGGCGGCGAAGCTTTGGCATTTTGCGTTCTCCCTTGTGGCGAACAGGTCTATTTCTGGATGACCCCACTTTTGGAAGTACGGCTGGAGTACTGATGGATGTATCTCCCACTCGTGCATTTGATGGCTGTATCTGCTGAGCAGATCCGCCATCTGATTGTCCTTTCCTGGGAGGTGTTCTGCCATGAGGAAGATGTTCCTCTGAATGGCCCACTTCCACATGCTCTGAGCCAGATGAGACAGCTGCGGTGAGTGGGTTCCCCCCTGCTTTTGGATGTAGTACATCGCGGTCATGTTGTCCGTCCGGACTAACACCACCTTGTTGCACAGATGTACAATGAAGGACTTGAGCGCCATGAAGATCGCCATCAGTTCTAGATAGTTGATGTGCATCTTCTGTTGCCGCGTCGTCCATAGTCCCTGCACCGTGTAAGTGAGCAGATGAGCTCCCCATCCCTGGAGAGATGCGTCCGTCGTCAGGATAACTTGTGGCACTGGCTCCTGGAACAGTCGGCCCTTGCAAAGGTTGTGTGGAGTCCACCAATGCAGAGAGTTGTATGCCCGACTGGTAACCAACACTAGGTCTGTTAATTGTCCCTGAGCCTGTGTCCACTGGTTTGCTAAGCACTCCTGGAGCGGGCGCATATGCAACCGTGCGTGAGGGACTATGAAGATGCAGGAGGCCATCATGCCTATCAACTGCATGAACACTCGTGCTGGAAGTGAGTGTTTCGGTCTGAACTTTTGGATTAAAGACTGCATGCTGTCTATCCTGACCTGGTTTGGTTGCGCCTTGGCCGTCAGGGTATTGATTGTCGCACCCAGAAACTGTCGGACATGTGCCGGCTGAAGGTGTGACTTTGGGTAATTCAACGAGAAACCCAGGTCGTGAAGGAGGTGAATGGTAGTCGACATGTCCGCGGCGCACTGTTGTTCCGACCTGGCTTGAACGAGCCAGTTGTCGAGGTAGGGGTAGACATGGATGTTCTGCCCCCTGAGGTGCGCTGCCACTGTCGCCAGGCACTTGGTAAACACCCTTGGGGCTGTGGTGACTCCGAAGGGTAGGACTTTGAACTGATAATGCGTGCCTTGGATAGTGAACCTGAGGTACTTTCTGTGGGACGGGTGCAGGGGAATGTGGAAATAAGCATCCTTGAGGTCTAAGGTTGCTAGGAAGTCCCCTTTGTTTAACATGGGAAGAATCTGTTGCAGTGTAAGCATATGGAAATGCTCTGACAGTATATACAGATTGAGGGGACGGAGATCCAGAATTGGTCTGAGCGATCCGTCCTTCTTTGGAATGAGGAAGTACAGTGAATATACCCCTGTGCCTTCCTCCCCCACTGGCACGAGCTCGATTGCTCCTTTTTGCAGCATCACCACCACTTCCTGCTGCAATAAGTGCAAGTGCTCTGCGGACATAGGTCTTTGCCTTGGTGGAATGTTGGGTGGAGTGGATTTTAACTCTAGACAATAACCGTACTGGATAAGTTGTCGCACCCACCTGTCTGTGGTGATTTTGATCCAGACGGGCAGGAACTGCTGTAGTCTCCCCCCGACAGGTGTTAAGTGGTCGGGGGGCAGTGACAGTGAGTCACTGATTGCTTGGGGCAGAGGAGCGTGTATTGTTGTTCCCTCTGCCGCGTCCTTTGTTGCTGTTTCCCCTGTAGCCCCTCTTGCTCTGTTTGGGGTACGAGGATTGTGCTCCACCCCTAGGGAACTGTGACTGCTGACCCATCTGTCCTCTGGTGACTCCACGGGCACCTGAGCGACGAAAATTATTGCCACGAAACTGCTGTGATTGTAGGGCCCCCATAGATTTAGCAGTTTCGGTGTCTTTCTTAATTTTTTCCAGGGTGGTGTCAACATCTGGACCAAACAGTCTATCAGGATTGACTGGTTGATTAAGTATGGTTGTTTGGATGTCAGGTTTAAACCCCGATATGCGGAGCCACGCCTGTTGTCTCAGCATGACACTGGTGTTAATAGCCCTAGCGGCTGTGTCCGCGGCATCAAGTGCACACTTTATGGCCGCATTGGAGATCAGTTGTCCTTCCTGTATAACCATTTTGGTGCCCTCTTGAAACTGCGGAGGCAGGTGTTGCACAATTTGCTCTAGTGTGTCGTAATGTGATCTATCATAACGTGCCAGTAGTGCCTGTGTATTTGCGATGCGCCAGAGATTTGCAGCTTGCGCAGCCACTCTTTTGCCTCCTGCCTCTAGCACTTTGGACTCCTTATCCGGGGGAGGAGCTTCACCCGTTGTTTGGGAGTTGGCCCTTTTACGGGCATTTGCGACCACCAGGGAGTCAAGCGGCAACTGTCCCCGAATGTATGCAGGGTCTGCAGGCGCTGGTCTGTACTTTTTTTCAATACGTTGATTGACCACCCTCGCCCTGGTAGGCTCTTTAAAGATGTCCGCAGCATGCTTGAGGACCCCTTTGAGCATAGGCAGTGTCTTCACAGTTCTTTCCGAGACTGAAAAGGTGTCGAACAGAAAGTCTTCTTCAACTGGGTCAGCATGCATGTCCACATCATGATTAGCAGCCGCCCTCTCAATGAGTGCATGGAAACCTGCAGAATCCTCTGTCGGGGATGCACGTGTACTGAAAGCCTGTGGGTCTTGTCCCACATTTTGGGAGCCCTGGTCCCCAATGTCATCATATGAATCCAGTTGTGCGCCTGGTTCATTGACCGGGAAAGTGTATTGGTCATCTTCATCGTAGCCCTCACTTTCAGAGTGGTCTGGAGACGGTGTTGGGCTCCTGCTCGGAGTGGGCTGGATAGGTTCCATGAGGCCTGAGGCGTCCTGAGGAAACTTTTTCTTCTTCAGGGGGATGACGTAGGATTCCACCGGCTGCGAAGTGATCTTCCTCTTGTAAAGGGTTAGTCTGCCCGTTTCAGCATCTATGAAGCACTCCGAATCCTCTTCTGAGTCGAGAATTGGACCTGAAAGTGTCCCTGCCGTAGAAGATTCCGACTTCTTTGGCGTGGATTTTGATGAAAAGGCCTTCGGCGCCACTTTTGGCGGCAGAAGGAAGAGGAGTTTACTTGCAGGCTTGACCGGGACGTCTGTCGCCTTCTGCGGCGATGGCGCCGGCGCCGACGAAGCAGAGGCCTTCTCCCTAATTCTTTGTAGTGAAGAAGCAATGAGGGAGGCGTCGGAGACAGTGGTTTTTGGCACCGACGAGGTGGGTATGCCCTCGGATCCGACATTCTGCTGGAATTTTTGAGGGTTGGTAGATGATGCCACATCCGCCGACGCCGAGTCCTCGGACCGGTGCGCAGATGTCCCAGTCGGAGCCGGAGCTGTGTCGCTGGCTTTGGCGTGTTTTGCCGGCGCCGCCGCGCTTGTCTTGTGCGTGCCACCCTTTTTAGAGGATCTCTCCTCCGGCGCCGATTTCGACCCCCCGGAATCGCCAGTTTTCTTCGACTTCTGTGGGCCGGAGGTCGACGGAGTCGATGAGGCTGCAGGCTTATTCGTTTTCGTTGTAACGATCGCCATCTTAGGGACGCCTGAGTCCTTAAGTTTCGGTTTCGGTTTCGGGTCGGCCATTTTAGGTGTTGTCGATACCGTTGCTTTCAGTTTCGGTTTCGATACTTTCGGCGCAGCAAGTATGTCCGTGGCCGGGCCCGGAGGCGGGGCCGTGGCTTGCGCTACGGGTTCTTGGGGAAGGCCGACAGGCGATCCTTTGACCCGTTCTTTATGTCCGTAAACTTCGGGGCATAGCTCGTCCTCTGAGCTATCTTCCGCGGCCCCATGAACCCCTTCGTCGTCCCCTACCTCGTCGACGTATTCAAGGCCTTGACCCACGACTCCGTCGTCGTCTTCCGGATCTGCCTCGACCTCCGTCTCGGGCGGGGAAATCTGAAGATGATGGCTCTGGTCCTCCTCATCTTGGTCATCGAAGATGTCTTCTGGATCCGGGGCCGCTTGATTGGCCACAAGGCGCACCGCGCGCCGAATGGTGAGAGTCTTCTTCGACCTGAAACTCGCACAAGCCCTGCAGTTTCCTTCGTCATGGTCTGGCGAAAGGCACTTGTTACAGACCGGGTGCACGTCTATATGTGGGTATTTGGACCCACAGAGCGGACAGAGTTTAAATGGGCTCCGCTCCATGTTGCAAAGTCGGTGTCGAGTCGCGATGAGAAGGCCTCGATGTCCGAAGAGTAGAAATACTCCGCTGATTCCGGCTCCGAGAGACGGAAGAACTCGAGACCGCACGCAAACAATACCGACGTCAAGAACACACAGCCTTTTGGCCGTTTAAAGTTATGTTTTCTCGGTTCCGACAGAGAGACGTCGAGACCGCATCCGAACCCAATGGCGGAAAAAAACAATCTGAGGATGGAGCCGATGCCCATGCGCACTGTAGTCCAGGGGAGGAGCCACCTATCTCAGGATACTTCGAAGACTCTTCCAGGACAACAATGTGCGATCATCCGGACCCAACACTAGGCGGCGATCTAATGCTAAGATATGAATTTAGCAGCCCACATGCCTCGAACATATAAGTATGCCACGTCTGCCTGAAAACTAAACAAGTCATAATGACATGCCGAGGTGCTTACATTGTAATAGAATAATGACGCCAATGCTCTCAAAACATGCTGCCTTCAGACAGTGAAAACAACTGCAAAAGTTAAAACTGCTTTAAATGCAGGTAGTGCTGCCCGTAGTGATGATACCTATTTGCTCTCCCATCATTTCCTCGTAACTAGACAGAGCAGAAACTCCCCGGTTAAATTCATAATAATATGACACTGAGCAAAACTTCATTAAGCTGTGTTTTTCAAATGCGTGCAAGATCAAACAGGAACAGTAAAAGCATACAGCTCTAGTAACAAAACCACGGGGCTTAAATAGCACACACTGTGTTTCATTCCGACGAAAATGCCTGCCTCTGCAGAGTTGTTCGCATGAAGATATTGCAAGCTACTAGATGACAGCGCTTCAGAGCAGGCAAAGCTGTACTTCACAGAATGGAATTTACACAGGCCTATCCTAAGAACATCAATAGAGAGCTTCTCTTATGTGCTACAGCCCACAAAAACATTTATTTTAAAACCATTTATGTACAAGCCTACAGTAAAAACATTATACATACTAAAGTGCTTCCATGAGCAACAAGGTAAATTAGGAGTGAGCCCCACTTTGTAGTACCTTAAATTTTCACAAGAATGTTTTTTTTTTTTTGGCTCAGTACCATAACCGGTCTACATAGAGTGGTAGCTAAATTAGACTACTTAATACTCAATTTGCTGATCTTGAGAGGGCCCACACAGGATTGAAAGCAAGTCTAAATGAAAAGGTATGTGGTGCTCTACCCTCCTATTGTTCTTTCGTTTTTAATTCTTTGGCTAGTAGGTGAACGTAATGAGGTGCACTTCCAAGAGGGTTTACAGTGCCCACCTCCCTGAAGATACCTGAAATAGCTAAGATAAAATCAGTTTTCCCCTCAGAGGTTGTATTTCATTTGAGATGGGACACTGCATTATTGTCATGGTCTAGCGATGCTCCCACCCTTGAGGTTGACCTCAACCTCCTACACAAAATACACTTTTCCATGAACGTTTTTTTTTCTCCAGCATTGATTGTGGATGTAAGATAAATTGACATCCTACAGCAGGGTGTTCGCTTACAAAAAAAGCCTTCAGATACTCCATCACTGTATCCTGGGCATTTGGAGACCAGAAAGGTGTGTGCCACAAAAGCGTAATAATTACTTGTACAAATACCGCTGTTTATAAACAAGACATCTTTAAGCATGATTGTGGCTGAGGGGCGTGGCCACGGAGGCGACCAAGATGGCCGCATCCGACTGAAGCTCCACCGGACGGGCGTTTTAATCCACCATTTGCCCTTTGTAGGAGTGCCAGCAGACACCCTCTTGCGGTTCCCTGAAGTTATGGAGCCCATACCTGTGCTGGATGCAGTCGACTGAGGCTCCTAGGGTCGGCGTTTGAAAGACCTGCGTATTGACCCGGCCCGGCTGCCTGCTCCTGCCGAAGTATTGACCTTGGCGGGTGCGGTGAGTGGCTGCCTCGGCGGGTTAATGGCGCTGCCCTGCACCCCCCCACACGCTCCTCGCTGCAGGTCCTACTCTCCCACCCCCCTGCTGTGGCTTAGTCTGGGTCCCGCTTTCAGCGCGGCGCTCTCGGGGCTTGGTGGGCCTTATGGGCGTGTCCGCCCCGGGGGCCTAGATTTTTAGTCTTGGCGGGGGAGTGTGGCGGGCTAGTGAGGAGGCCCCAGCTTACATTCCCGGAGCTGCGGTGGTGCTGGTTTCCGTCGATGCGCTGCCCCCCCCCCCCCCCCCCGGCCCCCTCCTGTGTTTTAGGCCCACCCTGGAATGAACAGTACAGCGCGTGATCGTGCTGCTTGGCCCTCCTTGCTCCCTGAAGCTGTGGTCCAGACGGCGGGGCGGGCTCTGGGCCCTTGACTTGCTGCCGCTGCCTGATGTTGACTGTTGCCTTTGGTTGCTGAGGAGAGGCTCGTGAGGCCTACGCTCCATTCTTTCATCATCCTGCACGCAGTCATAAGCGTGCTTTGCGCTCCCACCTGGCATGCTGGGGGTCTGGCTGTCTGTGGTCTCCCAGGGGCTCCGCCCAGCGTGTGCTGCGGGCCCAGTGTGTTCCCATTCTACTGGAAAGGCCTGCCTGGTCTTCGGCTGCTGTCTGGTGTTATATCTCCGCTGCTGGGATCAAGTTGGAGTCGCTGGAGTTCTCCGCTCTGTGATTTAACTGTGTACCACTCATGTGCTCGCCTTTCATCCTGCTGCCTCCTGGCTCTTGTAGGGACTGCTGTCCTGCTCGTCCATAACCCTGCCACTTTTATTCTCCACTCACGATGGGGAAGAAGGACCCTCAGCAGAATAAGCTGCAGTTTGATAGGGCTGCTGGGCCTTCTTCGGAGGTTCCCCAGGAGCTGCCTGATGGGGCTGCAGGTCAAGACGACTCCGGCGACGCCTTCTCCCTGGCGACGGCCATGTTAGCTGAGATGCGTGCAGGTTTTAAAGCGTTGGATGGCCGTTTCGACGACTTGGATAAGAAACTGGCTGACATGGGCACTAAGATTCAGGCAAACGACCGACGGCTGGACATCATGGAGGCGAGGGTATCTGACATCGAGGACGGCGCATCAACCTCCCTGAAAAGACTGGACAGAGTGGGAAGGATACTCAAAGAAGTAGCTGTCAAAAAGGAAGATTTGGAAGCTCGCAGTCGCCGGAATAATGTCCGAATTATTGGAGTAGCGGAAACGACGGCCACCGGGCGTATGGACAATTTTTTGGAAAAGCTGCTTACTGATCTGTTTGGCAGGGAGACCTTCACACAGGGTTTTGTAGTTGAGCATGCTCACCGGTCGCTAGGACCTAGACCTCGAACAGGCCTCCCCCCATGGAGACCCATTATTGCTAGGCTTATGAACTTCATGGATACAGACGCTGCTCTGCAGTCGGCCCGCGACATGGGAGACGTCCAGTGGCAGGGCAGCAAGCTGGCTTTCTTCCCAGATTTTACCATCATGGTTCAGGAGGCGAGGCGTAAATATCAGGGAGTCAAGGCCGCCCTGAAAAATGTGGGACTCCGGTACGGCATTTTATACCCAGCCAGATTGAGAGTTGACGTGAACGGTAGGCCATACATATTCGACACTCCAACGGAGGCGCAGGAATTCTACCAGAACCATAAGAGAACTCGTTCTGGGTCTCCAGTTGTGCTGCACCGGCCTCTTCGTCCCCGGGTGGCTCACAGGGCAGTGTTGAACTTTTCTCCCAACCCGGGACTGGTTGATTGCTCCTACCTTTGGCTTGCTCAATTCTGCTGCACTATATTCATACTCACTTATTCCTTATGTTCATTCCTCCTACAAGCGATTAGGATTCATCTATTGCCCGACCGGCATGGCGTTGTCACGCCCTAGGGTGTATACCACAATGTTCTCTGCCAATATGTTTTACCTGCTATGTGCTTGTTTGATTCCTGAAAAGGGTGTTTTTTGTTCATTGCACAAACATTTTATTTACAGGGAAAGGGTGTGCCTCTTTTGTGTTTTCGGGAGGCTGGGTGGCAGGTGGAAGGGGGGGTTGTCGTTTTGTTCTTTGGTTTATCTCTTGATATCAAACATATGTAATGCCCATTCTGCTGAGGTGAAATGGTTTGGTACCTGTAGGAACTGGGATCGCCAGATCCCCGGGGGGGTAGCATGGACCGAGCCGGCAGGCACCCGAAGCTTAGTTGTTAAGTGACTGCACAACACACGCATCCACTGAGACAATAAGTGCATGCAGAGACAGACTACACCAGTGGTTTTGATTCAAATAAAAATGTTTTATCTAAGATCAAGATCAGGGCAATCAAAAATCACAGTAGTAATAACTCATTACCTTTCCTTACAACGCATATTTTTCAGTACTTGGCCATAAATACATAAATAAATAAATATTAAATAGTGAATAGCTGTAGGCCCTTCAGAAAATACTGCCTTTAGACAGGACTAAAACATTTCATGGAGCGTTGGTAAAACCTTCCAGTGGGCATCTGCAAGGATTTCGTTAAGGAGACATGCACATACATTTCATTTCGCAGGAATAAAACATTTCCTTATACCGCTGTAGGCATCTAGTCAACCTTTCCTTATGCAGGAATAAACATTTCATCCAAGGAATAACATTTCGTTACTCAGCAATAACATTCCTTAGCTGCAGGGATTAGCAGGTCATCAAATGAAAGTAAACATTTCATTGAGCGTAGGTAATGTATTTCATCAAGCCAAGTTAAACCCTGCATCAAGCAACAATAAACAATCCCTCCGCCCATATACCTAACCTCTGGGCTGGCCTAGGGTGAGTGGAAGCAACTAGTTTTCCCTAATGGTTGTGGCAGGAGTATTGCCGGAACCGGCCCAGTTGCGGTGTTTTCAGGGTCAATTAGGGCCAACGTGGCCCAGTGTCAAGTTCTCCAGGGGGGTGGGGCGGTCACGGGCCTCCCCCTCGCTCCTGGGAGGTCCAGCGTGTGTGGATTCTCCGCCCTCCCCCGGGACTTTACCTGTAGTCTTCGGGCCTTCCCAGGGCCCCTTGGGGTGATCTCGGCAGGCAGAGGAGGGCTGCGGTCCACCAGGGCCTCACTCGGCCCAGTGCGGTGTGGTGGCGGATCGGGGAGGCTCGCGACTCCTGAAGAGCTCCCGCGCCGCGATGCAATCGGCCCCGGGCCTTGTGCTGCCTTCAGAGGCCAGGGGATAGGTCAGGCACAACCTCTGCAAGGGCGCGTCACAACGGGCCAATGAGGGCACGGCGGGGGCGGAGTCCAAGACGCGCTCCCGTCACATGAGGCTTCTTCGGCCTACTGAGGCCTAGGGCGGCCTCCCGGGTGCAGCAGTGGCCCTCCCCTGGCTCTGAGGGCCGCCGGGGTGAGGCGAGAGGATCTCCGCGAAGGGGGCTCTGGGGCCGCGGTCGTGAGGACTGGCCTCCAGACACAGCGGGGATGATGCGAACAGCGCTGGGCCTCGGCGGTGAGTTTCGCCCCGCTACCGCGCTTCTTCACCTCAGCACTTTGGGGGCCGGTCAGTACTGCTTCTCTCTCTGGGCGCAGTGCAATGGGGCAGAATGGCGCGTGGCACCTTTAGCGCCTCAGGGGGTCACTGCGCTCACTCGACACTGGCGCGTCAAGAGCAATGACAGCAGTTCTTGGCAGGCTACAGCGCTCAGGGGGGAATGCAGCGCTTATGAGCCCAGTAGGGGAGCCCTGGGCTGGTAGGGCAGGTCCGTGTTCCAGCGCTAAGGAAGAGCGCTTAGCAGGCAGGTTATCACTTCAGGCAGGACAGCACTTCATTCGCAAATGAAGAGACTGTGGATCCAGATGATTTACTTGGCCCTTGTTCCTTGATAACATTGTAGAGAATGGCTGCAGGCGAATGGACTTTGACAGCAGGAACAGTTCCAGCAACCAGTACTGCCTAGCCAATGTGGTGCTATCAGGATCAGACGACAGGCTTCTGATTTCATCTTGCTTAGTACAATGGGAATTAACTGGATTGGGGGGAAAGCGTAGGCATATATCCCGGACCATCGCATTAAAAGGGCATTCTCCCTTCACCCAGGTAGAGGGAATCTGCTGGCATAGTACTGTCATTTGGAGTTCTCCTTTATTGCTAAAAGGTCCAAAGTTTGTTTACCCCATTCTCGAAATACCTTATCCAGCTGGGATTGTTCTAGCTCCCACTCGTAACAACTGGACTGAGACCTGCTCAACGTGTCTGCAAGGGTATTGTGCAGACCTCTGACAAGCTCGGCCTTTAACAAGATCGCATGATGTGTTTTCCATTACCATAATTCTTGTGCCTCTTGAGAAAGTGTAATGGATCTTGTTCCTCCTTGCTTGTTGATATAGGTCATGCTGGTTGTATTGTTCGTACGAGTAGCCTGCTATTCTCGGCAGGAAAGCTTGGAGAGATAGGAATATGGCTTTTACCTCCAAGCTGTTGATGTGCTGTTTTCTCTGCGCCAAAGACCATTTGCCTTTAAATTTGCACATCCTGTAGATGGCCTCCCCATCCTTCCATGCAGGCGTCCGTTGTTAAAATGAAATCTGGGGTGCTCCGTAGGAAAGTCAGGCCTTGAACGAGATTTGTCCCCTGGAATCACCACTGCAGTGCTTTTACCATCCATACTGTGATTTGAACTACATCTTCAAAGGATCCCAAAGCCTGTTGCCACTGTTTCTGTGGCTCCTCCTGAAGGGGCCTCAATTTCAGTCTGGCTAGAGGTACCAGATTTATCGCTGAAGAGCACATCCGCAGGAGCAATTGGTACATTCGCGCAAAAACTGACCCTTTTTTTATGTTGTCCTTGCAAGCCTTTGCAGTCTTATCCGGCTCTCCTGAGATAAGAAAACTTTGCACTGAATGGTGTCTAAGGATGCTCCCAGAAAAGATATTACTTGATTTGGAAGCAGAACCGATTTTTCCCTGTTTATGGAAAGTCCCAACGTTTCTAACAAACTGAGTCAAGTTTTCGTTGCTCAATCGGCCTCCTGCACAGTTGATGCTTTGAGCAGACAATCATTGAAGTACAGAAATACTTGAAACCCCTAAGACCGCAGTGTTGCAGCTACTGGTGCCAGACACTTGTTGAAAATCTGTGGTGTTGATTTGAGTCCAAACGGGAGAACTTTGAATTGATAGTGGGTAAAAGCCACTGTGAATCTTAGGAACTTTCGGTGCTTTGGGTGAATTGGCATATGGAAATATGCGTCTTCCATGTTGAAGGAAGTCATGAAAGCTCCTTTGTTTAAGCAACCCAGGATACCGGAGAGCATTACCATCCTGAACGTATGCTTCTTGAGAAACTTGTTGAGATTCCTGAGGTCCAGAATCAGTCTCCATTCTCCTGATTTCTTTTTTATTAGGTAAAAACAAGAATAAAAACCTTTCCCTTTCTGAGCAAGTGGTACCTCCTCTATTGCTTCCTTGAGAAGCATGGACAAAACTTCCTTTCGTAGTAAGTGAAGACGAGGGGGAGGCGGACCTCTGGGTGGAGTGGTTGATGGTCGCTGAAGAAACTCTCGAGTGTGACCATTGGTGACCAGGTCCAACACCCACCTATCTGATGTGATCTCGTGCCACCTTTACACGTAACCGGAAATGTTTGCACCCACGGGTAGGGAGGGAAGATGGACTGGTACCCTGACTCATTGCTTTTCTGTCTGAGTCAAGGCTTTGTTGGGGTGCTTGCTTGTGGCCTCCCTGGCGAGAGAAACCAGCTGTCGAAGATTGACGATACGATGGAGGGTTATAAGATTGTCGATATTGGGATTGGTATGGTTGATAAGGCTGAGCTCTCTGGTATCCTCCTTTATAAGTGGAAAATCCTCGCTCTCTAGCACCTCTGAAATGTACTCTTCTTTGCAATGTACATATGAGTACTTTTACAACACGCCAATCACTGGATTTGGTAAGAAGCATACAAATAATGTAAGAGGGTAACCAGAACCAGGTTAGCTTTTGCAAATTGTAAAACAGAGCTTCCCAAGGAGACTCATTTTTGTTTTAATTTTGTTACCGGATAACATCCTTTTTAAATTTTTCTTTTATTGACCGTTAATGGACAACGTATAAAGGATTGTAAATTTGAAAACGAATTCCATATTGAAACAAAAACATTCTTCTATTCTTGTGAACATTCAATGGAACTGCACACAGCACCATCAAACATTCAATATAGCTATAAAAAGTCATAGATATATGTAGACATCGATACAATGTTCAATACACGTCTTTTGTCTTATAAAGACTTTTTCAAAGCAGTTCTGTATTCCTGATCCCAATAATCTTCATATGTTGTCAAAAATAGTCAGAAGTGCCCGTATATAGCGGCTGGAACTTATCTGTTACTCCAAGCATCAGATGTATGAGTCGATTTCCAAAACAAGGAAAAACTGCTACAACGAGCCACTGAGTTTAAGAAATGTGGAGGGAGTCGGGGGGCGCTAGGTGGCGCACGAGCAGAATGGCCGCGGATACGTGAGGCTTCCGCTGTCCGGTGGACTATTCGTCAATTATTCTGTGCTTATGACCACCTAATTACTTAAAAATTACTGCCTCTACATTGCCAGCTATCTGGGGAGGTAAAGGAGCGCTCAGATCTCCGATACCGCTGAGTGAATGAGCAGTTTGGTGGGCGAGAAGATTGCTGTGGGAGAGCCTGAGCAGAGCTGCGGAGCACGGGACGGACGCTGCTGCTACGCGAGCGCCGTGGTTCCCACGTGGGAGGTCGGCTCACAGTTGTGGATGACTGGTTCCTTCGGTCCAGCGCGCTGTGAAGATCGGCGGAGTGGGTGAGAGCTCCCCTGGTGCTGGCGGAGTGGATAAGAGGGACGCAAGCGCTGGGACTACGAGTTGGCGGATCGAGACAGGGTGAGCGCGCCGGCATGCAACGCAAGATGGCGGCTGCCATGTTGTTTGACTGACCTGGAAGAAGTGATTATATTTGCACGCAAGGGTTCGGAAATAGAGGACACTCGGAAAGCAAATACCATTGGCGGAGCCATTGTCGCGCCTTGTATGGCGAGAGGCCTGCCTTCAAGATGAGCAGCTGTAGCGTGGTGCTGGATTGCTCCTTATCTCGCCTGCTTAAGTTTGAACAGTTATCGTGCAGC
Organism: Lissotriton vulgaris; assembly: GCF_964263255.1. Taxonomy (NCBI): domain Eukaryota; kingdom Metazoa; phylum Chordata; class Amphibia; order Caudata; family Salamandridae; genus Lissotriton; species Lissotriton vulgaris. Next base: position 666,118,033 of record NC_141693.1, read on the forward strand.
CGTAAGATGGTGCTCTAGGGAATATCGAGCTCAAGTACCACGGCTGCGGGAATCCCTGCAGAACCTAGTCGGCCCCTATTACACCCAAATATGAAGCAATATCTGAGGAAGATTGGAGTGTGTGAGACTTGTATCTATCGTTCCCTACACGAAGTGCTGGCGAATCATTTGCTGTGACTGTGGGTTGGAGGGTCGCCGCGGGGAAACTGCTGAGTGGACGCAGTTAAGTTCGTTGCTAACTACCTGGGCTGCATCCCTACGATCAGGGTCTATACAGGACTAGGGAGCTGCAGCTGATAGGCCCAAAGAATCTAAAATGGGCAGGATGGATTTGCGGCAACCACGTCTCACTTTTGAGGCAAAAAAGACTGCACAAAAGCAAACTTTGAAGAAAGGGACAGAAGTGCCGGAGGTGATTGCCGAGCGGAACCCTAGCACTGACAGTGATATGCGCACCATATTGACGTAAATGAGGCAGGGATTTGAGAATATAGCGGAAAAGGTAGACACTCTTACCACCCGCATGGACCGAATAGCGCAGAAGCTATATGCCCATGAGACTCGGACCAAGGACGCAAAGCAGAGAATATCAGACTAAGAAGATGTCGCAGAGCAGTTGAAAAAGGCAGTGACTCAAATGGACAAGCTCATGAGGATCATCGATGCCAAAAATTAGGACATTGAAGCCCGTAATAGGCGTAATAATGTACGAATACTAGGTGTGCCAGAGAGTACCAACACTGGACGGCTAGAGAATTACTTGGAAAAAATGCTGGCTGCAGTTACAGATGAGGGCGTACTCTCCTCTCAGTTCATAGTAGAAAGGGCGCATAGAACACTTGGCCCACGATCGCCCCCAGGAGCCACCCCTAGACCCATTATAGCACGTCTCCTAAACTACCGGGGATCTAGTTGCGGTCTTGGAGTTGGCAAGAGAAAAGAAACAAGTCACTTTCGATGGGGTCATGTTTACTATCTTTCCCGACTTCACTCAGCGTGTACATGAGGAGAGAAGAAAATTCAAGAATGTGAAGCAGAAGTTGACACAGGAGCAGGTAGATTATGCTTTGTTATATCATGCGCGTCTTCGTATAACTCATCAGGGAACACAAACTATACATATGTCGCCGCAATCTGCCGAGAAATTTCTTAAGACTATCAGACTCCAGAAAGCGGGACCTACGGAGCAGGAAGACGCAGAAGAGGGGCCTCTTTCTGACGTGGAATGATCTGCTACATGACTGCTGTGCTGTAATACATCGGCGAGACTGTATCTGGATGATTACTGTGAGACACTCAATGCGCTGATGCAGAGGACAAAAGTAATGTATATTCTCTCCTGTTTGCATTGCTCTGTGATTCCTAGTATTGGTTAATTGCTCACCACATAAGGTATGGGTGGTCGGCACACGCTATCTGACTTTTACCGGACGCCCTTGCTGCCTACTGGGGATCGGCGAATATAGACAGTTCCCTGGTTAGAAGCAAGTTTCAAGTGTGTCACCTGGTAGAAACACCCCAATGGGAGAACCTTTTTTGAATTATGGTTTTGTTATGGTGGGGAAGGGGAGGGGGGTGGTATGGTTTTCTTCTGGCATGATTAGGATGCTTCAGTGGGAGGGGGAAGTGGGAATGGAGAAGGTTGTTACCGTATTTTCCGGCGTATAAGATGACTTTTCAACCCCTTAAAATGTTCTGGAAAGTCGGAGGTCGTCTTATACGCCGGGTGCCAAATTTGACGGTATGTTTTCATGCGTTTTTTACATAGCGCGGACTACTCCCGAAGGTGTCAGACTGCTTCTGCATTATAAAACACTGCGCGAGCACGCAATCAGAGCACGTGTTTTTTTGGCAATAGGTATAAAATATGAACTTTGCATGCAATCTCCGGACTTGAAAAAGCAAAAGCACAGGTTACGTTACCGCGTGAATCGAAGCTAATTTGGCTGATGTGGTTGTTTTTCAACAGAAATCTTCCTGTAACATAAATTGCTCAAGCAGTGAAAATACTAAGGCGTATTGGCCGCACTGGCTGGCGAGGGGCTGGCGAGGGGCTGATCTTGTGTTGTTTGAGTTCCCTAAGCTGCACCATTTCCCGCCCACGCTTCGGACCCAGCCAGGGGCTCTAATCCGCCGTCCGTGCCCAGTGCCGGAGCTCCCCCTCCCCTCACACTGCTGGGGCTGTGGGGGATATTGGTACGTCACTAGCGCAGGCGTCAATCATGGACTAAAAGGTTTATGAGATTTTATATAGCGCAGACTTTACCCGAAGGTGTCAGAGCGCTTTACAGTAGGAACAGTATTGATACAAGAGGAACAATTACAAATGAACAAATTACAAAAGCAAACGTTAAGTTACATGGATCAAAAGTGACAATAGTGAGCAACCAAAATACATGAGGTAGCAATCGGTACATTCCTGGAGAAAAAAGTGATAAGTGTTAAGGTTACAAAAGCGTACAAAGTACGAGCCAAAATAAAATAAAATAAATTCTCAAAATGGATACGCAGGACTGCGTTGGACTGCGCTGGAAGTGGGGGTAGTCTTATACGGCGAGTATAGCACAAAACCTACATTTTATCACGCAAAGTAGGGGGTCGTCTTATACGTCGGGTCGTCTTATACGCCGGAAAATACGGTACATGCAGAGGGATGCTGCTATACACAGTATGGTTCAGCTGAATATCAAGTTACGGGTTGGTTTGATTGTTTTTCACACTGTGCGAAAATTTTGTGCAAAATATATGAGGCAACATGGCAGGAAAGGAGTGACTCGGCTTAAATATCACGACTTGGCATGTTAGAGGCCTAAATGATGCGAGGAAGTGCAGGAAGGTATTGGCATACTTAGACAAACATCAGGTGCACATGGCACTATTACAAGAGACGCATATTCATCCACAAACGCATAACACATTTGCTAGTAGATGGGCGAGTATCCGGTTGTTTTCATCTTTTTCGTCTTACTCTAGGGGCACTGCCGTCCTGATAAAAAAGAATGTACCCTTTCTGCTTGCTAGAAAAATGTTGGATCCAGCGGGGAGATATGTTATTGTTTGGGGTAGATTGGGAACAGAATCTGTAACAATTGCCAATTGCTATGCCCCTAACGTGGACACACCAGAATTTTTTACCACACTCTGGGGTAAAATACTGAACATTGGCTCTATGCACATTATTTGGGGTGGGGTTTTAATGTCGCTCTGACACCTACTCAAGACAGGGCTGATGGGGTAGCACAATACCATAGCAGAACTAGGCAGGTGTTGCCGGATATTGTAGAAAAAGTGAATTTGCTAGATAGCTGGAGATTTGTCCACCCCACACGTCGAGAAGGAACACACTATACGTCCTACACTGGCACCTGGGCGCGTATGGATTATTGTTTGATATCCAAAGGTCTTAGCACTGGCCTCACTGCTGCTACACACTTGGCCCGGACATATTCAGACCACTGTCCTGTTCTGATTAAATTACAGATCCCTGGATATGACAAACCAAAGCCAGTGTGGCATCTTCAACCTGGTGCTCTGCTAGATAACGTTTTTCGATCGGAACTAGGAGGAGATTGTAGCTTTTTTTCCACGCAATAGTTGATAGTGTGGAAGTAATTTGGGAGGCTTTTAAAGTTACACTGCGAGGATACTGTATATCAAAGAGTTTTGGAGTTTTAAGGGATATACAACGGACACTGCACACCTTAGAACGAGACCTTAAAGGTTTGGAGGGTCAAATGCTAAGCGGAAATGTAGGACAGGCACACAAGGACTTCAGGGCCAAATTGCCAGAATAATAGGAGGAAGCCGCTAGGGAAGCCAAATTTAGGGGTCGACACTGGGTTGCACGTAGATAAGGCGAGGGAGAAAGGCCAGGGAATGCATTATCTGCAATTACAAGGAGTCCACGCTATAATAACAATATTTTGACGGGTTACCTACCGAATTTTATAAATGCTACATTGATATTATGGTTCCGGTGCTGCGAGAGGTGTTTACAGAGTCACTAGAGGTAGGGATTCTTCCTCAAACGACGCGAGAAGTAATGATCACGTCCCTTTTGAAGCCTGGTAAAGCTCCCGAAAAATGTGATTCCTATCGCCCATTATCATTGATTAATTGTGATACGAAAATACTAGCTAAAGTGCTTGCAACTCGGCTATCCCTATTGATGACAAAGATTATCCTCCCGGATCAATCGAGATTTGTCCCTGGCAGAGCCACAAGTCATAATTTACGTACACTTTTTTCTGTGATACAGACTGTGGCGCCTGACTTTCCGGTTGCAGCGGTGTTTCTTGATGCCTCCAAGGCTTTTGATTCTGTTGAATGGGAGTACTTGTTTGCAGTCCTGCAGAGAATGGGTTCCCAAAGATGTTTATATCTTGGCTGCAATTGCTATATAATCAGCTCACTGCCAAAGTGCTCATTAATGGTCATCTGTCTTCGTCACTTTCCATAACGAGGGGCACGAGGCAAGGTTGTCCCCTCTCCCCTCTTCTATTAGCTATAGCAATTGAGCCTTTGGCATGTCGACTGCGACAACTCCATAGAGATAGTGCATTCAGGTGCTTTCAACAACAGATCTCCATTTCCCTCTATGCAGATGATTTAACGCAATATATATCCGACCCATTACACAATCTAAATCCGTTACTAAGGGAATTTTTAGTGTTTGGAAGGCTTTCAGGGGTGCATATAAATTGGGGGAAGTTGCTATTTTTCCCCACTTACACCTGCAGTGACGAAATTTCAATTGGATTACCCTCTGTAGTGGTGTCACTCTGACCTTCGCTATCTAGGGATTCAAGTGTCGAGGACTAGGGAGGAAACTCTCAGACTCAATTATGGCACTGCCATCACCAAGCTGAATTCCAATGTTACATGCTGGATATCGTTGCCTTTGTCGATGGCGGGCAGAGACTCATTCATTAAAATGGTAATTCTGCCGCGGTTTCTACATTTTTTCCAGAACATCCCTATTATCCGGGCGCATTATTAAAAAAAAAACTTTGCGCACGGAATTGATACGCTTATTGTGGGGAGACAAATAGCCGAGGCTTAACGGTTATGGCGCAGCCTTATGATAAAAGCGGGTTCGATATACCTGATTTTGAAGCATACTACATTAGTGCGCAGGCTCAATATGCATATCACTGGTTGAAGCCTACGCCATATATGCCTCAAATAGCTGCTGAGGATTGGTTAGCACGCCCCTGCCCTTAAATGGTCTTATACATGGTCCTATTGAAGTTCTGGAGACACCCCCCACAACGGTAACAGGTACGAGTGATGCTTGGAGGCGAATGGCAAGGATGTTGCAGGTTACATTACTGTATTCGTCCCGAATGCCTCTTACATACCATCCAAAACTGGTGCTATTACAGGAAAGGGGGTTTCAAGCGATGTGCCACCGCATTCATATTACAACATGGGTCAATTTGTTTATAGGGGGGGTCTTCCTATCCAAGGCCCTCTTTTTTAAGGACACAAATCCCACGCCGCTGGAGGTTTTTTACTATATACGACTGAGGCAGGGTATGAGGAATATTTTACCGGACTTTCCTCAGGAACCTGAAGGTCTACCTCCGCTTCATCTCATGCTTAGCTCTGAAGATTGGACTCATTTAGTGTCTAGAATATATGACAGTATCAGAAGGCAGAAAAATCAGACTGAAGGGGCGGCTCGTGGACATGGAACGAGGATATGGGTAGAGAGGTAACTGACGACCAATGGGCATATTGCTGTGGTGTCACGGAGTCTATCTCTGCGAGCAGTAGATTCAAAATTATTCATTATAAATTCTTGCAGCGGTTATACTATACACCTGCTAAGAAATACAGATTTCACTTGTCTGATAACGATAGATGTGAAAGATGTAATAGAACCGGAGCAGGATTTATTCATTTGGCTTGGGAATGCCCAGATATATGGGAATATTGGACACAAGTGCACAAGGCCCTTGAGACCATGTTGGCATTCTCGCTTGAACGAGACCCCTTAATCATGTTGTTAGGATACACTGCGCAAATACCCAAACATTGTAGGAAATTCCTAAACATTACGCTACTGCTTGCTAAGAGGAGATTAGCCTGTCGCTGGGGTAGAGGAAGGGCACCGAAGTTTAAGGACTGGCTAAATTAGATTATATATTGTCAAGAACAGACAGTCATTTATGCTGAAATGCAACCCCTAGCAAGTAGACCTAGAGACATCTGGGGTCTGCTACGGAGTTATCTTTTACTTGCAGCAGATCGAGAATCGGACACGTCACCCCCGGCCACTGTGCAGGACTGAGAAGGTGGGAAGATGTGTTCACAGCTGGAAAGTTATAACTGTAATAACTCTGCTGATTTATTGAATGTGATTTTGCTGAAAATTGTGGATACTATGGACTATTCGTTTGCCAATTTTAGCTGATGTGAACAGTATTTGCTTCCCACACAGTCCCTATTATGTATGCCATGCTTGCCCTGTATTTTCAGAACTGATTGTGCATTCCTGAGACGGGGTTTATAGAAACTGAATCACCTTCTTCACTCTGAGATACATATACAATTTCTGCTGGCCAAGCCACCGATGATGAATGATGCACGTAGAGAAACATACGAATGTTTAACTGTGACTGTATTGCAAAAAACTATAAATAAAGTTTTTAAAAAAAAGAAAGAAAAGAAATGTAGGGGTAATTCATTGTAAGCTCCCTCACTAGTATCCCTGCAAAAGTGTCCCAAACACAAGTTCGTACACAGTAATGAGAGCTCCAATATATATGGCTAAAATAAAATCTAGTGTGTTCTAAAAGCGTTATCCTTCATGAATATAAAGTACATTATGCTACAGAGGCAGACGTAACATTTTACAAATACATCTAAAGACAGGGTCACAACGAGTCTCACTTATGAGAAGTAATAAATATACAAGACTGAAGACTCACTTTAGTTCCTTCAGCTCACGCGCAGAGTCATTTTTCTGCTTTCTCATGTCATCAAGGTTCCTAAGGGCCTCTGCAAGGTCACTGACAGCACGATCTCTCTCCCGCCTTAGGTTGTCACACAGAGTACTGCAAAGGTAAAAAGTGACAAGTAAAATTCCAAAAACAAAGAAAAGTGTTTCATTTGTCATACACGAAAGATGTATTCATCCATTTTATTCAGTGGAAATTATATTCTTAGTGGCACTGGAATGGATAGTGTTTGCAGGTTTTTTCTTTCTTCTCTGTCCAGCACCACTGCCTGCATTCTCTGAGGCAGCCCACCCAAGCATTCTGTGCAATTTTGCCATAAACTATTTAAACATGGTACTTGCACAAAGTACGTCTCAATCTGCCATGCGTTTGTAATGTCATGCACTAAATACCTCTGTCTGTGCCCTATTTTGAAAGCTCATAACCAGCCTGCCCTATCCTCCATTCAAATAAGCCCTACCTCCTCCCACTTGCGCCATGTTAATCAATAGCTTATGCCTACATCCCTCTAATTCACGGTTTGTGTCCCAATCAGCTATTTAATAAATCCTGGGCCTGCTCTTGTGCAGATGTCTATTTTGGCACCATCATAAAAATCCCTGCTGTGTCATTACTCCACTCTCCAAACTACATGGCCAGCCCATCCCTGCCTAGGTCCATTATGACACTTTCAGAAGCACCAGTCAGCTGCCTGGAAATATTTCTCACACTTACATTGAGGCCTGTTGCCTGGGAAACCTACTAGAAGCTTATCAACTATCCTATTCCGTGTGAACAAACAAAAATAATTTGAACTGGTGGTTTAGTTGTGGACTCTGAAATCAGCAAAATAGGGTTTGAATCCTGGCTCCCTTACCTGACCACTGATAATTTACCTATGCTTTGCATGGAAGAGAGCTGATACCTATGCTGCGCAATGTTCAGAAGGCAGTGCACTTTCAGGAAAGAAGAAAGGGAGGAATGTAAAGTTGGCAGGAATGGTGAATTCAGATAAAGCAGAGAAAACAACCTCAAATCATGACTTACAACTGGCAGAAACATTGTATGTGCCTGACCTAAACATTAATTTGGCAGTGCTACTTCTTCATACCTTGGATTAAAAACTTTAGGAAGAAATCAACTCAACATTAGATAAAGCCACTTTTCTGTCCCACTTTGTTAATCTAATCTAAACAATGGAAAGTTCCAACTACAGAGCATATACAGGCAATGTATAAAGAAGCAAGTGTGTCAAATGGGTTTACCGTATGCTCTCCCTTTCTGCAACAATCTTGTCTCTCTCTTGAAAGGCCCAGTCTCTTCTGCACTTTGCTACTTCGGCTTCTTGAGCAGCTTCCTTAAGTTCCTGGGTCATTGCCTCATACTGTTTGCGGAGCATCTCAATCTCTTTTGTAGCTCTCTCCATGTCCTGTGTAGCAGAATCTTGAATCTGAAATAAAAACAAAACAGCAAAACTATAATTAGCATTTAGCTTTCCTACATATGGTGCGGCCAGCGCTCATGCCATTATAAAACGAATTAAAAGTACATTAATATGTAATACTGATTCCTTCCATTTGGAAAACCATAATGGAGGTCAAATGTAAACCTACTGCAATTCTGGCTCATATCTGTTAGATCTGGCACCATTGGCGTGGGTCTCCCTTCCATTTTTTTCTGCTGTTGCCTCCTGTCTTTTTGCTATGTTTTTGCTGGTCTAGATGCTTTGGGCACTTTGCCACTGTTATTCAGTGCCAAAGTGCAAGCGCTCCCTATTGTAAATTGTTATAATGGATTAGTGACTCCATGATTGGCTTATTTGATTTACTTGTCAGACCCTAGTACAGTGTACCATGTGTGCCCAGGGCCTGTAAATAAAATGCTGCTGGTGGGCTTGCAGCACTGGTTGTGCCACCCACAAAAGCAGCTTGTGAAGTGTCACTCAGGCCTGCCATTGCAGAGCCTTTGTGCAGCCTGGGGCTGCCATGTCGACTTGGCAAGTGCACACACTTACCAGTCCCTAAACCTTCCCTTTTCTACTCGTTAGTCAACCCTAAGGTAGGCCCAGGTACCCCCATGGGCAGGGTGCATTGTATGTGAAAGTAGGACATGCCCTGATGAGTGTGGCATGTCTTGATAGTGAATTACAGTTTATTTCTTTTTTCACTATTGCAAGGCTACTTGTTTCCATAGGCCAGAATGGGCAGTTTGGTTATAACATCTTATAATCCTAACTGACCCAGGGAACTAGGTCGAAATTCGAGTTTAGTATGCCTGAACTCAGAATGTTAAAATGCATCCTTTAGTGAGGATGATTTTTACATTTTGTGTTTGAAAATACCACTTTTAGAAAGTAGGTATTGTCTTGTTCAACTATCCAGCATGACTCTGCTAGGTGGGTGTATTCCATGTCTGGTTTGTGAGTGACAGGGGGCTGTTCAGGACCTTGGCTCCAGCAGTCTGATGGGTCAGGGCTGGGATAAATAGGACCTGCATTAAATAGAGAGTGAGGGGTGGAAATTTACTTTCACTGACCTGAGCCTTCATGGAATAGAGAGTAGGGGGGAGGAGATTTCCTTTCAGCTACCTGGGCCAGGTCTGCTCTCAAGACACTGCTGGCTCCACCTCCTACCAGGAAGCTGCAGAGAACTGGTTTTGTATGCCTTCAGAGGACAAAGGATTTACTGGTATAAATATTGGGGCCCAGAACTTTAGATCACTTCTGGGAATCAAGACAAACCTTCACCAAGGAGAAGAACCAAGGAAGATGAAGGAGGAGACTGCCCCTGTGCTGTATTGCTATTTCTGGGGTTGGCCCGCGGAGGTTACTTTATTGCCAAGGAAATAGGAAAAGGACTTTAGTGAACTTTTCATAATCTTGAATAAGAATCTCTTTAAGTGTGCTTGCCTCCTGCCTGTAGTCTCAGGGATACAAGACTTCACCACCAGCTCCCCTGAATTACCTTGCTGGGAATTCTACGTGCAGAGATGCCTACTGTTTGGGCCCTCTGAGAAGACTGCGTCACTGGGAGCGTGACATAACGAGGAGAAGCATGTCGCCGCTGCAGCAGTGGCCTTTGCATCGCCAAAGAAGTGTGCCGCCGCAGCAGCTGTTCGCCGTCACATCATTGACGAAGCGTGTCGCATCATCGGAGAAGCGTGTCACAGGACCTGTCGCGGATCAGTAGTTACCGAGTTTGCCACATGGCCGTCGGGGGTGCACGCATCGCATCCAACATTGTTGCATCGCATCAAAGACGCCATTTTAGTTGTATCGCACCGGATCCCCACATCGCATTGAGGCGCCAACTTGTCGCATCATAACTGGAACGCAGTAAGAAACCGACGCATCACCTCCTCTCCGGTAAGGAACCGCCGTATCACCTACCCCGAAGCAAGGAACTGACGCATCACTTTTCCTGCGACCCTTTTGTTTGTATTGCGTAACGCATCCAAAGTACTTTGAGAGTAAAGTGTCGCATTTACCATCTACATTGGACTAAGATATTTCTACCATTTTAAAGTCCTATTTTTGATTACAGTATTGTGGATTTTTGTTGTTTGGTCTTCTGTTAAGTCTAGTAAAGATTACTTATTTTTCTAAACTGGTGTGGTGTACATGTGTAATGTTTTCACTGTATTACTGTATATGTTCACAAATGCTTTACACACTGCCTCTGACATAAGCCTGCCTGCTTATACCAAGCTAACAAGTGGATGAGAAGGTGTTATTTAGGAGTGTAGCCCCCTTACCCTGACTAGAAGCAAGGGTCCCTATTTGGACAAAGGTACCTACCTATGCCAACTAGAGACCCTCAATTCTAACAATATCACTCTTGATCTTCATGGTTGAATTGTGTTGTTGGGTGTGGGCTACTGTAAACTGTATGTTATGTCTAAAGCACAGTTTTACTTTTAATAGTGATTCCCTGTATTGTTGACAGTGCTAAACAATCTAATGTATTCTTGTAATAACGTTTCAGGAGCCAAGCTACCAAATTGGATGACTTGGGGTCTGGGAGCTTGGCTTGTCTATGGAGTAATGGGAGAGGATATGTTACAGGAAGCACTTATCTGAGCAGGGCCACCAACTGTAGCAGGGATTCCGCTCCTACACAGAACTGTGCATAGAGACTTGGAACCTCAGTGAATTAGGGTGTGCCAAAACTAATCTTAGTACCCAACATCCCCTACCAGTCTAGCATCAGTGTCTCACCAATGATTAGACAACCCAGAATATGGACTTTAGATTACCTCAGGCAATGTGGAACACATGAACACTCTTTCGTTATACTCTTATACCAGTCCAAAACAGGGAGTAAAAGACACGTGCAAGTTTGAAATATTTATTTCTAATGCTGTGTTCTCATGCGCAGTATCTTAGCTAATACAAGTAGACATATTATAGGCAACAAGATTATCAGCATAGTTACAATTCCATAAAATACAAAGGGTGAAAGCATGTTATAATGCTAAATGGAAACAGGTCTAAAATATACCCATATTTCACCCTCCCTTGCTAGTAGGTTATTTTATATCTACAGAAGGTCTCTTTGGGATTACATAGGCGGCCCCATACATCTGGTATTTAACAGAAGTGGATCACATCAAATTCTGCACAAGCTCTCAGCATACGAATGTTCTCCAAGTGTGTGCGATCATGCCTACGCAGTGCATTATTAAACGTGGCAATCTCAGAGGTGGCCACAGCTGCATATATGTTATGTCTAGAATGTGCACTGATCAGTCCGGACAACAACCACTGTGTTGAAATAATCTTGAAGGCCTTGGCACTCACTGTTCAGTTTAAGTTTACCAAGCAAGGCTGCTAATATAGAAAAACATGTTATTCTCGTGTGAAGCAAAACACTCTGCTAAACGCTAAACATTTAATAAAGTGTGTGCCGTGTGAAAAGGCAGCAGAAAGGAAAAATGGCATTTAAACTTCTAATAAGCTCATGTGAACTTAACACAGTGTGAATGCAAGGCTCAGCCCCACAACACCCTCCCTTGATCTGAGAACGGATAAGAAGGGTACAATTTCGGAAATAAGGGTTCAAGAACAAGAGTCAGAACCAAGTTCAAATTGCCACAAGCGAAAAAACGGAAGCAAACTCCCCCAAAAAAATACTTCAAATCAAGCAATTTTATCCATGGGCACAGGGAAGCAAATAGGCATGGGTGTAAAAAAATGAAGACGAGAAAACAATAAAAACATCCGATGTCCAACATGTGACCTCGGTCATGAAAGAGAGAGAAGCGATAACACATCTCAATCCAACAATGTATATGCAAAGAATGTCGCAACAGCCTCCAATAGGAAGTCTCTGTTCTCATCTGAAAACATTTCAGCCATCCAATTTGGCAAAGGGAAGGAACATACATGTTCCTCAATAACCGGAACCTCTAGCACTATCAGAGGACAACTCAGGTCTTCTTCAATGTAACTGCATACCAAGAAATCATGTGTCGCTGCGAACACATTCCAATGTCCCAGGACTCCGTGCATCGCTTCAAAGGCCATAATCCCTCCGCCAGAACAAAGCAATTCATGAGCAACTAAGGGGCTCATCAGTTGATCATAATCCGCGTTGGGAGATACCGTATTGCAAACTCAGGCAATGAAAGACAGGCTGGATGCATGTAAAAAAGGAAAATCGAAACGATAATCCATAAACTGAACTCAATGTAGCAAGAGGCAGCGCTCCATAATATTCCAGCATTCGGTTGCGAAGCAGCAGCAGCCGTGACAGATCTTCTCGTAGCACATGACGTGCATCCATTTTGAAATAAACAAAACAACAGAAGTACGCCTACAACCAGAGCGAGCATTAAGGGAAATCCACCAAACAGGCTGGAAAAAAATCGAATGAAAAAATGCCGGGAACACACTAAATATAGTCTGAAAAGAAGTCACAAAGCCACTGCTAACAACTTTAAAAAAATGAGCCAGCCCTGTGGAGGACGATGCATTAAAGATAGTGTGAATTAATTCACTGAAATGCAAGGGCAAATCCGTATTTAATAAAGCATGCACTTCTGTGCGGGTGTTTGCCATGTGAAGGACAAATGTTTCACGAGCAGATGCGAGGGCGACTTCTTTCTCAGACAAAAGAGCTCTTAAGCTCTGATGTTGAACTCTGCTTTAAGGTCGGAATGGACGGTCAGATGGAAACATCCAGCTTCCCATGTGGAGGAAGAAACATCACATTTTTACAGCAGACTACACGTTCACTGACTGTAACCACGTAAGGAATGCCGGCTACCATCCCATAAAAATCCTCATTATTTAAAAGTAAATAACTACTGTTTGCCAGTAATGTGAATGTGGGTATGATAGCAGATGCCGGTGTACCCTTTAAGATACAGGCTAAATTTGGCTCATTCTGATTACAAGAGCCATGCAATTGGGTGTTCCTACACATTAAGGAGTGATCTGGTGCTGTAGTGCAATCCTCTCCATTCAAATAAACCTACTTTCCCTACCTAAGGCACCTATAGGCAAATGGTAGTGACCAAGCTTCATGAAGATAAGCGGTGCCCAGAGGTTCATACCTACCAATTGCGTAGTACTTCATGCAGGCCTCGAATTTGAAAAGAGGGAAAGGTAAAGTGATTAAACCATGGACTAGCCACACAGCAGAATTTGTCTCAGCCACAGAAAACAGCAAAGGTTCCAACTTTTCAATGTGTAACATAGAAAAATGCTGATGTTTCATAGACATAAAACATTGCTTTTCAGTTAAATTAAAAGGGGCAAACAAAGACGATGTATTCATATAGTGCCAGGGCACTTTTCCTGACGTCAACGTCTGCAAAGTCCAGGCAAATTGCATAATAGAACGCAATTGATTTTGACCATGGTACAAAACAGACACATCTACTCGCACAATATCAACAACAAATGAAACTATATTATCTAATCTGTAAATCCGGGAAGAAAGCGAGTTAATGCTGTTATCTACAACTGCTAGCTCTTTTACTAAATTCGCTTGATCTATTACTCTAATGCGAGAAGCAGCCTCGATCTGGGACAGTTTCCAAACTTGGTTTAAATAGCATATATCCATCTCTTAGATCTGCCAGAAGCCGGACCTTTGACAAAATCATTCAATTCAACATCGTCAGTCAACTTAGATAAATGCAGATTAACTGACGCTAATGTGGAATGTCTGAGCCAACTCTGACATAATTTGCCTACAGAATAGGTAGTCACAGAATGACCACTTTCAAAACGGGGATCCACCCCATCCTGTATGATGATGAGGGGTAAATACCCCGAAACTCGTGTCCAGGGATGGCGAAGATAGCAGAGAATCGAAAGAAGATGCATCGCGGAACACGAACTACACTTACCACGGATCTTAGGGGCGATCCCGCTGGTGTGTGAGTAGTGTGCGACCCCACCCCCAATTCTAACCTGTATGTAGCCTTGAGCTAAACCCAGAAAACGATGTTGACAAGAATCTGCACTTTTGTGCCACAGCAACCAACCCTTAGGATCCAAGCTGGATATGTTAAAGGTAGAATTCAATAGCAGAGTTTGTAACTCTCTAATTGAAAAATTGGTATTATTATTCCAACCGGAGTATTCCTCTAATTCAGGAAAAGAATGAGCATTCAATTTTTTTGTTGTAACCAATCCAAAGCAAGTCGTTTGTGAAATCGTAGAATTCAAAAACAACATATGGTTCGGGATGAGACATGCACGATGCAAAACCTCCGTGCCTTGCACTTGCCAACTTTTTGAACCCCAAACAGATTGAAGATCAATAGTATCCTTCCACAGTTCATAGCCCCCAACAGCCAATTGGTCAAGAAAGGACTTCGAATATAATAATTTCGTGTGGGTAAGTCTAACTTTGGAAGTGGACTTCTAGGTCATTTTAAAATAGAGTGCTTTGGGATTTGACTGATTAAAATCAGTAAAATAGGTGAACCTCTTTAAAAGAGAATTAGAGCTGCCCTCAACAGGAGCGGGACAATGTTCCCATTGTGTATAATTAATCATATTCCGCCAGGTATTAGCCTTATGTAGTTAGTGATTGCCAAAGTGTTGATAACAAAACAAATCACCATAATTTGCGGAATCTAAATACAAATCCTCAGCATCAAAGGCAGCATAATATTTCAAATAAAAAAACAAGGTTTTTACGGCCTCAACATCCCAATCATCAGAACGTATATTTTGTGTAATCACATCATCCATAGAAACCCTTAGGACATTTGGGACATTTATAACCTCCGTGGGTCAGTGGATTTGAAATCTAATAGCATCCCACACTATCCCATCTAAGACGGGCCAAGCAGTAATGTTAAAAAAAGCCAGGTCCCATTTCAATCTGTGCAATGAGGAATGGGGTGCCAATGTTCCATTAATGTGTTGAATACATGTTTTTTCTTCAACATAGTGCCCGTTGACAAGACGGAAAAAATACACCACAAATCCAATTGACATGAACAAGTAAATCGAAAAAAGCACCAACCAAATGTAGGTTCCAAGGAGGAATCAAAAACAGAAATTTTTGAAGGGGTCTTCGATGTGTCAGAGTCAGTGTCAAATGAAAATGTAGACTCTGTAGCCAAACAAGTTTGCAAATCAGGCATCAATAAGTATGTGGGGTAAGTATAATCAGTCTCATCAAGATGAGCAACTGGTGGATAACTCTATAAAGGACAGGAAACTGCAAGCATCTTCAGGGAAACGTCAGGCCTGGTATTAGGAGCCGGGGCCAAAACTGAATGTCTCAAAAAAGATGGACAGGAGACTGCTGGTGTCATACTAAGTAGAATCGGCCACTCTGTGTAGTTTCATATTGTAAATGGAGATGTACCTTTTTACCTTACGACCTGGAAGTGGTGGTAAAATGACTATTCTTGTGCCCTGCACGCCAAGTACAGGAACTGGAGCTCGATATGAGGGACCAAATTCTTTCTTGTTTTCGATCTTCTCTCAAACCTGCTCTCCAACTCGGGGTAGCCAGCCAACTACCGGAATCTGCAACGCAGCATCAGATGTGGAGGGCAAGTGATTCTTTGCAAGACTGTCTCTCGTCTCTTGTAGATTCTGTAAAACATGACAATGTTCATCTACGTCAAAGGGGGCAGCTACCGCCGCCTGGTCTAGACCTTCAAGGTCCGGGACCAACATTTTGATACCAAAGAGCATTTCATATGGGGTCCGGCCTCCCAGAGACCTTCTAGGGAGATTATTAAGTGCAAGTTGTACGCCATTGAGATGGGCCAGCCAGTTCCTGCCAGTACTTATAACCCTAGCCATCAAAGACTGCTTTAAATCTTGGTTAATTCGTTCCACAACACTATTACCTTAAGGTCGGTATGGAGACGAAACTTGACTTGGACCCCCAAAGAAGTCATGGCATCCTTGTACGCCTTAGAGGCGAACGCTGGACCCTGATCCGAATGGAAGGTGCCACAGGCAAAAATCCCTACAAAGATACGCAAGTCTCTTATGACAGTTTGTGAATCAGCGCTGAGGTGAGGCCACACCCAAACAAAGCATGTGCAAGAATCAACTGCAACTAAGATATACTTATACGCAGTATCAGAGGAAAAAGGACCGCAGTGATCTAAATAAACACAACCAAGTGGTTTATTAGAAATGTACAACTGTGTCTGGGGCGGACGTTTAGCAGTCGAAGGTTTGATCTGCTGGCAAATGTCACATTGAAGGACATAATCACGCATCTGTTTCTACAGTCCCCGCCACCAGAAACGTTGTTGTAACTGAATAACAGTAGCCGAAACGCTTGCATGCGCAGACGCAACACCCTCGTGGGGAGCTGTAATTAGTGTGGACCTGCCTTCCGCATTGGGAATCAATCTTTCACCAACGTCTGGTATTTTCACATAAGGAACTTTATCAGGACTTAAATGAGAATGCTTTGAAGGAAACCCCTTAGGATATTTACTTCTCTTCTCAGTCGCGGCAAATGCTGCCAAGATGTCATCATCAATTTTACTTTTGGAACGTGTAACTGCTGCAACCAAATATGTCAAAACTGCTGTTTTCGTGGCCTCACCAGCCAAACTATTGCCAACAGCGTGAACTCCCACACTCTGATGACCGAGAGTATGAATTACAAACACGAGAGGCGGCTGCTCTTGAAGTTCAGCCATGCGGACCCAGATCATTTTATGTTTTATTGTGCTACCCTTGGAATCACGAAAGTCATTCTGAATCCAAAAGAACAGGTTTTCATTGTAAGACTGTACACAGTAATTAGAGTCACTCACAATAAGAGTGGCCACATTTGGATCTGCGTACTCCAATGCAAGCAGTAGAGCACGGAGCTCTGCCAATTGGGTGGTACATTCCCTAATGTATGCATATGTACGACATCGGACTTGAATTCATCATTCACCATGGTACCAACGACCATGGCGCAAGCTGAGACGTATGCATGCTTAGACCCATGCGTGACTTGCGCCGAACCATCAGTGTAAATGATACAATGGAAATCCTCCAAAGGCTGCATAGTCAACGGGCCGGATGAACAAACCTACTGCAACAACTCCTGGGACAGTAAGGAGGCGTCAAAAATTAACGTGACATCCGGAGACGTCAATAATGATGGCCATTGTATTCACCGTGGGTGCAAAGCTTTAGAATTAGGTACACTGGCTTTCGTCACTGCCTCTAAGGCAGGATAAGGGGTAACAACCAACATGCGTTTTCCCTGCGACAGTGCGTGTTCTTTCAGAATCGCCATTTGCACTGCTGTCAAAACTTTTTCCTCAGTGGAAAACCGCATTTCAGCCAAAGTATACAAGTGTGGCTTGTATGCGATAGGTAGTGTGTCACCTGCATTAAAAGTACGGTATGTGAAACCCACCTCCCTGGGGATGATTCTTATCACAACGTTGGTGTGGTTATCACAAGTCAGTACCAATTTAGATTTTAACAGATCAGCCTGCAAAGATTGCAAAATTGCTGAATGTTCAGGCAGCCAGCATGATTTGGTAAAAGTAGGTTGTATCAAAGCTTATATTGGCTAGATAAGCTGGGCATATTCGGGAATGAATGTACGTCCGAAATTCTAAAATCCCAGCAAGGATTGTAATTTCTTCAGTGTTGTAGGAGCGCGCAGCTGTGCGCATTTCTCCAAGAAGTGAGGAGCCAACCCTCTACCTTCATTGTTAAGCTCATAGCCCAGGAACAACACTGTGTACTCTGCAATGTGAGACTTTGCAAAGTTGAATTTGTAACCAAAGTCCGCAAAACAACAAATTATGCGGTCAACGCGGCACAGATGCGCCCATATTTCGTCGTCTGTGAGATAAATATCATCCACATACGAACCCGCATCCGGGTCGACTCCCTCCAAAAGAGACAATACGGGCAGCAAACACACCTGGACTATTCTTATAGCCCATGGCCAGGCATTTAAATTGGCGTTATTTACCGCCACTGGTACAACTGGTCCATTAGGAACTTAGACCAGACAAGTTGTGGGCAAAAAAAACCATTGTAAATGTCAGGTGTGGTTTTAAACCGTTTAGGCACAAGACCATCCACTAAAGCAGAGCTGTGCGTATTCTGTACCGCACAGGTTCGGCAATGCAAGTTCAAAAGCCGGTAATCCAATACCAAACGGTACGAACAGTCAAGCTTGGTCACAGTAAAAAGTGGGTTATTCATTGGCGACACACAAGTTTCAATTACTCCTTGATATTCCAATTGTTCAAGGATTCCTGCCACGGAAGCCTTTGCTTCACACGTATAGGATATTGAGGTTGAGGCTGTGGCATAGACCGTAAGGGAATCTCTTCGGCAAAATTCAGCGCATGCTCCTTGGACACTGTGTGCGCGAAACTAGGGGAGATTACCTCCTCCCCTTTCGGAGCTGCGAGAACAAAAGACGGGGGCCAGTCAGCCTCCGATAACAAAATGTCATAGGTAGTTGTAAGAGTCTAAGATTCTCCCAAAATACCCCTTTTATGGTACGTTGTATGTCACCTTCAATTAAAAGGACTATTTTATAAAGACTATCAGGGGGAGCTACTATGGTATCAGCTGTCTCCACAACAACACATTGGTCAGTCGCTGTCACCTTCAGTAGTGGACACAGGGCTTCTCGTATAATGGTAATCTCCGCCGCGCTGTCCAACATAGTCAGCGCCCATGTCAGATTCCAAAGCTGCGTTCTCACTATCTGTGGCATATCTCGCTGTTAAAGCAGCAACTTTCTTTTTCTGAAACTGGGGTCTTTTCTGTGAAGAATCGTCCTGCTTGCCTTTTCCGTCTTTCAGGTGGGGCTGGTCGCGACTCTGCTGGCCACCCCGACCTCTGCCGCTTCCTCCACCACCGGACGATGAGGCCGATGTGTCCTGTAAAGAACGAGGAGAGCGTTGATCAGGAACCTGAAATCGATCAGGCGACTTAATCGTAGTGCGGTCGTGGAAATCATAAGTGCGCTCAGTAGACGCAGGCACGGGTGACGCGGGACGGGACTCCTGTTTCTGTTGTTGTTTTCCCTGTTTCTTATTTTTGTTCCAATTTTGCTTTGGAGCTTTGGGTTGAACGTCTTTCTCTGACTTCGAACCCTGAGGTTGTTTTTTATCTTTGACAGAAAAGGGCTTGACACCTAAACTATTACGGCTAATGGTCTTATATGCTGCTGTGATAATTCTCGGTAACTGTCTGGGTTTGTCGGCATCGGGGACATCGCGCAAGGCATTAGCCACTTGAAAGTTCACTGCATCTCCCTTTATATTAGAAAGGACGAGATCGGAAACTATGTCAAATATGCCAACGAGTCTCATTCCCAATTCAACCGCAGCCTCAGGTCCGTGTTCATCCTGAACACGCTTATAGACTGTCTGAAGGACAGGCATTGACTGAGTGCCGAAGCACCTCGTGTACACTGCTGCAAAAATTTTACCCCACGACTCACAGTCACTGGCTCCCAGTACCAAGTTCTTAGGAAAAACTGCCTCCAGCTAATCAAATTTCTCGGCAAGCCAAAAAGGCATATCATCCTTATCTTGGGGGCACTTGCCCATAACTGCATTAACCATCACGGGACTAAGCTTCATTCCGCTCGGTCCAGCTGGAAGCGCAGCAACACCAGGGCCCCGCCTTGGAAATTGCGGGTGATATATTGAACTAGGGCCCTAATAACACTGATTGCAGAGTTATATAGGGGCCTCAACTCAGCAACGGGGACTAGCCCCGCACGAGGATGTGGGGTAAATCCATCCAAAACAGGCCAAGAAGCACCTGGAATGGACAAAGGACCTAACCTAATCGCAGTTATACTGTGGGGAAGGGCGCCATTAAAGCAAACACGGTGCTGCCATGCAGAAATAGGAATCTCCTGTGTCTTATAAGGAACATACTCCAAGGGCACGGCTGTGTGAGTAGAAGTCTCAAGTACCTGAGTAGCTGCCTCCACAGCGGGAAATGTAACGCATGAGTAGAAAAACTCAAACGGGTAAGCAACCTCAGCACTCACCACCAATATAACTGCCATGCCATCCAAGCCAACGTTATAAGCCTGCAAATGATTGCGGACCGCAATGCAACTATGCTGCGATATGTCAACGTTAGCCATAGTGACACAGAGAAGAAGAGGTACAATGTAAAACACGAGACAACATGGTCCCAAGACTGTCATGGCCATGATGAAGCTTTGACTATCAAGATTCTCTTTGCTAGTCTGCACTTTTTGGCCACCTATGGCAGTAGTGGAATTAACGGGTAGCCTATGCAAAGTATCTGAAGAACTGGGCACTGTCCTGAAAATGTGCTTGGTATGAATGCGAAGATTGGCCTTGTTGCTTCCTTTGTTACTTAACACAATAATTTGAGGGTGACCTCACAGTGAGTATGTCACCTATCCCAGTTTGGTGTAGTTGTCACTCAAGATTTTCTACTCATTGCCTTTTGGGGCCATCTGCAATGGGATTGTGTTGCATAGTCATTGGACTTGCTTCAACTGTTCAGTGACAAATAATCTGCGCCAGCACTGACTCAATAAATCACCATCAGCGAGATATCAAGGAGTGCTAGTCAACACCTCCAGACAAAGAATAAACAATTCCACACCACCCTGTTTGTTGTAGTACCATAAGACATGTTGCATTCTCAAGCCAAGAAATAGGCACCAACTTTAGAGAATCTAATAAAGATGCGCTATCTGTCATTTGAAAAGGCTCTACATACCAACGTTTTCAATAATCTACACCTATCAATTTAGACTAGGCCATATTTCTAAATACAGCTACTGTTCCTGCTTCTTATCAAGAACAAGAGTGCCTGCTATTTGCTATGTGTTACTTATAAAGCACTCTGCTTCTCTGGCAGCTAGGTCCATGCTATTTAAATACTTAATAAACTACCAACATATCGTAGGTCAACACTTAAATAATCTTGCCCCTGATGAATGGCATAAACTTTTTCATAGTCAGTCCTAAGGCTTGCAGATTTATGTGGGAGATTGATCTAATGGGGTCCTGAGCCCTGGCATTTCCACATTGTCTAAGTGACGTCCCCAGCTAAGGGACAACACATCTGTTACCATGGAGGCCAATGGCAGGGGAATGCAGGCTGCCATCCACCGCTAAAAGTCCCATCATGCCTCCTAAGAAATGTGGATCTCATCCAAAAGGCAAATCCAGTGTGGAGCCCAATGCAGTTACAAGTTCAAAATAAGGGTCCAAACATGTGCCACCTTCAAGGAGCTGGAGCAGAATAGGCACTGGAACTTCAAAACTGTTGAAGCATGAAGAACAGCTGTCGCTTGAAATATTGAGACCATAGCTTGAATGTTCCGGACTCACCTTGGAGGCGGAAAAGCCTTCAAAACTACTGTTGCCAAGATGAAAGGCAGCCTCAGTGTACATTGGAGGTGGAATTTGGGGTAGCTGTAAAGAACCCAAGGCTGACATCCTGTTGTGCAAGTGGCAAGAAGCAAGTCTCCACAGCCAGATGTTCAGAAATAGGAATACGTATATTCCTTTCTTATGAAGATGGACCACAACCATCAACACGACCTTTGCAAAAACCAAAGAAGTTCATGTAAGGTGAAATAATAGGATCCCGAAGTGAAAGGAAATTCAGACCACCTCCAACCACAGGTATTTCACGTTCACATGGGGCTGCAGGGCTGGCACATGAAACCACACATTCTGCAAGTCCAAGGACATCATCTGATTCTCATGGCCCAAATCTAACAAGCCTTGGACAAGGGTCATCTTAAATTTTTCTTTCAAGAAGAACATGTTCATTACTCTGACGTTCAGTATTAGCTACAGGCCTCAGACTGTTTTAGCAGTCAGAAGGCAACATCTGCGTCTCTCTTCTGCCTCAGGCACTCTTATACTCTTATTGTCGAACCCTTGACAAGCGTTGTGCGTGGTTCGTAAAATTGGGGAAGATGTGCATCCTGGAAAGGCAGCATCCTGGATGGGTAGGGCATAACAAACTTCGAAAATTTAAAGGGGAGACTCATTTGTTCAAAGTCATTGAGCATCAGTGAGACTAAGTGACCAAAAGGTTGGGCAAACCACTGGGCCCTCATGTTCTCTTGAGGATAATCAAAATAGGTTTTGGGATGCCTGGCACATAAAAAGGAGAAAACTTGTTATTTCTCTTGTCCTCTACTCTTCACCTGACCTCTGTAGTCTAGAATGATCTGTGAAGGTTGTAGGACTGTCTGTGATAGAGGACGCTAAAAGAAAGAGGCCCTTGGAGTAACCTCGAAACATCCAATACTGCTAGTGGACTTGGGGCATTGGGGGCAGAACGCAGAGAGTGTGTGGTCGCCTGACTGGTTTTAACAGGCAGTTACCATCAAAAGGCAGGGCCAGAGGGGAGGCCCAAAAACCCAGAAACATTGTGGAGACAGTATCCATACATGCACGTCTACATATGGTAACAATAGTTTCTATAGCCTAGCAACAGAATCCATGGAGTTCAGGCCAGAGAGCACAATTTGCTTGAGTTCTTGCTATTTTATACAGTTTGCACAAAGGAGGCTGAGGTCCTCTGGCAACACATGTGGATTTTTCAAGCCATATCTGAATGAGTTCAGCTGTAGGAGGTATGAGGCAAGAAGCATTCCATGACCAACATCTGCTTGGTACAAACTCAACACAGTTAAAAACCTGTAATCTTTGGTAGCAACATACCTGCAACAAAGACAAATTTTGATACTGTGAAAGTTAAAAGAAATTTGAGAATATGAGATCCTTGTTTACGTCATGGGTGTACAAAATAAAAGGAACTGATGTCAGCACACGGGTTGAACCTACATGCAGATTCTCCTGGGCACACTTGAGGCATACAGCACCACCTTTCATCATGAAAGAGCAACTCAATTTATTTTCTTGATCTAGTCCGGCACCTGAAAGGATCCACAGGGTGAGGAATCTTTGGATAGAAGTATTCATCAGAAGATGTAAATACTTCTGCATAGATGCAAGGAATTATGACAACAGATAGTATTATTCCATAGGGAAAGTTGGATTTACGAAAAACCATTAAGGAGTCTGAAGACCTCCACCCAGATGGTGTTCTTGGATAACAATAGAATGTCTTGTCTCCTGTTGCCCTGTGAGAATCAATCAGAAAAGTGGGTGGTGATGAACAGAGTGTCTGAATTAAGCAGACCACTCTTACCCAGTCCAAAGATCAGGGCTTGATCCATCACCGTTTTTTAGCTCACTGCACCATCCCAGCTCAGAACTTGGCTATATGCAAATTAGTCTGACCCTGGCCCAGTGCATCATGGGAACAGGGCAGACCAAACTACCAAGCCAATTCTTATACTGGGAAGGAAACAAGCTACCGGGGACCGGTTTCTGGCATTTCAGCCGTCTTCGGCCCGGCTTGCTTGAATCCTGATGGTGCAATGAGCTAGGGACTCACATCTGAGCATAACCTTCCACGCTTATGGTGGACAAAAATTATTCAGAAAAGTGGGTGGTGATGAACAGAGTGTCTGAATTAAGCAGACCACTCTTACCCAGTCCAAAGATCAGGGCTTGATCCATCACCGTTTTTTAGCTCACTTGGCTTGGTAGTTTAGTCTGCCCTGTTCCCATGATGCACTGGGCCAGGGACAGACTGATTTGCATATAGCCAGGTTCTGAGCTGGGATGGGGCAGTGAGATAAATAACGGTGATGGATCAAGCCCTGATCTTTGGACTGGGTAAGAGTGGTCTGCTCAATTCAGACACTCTGTTCATCACCACCCCCCTTTTCTGAATCGTTTTTGGCCACTATAGGTGTGGCAGGGTATACTCAGACATGAGTCCCTTTCTCACTGCTCCATCAGGATTCAAGCAAGCCGGGCCGAAGAAGGCTGAAATGCCAGAAACCGGTCCCCGGTAGCTTGTCTCCTTTATGGTGAAGAATTGGCTTGGTAGTTTAGTCTGCCCTGTTCCCATGATGCACTGGGCCAGGGACAGACTGATTTGCATATAGCCAGGTTCTGAGCTGGGATGGGGCAGTGAGATAAATAACGGTGATGGATCAAGCCCTGATCTTTGGACTGGGTAAGAGTGGTCTGCTCAATTCAGACACTCTGTTCATCACCACCCCCCTTTTCTGAATCGACTGTGAGAATCAAAGCATCAGCTAGCGAAGAGGATTTCAGATAATTTGACCAGCAGCCTGTGGTTAAAGCTTCTAGAGGCAGTCAACTGAAAGTTAGGAGGGTAGATTATTTTAGAAGAGTGGGAACCTGCCTTAGAGGAATGTGGGATAGTTGTCCTTTGGTGTCATAGGGATAGAATGAAATGAATAACTGTTTAGAAAAAGAGTGGAGGGAGCAAGCAAGAAAAGAGGGTCAGAATCAGTTCAAACGGCACATAGTTTTGCCTGGTTTATGTTAGCATATGCTCTAAATATAAGGACAAAGACGCAGCCTCTTGGGCATTATCACAGAATGTAAAGGTATAGTGGATGGCTCACCACAGATACTCTTACATGTTAATATAGAAAGTTTATCTATTCTACACTTTTACAGAATGTTCATGGTGTAATGGTAAATGAAATATTACAATTATCCTAAAAAAGACAGTTTATGTAGTGTAATCCATTACAGAGAGTGATGTACTGTATATGACTTGAAATAAAAGAGCTAAGAATCAAAACAAAAATGTAAATATCTACTCTACTATTGAAAGATTAGAAAGAGCCAATGGCAGTTTATAAGTGTACAAAGTAGTTGAAGACCTTCCTACTACTGACGCAGGACAGACAGGTGCAGTTGCAATCTGTACGCAGAAAAAGCTTTATGCATGCCCACTGTAAGTAAGCAATTATACTTCTCAGGAAGGATACATATTCATCTTTTCCAATCAGCAAATTACCACTGCAGCACTATTCTCAGGTGTGGACTATTGCAAATTATTATACATGTGTAATTTGGGGAAGCTTGTAGTATGTCAAAAAGGGGTTCTTAACTGCTATGTGGACCATAGGCTATATTATTTTGAATGAAATTAATGCCTCTCTGTTAATGTTTGCAATAACCACAACATTGATAAATGAATACAAAGGGTGTGTATTAATGGCTCAACTACTGTATTACAAATGTGACCACAGAAATAGAACTTGACTCTAAACCCTTCTAAAATTTAGTCGCCCACCCCTCAAGGGGCATTCAAAAATCTTCTATAACTCTCCACCCCATGTCTTCCCAGAAAGGCTTAATCCCTGCACAGGACCTCATGTGTGCATAGATGTACCTTCTTCCCCATTTTATCTCAGCACCTGCCACTGTGATTTGTGAACATGAGCTTGAACCTTTATAAGTTTAAATACCCAACCTATTCACATCCCAGCAGTGTGTGTGTTGAATAAATTGAACACAATATGGGCAAGCAGATCATTGCAATAATAGAACAGTCTAGACCGGGGACATTCTAGGGGCTAATCCCTTTCATCAAGTTCAGGCCCTGCTCTACCGGAATTTGGCAGTCCAACTCATTCCACTGCACAGACACTAGCAAAGAGCGTGGAGTCGATTGCAGCCAAATAGGACCACTTTTACCGAGCTTATAAAATTCCTAGAAGCTGAGAGTTTGTCTCCTTGAACCACCTCACCTCTAATACCCATAACTTCACTCATATGCTTCATAGTTTACCATCTTAGGCCACTACCTTCTCCACCTAATTCCCAATGCCCAAGAGCATTTGTTGCAAACAAAATATTTGCTCCAACTTGCACGTCTTGACACTGATGCGTCTTGACACTAATGTCACAGAGCTGCAGAATTTATGATGAGCTCTGTCATTTGTGTTAAAGTAATCCTAGCAATACATACAGGTTTTATAGAAAGCAGTCCTGGTTGTATGCCAACAGGAAGGGCACCATTTCTTTAGTATGTGTATGTGTAAAAGTTAGGGCACACAGCAGAAAGGAATCCATCCATTTTCCAGTCAAGAGGATTATGTGTAGTGATCATCACTGCAAGGCTATCTCCCCTGGCAGAGAACATGCTTGGAAGTAAGAAGGAAGTAGAAATGACTACAGTTGCTTACCTTTCAAACATGTTGTTAGCGGGGATATGATGGAGTGCCAATATCTAACTACAGACTCAACTGTTTTCAGAGATATGTGGGGATAGTTAAATGACTTGCCATAAAATAGTTATAAGCTTAGCTAATACATGGTGCCAAATCGCGACATTGCAGCAAAGTAGTTGAACCCCACCCCACCCAAACATTGCAAAGTGACGCTGTGGGGTCGATTGGCGTGGCCAACAGAAGAGGGTGGTGTTTGAGGCACGGAGCTACCCACAAAAATATGATCAAGTGTGGGGTAAATGCAGCGTTACTGGCGTCAAGTTCATGCGGTGATGAGTAAAGTTTTACAACTAGAAATGCGCCTAGAGGTGAAACGATGTCTGCTGAACGTATGGGAGCCTACGGACGGGGGAAGGATGGGCAGGATCTGGGTAACATTGGGACTGATGATCACGAAAAGAAACATAGCTCAACACTGGGGGGCCGCCCAGCCTCCTGGGCTTGCAGAATGGGAAAAAAATATGGACTGGTGCATGTTTAGGAAACAGACTGTCTATGTTGCAAGGAGGTGCCCGAAGAAGTGGTCGTTGATTTGGGAGGCTTGGAACGCGTACCGTGGTGATATCTGAAGTCCACCCGTAGCATTGACCTTGACGATCAGGAATTACACTGATCAGTACATATCAACCTCCATAGATAATGTAATTTGCAGTCTTGGTTCGTGAATTGTAACTGTACGAACTCCTCTATGTCTGAAAATGCAATCATGCCCTGTATATTAGTGCTGACTGTTTATTGTGTTAAGTTTCAATAAAAAGAAATATAAAAAAAAGTGTGGGGTAAATTGTTGCACCTCTGATGGGTGGTACCTTAACTGCAATGTGATCGGGACTCAAAACCTCTTTTGTATAATTCTAAGGTCATCTGGCTGTAACATGTATATATGATACTCTTTGACTCACGTGTGTCTTGTTCTTTTTAGTCGCCACACTGTGGCGGTTAAAAAAAGCTCAGCCAATACAATAATCATGAGGTCGACAATATATAAATGTTAGGTAGGGATTATATAATAATCTTTTAGAAGATGCAGGGACCTGCGACTTAAAATGGTTTGGGGTTTCATTTGGTCTTATATAACTGCTGATACTACAGACCTTGCTTGCTGGTAAATAATATTTATGTGCTGACTGTACATAATAAACACTTGTTATAAAATATCAATAGCTATTTGCCTACTGTTTCCATGGTCAGATTGAGGGTTCTTGCATACATGTCTATATTCCCCCCTCAAATAAGAGTTTTCTTCAGTAAGACTGACTCATTACACTGAATCTGGATGAGCCTAATTTGTCACAGAGAAGAGCCTTCTCAGAAGGTCACACACATTAACCCGTTGAAGGCGGAGGAGATCTAACTGGGTGCGCCTCCCCGAATTGGGAAGTTAACAACACTTATATAACTCAAACAACTATCACAGGGTTATATAAAACAATGTGTGCTACATTCTCTCCTTTCATGCATATACGGTTAAAACTTTTCAACACACAACAGCATTAGGGGACTCTAAACTAGCAGCTGGTGATGTTGCAGCCCTACCATTAATATCAAAGAAAATCTAGGACTGGTTAAGCACAGAAGCCTTAAAAAGCCCATGTAAAAAGATTATTTTTTTGGTCACTGGCCTCCAAGCTAAAGTCTACATCTGCATTGCTAGACCTGGAACTGCTTTCCATATGTGCTTCTGATAGTTCCACAAACGCCTCTAGTGAGCCTTAGAGGTAATCAATATATGTAGAGGTCTTGCAAGAAGCAGGAATAGTAAAGCTCCTCCCTCCACATCTCCACCAAACCAAAGTCCAACAAAACAGACTTAAAAGTAAGCATGGGCGAATTTTGCGAATCTGGCGTTCGGGAATTTTGCGAATTTGCGAACTCGCAATCCGCAAAATCCGCGAATTCTCGCGAATTTGCGGATTTTTTTTTTTTGTGTTCGCAAGGATTTCTGCCAGTTCGCAAGGATTTCTGCCAGTTTGCGAGGGTTTTGTACCAGTTCGCAATTGCGAACTTACATGTCGGCTCGCAACGGTCACGATTATGTTGTTTCTACGTCTGGTTCATCATCACAGGTTCCCTGAACCCTCTGTTTTACCCCTGCCACCCTCTGTTTTACCCATGCCATCCTCTGGTGCATCAATGCCACCCTCTGGTTCATCATCACTGTAGATTATGGGGGGGAAAAGCAAGCACACCTGCCTGCTTCAACTGACATGAATTAATTTGGGGTTGATTTATTAATGTGTCACTGTTTTAAAATTTCAGTCTGGCACCTGCTTCCTTATCTGTAATTTGCTTTCTGTTGCAGTGCAATTTTTTTTCCAGGACCTTTGTGGCCTACTTGTAGCTATTCTATGAGCCTGCTGTGAGGGTCAGAGCAGGGTCATATAATTGTTGCAACTAGCAACTGAACTCTGGAGGGGCCCTTGTCAGGAAGCACTACAGGGAATGGTTACTAATGATGAGTTAGAACTTTTGAACCTGCTGAATGCTTTTTTTGTGTTCAAAAGGATTTCTGCCAGTTCGCAAGGATTTCTGCCAGTTCGCGAGGGTTTTGTACCAGTTCGCAATTGCGAACTTACATGTCGGCTCGCAACGGTCACGATTATGTTGTTTCTACGTCTGGTTCATCATCACAAGTTCCCAGAACCCTCTTTTTCACCCCTGCCACCCTCTGTTTTACCCATGCCATCCTCTGGTGCATCAATGCCACCCTCTGGTTCATCATCACTGTAGATTATGGGGGGGGGAAAAGCAAGCACACCTGCCTGCTTCAACTGACATGAATTAATTTGGGGTTGATTTATTAATGTGTCACTGTTTTAAAATTCCAGTCTGGCACCTGCTTCCTTATCTGTAATTTGCTTTCTGTTGCAGTGCAATTTTTTTTCCAGGACCTTTGTGGCCTACTTGTAGCTATTCTATGAGCCTGCTGTGAGGGTCAGAGCAGGGTCATATAATTGTTGTAACTAGCAACTGAACTCTGGAGGGGCCCTTGTCAGGAAGCACTACAGGGAATGGTTACTAATGATGAGTTTGAACTTTTGAACCTGCTGAATGCTTTTTTTTGTGTTCGCAAGGATTTCTGCCAGTTCGCAAGGATTTCTGCCAGTTCGCAAGGGTTTTGTATCAGTTCGCAATTGCGAACTTACATGTCGGCTCGCAACGGTCACGATTATGTTGTTTCTACGTCTGGTTCAGCATCACAGGTTCCCAGAACCCTCTGTTTCACCCCTGCCACCCTCTGTTTTACCCATGCCATCCTCTGGTGCATCCAAGCCACCCTCTGGTTCATCATCACTGTAGATTATGGGGGGGAAAAGCAAGCACACCTGCCTGCTTCAACTGACATGAATTAATTTGGGGTTGATTTATTAATGTGTCACTGTTTTAAAATTCCAGTCTGGCACCTGCTTCCTTATCTGTAATTTGCTTTCTGTTGCAGTGCAATTTTTTTTTCCAGGACCTTTGTGGCCTACTTGTAGCTATTCTATGAGCCTGCTGTGAGGGTCAGAGCAGGGTCATATAATTGTTGCAACTAGCAACTGAACTCTGGAGGGGCCCTTGTCAGGAAGCACTACAGGGAATGGTTACTAATGATGAGTTTGAACTTTTGAACCTGCTGAATGCTTTTTTTTGTGTTCGCAAGGATTTCTGCCAGTTCGCAAGGATTTCTGCCAGTTCGCGAGGGTTTTATGTAAGTTCGCAATTGCGAACTTACACCGCACGCAGCAAAAAATCCGCTGCGTGCGGATTTTGCGGGAAATTCGCGGATCTCGCGGATTGCGAATTTACCGAAAATCCGCAAAATCCGCGAGCGTAACGGATTTTCCGCCCATGCTTACTTAAAAGGCTTGAAACTACTTGCGCTAACCAAGTACCCTCCACAGATTATGAGGAATTGGCATCTGAAAAGCTCCTAAAATGTATCTGCATTCCCCCACTTCCAAAAGAACTATGTCATTTTCTTTGAGCAAACCCCACCTTCACAAAACTATCACTAAAAGTCCACTTATCTCTTCAGTGTGCGTCAAATAAGTGGGGTATACCATTTGTTCTTACATGTGAAAGTTCTGTATTATTCTGATCACTTCATAAACTTAATTTTTCAAGTGTCTGGATAACCGCTCCACATACACCACTGCAAAATCACCAGCCATGCCTACTGGTCTAAGAAGATGAATGAGAGTACAGGTCACAAAGATTCAAGAAATGTAGCCCTCAAATAAAAACAGCATAAACTGTGCATAAATAAATCCAAAAAGGAAAGTGAGATCCTATTTTACTGTCAATTTTAAGAGGACAACAAAGCATTATTAACAAGCCACTGTCTTTATTTTGTTTTACAGGTTGATCTTTACATCATCCGTTCGGAGCCTGTTTTCCAGACCCTCACTTTTTCTTTAATAGCTGCTGTGTATGCACTTCCAGAGCAGCGACAGAGGCAGTCAGAATTTAATGAGAATCTCTGTATAACAATTGCTCATTTACATAATTCCTAGTATGTATACTCTACATATCTGCTTTAAGACTAGCATTTACACTACCGATTTTAATGTGAAGTTGCTTCAGGCCATCAAAGTGGCTTGCCAGAATCCTTCTTAAAGTAATCCAGGCAAGTTAGATCATCCATAGTGTGAGGGTAACACGGTTTAGTTGCCATGTTGTCACATGTAAGGATAGTCTTCCTCTGCAAAGACTCCATCTGATATGCTGCAACAGGTTTCTGCTGAGGAAGCAGTAAACTGCCTAGGCTATTTTTCTTCCCACCTTTCGGGAATGCCTAGTAGACACCACTACGAGCAAGGCAGGACAGAGTACAGCTGTCCCCCAAAATTCACACAGCAGAGGACCTTCGCCAGAGATTCCAGCAGCCAGAGTAATGAAATACTCAAATAACAACCAAAGAGAATATGTACTTTATCTCAGTGTCCCAAATTAAATCACAGTTAGCAGTATTTACCAGTCAATGACGCTCCAGATCATCTCCTAATCCAGCTGGTCCCAGTATTACAAATAAAACACACCAGGTAAATCTGCCTCAGCAGGGTACAGGAAACATTTCAATGCCGAGGCCCAGGTTCCGGTATCCTTCAGCACTTTAGAATCTGATCACATCATAATGGTCAGTGGTGGCAACTAATGTCCTGACAACTGCTGTATGAACTCCATTGCACAAGTTACAGTCAACAATGCCATGGCTCCATAGTGTTCAATTCCTGCTCACTGGGTTTTAAATGCGGGCACATGTTCAAGCAAAGCTGGAGAGGACTTGCAATAATATCTTCTCCTGATGAGGAGAAATGGGGGAGGGCTGGTTCTAGATTGCATTCCCTGCAGTCGCGGTATTTTAAAGGGTAGAAAGCATCAGGACTAGGGGGAGGAAGAGGCTCTCTCCTTTATGAGCTTTCCACTGTACGCAATGGATTCATTATAAAGCTTATTCCAGGGCTCAGGCCAATACAAAGGCTGCCATATTAGATTGTAACGCCGCCGCTCGCATTTTCAACGTCCTACCTTCCCACTTCCCCCATCTCCTCCTTTCTCCCATATGCCCTCTGGCACTTTTCTCTGCAAATCGCAGATCCACTCACAGTCCATGTGACCACGAACATTCAGGTTCTCTCAAGAAATCTCCTCAGGCAAAGGTGCAGGATCAACTTAAGGGGCTCCCAAAAATGGCCTCATGTACTGGAATTATGAAGCCATAATATCCCTATGTTGCTTCCACCCTAAAACATTTGCATGCAGTGAGATGAAGCAGAAATGTCAGCTCATTAATCTTTTGCCTCAATTAGTGGTATATATAAAGGAATTGTTAGAAAAGGAGGTCCTCCGATAATTCAACACTCCCTCTGGCCAATCCAAATAATTGAGTGCTTGGCACCAAATCATATCGTTTTTAATGATCTGCGTGATGTATACAATCTACCTGTCCTGGAGATACTAACAAGGCGGGTAATCCCCCAAAATACTTTTAAAAGGCAAACATAAATGAAATGAAACACATAGGCTACAGATATTGATAACACATGTTTGTAGTCTAACACAGCTATATTACATCAAACGCCCCATTCAATCTGCCTATACGAGGATCCCTCTGCCTAAACTAGGATAATTGTAAATCGATGCCTTGATAGTAACATAAAGGTTGATCCAAAATGTCTATGTCTAAAAAGAAGAGCAATACCTGTCGAGCTTGGTAACATTCCCTGAGCAGATGGTCCCTCTGGATGATTGCTTCTGTTCTCTCTTTCCTGGCAACATCTCTTTCTTCCTTCACTGTCTCTATGTTTCTGCAAGCTTGATCAAGCTCCTTTTGTGCCTCTGTCTTGTCCTTCATTTCATGACAGTACTTCCCCAGTAACTCACCCCTCTCACAGACTGCACGATCACGTTCCACCAGTGCGGAGTTAAGCTCCTGAAACCAGAGATGTCAAAGGTTAGGAAAAGAAGCAAGATTTCATCCTTCACCAGTTGTATGTGTTCTTATTTCTTTCTGCTCGTTCTGTGCAAAGACTTCAGAAAGGAAAGGCAATCAACAGAACACACAAACGTGGCACACCCATGCAATGCCTTATTACCATGAAGAAACAAACACCATGCACTGGACAAAGGAACATGCATCCATGCTTACACATGTAAATTGGATCATCCGAAATCTTTAATAACCCAAATGCATGGGGCAGTACCATAGCTAGTTTCACTTTTACAGAAAATATAACAAAAACTACATTGAGAGGAGATTTAAGAAGAAAGCATAAAGACAGAAAAATAAAGCTCCATGCTGATATTTATATTGCCATCAAGCATATATATCCCTTGTGTAACAGCGGTGGACAACAGATGGAGCTTAATCATTATTATGACACGTTTAATAATTAAGTTAGAGTAAAGCTTTTCACTAATGACAAGGTGTGATACACGACAATCTGGAGGGCTATTTGCTCAGTTGCACAAACCATGCAGTTTTTGTGTTTGATTGTTTAGTGACTGTTCTGAGAGGAGCTTGTCAGTGGAGGTTCCACATTAGGCCTTTTACTTGCATGAGTTGGTATACCCTTTTATAAGGCTGGACATTTTTCATCTGCTTGCTTAAATACCTTCTATGATTAGTCACTCTTGTATGTCCCTGTGGCACTCTCCTTTTAATTTTCCCTCTTTGTGCCAACCCAAGATTGGAAATCAGTGCCTTTACCTAGATGATAATCCATGAACTTCAAGTGACCTGCTTCCAAAGAGCCCCCTCTCATCCCACTCTCCCAAATCTCTTAGGAAGTCCTTTTTCTTAATACTTGAATCTGAAGAAGTACTTTGTGCTGTCTCGTTATCTCTTTCTGACAACAACTCCCATACTGTTCTCTCTGGTATGTGCTCTAGGTCAAACAGGCGCACGAAGTACACTGGCGACACCCCCTAGATGCATCTCTATTCATCTCTAAAAAATACCTCAAGGAGTAATGGAAGCTGGCCATTACTTACTCATATCCTTCAGTATTTATGGCGATACCAATAAAATCATCAAATGTCAGGATGACAGTTGAATTTGATCATTAGCAATGTCAAGCACGCCTCTATTCGGAAATAAAATGTCTTCTATCACTTTCTTTAACAATGGATATCATTCTTTAACACATTCCGGACCTCAATAGTTGCT
The DNA here is from genome assembly GCF_964263255.1 of Lissotriton vulgaris. Classification (NCBI taxonomy): domain Eukaryota; kingdom Metazoa; phylum Chordata; class Amphibia; order Caudata; family Salamandridae; genus Lissotriton; species Lissotriton vulgaris. The sequence continues at coordinate 666,152,190 of NC_141693.1, forward strand.
CTCCATTTAGTATGGACATTCTTCTATCCAAAAATACTATAGCATCTTACTATGTGTTATGCAGAGCTTGTAATTTTTGGTTTGATTGGTGTACCATCCTCACCTCAGGTGCTTTCCTAACAGCTTTGAATCACTATTACTTAAAACGCCTTGGGCAACCATTTTCTTGTGTTATGCAAACAGCCAACCTCACATCAGATCACTGTTTTTCTTACTACTGTCCTTTATCTATGATCTGTATCTACATACTAATTGCATTATATCACCACTTTTGAGTTTGCCTTCTCGTTTTTATTTTAAAACAAAGCATTTATGTGCCATCCTATTTATATCTAGAAATCTAGCCAAAGCAGTGACTTTGCTTTTCTTGAACAAACTTTACAAATCTGCACCACTTACCACATTTTATGAAGTCATCCTACGATATTAAGAATTCCAAAATTTAAAGGAGACTACGTTAAACAGTCACAGGCAAAGACCACAACGTATTACTGTGTTTTCTGCTAAACCAAAAGGAGGAATTTCAAATGGGAAGACAATACCACATCCAACAAATACCACACTGAGTCGTTTCAGAAATGACCAGGTGTAGCATTATCTCTCAAAATATTGTGCAATTTGTAATAAGACTCATTGCTGCAGTGAAAGCTCAAGCTTCTAATAAGGAGCATAAGTGGAAGAAAAATTACATCTGGATGTATACCCATTATAAAGGGAATTACCATATTTACAAATAAGCCCTTCTTCCTGCAAAAAAATAATATTCCCTTTCCAAAATCTCTATTATGTATTTCTCTGGCCAAGAATGTACATTGTATAAACATACAAATTGATGTCCCTCCTTGATGAGGTAGACCTGCATGAACCTTAATCCTTCTGATTTATCAACATTCATCTTTCTGCTGTCTCTAAGTAAAGTGTTTGAAAAAAGTGTTAACATTCAAATTCAGAAATCTATCAATACAAGTATTTCTTTGTACCATCATCAGAAAGGCTTCAGACCACAGACTGGCCAAATTGGACCTTTATAGCAGGGTCAGTCGATTTATGAATGATTAAAGAAGGGAGAGTTGCCAGAGTGTTGGTCCTGATAAATGTCTTGTTTACAACTGAGTAAAATTGAGTGCTAATTCGGTTCCAGTAGCTGAAGGGTTATGGAATCTCTAGACTGGCCATAGAGTTCTGCCTTTCTGATTGTCATATGGTGGTTCCTATGCTGCCGAAGACATCTAAACCAAAACTTACAACATGAGTTCCCATGTGATTCTCACTCTTAGATATCTCATAATGTCTATATGAGTTTCCTACCCAAATTCATGCAAATACCTGGCTTTGATTTCTATGCTTTGTTGGCCCTTGGGCAAGTAGGAAACTGTTGCCTGACTGTCTGGCACCCACCACTCCAGGGTCTCGTTCTGTCCGGCAGCTCACCCCCAGCATCCTCCTGCGAATCACGGCCTCGGCCAGTGGCTGCTCGGGCCACACCGCTCGCTCCTCCAGGCCAATGATAATGGGGATGGGTCTCTCTGTCATTGCAGGGGGGGGGGCAGCGAGACACTGAATCACCTCCCTGTGTCCGTACCCCCACTCACAGCAGTCTTCCCCAATGTCAGGGGGGGAAGCGTCATCACTCAGCTCTCAAGCCCTGGAGCCGGCACCTCCTTTCCAAGCAGCTCTGGCAGCGCACTGAGGCTCCAGGCCTTCCCCCAAGGCTGCCCGTTCGCTCGTCCTGTCCCCAGGTGGGCACCTGCAGTGATCCGCAACACCTCCATCCATCGCCGTCTCGGAAGCCGCCACGCACAGCCAGGAACCCAGTGTGGGTCCACGGGTGTCTCAGTGATATGCCAGCGGCCTCCAAAACTCACCTGAGCGGCAGCACGGTATCCCCTCGAGCTCCAGCGGGCGCCACCCTATGTCGCGGTACCGCTGCACCTGCAGTCCAGCGTCAGCCGCATCCCAGGGCGCACCACACACCGGTGCGGTGGCCGACCAATGGAACCAGCTCTTCCTCCCCAATCGCAGCAGGACAGTATTTCCGGGTCTCAGGTCTACTCCTTCCACTAGCAACGTCTCGCTTCTGCTCGGGGACTCGTCCTCTGGGTCTGGGCTCCATCCTCGATCTCTTCACGAAGCTACACTCCAGCACCAGCAGCCATCTTGGGGCCAACCCAGCCTGCCCGCTCCTCTTCCACAGCGGTTTATTGGCGACTTCACGCGGGCTGTCCAGGGGGGAACAGGAGCCCCAAGGTCTCACAGGGGCAGACCACCCTCCGTGCGCCCCCAGGTCCGGTCGGAATCACTATTTGATGCAGAAATGTGGGGAGGCTAACGCGGAGCTCAGGGCTCACGCGTCCACCCTCTTCGGCTCCTAAGCCATGCTGGGTTTTTGTCCACTTTGTTGCTTTCACTGCAAACTTACTGTGTTCATTACCTTTTACTTCCCATACTCTTCCCTTCTACTCTTGGGTGCAGCATAACACCACCAGAAGGGCACAGGTTGTTAGCGCCCCTTTTAACATTCATTTAAAAATACATTTAGGGCTTCATTCTATCATTATTAAGTGATCACTGGTTTAGTTTGTAACAGAGCTTTTTTTGGTTTGTCTCATGAGAATAAGATGTTTGAGCATGATTAAAATGATGTAGGCAAAATGAATATGCTACTTACCAGTATGCATCTGTTCTTGGCATGTAGGGCTGCTAACATTCATATCTTAGCATTAGATCGCCGCCTAGTGTTGGGTCCGGATGATCGCACATTGTTGTCCTGGAAGAGTCTTCGAAGTATCCTGAGATAGGTGGCTCCTCCCCTGGACTACAGTGCGCATAGGCATCGGCTCCATCCCCAGATTGTTTTTCGCCATTGTGGCAGAGGATGGAGTGAAAAGTGTAAAGGATGTCCATGCTAATGATTGAATACAATAGTATATCTGCAGCTGCGACAGGCACCGGGGAGGAGGGTGGGCGATATGAATGTTAGCAGCCCTACATGCCAAGAACAGATGCATACTGGTAAGTAGCATATTCAGTTCGAGGCATGTGGGCTGCTAAATTCATATCTTAGCATAGAATACATAGCAGTCCCTCCATCAGCGGCGGTTGCCCGTGCCAGCTGCAGAAACCTGAAAAAGTGTCTTGAGAACAGCCTGTCCTACAGCCGCTTGCTGTTTGGAATGTACATCAACACAGTAGTGTTTTGTAAAGGTATGTGGTGTAATCCACGTGGCTGCTCTGCAAATGTCCTCTAGAGGAATGTTTCCTAGGAAAGCCATGGATGCCCCCAATTTGCGTGTGGAGTGCGCCTTTGGGGGTATTGTTAAAGTGCGCTTGGCTTTTTGATAACAGATTTGAATGCACTTAACAATCCATCTGGCTATTCCTGCTTTGGAAATCGGGTTGCCTTTGTGTTGTGGTGAGAAGGCAACAAAAAGTTGTTTCGTTTTCCTAAAGTGTTGTGTCCTGTCTATGTAGTACATCAATGCCCTCCGTACGTCTAACGTATGGAGCATTCTTTCCGCCACTGTTTGTGGGTTCTGGAAAAATGCCGGCAAATCGATAGTTTGGTTGAGATGAAAATGTGACACCACCTTTGGAAGGAATTTGGGGTTAGTACGTAGCACTACCCTATTTGGATGAATCTGAATGAATGGCTCTTGGATTGTGAGCGCTTGTAGCTCACTAACACGCCTTAGTGACGTAATAGCAATTAGGAAAGCAACTTTCCACGTTAGGAATTGCAGTTCACACGAGTGCAGTGGCTCAAATGGTGGTCCCATCAGTCTGGTGAGGACCACATTGAGGTTCCACACCGGAGCTGGCGGTGTTCTTGGGGGAATGACTCGTTTCAGACCTTCAAGAAACGCTTTAATGGCAGGCACCCTGAAGACCGAGAGATGCTGCCTGTTTTGAAGGTAAGCTGCGATGGCGGATAGATGTATCCGAATAGAAGTGAACGCTAGTTTGCACTTATAAAGGTGTAACAGATAGCAAATGATGTTAGGGATAGATGCATCTAGCGGGTTTATGTCATTGTCTGCACAGTAAATGACAAAACGCTTCCATTTTGCGGCATAGCATGCTCTGGTTGACGGCTTCCTCGCCTCCTTGATGATGTTCATGCATTCAGGAGGTAGGTTGAGGTATCCAAACTCTAAGACTTCAGGAGCCAGATCGCTAGGTTGAGCTGTTGCGGATCTGGATGCTGAATTTCTCCATGGTTCTGCGTCAGAAGTCTGGGCGTGAGGCGCAGTCTTTGATGCGGTACCACTGAGAGTTCGAGGAACGTGGTGTACCAGGCCTGGCGCGCCCACGTTGGAGCAACTAGGATGAGTGTCATCGAGTGTTGCCTTAGTTTTCTCGCCACCAGTGGTATCAGAGGTGTCGGGGGAAAAGCGTACGCAAATTTGCCTGACCAGTTCATCCATATCGCATTGCCCTGCGATTGCGGGTGTGGGAACCTGGCGGCGAAGCTTTGGCATTTTGCGTTCTCCCTTGTGGCGAACAGGTCTATGTCTGGACGACCCCACCTTTGGAAGTACGGCTGGAGTACTGATGGATGTATCTCCCACTCGTGCATTTGATGGCTGTATCTGCTGAGCAGATCCGCCATCTGATTGTCCTTCCCTGGGAGGTGTTCTGCCATGAGGAAGATGTTCCTCTGAATGGCCCACTTCCACATGCTCTGAGCCAGGTGAGACAGCTGCGGTGAGTGGGTGCCCCCCTGCTTTTGGATGTAGTACATCGCGGTCATGTTGTCCGTCCGGACTAACACCACTTTGTTGCACAGATGTACAATGAAGGACTTGAGCGCCATGAAGATCGCCATCAGTTCTAGATAGTTGATGTGCATCTTCTGTTGCTGCGTCGTCCATAGTCCCTGCACCGTGTAAGTGAGCAGATGAGCTCCCCATCCCTGGAGAGATGCGTCCGTTGTCAGGATAACCTGTGGCACTGGCTCCTGGAACAGTCGGCCCTTGCAAAGGTTGTGTGGAGTCCACCAATGCAGAGAGTTGTATGCCCGACTGGTAACCAACACTAGGTCTGTTAATTGTCCCTGAGTCTGTGTCCACTGATTTGCTAAGCACTCCTGGAGCGGGCGCATATGCAACCGTGCGTGAGGGACTATGAAGATGCAGGAGGCCATCATGCCTATCAACTGCATGAACACTATTGCTGGAAGTGAGTGTCTCGGTCTGAACTTCTGGATTAGAGACTGTCTATCCTGACCTGGTTTGGTTGCGCCTTGGCCGTCAGGGTATTGATTGTCGCACCCAGAAACTGCCGGACATGTGCCGGCTGAAGGTGTGACTTTGAGTAATTCAACGAGAAACCCAGGTCGTGGAGGAGGTGAATGGTAGTCGACATGTCCGCGGCGCACTGTTGTTCCGACCTGGTTTGAACGAGCCAGTCGTCGAGGTAGGGGTAGACATGGATGTTCTGCCTCCTGAGGTGCGCTGCTACTGTCGCCAGGCACTTGGTAAACACCCTTGGGGCTGTTGTGACTCCGAAGGGTAGGACTTTGAACTGATAATGCGTGCCTTGGATAGTGAACCTGAGGTACTTTCTGTGGGACGGGTGTAGTGGAATGTGGAAATAAGCATCCTTGAGGTCTAAGGTTGCTAAGAAGTCTCCTTTGTTTAACATAGGAAGAATCTGTTGCAGTGTAAGCATATGGAAATGCTCTGACAGTATATACAGATTGAGGGGACGGAGATCCAGAATTGGTCTGAGAGATCCGTCCTTCTTTGGAATGAGGAAGTACAGGGAATATACCCCTGTGCCTTCCTCCCCCACTGGCACGAGCTCGATTGCTCCTTTTTGCAGCATCACCACCACTTCCTGCTGCAATAAGTGCAAGTGCTCTGCGGACATAGGTCTTTGCCTTGGTGGAATGTTGGGTGGAGTGGATTTTAACTCTAGACAATAACCGTACTGGATAAGTTGTCGCACCCACCTGTCTGTGGTGATGTTGATCCAGACGGGCAGGAACTGCTGTAGTCTCCCCCCGACAGGTGTTAAGTGGTCGGGGGGCAGTGACAGAGAGTCACTGGTTGCTTGGGGCAGAGGAGCGTGAATTGTTGGTCCCTCTGCCGCGTCCTTTGTTGCTGTTTCCCCTGTAGCCCCTCTTGTTCTGTTTGGGGTACGAGGATTGTGCTCCACCTCTAGGGAACTGTGACTGCTGACCCATCTGTCCTCTGGTGACTCCACGGGCACCTGAGCGACGAAAACTATTGCCACGAAACTGCTGTGATTGTAGGGCCCCCATAGATTTAGCAGTTTCGGTGTCTTTTTTAATTTTTTCCAGGGTGGTGTCAACATCTGGACCAAACAGTCTATCAGGATTGACTGGTTGATTAAGTATGGTTGTTTGAATGTCAGGTTTAAACCCCGATATGCGGAGCCACGCCTGTCGTCTCAGCATGACACTGGTGTTAATGGCCCTAGCGGCTGTGTCCGCGGCATCAAGTGCACACTTTATGGCCGCGTTGGAGATCAGTTGTCCTTCCTGTATAATCATTTTGGTGCCCTCTTGAAACTGCGGAGGCAGGTGTTGCACAATTTGCTCTAGTGTGTCGTAATGTGACCTATCATAACGAGCCAGTAGTGCCTGTGTATTTGCAATACGCCAGAAATTGGCAGCTTGCGCAGCCACTCTTTTGCCTCCTGCCTCTAGCACTTTGGACTCCTTATCCGGGGGAGGAGCTTCACCCGTTGTTTGGGAGTTGGCCCTTTTACGGGCATTTGCGACCACAAGGGAGTCAAGCGGCAACTGTCCCCGAATGTATGCAGGGTCTGCAGGCGCTGGTCTGTACTTTTTTTCAATACGTGGGTTGACCACCCTCGCCCTGGTAGGCTCTTTAAAGATGTCCGCAGCATGCTTGAGGACCCCTTTGAGCATAGGCAGTGTCTTTACAGTTCTTTCCGAGACTGAAAAAGTGTCGAATAGAAAGTCTTCTTCAACTGGGTCAGCATGCATGTCCACATCATGATTAGCAGCTGCCCTCTCAATGAGTGCATGTAAACCTGCAGAATCCTCTGTTGGGGATGCACGTGTACTGAAAGCCTGTGGGTCTTGTCCCACATTTTGGGTGCCCTGGTCCCCAATGTCATCATATGAATCCGGCTGTGCATCTGGTTCATTGACTGGGAAAGTGTATTGGTCATCTTCATCATAGCCCTCACTTTCAGAGTGGTCTGGAGACGGTGTTGGGCTCCTTCTTGGAGGGGGCTGGATAGGTTCCATGAGGCCTGAGGCGTCCTGTGGAAACTTTTTCTTCTTCAGTGGGATGACATAGGATTCCACCGGCTGTGAAGTGATCTTCCTTTTGTAAAGGGTTAATTTGCCCGTGTCTGCGTCTATGAAGCACTCCGAATCCTCTTCTGAGTCGAGTACTCGCGCTGAAAATGCCCCTGCCGTAGAAGATTCCGACTTCTTTGGCGTCGATTTTGATGAAAAGGCCTTCGGCGCCACTTTTGGCGGCAGAAGGAAGAGGAGTTTACTTGCGGGCTTGACCGGGACGTCTGTCGCCTTCTGCGGCGATGGCGCCGGCGCCGACGAAGCAGAGGCCTTCTCCCTAATTCTTTGTAGTGAAGAAGCAATGAGAGATGCGTCGGTGACAGTGGCCTTTGGCACCGACGAGGTGGCCTTGCCTTCGGATCCGACGTTCTGTTGGTCTTTTGGAGGGTTGGACGATGATGCCACGTCCGCCGACCCCGAGTCCTTGGACCGATGCGCAGATGTCCCAGTCGGAGCCGGAGCTGTGTCGCTGGCTTTGGCGGGCTTCGCCGGCGCGCTTGTCTTGTGCGTGCCACCCTTTTTAGAGGATCTCTCCTCCGGCGCCGATTTCGACCCTGTGGAATCGCCAGATTTCTTCGACTTCTGCGGACCGGAGGTCGACGGAGTCGATGAGGCTGCAGGCTTATTCGTTTTTGTTGTTACGATCGCCATCTTAGGGACGCCTGAGTCCTTAAGTTTCGGTTTCGGTTTCGGGTCGGCCATTTTAGGTGTAGTCGATACCGTTGCTTTCAGTTTCGGTTTCGATACCCTCTGCGCAGCAAGTATGTCCGTGGCCGGGCCCGCAGGCGGGGCCGTGGCTTGCGCTACGGGGTCTTGGGTAAGGCCGACAGGCGATCCCGTGACCCGCTCCTTATGTCCGTAAACTTCGGGGCATAGCTCGTCCTCTGAGCTATCTTCCACGGCCCCATAAACCTCTTCGTCGTCCCCTACCTCGTCGACGTATTCAAGGCCTTGACCCACGACTCCGTCGTCGTCTTCCGGATCTGCCTCGACCTCCGTCTCGGGCGGGGAGATTTGAAGATGATGGCTCCGGTCCTCCTCTTCTTGGTCGTCGAAGATGTTTTCTGGATCCGGGGCCGCTTGTTTGGCCACAAGGCGCACCGCGCGCCGAATCGTGAGAGTCTTCTTTGACCTGAAACTCGCACAGGCCCTGCAGCTTCCTTCGTCATGATCTGGCGAAAGGCATTTGTTACAGACCGGGTGCACGTCTATATGTGGGTATTTGGACCCACAGAGCGGACAGAGCTTAAACGGACTCCGCTCCATGTTGGAAAATCGGTGTCGAGTCGCGATGAGAAGGCCTCGATGTCCGAAGAGTTGAAAAACTCCGCTGATTCCGGCTCCGAGAGACGGAAGAACTCGAGACCGCACGCAAACAATACCGACGTAAAGAACACACAGCCTTTTGGCCGTTTAAAGTTATGTTTTCTCGGTTCCGACGGAGAGACGTCGAGACCGCATCCGAACCCAATGGCGGAAAAAAACAATCTGGGGATGGAGCCGATGCCCATGCGCACTGTAGTCCAGGGGAGGAGCCACCTATCTCAGGATACTTCGAAGACTCTTCCAGGACAACAATGTGCGATCATCCGGACCCAACACTAGGCGGCGATCTAATGCTAAGATATGAATTTAGCAGCCCACATGCCTCGAACAAGTGGGTGTGTTATAAATTGGTTTATATTTGCACGATTATTAGTTGGTTAGAACATTGAAGCACAAGTTACTACTTGTGTAACGATATATCTATAAGAGACATTAGTTAGTGATAGATTCCTTACCTTAGAATATCCCCAGGCGTCAGACTGGATCCGGAAACTTTTGCGTTGCAGTACCCTTGTGCGTCGGTAGGTGTCGTCTGCGGCTCCGCATCCGTCATGGACGCAGTGATGACGTCGGAGTACTTAGACGCTGCCTCCGCGTGCTGACGTCAGTTCTTAGACACAGCTTTTCCGCGCCAGAAGCGCAGAGCCATGCCAAAAACCAACACTGGTGCCATGAAAATAGGGCCCTGAAAGGGGATGACCTTAACCCTATATATCGGTTCGCAGAACGGGGAGGATGGGCGGGTCGGTTTGAGAAGTTGGCCTGATATATAATGTTCACTATTCTAGTGAGCACTTTGTATCAGTCCAAACAACCCTCATTGATGATTGGTTGTAAGTCAACCGTAGACCAGCTATCCTAGTAGCATGGACAAGAGCAGTCTTTAGGCTAAACTCTAGAGGGCGTGTTAAGCCAGCTGTTATACCATCACATATACCCCTTGAACACCAAGTGAAAGGACACCACACAAGTTGTTATGAAAATAAAAGGATATTTATTTAGAACACAACAACCCTGGACTCTTTATGAGGACAGGGTGATAAGCACAATACAAAGCTCTTGCGAAAATACTTTAAGTCGCACAAATTACACAAATGCCCGAGGGGCACGAAAAACCATATACTCTAAAAGTGGAATGCGAAATTACTAGCAGGTAAATACTACTCTAATAGACTTTAGGATCGCTAGGACTGGACTACTGAACCTTCAGATTACTAGCAGGAGGCCTAGGGAGATCGGGTGCAGAGTGTGCACTCTCACGCGGGATGCGGGACAAAGTCTATGGATGCTAGATTTCGTAAAGTTAGTGTTATCGGACGAATCAGACTAGGTAGAGCTGAAACAAAAAAGGATCTGGACCTTTATATAGTTAAGCTATGCTGGAGCACCGAAATGCTCAGGTTACCTAGCCCAGGGGCTGCGGCTGCATAGGTCTGGAAAGACGTCGGGAATCCTCGTTGCAGTCTATGGAGCCTGAAAGAAGAAGTTGCTGGCAGGCGGCCAGTGATGAAGTTCGAAGAGATCCAAGCCTGGATCGGTGATGGAGGATACCTGTAAGCAGAGGGGACCAAGTTCTGAATCACTAGCCAGTGATTAGATGGGCACCAGGATGGCACCGGATGGAGTCACCTTGACCAGGTGAGTGGGCGACGCTGGGCTCTGCAGTCTCTCGGACCAGGAGGCGTTGTCGGCGACCAGGATGGAGGTGCGAGCTGTCCCACAAAGGTATCTGCGGTCAACGTCGCTGGACCAAGGATTGGGGCAACAAGTCTAGGCAAATGCAAGCCCACGCGGTGGACTTAAAATGGCGTCTGGAGTGGACCAGGAGGGTCCGGGGTGCTCCTCTGTTGGAAGGGAGCAAGGGCCAGTCTGGAGCAACCAGACCAGCGGTGTTGTCGTCGTGGTGCGTCGTCAGGAGGGCCACAAGCCAGCAGGCAAGTAGCCGGACAACGCGGTGAGCAGCAAAGAGCAGAAGGGCCCCACGCAGAACTCGGGGATGCTGGGGGGCTGGACTTCGGTGCTGGAGCTGCTCAGGGTTAGGGCTTCTCAAACACCAAAGCACTCACTCGAGGATCCCTCGGCGCTCGTGCTGGATAAGCGTCGTGCAGTTCTGAAGATGGCCGGTCCCTCGAGGTCTCGTCACACCCACGGATCTCAGCTGAGCTGACGATGTAGGTAGAGGTCAGAGGTGCCAGGGAAGCAGGGTCTCGTCGTGCTGGTCGGTCTGGTTCCGGAGAAAGGACGTGCAGAAAACCGCAGTGTTCTTAGTTGGTGCCCGCAGATGCAGGGTGACTACTCCTTAGTCACAAGGGAGAAATCTTGAGAAGAAGTCTTGAGTTCCTTTCGTAGAAAGTAGTTTCAGGATTCAAAGATGATCTAATTTGGAAGGGGGCACGCTCCTATCTTTATACTAAGGAAAGGGGCTGGCACGCGACTAGGTCCTGCCCATAGGTGGGACCAGGAAGGGGGGTGTTACACCCCTCTCCCATGACGGACTTTCCCCAGCTCAGGGGCTGGTGTGCCCCTGGAACTGGTTCTAGCCGGCCTATGCATAGTGAGCACCGGGGTGCCACTTGCAGTCCCCTTCCTCTAAAGCCCTGCCTACCCAGGATACACAAAACCCTGTCTGGGATGGTGCTAGCACCGCCCCTGACAGGAAACCCTTTGTCCAAGCCTCCCTCGCTGGAAGGACTCCCAGCAGCAGGAGGTCAGACTTGTGTCCGTGGTGGCAGCATACATTTTGTGATGCTGAGGTTTGAGTTAACTTTAACCGGGGTTCACAGTTACATACATGTCGTGTCCCTCTAGAAGGGTGGAATGCTAACCCCGTCGCCAGAATTGGCGAGGGGTTAGTATTCCAATTCGTATGACACCTTACTCGACATGTTTTGATAAAGCAATACCAGAGTTGGCATATAACCGCGAGGATTATAATGCACTTAAGAGTATATGGTATGCGTTATCATGGAACAGCTATTAGGACTTGGTTCCGCAAGCTGCAAACGGGCCCAGCTCATGCCAGAGCACCATCTCACATGATTCCAAGCACTCTGCCTTCAGGATTGTTAAGGCCTGCCATAGGAGTGACTGATAGGAATCTATGTGTCCATTTTAGGGTTAGATATAGGTATACTATATCTAAAGCAAAGGGTGATTACACCACCTTGCCCCAGCTGTCGTGCAGCCAGTTGTGTCACATTTAGATGGCCAGCCAGGGGTGGCATAATACATGCTGCAGCCCCTGGTAGGCCCTGGGTACACCTATGCCCTGAGTTACAGGGTCTGATAAGGTGGCCCAGTACCAATTGGTAAATGCACCTAAGGTACATGGAATACATTTTACAGAGAGAGCAGTAGGCCTGGGGCCCTGAATAGCAGAGTCCCAGGTCAACTAAGTCGGAAAACCAGCAAAACACCAGGCAAAAAGTTGGGGGCAACCATAGTCAGGTATCCACCCTCCTACAGTCGGTAAGGAATCTATCACTAACTAATGTCTCTTACAGATATATTGTTACACAAGTAGTAACTTGTGCATCTGAAAGAGACACGTTAGTGATAGATTCTTTACCTTAGAATAGATACCCCAGCAATACCAACCCCGTGGTGGTGGGTCTGCGAACCAATAATCACACCAGAAAGTCCTGGAGGACGGAACGGCCAAAGTAGCCATCCCTCCGGACTTGACTGTCCAGGCAATAATGTCGTGCAAACGTGTGCAGCGAGGCCCACGTAGCCGCCTGGCAAATGTCTTGCAAGGGCACACCTCGGCCTAAGGCAGTTGTAGTGGCTGTGGCTCGAGTAGAATGAGCCCTCAGCCCAACAGGGGGTTCCTTCTTAGCCAAGGAGTAACACGCCTGGATGCACAAGATGATCCACCGGGAGATGGTCTGCTTGTGCACCGCTTTCCCTTTCTTAGCGCCCGCGTATCCAACAAAGAGTTGGTCATCCACCCGGAACTGTTGTGTGCGGTTCCAATAAAATGAGAGCGCACGTTTTGGGTCCAGACGGTGGAGCCTCTCTTCCTCTCTCTCGAGGTGTGCGGAGGCGGAAAGAAGGTGGGCAAGGTGATGGATTGCCCAATGTGGAAGGCCGTGACTACCTTGGGTAGGAAGGAGGGCCTTGTTCGTAACACAACCTTGTCCGGATGGACTGAAAGGAAAGGAGGCTTACAAGACAGAGCCTGGAGCTCACTCACTCTCCTGGCAGAGGTGATGGCTACCAGGAAGGCCGTCTTCAAAGAAAGAAGGCTAAGAGGACAGTTGTGAAGTGGCTCAAAGGGAGCGCACATCAGAAACGTAAGAACCAGGTTCAAGTCCCACTGAGGCATCACGAAGGGAACAGGAGGAAACGTATGAGTGATGCCCTTCAGGAATCGATTAACGATAGGGGACTTGAACAAAGAAGGTTGATCAGGTAGCCTCAAAAAGGCTGAAAGAGCTGAGAGATAGCCCTTGAAAGTGCCCAGAGCAGAGCCATGCTGGGCAAAAGAGAGAAGAAAGAGGAGAACCTCCGAAAGAGGGGCATTAAGGGGATCCACAGCCTTTGCTCTGCACCATGCCACAAATCTGTTCCACCTGCAGGCGTATACCGACTTTGTGGAGGGACGCCTGGCTGCCAGAATGATGTTGCAAACTTGAGGAGGCAAGTCAAATGGCCTCAACTGTCGCCGCTCCACCTCCAAGCATGGTGGTGGAGACTGGACAGGTTCGGGTGGAGGACCGTCCCCTGCTGCTGCGACAGAATGTCCTCCTAAAGAGGCAGACGAACCGGGGGATCGACTGACATACTGAGTAGCTCTGGATACCAGTACCTTCGTGCCCAGTCTGGAGCCACAAGGATGACTTGTGCCCGGTCGCGCTCGATCTTCTTCAGCACTCTGGGCAGAAGTGGTATAGGCGGAAAGGCGTACAACAGACCGCAGCTCCACTCGCGACGAAAAGCGTCTCCGAGCGAGTGCCGCCTTGGAAATTCCAACGAGCAGAACTGATGACATTGCGCGTTCTCTTCGGTGGCGAATAGATCTAACCAAGGCTCTCCCCACTGCTGAAAGAGACCTTGCGCCACGTCCGAGTTCAGACGCCATTCGTGATCCATCATGCACCGGCGGCTGAGTTCGTCCGCCCTGGCGTTCAGAGAACCTGCCAAGTGTTGAACCATCAGAGTCACGCCCTGATGATCCAGCCATTGCCAGAGGCGCAGAGCCTCCTGGCAGAGGGTCCACAACCCCACCCTGCTCCGTTTGTTGCAGTACCACATGGCGGTGGTGTTGTCCATGAACACCTGCACTACACTCCCTCGGACAGACGGGAGGAATGTCTTCAGTGCTAGACGAATCACCCGCAGCTCCAAAAGGTTGATATGGAGCCGGGACTCCGCCGGAGACCAGAGGCCTCTGATCTCCGCCTCTCCCATGTGGCCTCCCCAGCCCTGGAGGGACGCGTCCGTCACAAGTACGTGCTCCGGTTGGGGAAGGGAGAGGGATCTGCCGTTGACCCAATCTCGGTCCTTGAGCCACCACTGCAGCTGTCTCGCAGTGCCCTCCGAGATCAGGACATGGTCGGACAGGTTGCCCTGATGCTGGGCCCACTGAAACTTCAGGTCCCACGGCCCGCATCCGCCACCGTGCGTGATGCACCAGATGGATGCAGGAGGCCATCAGCCCCAGAAGCCGCAGCGTCAACCTGACCGAAACCCGGGATAAAGGCCGGAAGATTGGAATCAGAGCCTGTATATCCTGAACTCGCTGTTCGGGCGGGTAAACCCGAAACTGCGCCGAGTCGAGAACCGCTCCGATGAAAAGGAGCTTCTGAGAGGGACACAGGTGTGACTTCAGCACATTGATGGAAAATCCCAGCTGATGCAGGAGATCCGCTGTAGTCTGGAGGTGGTTGACGGCTGCCTGGGGCGAGCCCGCCTTCAACAACCAGTCGACGAGGTAGGGGAAGACTGAGACCCCCAACCTGCGCAGATGAGCTGCGACCACCGCCATCACCTTCATGAACACCTGTGGGGCGCTGGTAAGGCCGAAGGGGACACGGTAAACAAAGTGCTCGTGGCCTACCGTGAACCGCAGGTAACGCCGGTGGGCCAGCAGGACGGGGATGTGGAAATACGCGTCCTGCAAGTCCAACGCTACCATCCAGTCTCCTGGGTCTAGGGCAGCTAAGACCTGAGCCAGAGTCAGCATTTTGAACTTCTCCTTCCGGAGGAAGCCGTTGACGTTCCTCAGCTGCCTAGCGAGTCGGTAGTATCCAGCCCACACCTGATTGAATACTTGGCTGCATCTCGGCCCTCCACAAGGGCTTGGCCGAGTTTGGCCCGTACCTCCAACGGACACTCTGGCAGCACTTCCGCCACCGTCTCCCACAGAGAGTGGGTGTAGCGGCCCAAGAGGCATGCGGTGTTGGAAGACCGCAGTCCCAAACTAAGGCAGGAGAATATCTTCTTTCCATAATTCTCATACCTCTTGGATTCCCTGTCCGGCGGGGCCGTCGGGAATGCGGTCTGGGAATTAGAGGCCTGGATGACCAGACTCTCGGGGGTGGGGTGGGAGGACAGGAAACATGGGTCGCCCGGAGCCGGGCGGTGGCGTCTGGCCACATTCCCATCTACGGGCGAACCCGTAGCGGGCCTGGACCAAGTGCCCAAAAGAACGTCGGTCAAGGCCTCATTAAAGGGCAGCAGAGGCTCAGCCGCCCATGACTGTGGTTTAAGGACCTCTGTGAGGAGGTTAGTCCTCACGGCCGCGACGGGGAGCTCAAGGCCCAAGGCCTTGGCAGCCCTCGTCAACACCACACCATAGGTAGCCCCCTCCTCCGAAGCCACGGTAGGAGGAGAGACAAATCCAGTGTCTGGAGAGGTGTCCAGGCCACTGGCCTCCCCAAGGTCTCATGCCCAGTCCATATTAGACTGACACTCCTTGGTCAGAGGGTCCTCAGACCCCTCCCAATCCTCCTCATCACCCATCTCCTAAGATTCAGGGTTGTAATTGAATGAGGTCGGTTCATAGAAGTAAAAATCTCCAAACGGCGTCGGGTGCTGCGCCGATAGGCGCCGTCCTGACGTCGGAACTGAAGCAAGAGAGGTATCGGGGGCGGCGCCGCCCGAGGACGGCGCCGGAGGTGACACCAGACGGACCGACGCCGGGGGGGGGGGGGGGGGGGGGGGGGGGGTCGTAAGGTCCACCGGTGACGATTCAGAGCCCGAGGAAGGCCCAGCGGCGTCCTGCGGCGCCGGCGCCGGGCCCGAAGGCAACGGCGGCACCGGTGCCGCTGCTCCCTCCGGCGCCGGGCCCGAGCGCACCGGCGGTGCCGGGATCGTGGGGCCCTGCGGCGCCGGGCCCGAAGGCGCCGGCGGCGTCGGGGCCAAAGCACCCGACCCACTAGGGCCCTCAGACGGGTCCGCTGGGCCCGGAGGCGCCGCGGAGCCCGTCGGAGGAGAAAGGGACCTCAAGGCCATGAGGAAACACTCAATCTCCTCTGGCGTCGCGTTCAGCCCAGGGACCGGAGGGTATGGGGCCGGACGCGACGCCCGCGACTCCCGAGGAGCCGCGTGGGCAGTGTCACCCGATCCCCCGGCCGCGTCGCGCGAGCGTCGGGGGGAGTCAGAAGAGCGATGATGCCTCTTCGACTTCTTGTGTTTCTTACCTGACGACTTGGACCCGGAGGAGTGGTGCCGACTCCCGGAGCTGTGACGGCTCCATCCCCGCAACCTGTCCCTCGACCTCCCGTGGGACCGGGACCACACGCGGCGCGGGGCCGACAGCCGGAGTTCGAGCCGCCTGCGGGACCGCTCCCGCCTGGCTTTCCTCGAAAGGGCCCGACAGTCGGGGCAGGCCTCATCGTCGTGGTCGGCGCCCAAACACGTCAGGCACAGGCGGTGAGGATCCGTGACCGACATGGTGCGGTTGCAATCGTCACAATGCTTGAAGCCGGGCATCTCTACGGTACTGTCGGAGTCGCAAGACTTCGAAAAGGATCAAAAATGATCACCAAAAAGTTACTCAAAAATTGACTGGGTTACTGCTTTTTCCAGATCTGCGCTGGCTGCCGCGGAAAAAATAAGAACTGACGTCAGCACGCGGAGGCGGCGTCTAAGTACTCCGACGACGTCATCACGGCGCCGACGACGGACGCGGAGACGCAGACGACGCCTACCGACGCGCAAGGGTACTGCTACGCAAAAGTTTCCGGATCCAGTCTGACGCCTGGGGATATTCTAAGGTAAGGAATCTATCACTAACGTGTCTCTTTCAGATGCATGAAATTAATATATAGTAAAGCGCTCTGTGTGTTTGCCCGCTCGTATTGAGCATGCTCCTGTAGCCTAATGTGCATATTGTAGCCTACTATACCATTCAATGAAAAGCCATACAGCGCATTTCCATACTATAGTATACTATACAATGACAAGGCATTCCAATCAATGCAATGCAATAACTGGCCATACCATACCATGACAGGCAGGCCATACCATGACAGATCATACAATACTATACAATACTATAGCATACAATAGCAGGCCGTACCATACTATATAATGAGTGGGCAAAACATACCAAATCATACTACACAATGACAGGCCATACCATAAAATGACAGGCCATACCTGTGAACAATATAATTTTTCTTTATGTCCGGATCTTGATTCCGTTTCCCCATGTGTTTGGGCTACTACCGACACAGATGTAGGAAGAATGGACATTTCCGCAGTACACATACAGGTTAGGGAGGGCGCTTCCTTACCACGGGTCCCACAATATAAAATATCGAAAGAAGGTGAGAATGCTCTAATATCTATCATTGACGACATGATACGTACAGGAGTTTTTGAGGAGGTTTCCTCTAATGTATGTAACAGCCCTATTCTTCCTATCTGTAAAAGGGGTGATGGAACATAAGACAAGGTTTACCGATTTGAGATTGACTTAAGAGAAATAAACAAAATAGT
Organism: Lissotriton vulgaris; assembly: GCF_964263255.1. NCBI lineage: Eukaryota > Metazoa > Chordata > Amphibia > Caudata > Salamandridae > Lissotriton > Lissotriton vulgaris. The sequence goes on from NC_141693.1 coordinate 666,169,762, forward strand.
GGTTCCTCAATATCCTGTTGTCTCTGATATTACGACCCTGTTGACATTAATCCCACCTACAGCCACTGTATTTTTGGTTATCGATCTCAAGAATGCTTTTTTCTCTATTCCTATACATAAGGATAGTAGATATTAGTTTGGATTCTCATTAAGGGGACTCTCATTTAAATTTTGTAGGGCTCCATAAGGCTATACGGAAAGTCCTAGCATTTACAGGCAGGCACTTAAACGACAGTTGGAATGAACTTCTTTTGCCACCTGGAGTTACACTTGTGCAATATGTCAATGACATTTTGCTAGCAGCAGACACAGTTGAGAATTGTAAAGAGGCCACTCTATCCCTATTACATCATCTTCCTGTTAACCCCTTAAGTGCTGTTGTCGGCCTTCGCAAGCACTACCATCCAACGGCCGACGCTGCCCCGTCTGTTTTTGAGGAAGTGCTGCACTGCCGCGAAATCGCGGCCAACGGGTTAAGGGACATAAGGTCTGTAAGAATAAGTTGCAATATTGTCAGTCTGAGGTCACCTATTTGGGTCACCTCTCGTCTAAGGAAGGTCGCATTCTCGCTAAAGACCGGATTCAAGCTATCCTAAATATTCCTATTCCAAGTACTCAAACAGAAAGTCAGGGCACTTATAGGTATTACTTCCTACTGCAGACAGTGGATCCCCAACTTTTCACTTATCATCAAACCTTTTTTGTCCCTTGTTACTAAAGACACTCCCTTTCCTCTACAATGGACATCTGAATGTCAAAATGCATATCAGCAGCTTCGCACATCCCTTTGTTATGCTCCAGTGTTAGGCACTCCAGACTACACCAAGCCTTTCATATTATATGTGCACAAGAAGGAAGGATGTGCATTATCGCACAAGTTACTACTTGTGTAACGATATAACTGTAAGAGACATTAGTTAGTGATAGATTCCTTACCTTAGAATATCCCCAGGCGTCAGACTGGATCTGGAAAGTTTTGCTTAGCAGTACCCCTGCGCGTCAATAGGTGGCGTCCTGCGGCTCCACGTCCGTCGCTGGCGTCATATGCGCCGAGATGGTGTCACGGACACTACTTAGGCGCCAACCATGCGCCCTGGCGTCAGTTCTGTACACGACTTTCCATGCCAGGAACGCAGAGCCATGCAAGATACTGACCACTGGTGCATTGAAACCAGAGCCCTGAAAGTGATGACCTCAACCCTAGTAACCAGTTCGCAGAACGGGGAGGACGGGAGGGGCGGTAAGGAATCTATCACTAATTAATGTCTATTACAGATATATCATTACACAAGTAGTGACTTTGTGCATCTGAAAGAGACACGTTAGTGATAGATTCCTTACCTTATAATAGATACCCCAGCAATACCAAACCAGGTGGTTAGTCTGCGAACAAGATTACACCATAAAGTCACTGAGAAAAGATGGCCAAAGAACCCGTCTGTTATGGCTGTCTTTTTGCTAGCTCTTTGGAGAAGGAGAATGATGGAGAGTGACTCCAGCCTATCACCCCCATAGCATAGGGATTAGGCCGATAGACAGGGACCCTGTCTTACATATATAAGGGCATTTTCGTATTATTTTCCTTAGAGTAAGGCTTATGAATTTAAGTTAGGGGATAGATATATAAATATTAGTCATGATTCGCTCATTTGCTAACATGCTGAGCTGTTTTTCATGGAGCTATGCATATTATGGGCTCCGTAGGCCTTAAACGAGACAGACTCCATTTTGCTTTCTGCCCGGTAGCTCGAGAAGGCCTTCTAGGTCAAGTGTAATGTTTTAGTTTCAAGCTGTTGTTCGCTTGGAGAGAACCGGTTCAGGCTGACCCTTATCGAAGGAATGTATTTTTCTCCACTCCGAAGACACAACTTCAGGCCGGCCGGCTGGGAAAGTGTCCTTGGTACGGGGAGGTACAAGAATTTGGTGGGCGGCAGGTTACTGGCCGTGAATTTCCATGAAGGAACGGGCTTTGATATTAGCGAAGGTGTTAGTCAGTTTTGTCAGTTAGTCCGTAGGCGGCATCTAGCCGTTAGCATCTCCGCTATTATTCATCTTATGGTGGACAGTCGCCATCTTTGAAGTCCGAGAAAGATTTAAGACCGAAACTCTCTGAGAAAGACTGAACGAGAAGTAGCGCGGAGCGCACTGATACAGAGAGAGAGAGAGACGGTAGCTAATAATCAGCAAGGTTCCGGTGCCCTGGAGGGAAGCAGACGAGGTTGAGCCTAGCGGTGCAGACGTGTACTTGTGACGGCTGGGGTGTGACTGCAAGGAGAGCCAGGACACAGAGACGAGAAGGGAACCTAGATGACTGCCGAGTCCAGATTTCATATTAACCAGGTGATGTCCGTCCATTGCTCATAGAACGTGCACTCTAATCTTTACCTTTTTCTTTGCAAAAGTTATGCCGCATAGTAATGTGATTTGTGTTTATTGTTAATAAATACCCTAATTCATATAGAATTATCGTGTACCTGGTGCTTATGTTCAATCTTGGTAAACCGCACTTCTAGTCAGGAACTGTTTGGGTGAACGGATGAGAAATCCCGATCAGGTAAATGGTGATTGAATAAGGAGGGAGTGGGTGGACCTTCGATGTCAAGAGCAGGGAGTACACTATACAATCTGGAACCCTATTCAAAGTTATTATTGTAGTTCTATTCCAAGTAGACCACTGAGATAATACCCCAAATAATGGTTCATAGGAATGTGGTCGTCGTTGATATGCGGCGTTAGTGACAGCACTGGGTGGGAGACCAGTGTTAATACCCACTGGATTGTGGCTTGAGTAAGTGAGAGCGTTAGGAGGTCGAACTAACGTGTAGTTTCGCAGGATTGCGAACAGTTTGGAAAAGGGAGCATTGGGTTCTGCAGGCCCATGTGTAGACACACCGGATTGTGTGTCAGATCTGCCCTAGGGTAGAACGGTCTGGGTCGGGGTGGCCGCGAGACCAACTGATGTGAATAAGATATTGTAGAAAATCTGTATATACATATATTGTCATTCCCCATCCTTAGGTGCGACCTATATATATATATATATATATCATTGTGAATACGATCTGAGGAGGGAAGGTGAGTACGTTTTGGCTGGGTCACTGGGGCCCCTGGGGGCTGATCCCATCTAAACAGAAAATCCAGCCATTACATCTGGCGTCACGAACTGTTTACGAAGCCTGTGTGCATTGTATTGTTTTAATGTTGTTGGTTTGCGCTCGGCTTGTACATATAAAATTTTGTTTATAATTGTGTATATAATTTTTTTTTGTGTCATTATGTTTGCGAAAAAATCATCGTCGGTTTTCAAGTTACCGATTCAGATTCCCGGCTGGGAATGTACCCCTTACGAGGCTTTGGCCCGTGAGTGGGCCGATTCTACTGGTTTGAGTGAAAATTGGTCTTCATGCTTGGAGCAGGCGGAGCCTGCCGATGTTGTGTCGTGCTTGCAGAAAGCGCCAGTAGTGAAGTGTGATGAGCTTCCTATTTTAGGACGCAGAGGTTGGATTGTTCTTAATGCATACAGGATATTGCATGAGAGGTTAGTTCAGCTACAGAAACAATTTAAAGACATGGAAGGTCAGTGTGTTGAGTTGCAAAATGCGCACACTTTGTTGCGTTGTCAAAATAAATTGCTTGCCGACAAACTTGAAACATATCAGACCATTGCCGAAAGAGCTGCGGTCCGTATTGCACGATACAAATATAAACATCGTCGTGGACGTGTGTCTTCCCGCAAAGTGCGTATGGTTGTGGCGAAAGCTGGAATGGATTGGAACCCCGATGAGTGGGACGGTAATATCTGGGATTCTCATACTTCTGACTCCTCGGCAGAGGAGGGTGACAAGCGCGAGTCTTCTCGCTCCGGACGTGATTGTAAATCTGCTTCATGTATTGATTCAACTCCCGATTGTGACCGTGCTCGTTCTTCCCGTGTGGATGACGTAGCTTGCCCTGATTGTGCTGTTAAATCTAAGATGCTGGCTTCCTCGGAAGCTCTTCCTGCAGTTTCTGCTCATCCGATTTTTCGACGAAAATTACAACAGGCCCCTGGTAACCCGGGTGGTATAGCTCTTGATTGTATTGAAGACTTTACTCAGCAGGAGGTTAGTGACATTTTACAACGATTTCGACAACGGCCTGGTGAGGCCTTGCTTACCTGGATGGTGCGTCTTTATGAGCTTGGCGCTGCCGGTATTATGCTCGATGCTGTTGATTGCTTACGATTTTGCTCTTTGAGTTCTGATTCTACGATTCAGGATCATTTTCGGAATTACAATGGTGCTGGTCAAATTTCTTTGCTCCAACTTGCGTCTGATGGCTGTAATCATAAATATCCAACTGAATCTGATTGGCCTACTGATGAAAAACCGTGGTATACTCTGCGCGATGCGTCGCAACGTTTAAAAGAGGAAGTCATGAAAACGTGTATCTTCCTTAGTACTGCTGACAAGTTATTGGATGGTCTTTTAACATCTTCTGTGCGTAATCGCATTATCCGTTCTTCTCCTGTTGCTTACAAGCAGGTTATGATGACATTATTGATTAACCAAACTGGCAATCCTTTGTCTGTTGTGCTTGAGTCTGTTTGTCAGCTTGGTGAGCTGGGTGAATGGTTTAAACCTGAAAGACAATCTCGACCTGAGGGTCGTACTGGTGGGGACTATAAGTTCTCTAGACGTGACATGTTTCTTGCTCTCATTGCTGATGGTGTCAAAAGGGAAGACATTGATGGCGAGCCTAATAATCGCTTATGGGACATGTTTCGTAAGCGTGGTTTGGATCGAAAGGAGGGTGCCCGTCGTGTGCGAAAGAATGAGTATGATCGTGGTTCGGATGACAGTGGTGATGAGAGACGACGTGTGAATTCTGATCGCCGTGATGATCGGCGCTATGAACGTGATGGATCCCCTCGTCGTAATGATGGGAGGGGGAGAGAGGATGATCGTGAAAGGGGTAGAGATGATCGTGTTTCTAGCAGACGACGAGATGCAAGGAGTTACTCCCCTGACATAAGAAAGAGGGAGGATCGTAACAGACTCCCTGACCGTAACTCACAACTTTTTGAACCTGATACTAATCCGTTTCGTACTGGAGACGGATATGAACAAGACATTCTAATACCAAAGAAAACCGAGAACATTTACCCTGATTTGTCTTGGTTGACAGACCGCAGGAAAAATGACTAGGAAATAGGTCAAGCTCCGGTACGCAAGTGGGCCCACAGAGATTACAGGCCCTATGTAGATATTGAGATTTTTTGGAAACATCGTAATATCCAAAGGGCCCGAGCGTTGGTTGATACTGGGGCGGAGGCCACTTTAATTCATGGTAAGTCGAGAAAATTTAATGGACAGTCTTTTACAATTACCGGTCTGGGTGGTAAAGAGACACCCGCGGTTCAAACTGCACTCGAAATTAAAATTGGTAGAATTCCTCGTAGAGAATACTCTGTGTTGGTTGTGCCACTTTTGGAATACATTATTGGAATTGACATTTTGAAAGGTATGACTTTGCATTTGGATGATGGGTACTATCAATTTGGTACACGACAGTACATTTCGACCAGACCCGTACGGGTTGGCCGTTTACGCATGCCACCTATTAAAATACCTTTAGCAACGAAAGTGATTTCTCAAAAGCAATATCGCATCCCAGGTGGTCATGAAGAAATTACCGCTACGATTCAGGATTTGGTTGACGCAGGAGTCATTACTCCGGTCACATCTGCTTGGAATAATCCCGTTTGGCCCGTGCGCAAAAGTGACAACTCTTGGCGCATGACTGTTGATTATCGAGAATTGAATAAACATACACCTAAATTGACTGTTGCAGTGCCTGACATTGTCACACTGATTCAGAGAATTCAAAAGCATCCAGGTACATGGTATGCTTCCATTGATATTGCTAATGCGTTCTTTTCAATACCAATTGCCCCCGAATGTCAGGAACAGTTCAGTTTTACATGGAATGGACGTCAAATGACGTTCCGGAGTCTTCCTCAAGGCTATGTACATAGTCCTACAATCTGTCACCGGCTGGTGGCGGAGCATTTGTCTGAAGTACCCACGAATCCACAAGTTCAGATTTGTCATTATATTGACGACATTTTGATTCAAGGTGAAACGCAAGACCAGGTACAGTCCCATTTAGATCAAATCATTGACTGTTTGCGAGCGAAAGGCTGGGAAATTAATCCTGACAAATTACAAACTCCATCCCAAGCTGTAAAATTTCTAGGAATTAATTGGCATGAGGGTCACAGAGAAGTGATTCCACAGGTTAAACGAAAAATTCTTGATTTTGCTGTTCCCAGGAACAGGAAAGAAGCGCAATGCTTTATTGGATTGTTTGGATTTTGGCGTCAGCATATTCCCCATTTGAGTCAAATCTTGGCTCCACTGTATCGAGTCACTCGTAAAAAGAATGCGTTTGAATGGGGTGAACCTCAACAGACTGCTTTTAATTTGGCTAAAGAAGCTATTCAGTATGCTTTGGATTTGTGGCCCGTGAGTGAAGGTGATGTGGATTTGAATGTGTCCGTGGAAGGCCTGTATGCCAATTGGAGTTTGTGGCAAAAGCAGGGCAGACAAAAAGTGCCATTAGGTTTTTGGACCAAAAAGTTACCCGAGGCTGGTGAGCGTTACTCACCTTTTGAAAAACAGTTGCTTGCTTGTTATTGGGCTCTGGTGGATACCGAGCAATTGACCCTAGGCCATGCTGTGATTTTGAGGCCTGAAATTCCCATTATGCAGTGGGTTTTGAGGTCACCTAAGTCCCATCGAATTGGACATGCTCAGGAGGCTAGTGTGATTAAATGGAAATGGTACATTCAGGACAGGGCACGTGTGGGTCCGAAAGGTGTGGCGGTTTTACATGAGCGAGTGGCGCAGGCGCCCTCCAATGAGGCTGAAAGTGAGTGTTCGGTTCCCGTAGTGCAGGAGTCTCCCGTGAAGTGGGGTAAATCATTTGATGATCTGTCCGCGGAGGATAGAAAACATGTGTGGTTTACGGATGGTTCTGCGAAATTCATTGGTGACAAAAGACATTGGAAAGCTGTTTCATATAACCCGATTACACAGAAATTGTTGAGCACAACTGGAGATGGTAAGAGTAGCCAATATGCTGAACTCTATGCAGTTTACCAAGTTTTGAAACAGGAACTACCAGGTACATGTCATATTTTCACTGATTCCTGGTCCACTGCAAATGGACTAGCGGTGTGGTTACCTACGTGGCATTCTCATAATTGGGAATTGCATTCAAAAGAATTGTGGGGAAAAGAATTGTGGCAAGAAATTTGGGAGCTGCTCCCGCAGAGTACTGTAACAATCTTTCACGTGGATGCTCATACTCCAATTGACTCCCTTGACAAATTTTTTCATAATATTGCAGATGAACAGTCTAAAATTTCTGAGGCAGTGGTTGACATGCAAGATTCTGATTTGGCGGGATTGGCGAAGTGGGCCCATCAGAAAGCAGGACATTTTGGAGAGAAAGCCACTAGCAGGTGGGCTGCCGATAGAGGAATTCATATTCCCTTTTCTTTAATTAAAGATGTCATTCTACATTGTCCCATTTGCCAACATTCTAGGAAAAAAGAGGTGCCTCAGATTGTTCGAGGCCACTTACATCGAGGTAAATTGCCCGCCCAAATTTGGCAGATTGATTATATTGGTCCGCTCCCTATGAGCAGGAATTCTCAATATATTTGCACAGTGGTTGATACTTATAGTGGCCTTTTGGTCGCTTTCCCTTGCAAGAACGCTACCCAAGTGAACACAATTAAAACCCTGGAGCTCATTATTCTGTATTATGGTGTCCCATTCCAGATTCAATCAGACAATGCATCCCACTTTCGTGGAAGATTGGTGCAGGAATTCTGTACGGAAAATAATATTGATTGGGTGTTTCATATTCCATATTATCCACAAGCTTCAGGATTGATTGAGAGAATGAATGGCTTGTTGAAAGAACAGTTGCGCAAGTTGACTGATGATCGTTACAGCCAGTGGAGAGATGTCCTACTTCAAGCTTTGTTAATTCTAAATAATCGTCCTTTGTTACATGCTGAATCTCCTTTAATGCGTTTGTTTCCTCCACATGTTGATGCAAAACCAAATTCTATAGCGAACACTGTCATGTATTGGGAAATTACCCCCGGTGCTTTGGCTCCATGTAGAGCAACCCCAGGTTCTGCAGGCCTCGACCTGCATGCATTAAATGATGCACAATTTCCAGGAAAAGATCGAATCATTGTTGAAACTGGCATTGGTGTCTCTATACCTGCCGGTAGTTTTGGATTAATTGCCCCTAGATCTGGCCTGGCCCTGAAAGGTGTACAAGTACTCGGAGGAGTGATTGACAGTGATTATCAGGGAGAGATTAAGATTCTCCTGCTTAATAGCAGTGAGACGGATTTGTTCATCAAAAAGTCTGACCGTGTTGCTCAGTTACTGATTATGCCTGTCTTCAGTGGTGAGATCAAAAAAGGCTCTGCTCCAACGTTGCTAACTGTGCGAGGACAAAAAGGCTTCGGATCGTCTGATCTTCCTGGAGCTAAAATATGGGTGCAATCGCCTAAAAATCCTCCTGAACAGGCTGATATTATTGCGACCGGTCATGACAACACCGTTTTGGTGATGAAGCCAGGGAAAGATGGCTGGGAAGCTGTCCCAGCTGATAAATGTTATTTACGAGAATGATTAAGGCCTGTGTTTGTATTCTTCCAGATCATTCTTTGGACTGCTGCTGCAGGATGTGTCGGCGCTGGACTCCTTTTGGCCTGCTACGCCGGGAGAGGAGAGGATCTACCGACGCCGGTTGATGGGATAATACGAGCCCCGTGGTCTGCGTGGGCTGCTTCGTCTAACTTTTGGATCACACTCGCGAAGCGGGTGACGAACTCTCCGCATTTTTGCCTTACCCCCATGAAGAGCGTTACTGACATTTTAGCGACCTGTCTGGTAGCTGTCCCTGCATCCACTGAAACGCTTCACCATATTTTTAATTTTTCTAATGCCCGACCTAATGTTATTCTGGGTGACTTTGCAGCACACGAATTTTGTCCCTCATGTACTCTTATTCCAGACCTTGATGTCTCTATTAATTCCAGAATTACTACTTTTAATATTACCCCTGGAGATCTTTGCTTCATAATGACCTGCAACCCTAAAGCTATTACCGAGTGCCTGCGGCTGAAGCTCCAAGCCGCTACTACTTTTTCATTTCATCAACGCTTGTTATGTTCAAAGAGACTTCCGGATTCATGTCTTTCAGTTAAGAATAATATGACCTGTAAACGTTTAGTAGTAGCCACTAGCCATTATCGTCCAATGTTATTGCCAGCTGGATGGCTCTTTTCCTGTGGGAATTCATCTTGGCCCTATATTCCCGCGAATATTTCTGGTGGCCCATGTGCCATCACTAGATTAAGTTTGCTAATGTTTTCCTCACATCCTACTTCACATTCCCGTATTGTACGTGATTCGATGTCATTGCATGAAGATTGTGACTCCTCTGTTCATCTCTATTCTAGATCAGAGTACCTTGGTTTAGCTTTTTCTATTATTGGAGTGCCTGCATTGGCCGTTTATAATGCCAAAACAATCGGCAAAATGGCCTGCTGGATGGTCAAATCGATTAATCAAACGTCTACTGTTTTATCAGATTTATTATTAGACTCCCAAGGTGAACGTAGAGCTATTTTGCAGAATCGTGCGGCTATCGATTACTTATTGTTGAAACATGGACATGAATGTTCTGATTTTGAAGGTCTATGCTGTTTTAATTTGTCTGACCATTCTAAAGCTATCCAATCCCACATTAACAAACTCCACGACTTGACTGCAGAAATTAGAGAACATATAGATCAGGGTTTCTTTGACTGGCTTTTTAACTGGCTCCCTGACATGCATTTAATACGACAAATTTTAGGGGGGGTTATTCTTACTATTTGTATCCTCATAGCTATTTGTTGCTTTATTCAGTGTATCCCTTCCCTGCTACAATTTCTTAGACTTAGTAAGGGTTGTAGATCAGTTAATTTTGTTTCATATTATTCGTCTACTGACGTTAGCTCCATTTAGTTTGTGGTTAATAGACTGGAGTCAAGGGGTGTAATGTTATGGCTGTCTTTTTGCTAGCTCTTTGGAGAAGGAGAATGATGGAGAGTGACTCCAGCCTATCACCCCCATAGCATAGGGATTAGGCCGATAGACAGGGACCCTGTCTTACATATATAAGGGCATTTTCGTATTATTTTCCTTAGAGTAAGGCTTATGAATTTAAGTTAGGGGATAGATATATAAATATTAGTCATGATTCGCTCATTTGCTAACATGCTGAGCTGTTTTTCATGGAGCTATGCATATTATGGGCTCCGTATGCCTTAAACGAGACAGACTCCATTTTGCTTTCTGCCCGGTAGCTCGAGAAGGCCTTCTAGGTCAAGTGTAATGTTTTAGTTTCAAGCTGTTGTTCGCTTGGAGAGAACCGGTTCAGGCTGACCCTTATCGAAGGAATGTATTTTTCTCCACTCCGAAGACACAACTTCAGGCCGGCCGGCTGGGAAAGTGTCCTTGGTACGGGGAGGTACAAGAATTTGGCGGGCGGCAGGTTACTGGCCGTGAATTTCCATGAAGGAACGGGCTTTGATATTAGCGAAGGTGTTAGTCAGTTTTGTCAGTTAGTCCGTAGGCGGCATCTAGCCGTTAGCATCTCCGCTATTATTCATCTTATGGTGGACAGTCGCCATCTTTGAAGTCCGAGAAAGATTTAAGACCGAAACTCTCTGAGAAAGACTGAACGAGAAGTAGCGCGGAGCGCACTGATACAGAGAGAGAGAGAGACGGTAGCTAATAATCAGCAAGGTTCCGGTGCCCTGGAGGGAAGCAGACGAGGTTGAGCCTAGCGGTGCAGACGTGTACTTGTGACGGCTGGGGTGTGACTGCAAGGAGAGCCAGGACACAGAGACGAGAAGGGAACCTAGATGACTGCCGAGTCCAGATTTCATATTAACCAGGTGATGTCCGTCCATTGCTCATAGAACGTGCACTCTAATCTTTACCTTTTTCTTTGCAAAAGTTATGCCGCATAGTAATGTGATTTGTGTTTATTGTTAATAAATACCCTAATTCATATAGAATTATCGTGTACCTGGTGCTTATGTTCAATCTTGGTAAACCGCACTTCTAGTCAGGAACTGTTTGGGTGAACGGATGAGAAATCCCGATCAGGTAAATGGTGATTGAATAAGGAGGGAGTGGGTGGACCTTCGATGTCAAGAGCAGGGAGTACACTATACAATCTGGAACCCTATTCAAAGTTATTATTGTAGTTCTATTCCAAGTAGACCACTGAGATAATACCCCAAATAATGGTTCATAGGAATGTGGTCGTCGTTGATATGCGGCGTTAGTGACAGCACTGGGTGGGAGACCAGTGTTAATACCCACTGGATTGTGGCTTGAGTAAGTGAGAGCGTTAGGAGGTCGAACTAACGTGTAGTTTCGCAGGATTGCGAACAGTTTGGAAAAGGGAGCATTGGGTTCTGCAGGCCCATGTGTAGACACACCGGATTGTGTGTCAGATCTGCCCTAGGGTAGAACGGTCTGGGTCGGGGTGGCCGCGAGACCAACTGATGTGAATAAGATATTGTAGAAAATCTGTATATACATATATTGTCATTCCCCATCCTTAGGTGCGACCTATATATATATATATATATATATCATTGTGAATACGATCTGAGGAGGGAAGGTGAGTACGTTTTGGCTGGGTCACTGGGGCCCCTGGGGGCTGATCCCATCTAAACAGAAAATCCAGCCATTACACCGTCTCTCCGGACTAGACTGTCAAGGAGACTAATGCTTGGTAAACGTGTGCAGTAAGGCCCACGTAGCTGCCTGACAAATGTCCTGCAAGGGAACGCTACGTCCCAAGGCAGTAGTAGCTGCTGTCGCCCCGGTACAATGGGCACGCTGTCCCACAGGAGGCTCCTTCTTAGCCGACAAGTAACATGCCTTGATGCACAGAACGACCCACCGAGAGATGGTCCGTTTGTGCACGGCTCAACCTTTTTTGGCGCCCACGTAGCCAACAAAGAGCTGGTCATCCACCTGGAACTGCTGTGTGTGCTTCAGATAGAACGAGAGTGCACATTTTGGGTCCAGATGGTGAAGCCTCTCTTCCTCTTTTGAAGGATGCGGAGGCGGAAAGAAGGTGGGCAAAGTGATGGTCTGCCCGATGTGGAAGGGCGTGACAACCTCTGGCAGGAAAGGAGGACGAGTCCTTAAAACCACCTTGTCCGGATGAACAGAAAGGAAAGGAGGTTTATAAGAAAGAGCCTGGAGCTCACTCACTCTTCTGGCATAGGTGATAGCTACCAGGAAAGCCATCTTGAGAGTGAGAAGACTCAAAGGACAGCTATGAAGGGGCTCGAAGGGAGCGCACATCAGATATGTCAAGGCAAGGTTTAAGTCCCATTGAGGCATGAGGAACGGCACGGAAGGAAATGTGTGCATAGTGCCTTTCGGGAAACGGTTAACAAACGGGGACCTAAAAAAGAGAAGGCTGATCTGGAAGCCGTAGGAGGGCGGAGATGGCTGAAAGATAACCTTCGATAGTGCCCAGAGCAGAGCCCTGCTGGGCTAAAGAGAGAAGGAACAGAAGGACCTCGGAAAGAGGGGCAGAAAGGGGATCCTCCGCACCCGCCTCCGTGGGGCTCCGCAGAGGGGAAAGTAGCTCCTTGGTAGGCGACTGCTGCAAGGCCAACCAGAAGAAGGCAGGGCCAGGACCAGAAAGGAGGAAGTGGGACAGAGGAGTGGGGGACTAGCGGCTCCTCCGGCGAAGGCCGTGGAGCCACCCTCAGACGACATCGGGTAAAAAGCCATGATGCGGCGGCCCGTCTCCGGCGAGGATGAAATCAGCAAGCGCCGAACCTCTGGAGAAGAAGAGGCATCCAAAGACCCGACGTCGTCTTGGTGCCGTAGAGTCCGCAATCTGAGGCAGGACATCGTCGTCCAGCGCCGGGGGAGACACAGGGTCGGCATCCGTCACAGTGCACGGCGCAGGAGACAAGCGCTTGGCCGGAACCGGGGCGGCAAAGGAGCAGCACCAAAAAGGAGCCGGCCTGACCTCCGATGAGGCAGCGACCCTGCGTGGAGGGACGAGAGGGACCCTGGGAAGGAGGAAGAGTCTCCCGCCAGCATCAAACCGTGACGGGACGAGAGGAGCCCTCCGCCGACCCCTGTGGAGCCGTCAGGGCCAGCAGCCGCCGGCCGAAGCGAAGCGGCGTCACCTCTGCCTCAGACAAGATCGCCGCCTGTCCAGGGGACCGAGAGGGGCTCGGGGGTGCGTCCCGAGCCCCAAGCGATCTCCCGCGACACCACAGGGACTCCCGCAGGAGTTTTCAACGAAGCAGAGGAGACGTGGTACGAAGGAGGGACCCCCAAAGGGGCGCACCCCAACTGCACCACATCCTCCGAACCTGGATCAGAGCTAGTCGGGCCAGAGCCGCCGACGATGCCACAGAGGGCCCCGCGCACTGCAAGGGATCCGCTGACGTCCCAGGAGGGGGAGGAGGAGAAGCCAGCGAGGCCGGCAAAGCCGCCCCATATGTCTCCATCTGGGCTCTAGTCGCCACCACACAGGGAAACAGCGGATAACGGTATGACACCACCCACGGAGAGCCGTGTCTCCAACAGGGCAGGAACCGACCCTCGGGGACAAACTGCGACACTTACCGACAGGTGAGCGACTCTCCAGCGACCTGGGAGAGGGGTGATGATGAGGGAAGTAGCGGGTACGAGAACCCTCCGCAAGGGCCGGGCGGGGTGATGACTCCGACCTGGACATGCGAGCTGAGAGAAGTTTCATCCTGCACTCCCGCCGGGACTTCGGTTTCATCTGATGGCACCCCTCACAATCAGTGGAGTTGAGGTTGTAGGGGAGTAGGGTCTGCTTCCTATGGTCACCCCCACTTTTTGCTGTGATTCTCTGGTTTTTCGACTTTAGTGTGACTGTGGGCCTGCTAATCAGATCCACAGCCCAGCTGTTCTCTCTCTAAATTGACACCATGTACTTTAGGTAAATACCAGATTGGTTACTGGGTCACTATTGTGAGCCTCTGTATAGTGTACCATAGGTACCCAGGGCATAGGTGTACCCTAGGCCTACTACCAGGGGCTGCAGCATGTATTGTGCCACCCCTGCTTTGCCTTCCAAACTGACAACACAGGTCTGTTCAAACAGCCTGGGTAAGGTGGTGTAATCACCCCTTACTTACATATAGTATACCTATATCTTCCTTTATATATAGACACATATACATCTATAAGCCACTCCTACTAGGCCTCGACAATCCTGGAGGCAGAGTGCTTGGTTTTATGTGAGAGGGTGCTCTGGCATGAGCTGAGCCTCTCTGCAGCTTTCGGAACCACCTCCTTATAGCTGTTCTATGATATAGTCGACAAGGAGGAGGGAGGGTGATCAATCGATCAGCCGGGCACCAATTACCACCCAAAGAGGGGGAAGGTCCAGTGTCAGCTTGTGCCTGTGTCAATTATACGTTGAACAAAAGAGGTTGCTGAACTGTTCCTATAGAAAGTGAGGAATTAAATGAGACTGGCGAAACCGGAGGTGTATGTGTTACACCTTTGGACATCCATTTTGTTGGACGTGTTTGCCTCACACACCCGAAAGGGTGTCATGCTTCATCATAGGCGTTGCTCCTCGTCGGGGAGGCGGTGCAATCCCCAACGGGCTCACCTCAGAGAGGGGCTCTTTGGCGGAGATCTTTTTGTCCAAGAGCCAGAACAACAACATGATACAGTTTGTAAGCGGTAGTGTAGAACTATTCACACGGCTAAAATATGCCTGTGGTGTCGCAGGGTGCAGTGCATAGTGAACACTCTTACACACTATGTACGTGAAAGGAATAGGTCCATCTTTTCCCTCAGCCACAACCCTGATGTACCGACCCGCCGACTACTCATGTGGTAATTAATCCCCGACCATTAGGTGAGTCAGGAACCAGCATTGTACCACCATCACTGTTGGGCCCTCCACATCCATAGTCATGGTTTTCTCTACGAGACTGCTGCTGCGGTTTTTTACAACACTGTTCTTAAATGAGTTTTCACCACACTATTCCTTTCACGTACATAGTGTGTAAGAGTGTTCACTATGCACTGCACCCTGCGACACCACAGGCATGTTTTAGCCGTGGGAATAGTTCTACACCACCGCTTACATACTGTATCATGTTGTTGTTCTGGCTCTGACCACATATGCTTACAGGAAAATTATATGTTAACCTTGTTCCTTTTTCTCCCCTGTTTAGGCATAGGATTAACCTTCGAGGTAAACTATACTCACACCTAACACATGACACCAGCATGTTTTCTTTTCTTTTTAGCTCTCACCATCACTAGGTCCTGAAGAATCGCGGGAAATCTTTCCCAAGCGAGAAACATGTCGACCGAACCCCACTCTAGTCTCGTCTAGGGTTACGCTACCTAAACTGCCGTCACCCAGCGAGCTAGATCCACGTTTTTAACTGCAGTAGGGGGACCACTAGAATAAAGTGTTTTCCGGCACCCCTTGCTACATTTTAATCACTTTCTCCAGGAAACTTACTGCCCTAACCCACACACCCGCACTTCACCAATAGGCTGTTGGACAAAAAGATCTCCGCCAAAGAGCCCCTCTCTGAGGTGAGCCCGTCGGGGATTGCACCGCCTCCCCGACGAGGAGCAACGCCTATGATGAAGCATGACACCCTTTCGGGTGTGTGAGGCAAACACGTCCAACAAAATGGATGTCCAAAGGTGTAACACATACACCTCCGGTCACGCCAGTCTCATTAAATTCCTCACTTTCTATAGGAACAGTTCAGCAACCTCTTTTGTTCAATGTTCTATGATATAGCCATACCATATACTCTTAGGTGCATTATAATCCTCGCGGTTAATGCTAACTTTGGTTTGGCTTTATCAAAACATGTTGTGTAAGGTGTCAAACACTTTGGAATACTACCGCCCGCCAATTTCTGGCGGCGGGGGTAGCAATCCGTCCTTCTAGAGGGAAAAGACATGCAAGTTACTGCTTTACCCGGTTAAAGTTAAACAAAGCCTCAGCATCACAAAATGGATGCTGCTGCCACAGACACAAGTCTGACCTACTGTTGCTGGACGAAACTCCGGCAGGGGAGGCCTGGACAGTAGGTTTCCTGTCCAGGGAGGTGCCAGCACCTCCCCAGACAGGGGTTTTGTGTACTGGGGCAGGGAGGGCTGCATTCATTGAATGCATCTAGACACTGCCTGGGGCACGCAAGGTGCTCCATGCATAGCCGGGTACAAACCAGTTGCTGGGGTACTCCAGCCTCAGGTCTGGCGCGAAACTGGACAAAGGGAAAGGGGTGTAACCACCCCTTTCTCAGGTCCACACATAGGAGGGAACTAGTCAGGTAATCCAGCCCCCATCCTTAGTATATGTATAGGAGCTGTGTCCACAGGATTTTAGATTATCCTGGACGAATCTTTGTAAGACATATCTTGGACCTTCGACATTCTATTCTGACTGGAAAACGAAAGACATCTCCCTTGTGGTCAAGGAGTGACCACCCTGTGCAGACAGGCACCAACAGCAACTTCGCCGGTCTGCAGTTTCAAGGCTCCCGTCGGAACCCGAAGCTCTGCGACTCAAGAACTGGACTTCCAGACTTTCTGACCCCGATCCACATCCACAGCAAAGCTGAGACCCGTGGTGGACACGAGAGACGTGGGACCGGACATCTGGGACATCCTGCATTTTGCTACCTGCACTCCTCTCCTGAAGCCTCAGTAAGTTGTGCATTGGGGTACGAGAAGCCCCAGCCTCGAGCACCATTTGAACTGAAGCTCAGGCCCCCACACTCCGCGAGTGTCCCGTGGGCCCAGTCTGTACATTTGTGCTTGACGATTCTTTCCGATTCCTTTCCTGTTGGCTAGTGAGCCCCCTGAAGACGCCATCTTGAATCTAACTTGCGATCCTGGTTGCTCCAGGCTTGCCCCAGCTTTCCTAAAAAGGAGAAGAGCCACAGACCTTGCTGGTCTACAACAGAGCCAATCTCGACATCCTGCGTGGGTTGCGGTTGCCAAGGCTTGTTGGGTCCAATCCGGATACCGACGCTGCCGTCATCTAGATCTATCGTGGGACAGCTCTAATCCAGCTCCTGGTCATAGTCGATGCCTCCTGGACCTTGTAGCTGAAGAGACAAACTCACCTTCATCACATAAAAGCACCCGACATCGCCTGGTTCCTTCCTGGTAACTTCCTGGTCACTGGCTAGTGACTCTGCCCCCTCTGCTTTCACGTTCTTCACATCTCCGATCCACCCTTGGATCCACCGGACACTTTTCCTCTGGTCGCCTGCAGCACTTCTTTGCAGCTCTCCATAGAAAACGACGACGAAACCAGACACGAAAAGACACCTATGCACCCGGCTTCCCTGGGTGAGGTAATACAAGTACTCCGGTGTTACTGTGGGTCTTGACTCTCGAAGTGTCCTAGTTTAAAAGGGTTCTATCCTAATCCATCTGGAAGTGTTCTTAAACTATAACTTTTATGAACTCCATAGAAAGTCAATGGGAACCTGGCCTGTGTTTAGACACTGCACGTGGCTCCGTGGGTCTCCTACTTCCTAACCTTTGGTTGCTTAGTGTAGCCCCAGCGATTCTACAGGCCCTAGGCCTGCTTTCTAACTCTCACGTGGTACTTATACCACTTTCTTAGTATATGGTTTGTGAGGCCCATAGGGCATAACGTATACTGTGCAGCTTATCGTATATTAACTTTGTGACTTGTATTGCATTTTTACCTGTGACCTCATAAAGAGTGCCGAGGGGTTGTGTTTAGATTAAATACATATATATTTGATATATATCTTGTGTGGTGTCCATTCATTTGGTATCCAAGGGATTATATATGGTAAAACCACTTGCTTAACTCGCCTACTGAAGTCTTAGCCTGAAGACTGCTGGTTCATGCTACCACTAGGATAGCTTTCTATAAGGTTGACTTTACAACCACCATCAATAAGGGTCGATTAGACTGGTGCAAGGTGCCCACTAGAACTAGTGGACATCATTTGCCAGGCTAACTTCTCACAGTGGTGTTTCCCCAAACACCACATGCAGATGGGGTGAGGATCTGCCGCCATCAGGCATCTACAAGATGAGCACGTCTTAAAGCCCAAAAGCATTCGCACACTGTCCCCACACACGCAATAGCGTAAAGGGAAAGGCCTAAACAGGCCCAGAGCACGATCCGGATCCGCGTTGCATGCGGAAAAAGAAAAAAATGACATAGGCATGCCAGGGTGGGACTTATGTGACCTCGCTGATGTCACGTACGCGGACAATGCCTGGGCGGAGTCCCGTGATGCCGTCCCACCGGTGCACAGGGATGCAAAAAGTTTTCCCGATCCAGTCTCACGCCTGGGGATAATTCTATGTGAAGGAATCTGCGGCTAGTAGTCTCTATCAGATCACTGTTGCAAGGCTAACCTGCAATCTTCTTTCTTCCTCACCCTTCTCACCTACTCTTTGAAAGCTTAATTGGCTGCCAATTAGAAAACGGGTCATCTTTAAACTTTGTTGTCTGACACATAAGGCACTTCACAAATCCCACCATGCCTACTTGTCTATCCGATTAAACCTAATCTATACTCCAGATGCCTTAGGTCTTCGGATAAGTCATTTCTGGTTATCCCTCGCATAGGGACCTCAAAACGGGGGTAGATTGTTTTCCTACACTGCCCCCTATCACTGGAGCAAATTCCCCTTAGTCTCCGCTCATGCTCAGACTTTACCTCCTTCAAGAAGGGACTGAAGACTTAGTTATTTCATATCCCCCTCCTCAGCAGTGCAGCACATAGATACTCCTCCAAGAGTTATTTGCGCACTATATTAAATGTTTTTATCATATCATACTATAAGATGAAAGGTCATATCATCCCATACTGTACAATAACAGGTCACACATGCTATTCAGTGACAGGCCATACCATTCCATACAATAGTCAATCCATACTATACTAACTGATGACTAACCATATCATACCATACAATGGAAGGTTCATCCCATACAATATAATGACAGGACACAGCACATCTTACTATACAAGGACAGACTATACCATGCCATACCACACTATACAATGACAGGCCACTGTACCATGCCATACTATACAACAAGAGGCCACACCACAGTATACATGCCAAGTCATGCAATACAATACTGTACAATGACAGGTCATGCCATACTATAAATTGACAAGCCATGCCATACTTTATGACAGATCCAACCATACAATACTAAACTGTACAATGGCAGGCCATACTGTATCATACCATAATATAAAATGACAGGCTATACCACACCATAAGGCTGGCCGTACCATACGCCACATGAGAGGTCTTACTATACTATACAATAAGCCATACCATACGATACAAAAGATATAGATCATATTATATAATGTCATGATGGTGTCAGGCTCAGACTGTGCGTGTCCTGGACAATGTCAGACTCAAACTGCTACTGTTCTCCTTTTTACCCTGAGTAACATTGATCAGTCCCTTGTATGCTGTTGAGCCAGAAGATTTAATTCTATTTTTTATGCAAGACAGAATGGTCAGTGCAAGATGGTACTGTATGTGGCATGAATGTACACCTACTGGAAATGTCTACATGTAAAGCACTTCCGCGCCTGCTCGCATATGTGCAGCACTGCGTGTTATATGTTGTATGTGTCCCTGAAAGAACCCCTGTCAGATGACTGATCACTATGAGCGCCTGCAGAGGTATTGTTGCCTTGCTCAAGTACAGCATGACCACGTAACTAACGGCCACTATCTTGGGTGTGGTCGCAAGGTGCTGCAGTGAATACAAGTAGACACCTCCCTGTACCGAGCACTTGTGAGTAGAGCATATACTGGCAGCGGCTACAGATCCTGACTTCAGAATCACAGTAGGATGACTTTGGACCCACTGTCCTCCCGAACCTGCTAATTAAGGGATTATAGTATGATAACCGCTATTACGATTAGGGAAGCTTTACTACACTTGTACTTATGTTGTGGAAACAGTAATGCATACGTGGGTAGTGTTCCTGTTTGAAGTGTTAATGAAACTCTGGGATTAAAAACTCGCAAATACTTTTACAGAAATTTGTGATTAGAGCCTTACGTACACATGTACAGAACTTGGTGACCAAATTCATGCATACGCATGTATAGAATACAGAGATTAAGGCATAACATACGTATTTACAGAACTCTGCAGGTAGAGTCTTACATTTACACATCTCAGAACTCTGTGATGAAAGTCTATATCCTGAAGACTTCAGAGTAAGACATTGAGTATATATTAAGCGCATGGCCAAACGAAAGAAAAGTGCATGAGATACGTGTTTTGAATGAATACGTAAAGAGAGCATTTAAGGTGCTTCATAAGGAACATTGGCAAATATTTCTCAGCCATGACAAGCGTGGGATAAACTATGAACAATTTTTGTCTAAATACATAAGACTTTCGGCATAGCATCCGTATAATATTACCACGAATGTCTGAGAGTTGGAACGCCTTGTAAGCTCAAAGTTTTAAATCCCATAGAGGTAAGGCCAGTGTCAACTCATGTGTTATTTCTATTGAAATTGTGCAAGCTGTTATTGACCTCAAAACTAATCATCATTCCTCGCTGTTCCAGGTCTCGCTCCCAACAATACCGTTCCCAAAATTTTACTCCCATCCGGCAGCTCGGATTCTCAGGTTCTGTTCCCAGTACACCAGTTGTAGCAGTCACGGTTCCCACGCATGTTCCGTCGGCCCATCCGGAAGGCTTCACAGGAGACCCCATGAAAGTTCAAACATTTCTCACTAAGGTACCATTTCACTTCATTGTAAAACCTGCTGTCTAGGATAGCTGTCCTTATTTCGTATTTAATTGGAGCTGCTACGAAATGCGTGGTTCCCTTAGTTAATATAAACACAGTACTTTGTTGTACAACTGTGGGACCTTCAAGGTGGAATTTGAACGGATATTTGATCGTCAGACTATCACAGGGTCAGCAGATAGGGAACAACTGGAATTAAAGCATGGGAACAAAGACCTTGTCAAATACCTCACTCAGTTTAAACGTTTGATTTTCTAAACCAATTGGCCCGAAGAGAAAAGAGCAGCTTTGCATCATCAGAGCCCAAGAAAGGAGTTAAAGGATCTAATAGCTCAAATGAATCCTCAACCACGAACCTGTGAGGATTTAATAGCATTGTCCCTTCAACTAGATCTTAGAAGTTTAGGCGAAAAGGAGACAAAAAGAGACAAGATTTACACACTTATGTGAGATCTAAGGATAAGGGACCTCCGGTTAGCAATGACCCAATGGTTATAGGAGGTGTGAAGAAACCTCTTACTCAAGAGGGAAAAAACCACGACATAAAGGAGGTCTCTGTCTATTGATGGAAAAAGGGGTATTTCATTCAGGAATGCCCAGTTCGTCCAAAACCTCAGAAAAGAGTGCATCAGCTTTTCACACTTCGACTAAGGAATCAGGAGACTAAAAGACTCAGGGTATGTAAAGGAGGTGTCCTCGAGCCGTCATAAAAAAAACTCCCATAACAAAATAAAAGATAACAGCGGATAAGTCAGGAGCTAATACATTACAATCATCGGCCCCACACTTAACCCTAAACGCTCAAGTGCTCCTAGATAACCTGGAGAAGACAAATAGAGATGTTGTTTTAATTGTAGATTCAGGAGCAACAGGCACTTTTATAGACACTAAATATATTGTACCAAATTTAATTTACCCATCGAACAAAAAGAAAAGCCAGAAACAGTCAGAGCAGTAGATGGAATACTGCTCACCTCGGGTCTCAACAAACTCTAAAGTGTGTTCTACGCACTACCACACATAAGGTTCGATTTGATAGCTGCACCCCGATTCGGAATCATTCTAGGAATGCATGGTTTACCATGCACATTCATAGCATAGATTGGGCAAAAAGAACTATAGCCTTTTGAATCAGAGTGGTATTTTCAAACATGCCTTTCTTACGGCCCTTCCTGTGAAAAAACGCCTTATCCTAGCCATTTAATAGCTTCTGTGACAGACAAACCAATTAAACATCCACATACTAAGATCACTGCAGCAGAACAAGACACCAAGCTTCCTGTGGAATACTAAGATCTCATAGATGCTACCAATACAGAAACATTCCCACCACACCTCAATTACGATTGCCAAAATGATCTCGTCTCTGAATCCAAATTTCCATGCAGTAGAATACTTCCCCTTCAGAACGTGAGAATCAGTAGTTGCACGAATACTTAGACTAATATTTGCAGAACGCATTCATTCAACCATCAAAGTACTCAGCTGCCTCGCATCTATTCTTTGTGCAAAATGAAAATGGCTAGTTAAGGTCTTGCATCGATTATAGGGAACTGAATAACATCACAATAAAGAACAAGAATGAAAAAATGACAGCAATTTGACCAACAAAGGCGCATGCCAGGTGGCTTACCATTTCAACCACCAAGACTCCATGTACCCAAAATAAAAATGCAGCGACAAGCATTGCAATGGTGTCACAATGATGTTAAAGCAGGACATCCAGGTCAAACCAGCACTCTTGAGCTAATGCAAATAAACTTCTGGTGGCCAAGCTGGAGAAAGGACACCTTGTGATGTGTACTGGACTAACATACGCATCAGAGCCAAAGCTGACTCACATAAACAGAGGTTTGCTAAATCCACTCCCTCCTCCACAGCCAGTGTGGGAAGATATATCAATAGACCTCATCACCGCATTTACAAAGGATCTGGGAAGACATTCTAAATTGGCAATAGTAGATTGATTATCAAGGATTGCACATTTTATAGCATGCGGTATTCCAACTGCAGCTGCAGTTGTAACTCTTGTCCTAACACATGTAGTTCGGCTTCATGGTCTTCCAAAGACTATAGTGTCCGATCAGGGTATGCAATTTACATCCAGATTCTGGAAAGCATGATGTGCTGCATTACAGGTCCAAAGGCGTCCAACCACAAGCTTCCACCCCGAAACCGATGGAAATACCAAACCGGTCAACCAAGACTTAAAATAATACTTGCGCTATTACCTCTCAAGCTCATCAGATTCATAGGTGTCACTTCTCTGAGAAGGAGACTTTGCGCAATCAATAATCTGCGACACTCATTAACCCACATGTCACTATTCTTTGCTAACTCTGGTCATCACCCTCGTTATTTACAGTTTCAGCTACTGGAAAGCGAGAAAGATTTACCAACACTTTCCCAAACCTCACAGCAAATTTGAACTCTAGCACACGCTACAGAATTAAGAAGAGAAAGCAGCTGAAAAAAACATAAGCGCTTTGCAGACAGAAAAAACAACCTGCTTATTTCCATCTTGTGGACAAAGTGTGGCTCTCAACCAAACATTTACGGTTCGAACAGCATAATAGAATCCAACCGAGATTTATTGGACCGTTTCCAGTAAAAAAAAACATCAATATAATCACTGTGAAATGAGTCTTGCCTCGCAATCTGAAAATACATGTAATGTTTCATTCATCACTGCTGAAACCTGCTTCTGACAAAGCCCAATTTCATGCTCCACCCGTGATGTGGGCGATCTGTTAGAATATGAGGTGCCAGAAATCAAGGGAATACAATGCAGCAAAACTACATTGTGGTACCTCATCGCCTGGAAAGGCTATCGCCCGGGTGAGGATTCGTGGGAGCCACTGTCAGCAATACATGCTCTCGTTCCCTAACGACGCTTTCATCTCAAACATCCTATGCCTCCAACTTGCTCTCTGCCTGGGCCTTGAGGTGGAATTCTGGCAGGATGGCGTCAGGCTCCGGTTGTGAGTGTCCTGGACAATGTCAGGCCAAACTGCTACTGTTTTCCTTTTTACCCTGTGGAGCATTGTTCAGTCCCTTGTATACTGTTGGGCCACAAGACTTCACTCTATTGTTTATGCGAGACAGAATTGGCAGGACAAGATGATACTATATGTGCACTAATGTGCACACTTCGGAAATGCCTACTTGTCAAGCGCTGCCGCGCCTACTCTCAAATGTTCAACACTGCACATTATATGTTTTACGTGTCCCCTGAAAGAACCCCTTCCCAAAGACTGGGCGCGCTATGAGTGACTGCAGAGGTAATGTTCGCAGCTCACTTGTCTGTTTCCATTATAGACGTTGCCTTGCTCAAGTCCCACAAAACCACGTAACTAACGGACGCTATCTTAGTAGTGGTCACAAAGTGCAGCAGTGTATATATGCTCATAATTAGCACATATCCTTTCAGCGGTCACACATCCCGACTTCAGAATCATGGTAGGATGACTTGCCAATAATGGATTATAGTGAGACGATGGCTACTCCGTGTAGGGAAGATTTACTGCGCTTTGACTTCTGTTATGGAAGCAGTAATGCATATGTGGGCAGAGTTTGTGTTTAAAGTGTTGAAAGTGTTATTAAAAGTTTGTGATTAGAAACTCGCTAATACTTTTACAGAACTCTGTGTGATTAGTCTTGCAAACCAATGTACAGAACTGGATGCATGCAATCGCGCATAAGCATGTATAGAACTACGGGGTTAGAGTATAGCATATGTATTTACAGAACTACATGAGTAAAGTTTTACATTTACACATCTCAAAATTCTGTGATGAAATACTATATTCTGAAGACTTCAGAATAAGACATTGAGTATATATTAAGCGCATTGACAAAAGAAAAGCACATGGAACATGTGTAGTTTTGAATGAATACGTAAAGAGAGCATTTTAGATGCTTCATAAGGAACATTCAGCAAGAAACAACTAAGGGCTGGCTCTAATCAGTAAGGTGCACGCTTCCATTCCGGTATTATTTTGAATCATTACCCGACGACACTGTTTGAATAAAGACACTACTCGACAGACACAAGGTGAGTGAAAGTGGGAACAAAAACGCAGAGTTAGCATGCTGCAAATAGGAAAAGGATAGTCTTTCTTACTACCACGTTGTTTCCTTCTAGGCTCCAACCCCTGTGTTCCACAAACCCGACGGTCTCTAACCCACGCTCTTGCTCCTTGCTATTTGGTAAGCCGTGGGGGGCACGCTTGAGTCACTCAGCTTCTATTCCGATGTTGCCAGGTCCTACAAACTAAAGATTAGTTGTCCAATTCTTGGCACTTAAACTTGCTTTCTTTATTTCATTCCTTTTCAGAGACTACATTAGGCCCTGAAGAGAATCCCCAATAACTCGGTGGGATTCGAAACGCGTAGGCCCTTGCCACTTACTGGTCTGCAAGAGCTGCTGGTGATCTAAAGAAACCCTCCTGCAGTTCAATGTTGTACATTACCTCTGATCAAAAATTCCAATGAGTTTTGTTTGACACATAGGAATGTACTTGGCAAGAATTAATTAATTAACTTTTTGCAGTTTAGCGTAAAATCTCCGCAGCCTGTGGCTATCTCTTTTTTCTTCCTCTGTATTATAATGTAAATATATTGTGTTATATGCTGTGTGTTTTCTCTTGTACAGTTTGAATGAGTCTTGCTTGCCTGTGATATGCGTGGAATTTTGAATGAATGACTAATGTAGAGTTATATTCTAAAGTCCTTTGTGTCCCTTTTTTACAAGAATTTCTTTTTTTGTATGATAAACTGAAGAAATTGATAGAAATGTTTTTGTTATATTTTGATCAAATAAAAAGCTATTAATTAGCACTACCCTTCCTGGAATTTTTCTTCTAGTTTAGGATGTCTATCTGGTTACTTTAATCCACTTATATCAGTACTGGCAACCCTGTTTGTTTCATAAGGAACATTGGCAAATATTTCTCAAGCATGACAAGTGGGTGATGGACTCCGGACAATTCTTGTCTAACTACAAAAGACTTCTGGCACAGTGACCTTATACATTATCACAAATGCCTGAGAGTTGTAACGCCTTGTAAGTTAAACGTTTTAAATCTCATTCAGGTAAGGCCAGTGTCAACTCATGTGTGTTCTTTTTATTGAATTTGTGCAAGCTGTTCTTGACCTCAACACTCCTCATCCTTCCTCGTTGTTCCAGTTCTCCCTCCCCGCAGTATCCTTACTAAAACTCTTCCCCCATCTGGCCACTCCGATCCTCTGGTGTCAAAATATTCACACAGTCGGTGCTACCAGAAGGTGGACATTGGAGGGTGATGTTCCTGAGGATCTCAGCTCTGACACAATTATATTATCATTAATATGTATTATGATATAATAACAAGCCTTTTGTACAAACGTTGTACAACATGGACAAAAAAACATTGACAAAGCCAATAGCCTCACTTAGACAAGACCTACTGGCTTTGCCAATGATATTTAGCTGTGCTACTATCAGCTTTGGACAATCGTCCTCTGTCCCACCCTCAAGCCTTTCTACCTTATATCCTCATAGAATCTGAAATTTTGCCAGTCAGTGCACACTTTTAAAACGTAGCATTGTACATCAGGCAATCAATGGCACTTGTCCCATATTTGCCCAAAACAAGCTCTAAAATAACTCTCTAGCCCAAGCTTCTGGTT
Source organism: Lissotriton vulgaris (assembly GCF_964263255.1). Lineage (NCBI taxonomy): Eukaryota > Metazoa > Chordata > Amphibia > Caudata > Salamandridae > Lissotriton > Lissotriton vulgaris. The sequence continues at coordinate 666,196,368 of NC_141693.1, forward strand.
CTCAGATGCACATCTATAGGGTATTCCTAGATGGAATCTCCATACTTAGTGGAAGGCCTTTTTAGATCTTGCCTGAGACAGCACATGGACTATTGCTTGCAAGACATTTTGTTTACATACAGGGGCCGTAGGCTCCCACCCACTGCTTACCTTTCATTGGTTTCACTGTCAGTCCTTAGTTCGTGTGAATCCCTAATCCTAGTCCAATCAATCTAAAAGGTAAAGATACACTTGGGATCAAACCAGTGAAGCATCCGCTCCTCCTCAGAGGGATATAGCAGACAGAAATGTGGATAGAGTTATGGACGGTCCCAAGTGGAAGTGTAACATCCCTGATTTTGCCCTGCTTCTGGGTCAAAAGGTGCAGCCTGTTGGGAGCTTCAAGTAAGGAGTAAGAGACATTTCTAGTACGGCTGACCACCATGACTGTCTGGCCAACGTGGAAGCCAACAGAAGAAAGGTGAGGGATTTTTGTTGTAGCTTCCTTGCCATTCTTCGAGGAAAAAAAAAACCTATAATAGGGCATTCACCGGGGCAGCTCCTAGAATCTGGAACTCCTTCCCACCCACCATCAGAAGAATCCCCTCTCTAGCACTTTTCAAGAAGGAGGCCAAAGCCTTCCTCATGGGTAAATTCCTCGTCTAATGCCTGCCACCCCTGACCACAAGTCTGATGTTTCTAAGACTAGTGCTTCTCCCTCAGATCACCAACTCTCCCCACAGAGAATTTTCGGGCCCTTATTTTTATTGTTTTATTATTTCATTCTTATTTTTTTACCGACTTTGAATATGATTGCAATCATCTTGTGTATCACCAGTATCCCTATGTTCCCTACACCCCGGCCCATCGCCATCCCCTTGAACAGTTTTGTATGTATATTTCTGCACCTGAACGTTGTTTGTACTCCTCTGTATATCGGGTAAAGCGCTCGGACACCCTCACTGGTCAAGTTCGTGCTCTATAAAACACAAAAAATAAATAAATAATTAAATGTATGGAAGAAATGGGAGAGGAGGAAAAGCATTGGCAAATATCCCTGCCTAGCGCTTCCATAGTGGATTGCCCATGGACTGTGGGAGTGAAAACCTGAAGGTAAAGTTTTGGCATTTTGCGTTTTCATGTCTGATCAATAGGTCTATTTGCGGGAACACCGTAGTAGTATGGACTTGTGGGTGGAGTTCCTACTTGTGGACTTGCTGAGCAGGTCCACTAAGTCTTTGTCCACTTCAGGAAAGTACTCTGCAAGGAGATGAAAGTGAGGGTGAATTGCCCAATGCTAAATATTTTGTGATTGTGCGGAGAGCTGTGGTGAGTAAGTAGTGCCCTGTTTCTGTAGTTTGTACATGGCAGTCCCAGTGTCTGTTATTAGGAGAACTATTTTTGCCCTGTATATTCTGAAATAGGCTTTGTGGGCTAGGCGAATGGCATACCTTTCAGGCAGCTGACGTGGAAGGTCTGTTACTGGGGTGACCAAAGACCTGGAACGGTCATGTTGTGGAGATGCTCCCTGAACCAACAACCTCTGGTGAAGATCATTTGTAGAATGGGGTCCATTAAGGGCCTGCCCTACTACAGACTGATACTGTTATATCACTGCAGAACGCCACAAATGCTGGACCCTACCAACTCTAGATCCTGTAGGTGACTCTTTGCTTATGAAATTTGTGCTAAGAGATATTCCTGAAATGGATGCATGTGCAATTTGGCATGGGAAATTATGGCAACACAGGAAACCATCCTTCCTAAGTGGCGTATTCCTGTTCTGACTGGAAGATGATGATGATTTGGCTGAAAAAGCAGTAGCTGGTGGAAGGTTTGGAAATGACACAGAACTAACACTAGAAAGGGTATAATTTGTAAGATGTGAAGGTAAAACATTGATGGCATTTATTGTAAATCCCAAGGTGCAATGCAGAGAGATAGCAGCTTGAATGTGTGCCAGACGCTGCTGTCTGCCCACATGCTTAACCAGCCAATTGTAATTGTAACAGTATTTATTAAGCGCGGTTGCTGCCCGCAGGCGTCCAAGATAGAGGAAGAAGACCCTCTTCTGAGATGGGCGGCTATGAAAACACTCAGGGGACTGTGGAAAGGGGTCATGGATTGGCCGGAGCCGATGGCAGATGCGTGAGCAGAGCGCTCTGCATCAGCTCGCTGTTATGTTAATAAAGACGCTCTGAGCTCACCAGAGCGACGCTGGCGACACCCCAGAAGAGGGGGGCACGGAGAACGACTCAGTTGCCCCGCAGATTGCATCGGATCTCGCCAAGAGACCGCACAAGAAGAAAACTCCAGAAGGGCAGAGACGTCCTAAAATGGCGGCGAGCGAGGCGCCAATGCGCAGATTGAGCCGATCCCTGGATTGCCAGAGGGGATGGCCCTGAGGTGCAGGATCGGGACATCGCAGTTGCTGGCGGAACTCTGCTACTGCTGAGAACGGAAGTGAAACGGGATTGGCGTCTCAGCGGGGGAACCCACCATCAACATCGGAAAGGGCTGACACGCCCTGGCTTGGCGTACTGGGAGAGGATCGTGCCCCGGTCTGGGGCTGAAGGAGGCCTGAGGCTGCGGAGGGCGCATAACGTGGTAGCGGTGAGACGGCGGACCCCTAGGAGCATGGAACCGGCCCGGAAGGAGTGTGGGGACCACCTTTCCCCTGGGCCACCTGGGCCCAGGGGAAAACGCACGGCTGATAGGTCGTCTTGGAACCCCATCACAGTGGACTGGCTGGCTGCTGAGAGAGAGGTGATTGGGGCCGAACAGTGCGCCAGATGACCCGGGACCGAGGGAGCACGACACAGAGGCAACCCTGAGGAACTCAAGAGGGAGAGCGAGCTCTGGCGGGACTGCTTATGGCGCTGAGGTAGGATCCAGCCCCAGAGGTCCTCGTCTAATACTTGGGGGAGACACTTGAATGACTGTGACCCGTGGCTGAGGCGATGCTTCGTTATTACGACTGGGGCAGAACTGTGTGCACAGAGGATGGGATCCTGAACAATACCCCCATGGAAAGAACTTAAAAAGCACTTGGGACCCTTGAGGACTTTGCCAGTACTGGTTGCCAAGATGGCGGCGGACCTTCTGAACATGAGGTGGGTTGTGTTTCCATGAACTGCTGTGCATTGGAAGAGTAGAATGCCTGGGACTTGACCGGTGGAGGGTCACCCGTTGGAGGATAAGCCCAGAAAGCAGAGGCGGGTCCGATACTCCAGACGACAGGCGTGTCTTTGGAGAGGGCTGGGGACACACGTCGATAGCCCTTCCGGATAGAGGACTGGGAGCAGAGGGGAGCACCGGGTAATATCCTTTCAGGCCGCGCTGGTCAAGCGGGTCAGAGTGGGCCCTCTTGAACCCTGGGTGGTCGGTGCTTCCTCCCATTGCTGGCACGTCGGACTGGAGCGGAAACGCCCCAGAAGTGCAATCAGAGCCGGAATATAGAAGGAGATAAGTGGAGTAGCCCTCTGATAGAATGGGCAAGACCAAGGGTCGCTCAGCCGGTGTCCCCCAGGAACAGGAAGATGACCCTGCGGCTCATTCACGGATGGTCCAGAATGACCAGATGCAGCAACAATTGCAGCAGACACGAAAGCAACCCTTCACCAGGATATCAGTATGGTCGCAGTGGGACTTGGCCTACTGCTGGATGAGCACAAAAAGCTGTCGGAGAGGGTCAAGAAGAATGAAACCACCATTGCAGAGATGGCGCCATCGCAAAAAGAAGTGACACAGCAGATGAAGGCCCGACGAAAAGAGTAGGCGTGCGGGAGCGCAGGGCCGAAGATGCGAAAGGGTGCAACCGCCGGAACAATGTACGAGTGGTGGGACTACCAGAGGGGACAGAAGGGAGTGATATTGTGGCCTTCCTGGAAACCTGGTTTAGAACTGTCATAGCCTCGGAGGGTCTCACTGCCTTTTATACCCTTGAAAGAACTCATAGAGTTCCGGCAAAGCCGCTGGCCCCGGGACGACCACAGAGGCAGGTAGTGGTTCGCCTCCTCCCTTTCCGAGACAGAGATTTGCTGCTGGAAAAAACGAGAATGAGTGGGCCTTTTACAGTGGGCAACGCTAGGGTCACGCTATTCCCGGACTATACTCTGGAGGTGCAAAGGAAGCGGGCCTCCTATCTGGCAGTTAAGAAGGTGCTGCGGGACAAGGGTCTCCAGTACTCCATGTTTCCAGCAGGGCTGCATATTATTCTGGATGGTGGTCCCGGGACGACCACCGAGGCCGGTAGTGGTCCGCCTGCTCCATTTCTGAGACGGAGATTTGCTGCTGCAAAAAGTGAGAATGGGTGGGCCCTTTACAGTGGACAATGCGAGGGTCACGCTGTTCCTGGACTATACTCTGGACGTGCAAAAGAAGCGGGCCTCCTATCTGGCAGTTAAGAAGGTGCTGCGGGACGAGTGTCTCCAGTACTCCCTGATGTTTCCAGCACAGCTGCATATTATCCTGGATGGTACCAGGCACTATGTCGACTCCCTTAGTGATGCATGGGAATGGCCAGAGTCCTACAGAAAGGAAACGCCGAGAGGAGGAAACCCAGGAGGCTCACAGGAAGGAACCACGAGCAGACAGTTGAGCTTCCACAGAGGTCTCCGCAGTAGAACTCAGAAGAAGCCCGCGATTTCTCAGACGGCTCGGGAGAGAGCATAGGCATTACAGGCAGTGGTGGCGCTGGCGCAGGACCGAACTGTGATGTCTACTGAAGAAGCTGGCACTACAGGGAGCTCAGTGGGTAATGACTTGGACACATCGCAGGCTAGCGGGAATCGCATGCCCGAGGTGACACCGCAGACGGCGGATGGCATTATCTGAATGGAGGTGGTAAGCTCAATGACAACAGGGGGATTAGTTCACAGCCCATGGTGTTTTGACTTGTGCTGAGCTCTGGGATGTCTTACTCATAAGGGGCTGATGCCTTACTTTAAATGGTTGCCCTCCCCCGACTGCTAAACTACTTTGGGATCCTGCCGATCTGGATCCTAGCACGGATTTTCAAACAACTTACGTCCATGATCACAGGTTTCTTATGGGGCACTGGGAGATAGCGGGTTACACTGACTGTATTAATGCATCCAAGAATGGAGGGTGGATGGGCAGTTCCTGACTTTGAAACTTAATATTTAGCTGTGCAGCTGCAGTGGCTGAACAAAGAATGGCACGGCGACTGCGAGGCCTGGAGGAGGACAGAGGGGGAGCCCCAGAACGGAAGCTGCTCTCACAAATCGTACTGGACCTCCCTGTACGAATTGGTGCTCTCCCGGAGGACCTTAAGACAGCAAGGCAATGTTGGAGGCGGAGTTTCAAACGAGCAGGTATGTCAGTGCCGTATGCCTCTGATATTCCACTCCCTATGTGTGAGGCACTTCCCCACGGGGGCTCCTGGCGGGAGCTGAGCGATTGGGACAAGAAGGGGTTGACCACTATTGGAGATCTATACGAGGATGGGAACATGTTCCCCTTCCAAGTTTTGCAAGAGCGGTTTGACGTACGAGGGGGCAACTTCTTGCTCAATGCGGCACTTACTGTGGCTATCCGTGTGCACAGGAAGGAGGGCCAGACCGAACCTAGGACTTCTTTGGGGTGCGAATATATTGTGACTGCTGCGAGGAAGTATAAGGCGGTCACATGCCTGTGCAAGCGTATGACGCAGGAGAAGCTGGCACCTTTGAATGTTCTTAAGCACAAGTGGGAGATTGATGTGGGGGATGAGATACCAAATAGGGCCTGGGCTGAAATAGTGGAACGGGAGTGGAAGAGCAACAGGAATGCTCATTTTCAAGTGGTACACTTTTATATTTTGAATAGAGCCTACCTTACCCAGTCAAAAATTAAAAAACATACTTCAATACGGATACAGATGAATGTCCGAGGTGTCAAGGCGGGGGACCGGATTTCCCTCACATGATTTGGGGGTGACCACTGCTAGCTAGTTCTTGGACTGAGGTGGTCGCCCTGTTGAACGCTGTGACGGACAGAGAATTGGGGCTGGCAATGGGGCCAAGTGTCCTGCATTGGTTCCCCCACACGGATAAAATTAAGATCACTAGCAAGTTTATAGACATGGGCCTATTGCTGGCCAAAAGGGAAATCACAATGCCCTGGAGAGCGAGAGGGGCCCCTGGCATAGCTGGATGGAAAAAAAGAGTTAATCAAATGGGCGGAATGTGACGGGATAGTGCGGCTGCAGCTAGCAAAGAGAACAGGGAGTGAGAGGGCATTGGAGGCGGCCAGGGCATGGGAGCACTATGTGGGATTACTAAAAGACCCGGACACGGATAGCGAGGATGACACTGAGCCGGTCATGCAGGAGATAGAGCAGCGCCATCATAGCACATTGCTGCAGTAATGCACAAGTTACTACTTGTGTAACAATATATCTGTAAGAGACATTATTAGTGATAGATTACTTACCTTAGAATATTCCCAGGCGTCAGACTGGATCCGGAAACTTTTGCGTAGCAGTACCCTTGCGTGTCGGTAGGCGTCGTCTGCGGCTCCGCGTCCGTCGTCGGCGTCGTGGGCGCCGTGATGACGTCGTTGGAGTACTTAAACGCCGCCTCCGCGTGCTGACGTCAGTTCTTAGCCACAGCTTATCCGCGCCAGAAGCGCAGAGCCATGACAAAAACCAACACTGGTGCCATGAAACTAGGACCCTGAAAGGGGATGACCTTAACCCTAGATATCGGTTCGCAGAACGGGGAGGATGGGTGGGTCGGTAAGGAATCTATCACTAACTAATGTCTCTTACAGATATATTGTTACACAAGTAGTAACTTGTGCATCTGAAAGAGACACGTTAGTGATAGATTCCTTACCTTAGAATAGATACCCCAGCAATACCATCCCCGTGGTGGTGGGTCTGCGAACCAATAATCACACCAGAAAGTCCTGGAGGACGGAACGGCCAAAGTAGCCGTCCCTCCGGACTTGACTGTCCAGACAATAGTGTCTTGCAAACGTGTGCAGCGAGGCCCAAGTAGCTGCCTGGCAAATGTCCTGCAAGGGCACACCTCGGCCCAAGGCAGTTGTAGTGGCCGTGGCTCGAGTGGAATGAGCCCTCAGCCCAACAGGGGGTTCCTTGTTAGCCAAGGAGTAACACGCCTAAATACACAAGATAATCCACCGGGAGATGGTCCGCTTGTGCACCGCTTTCCCTTTCTTAGCGCCCGCGTACCCAACAAAGAGTTGATCATCCACCCGGAACTGTTGTGTGCGATTCAGATAAAATGAGAGCGCACGTTTTGGGTCCAGATGGTGGAGCCTCTCCTCCTCTCTCGAGGGGTGCGGAGGCGGAAAGAAGGTGGGCAACGTGATGGATTGCCCACTATGGAAGGCCGTGACTACCTTGGGTAGGAAGGAGGGCCTTGTCCATAACACAACCTTGTCCGGATGGAATGAAAGGAAAGGAGGCTTACAAGATAGAGCCTGGAGCTCACTCACTCTCCTGGCAGAGGTGATGGCTACCAGAAAGGCAGTCTTCAAAGAAAGAAGGCGAAGAGGACAGTTGTGAAGTGGCTCAAAGGGAGCGCACATCAGAAACGTAAGAACCAGGTTCAAGTCCCACTGAGGCATCACGAAGGGAACAGGAGGAAACGTATGAGTGATGCCCTTCAGGAATCGATTAACGATAGGGGACTTGAACAAAGAAGGCTGGTCAGGCAGCCTCAGGAAGGCTGAAAAAGCTGAAAGATAGCCCTTGACAGTGCCCAGAGCAGAGCCCTGCTGGCAGGAAAGAGGAGAACCTCAGAAAGAGGGGCATTGAGGGGATCCACAGCCTTTGCTGTGCACCATGCCACAAATCTGTTCCACCTGCAGGCGTATACCACTTTGTGGAGGGACGCCTGGCTGCCAGAATGATGTTGCAAACTTCAGGAGGCAAGTCAAATGGCCTCAACTGTCGCCGCTCAATCTCCAAGCATGGAGGTGGAGACTGGACAGGTTCGGGTGGAGGACCCTCTCCTGCTGCTGCGACAGAAGGTCCTCCTGAAGAGGCAGACGAACCGGGGGATCGACTGACATACTGAGTAGCTCGGGATACCAGTACCTTCGTGCCCAGTCCGGAGCCACAAGGATGACTTGTGCCCGGTCGCGCTTGATCTTCTTCAGCACTCTGGGCAGAAGTGGTATAGGCGGAAAGGCGTACAACAGACCGCAGCTCCACTCGCGACGAAAAGCGTCTCCGAGCGAGTGCCGCCTTGGAAATTCCAACGCGCAGAACTGATGACATTGCGCGTTCTCTTCGGTGGCGAATAGATCTAACCAAAGCTCTCCCCATCGCAGAAAGAGGCCTTGCGCCACGTCTGAGTTCAGACGCCATTCGTGATCCATCGAGCACCGACGGCTGAGTTCGTCCGCCCTGGCGTTCAGAGAACCTGCCAAGTGTTGAACCATCAGAGTCACGCCCTGATGTTCCAGCCATTGCCAGAGGCGCAGAGCCTCCTGGCAGAGGGTCCACGACCCCACTCCGCCTTGTTTGTTGCAGTACCACATGGCGGTGGTGTTGTCCGTGAACACTTGCACTACACTCCCTTGGATATATATATGTAATGCCAAAGTACTGAATATGTAAATATGTATCAATGTCTGTAAAGTTGAGAAAATGAATCATATGCTTGTGTTATGAATAATGAAAATAACATACAAGTAGATGAAAAAGGTAAAAAACCTCAAAATAAGAATAAAAACATCTATAACAGCTATTGAGAAAGTGTGCGATGAATAACTAAGGTGCGGAGCACCAAGTGAACAGTGCACGATTAGGTGGGTCCAAAAACCCATCATAACTACTATTAATTGCACAGGAGTGACTACCCTGATTAATCGTAGCACCAGTGGATAAACAGAACAGTTTACAAAAAATAATGGAGTGCTCCTCACGCTCTTCATTTCCTCATATTCATTATTTTTCTAACATGTCATCTATCAGAAGGCCGAAGAGGTATTTGCAGTCAAATGGTAGATTGATTAGGTGTTTTTGCAGCTCTTTTTAAGCCTGGAGATGCTAGGTCATGAGACATGAAATGATATAAAATAGAGAAACTGTTTACTCTTTTAGCTGCTATATTATCTGCATCTAAGACACATCGTATGGTGGCATAGTTCTTTGAAACAATCTCCTCCCCTCTCTCTCTAAACTGCTCAGGGTGGTGCTGTAGTACATCCTCCATTTACTCCTACTGTGCTCTATAATTTCGTGAGAGGAAGCCAATATAATTGGGAAACCTCGAGTGGGTGGCCACCAGTGGGACACGGCCTGTTGCCTGGGCAGCAGCACATTCACGTGTAGTAAGCACTAACAGGGAGTTTAGTGGAACATGTTCTCCTGATATAAGGAGGGTGTGCGGGAGAAGGTTTCAATGCTTTCTCCTCTTTGCTAGCAATCACTCCGGTTTCAAAAAGGCTCCTTTAAGAAGTCAGTGGTAGACTTAATCATCCCTCCCCCTTTAATATAAGCAGGAACTGCACTGTGAAATCCCCCATTGAAAGAATTTTAATGAGTCGTCTTCCTCGGGTATGGTGTGCATGTCTACCTTATGGTATGAGGCTGCCTTTTGGATAACACCATGGTAGGCTACCTTTGGGTCTAGGTGTAGATCTCCTTAAGACACTGTCTTAATTTTCACTTGAGTCCTATGTGGTATGAGGGTAGAAGCTTCTTTCAAAGTCCTATGAGGAAGCATACTGGCTGGAGATAACAGTGTCTGAAGAGGGCCATGGAGAGTTTGTAAGGAGAATGATGCTGGTGGAGGTGAAACAAGAGTATGAGGTGGGGGAGGTGAGTGAATATAGGGAGCAGGGCTAGTGACTGCTGTCATAAGCCTTTTAGACACTGAGGTAAATTCCGAGGAAAAGTCCGGCACAGACTCATCCTCGAAAGCCAGCCTCCTCTTCTCTTCCTGGACAAGGGTTCTGCAGTCTTTGATGGCGTCAAAGAAATTTTTTCCATATTGGGGTGGATAAAATTACGTTTCTGTATCTCATACAGTTCCTCCTGAAGCTTTTCCATGATTGGCCTTTGGGAGTCGTTGGAGCTGGTCAAAGTGTGTGGACTGGGCACCAATGCTATCTTTAGCGCCAAGCTAGTCACAGGAGTAAACCAAGCCTTAAGTTTTGAAAGCGGTCTCCGTTTTTCGTAAAGGGGAGGGCAGATTGGGGGGGGGGGGGAGGTAGAGGCCCTTGGTCGAATACCGTTTTGACTCCAATGCCTTGTCTCATACCAGAGCCCGAAGTTCGTAAAGAACCTTTAAATCATGGGCACTCGCAAACGGGCCACAAAGTACGGTCTGTGGTGTGACCGAGAGCTGCACTGATGCCAGCAGGGTAGCGGTAGTGAGTCTGGGTGGGCCAAAGATTATGTAAAGGAGGTCTAAATTTTTTTTAAATATAAACAAACAAGTATTTATTTGCAGGTTAATAAATGCTTGTCAATTTGTTTATCATTTCTTTCTGAATATTAGTGCAGAGCGAAACAAACAAAAAGGGGGAGAGAGGGGTCAGGTTTGCTGTGGACTCTACCTCTTTAATTCATGAACAACCAGAAAGAGTCCACCCGTACTGAAGATAACTAACCTTCCAGTGATCTTTATAGATCACACTTCAAAGAGCTCCCATGTCTCAGTCGATCGTAGCAGGCCCCAGTCCCGCAGCAGGGCAGGAAGAACCAGATGATGAAGCATGCCACAAAGGGACATTTTGGTGGGAGAGGGTTACTTTTAGAAAACTCATTGTTTTCCGTAATACAATAAAGATCACTGGAAGGTTAGTTATTTTCAGTACGGGTGGACTCTTTCTGGTACTTTATTAGTGCTCAGCAACTAGACAGCAGCTTGTGCTGCTGCTCACCAGGGGGGCCGCATGTACAGTTCATAAGGTCTGCAAGAGGCCCCAGGGCCGTACTTTGAGTATCACTGCTGTAGGTGGTAGAGCCTTGTGCCCTGTGATGTAGGCCTGACCCCCTGAAGGGCGTGGCTCTGCCTCAGTGTGAGGCCTTTTGTGAGGTTATGCAGATATCTTGGGACTCAGCCAAACTCATGGTTCTTAGCGTTTACTTCATTCGAGGCCTAGTGTCACTGAGGTGACTGGAACGCGCTCTTGTTGTCCAAGCATAGAAGTGACACGAGTTGATAATCTCTGAGCTAGGCTGATGTGAATGGATGACTGTGGATTTTATGTCCTCTTCTTCTTCGGCACTAAGAAAGCAAGGTTTTCCTAAGATGTTAGGTGTATCCCCGGCTTACTACCGCTGCATTGCTCTGTGCACTCAGCGTCTGAAATGCACCTAGTCAGTCTTAATTCTGTTCAAAGCCTGTTGAGGTAGCATGGGAAAAAAAAGACCACAGGTGAAGAATAAGTGTTTCCCGGAGAAAAAAGTGTCTGTCTTTACCACGTGGGCCCAAAGTAGCGAGTCCGACAGTGCCCCATCGGTACATATCCAAGACTGATGGCCAAGAAAAAAAAATGTAACAATGGAGTTGTGACCATTAGCATTGCCAACTAACGGAAGAGTCACAGGATATCTAGTGAATCGAAAATACAAAAACAACTTACAACGTCCTAACCCAACACTAGATGGCAGGAGTAGGCAGAGCATGTATATCTAGAGTCACACATGCTGCAAACATGATGTTCCAATCAGCAAAGAAAGCACACAGATTATAACAGTTTTTCTGATCCTTTATGTACAATCTATAATCGTCCGAATGGAGCGGGTGGCTCTCAGAAACAAGTACAACCTGTCATTCCTTGGCAACTAACCACACCCATACTCTGCTATCTACATTCATTTTAAAAGGATCTGCCTAGACTGATTTGTAAGGTTTGATATAGTAACATGGTAACCTTACTTAACCAGTGTGAGCAGCACATGCACATGTCAAATATCCACAATTATCTACCATTATAATCCGGAATGTATGTACCTGTTTTAATGCCTCAACCTCATCACTAGTAACACGTTTCTCAGATGAGGTATTTTTCAGCTTCCCTTCTGCCAGCTCAAGCTCAGTTTGAAGTTTGTCCACCTCTTTGATAACCTGGTCACGCTCGCTCATGATGAGGCGGTACTCATTGAACACCGAATCTCTCTCTTCCTTGGACTTCTCAGCATCCTTCACTGCCTTTAGCTGCATAGTCTTTAAACGGGTCACCTCTGCTTGCAAACGTTCCATCTCCCTCTGCAGTTCCCTATTCTGCAGTGTAACCTTGGTCATCTCCTGCTGTACTGACTCATACCTAACCAAGAAATGAAAAAGCATCTTATTGGAACTGTAGATTATTCCCCATTTAGTTGGATTTATTTTTACAAAAGTTGTAACCCCCCCCTCCCCCCAAACAATAATAATATATTTAAAGTACAAAGTCTGTAAAAATATCAATAAGAATTTCAGTCACCAACATAATTGCCTCTATCGTAAGAACAAAAATAAGCTACTATCTAATTGTTAAGCAACAACAGAAAGAATACATTGAAAAACAAGTCGAGAATTGTACTCATGAATGAGTGGGAAAACCAAGGGTAGGTCGCTGAGAAAATAAAGGGACATTTATTAAAGAAAGAACGAAGGAAACATTCTTCCAACGATGTAAAAACACAAGATTAAACCAGTAATCTGGGTTGGAAAACCATTCCAGAGGATGAGTAAGCAAAATGAATGGTGCAAGGAATGATAAGGGTGGAACAAATAATAGGATAACTAAGAAGGTGTTAGTGGTGAAATAACAGGTAGAGGTGGTTAGATGAATGTGTGGTATGAATGGCTGGTGTGGTGTGATATGCCATCTAAGGTAAACACCTTCTCAAGGAGGAGGAGTATTGCTGCTGGAAGTGAATTGCTGTATCCCTTTGTTTCATTAATGTATCCATTTGTTTCTGTAAGCACCGGTTCTCCTCCTCCACTTGCTCCAGACGACTCAAGTCAGTGTTGTGTGTAGCTATCTTCTCATTGTACCGTTTCCTTAGTGCTTCATAGTCCTTTTTGATCACCTCCAACTTGTCCATTGCTGTATCGTAGAGCTTGTTGAGGATCTCTGAGGAGCCATTCTGTTTCATAACCTAAAGAAATACAACATGTAAGTCTTTAGTGATGAAAAATAACCAGTTGCACCAGTCTTCTCTGACAAATTATGCTTTCTCATGTCCTTTAAAATAAATACAGACACTCAAATGCAGTAAACACAGACATAAGTTATGCGCTCTTATTGTTGTTGTATGCCTTAGCGAGCACGTAATACTGGTCCCGAAGAAAGCCATGCTGACCCCTTGGGCTTCTAGACATTTTAGCTGAAACATGTCCACCAAAACAGAGGATGTGAGAGTTCATTGCCTTCTCGGATCACATCCACTACAGCTTTTAATCTTTGTCCAAGGTTACTACTATTTTAAAAAATACCTCACTGGCTGGTAACCTGGAGACAATTTTAATATACCTTTTATTCACTTAAGCAATACCCAAAAAATAAAAACGCTCCGCTGTAATCAGGTGTTGTAGCACACCCTCGAAGAGCTAGGTATCTAGGGTGGGATCCCAATGATGAAACAGGCCACCAACTAGTTCAGTGGGTGAGGGGGTCTTTTAAGAAAACCTAAAAGTCTGCTTTGTCACAAGGACGTGTGAAGGACATCTCAAGAAGACAGACAAACAAAGTATGGTAGCGGTTTTCTTTTCTTTGAGGAGTACATTTATGAGGGAAGGAAAGCAGGCTCATCTCACTCTATATTTTGTTTAACCTTTTGGTTTTCAGTTGTGCATTGCATCACCTAGTCAATGACAAGGTTGAACAGTAATGCTGAAATCACGCATCTCACACCAGTCTTGACTTTGAAGCCATCCTCACAATCTCCTACCTTGCAAGTAAAATTATCAAAAAAGCTCTTGATGAGAATTATCTGCTCGGTATGCCATAGGTTGTCAGTATACACCAAAAGCGGGGACACTGTTAAAGGCTTTCTCAGAATCAATGAAGTTGAGGGAAAGTTTCTCTGCCACTCTATGCACTGCCCTATATAGTTGAGTAGAGTAAGCAGCTGATCAACACTCGCTCAGCCTGTTCCTTTCTTAACAGCTTGTCCACTGCTTCAGAAATGCTCTGTCTAGTGATTCTTTGGTAGGATTTTCCTCAGGAGTGACAGAAGGTTGATTCCACACTAGTAGTTACATTGATTTATGCTCCCTTGTTTGGAATCTTGAGGATTAATTGGTTCCAGTCATTTGATACGTTCCTTCTCTTCCAAATCTATGTAAACAGTGGTTGGAGGATCTTGACTGATGTGTCTGGGTGTACCGTGGACATTTCTGCATTACGGGTTTCTTGGCCTGGAGCTTTACTGTTCTTGAGAAATATGATGGCAGTGGCAATTTCATCTTTCTGTTGTGGGGCTGTGTTCACATCCAAGTCTGTCTCTGCTTCTTGGATGTCTGCTTTGTTATCCCGTCTTAAACTACACTGTCTCTCGTTTCAAAAGAGATGCCAGTTCAAGATGCTGACCCATGCCTTTAAAGCCCTGCAAAATGGAGGAACAGCTTACATCAACAAATGCCTGACCTTTCTTCAGTTTCCCTCTCCCTCAAAGACACCCCATGGATCCGCCAAACAAACAGCAGAGGATGCTCCTTCTCGTACCAAGGTTTGGAACAACCTCCCCCTGCACCTCAGATCTGCACCGTCGCTCCAGCAATTAAGAAGATAACTAAAGACCTGTATGTTTGAATGATCAAACCTCCATGCAGCAGCCAACAGCTCCAGTGCCTTGAGACCATCAAGGGTGATTAGCTGCGCAAAAAAAATGTCTGATTGATTGCTAGTTGGTACTGGTCTGTTCGAGATTTATTTGAAGTGCTCGTCCAAGTGTGCTTTCTGCTCTTTCTCGGTTATAAGTAGTCTGCCTATCTTGTCTATTATAGGGGTGTTATATGTTGCATGAGATTTACCACCTTGTGATCTTGAAGACCCTTCCCCGCGCTCCACAATGGGTTGCCTCCTCTGCATGGCTGGCAAGATTATCCATTTACGCTGGCTTATTTGCTCTTGTCATTCTTTTGACTGCTCATTTTGCTTCTAAGATAAAACCACAATACCCACAGGCAAATCTCTGAATTTAAAAATATAGAAATGGTTTATTTTCCAAAAACATTGTGACAGGGTGCTCACTAGGTTGTCAAGTCGAGACACACACTGATGTACAAAAGCAGAACCTTAGAATGGACAGTCAGTTAAATCACAAAATAAAGCAAAAGACTGCAAAAGTGCATTAAAAGCTTGCAATTTAGCAGACTAGGTACTCTAACAAATCCCAACATTCTCTAAACTTCAATCAATTCTGTAGCAACATCAATAAATAAATTAAAAAAAGAAGATGCTCTACCTGCTGCTGCTGGTTGCGAAGATCAGTTATTTCTTTCTGACTTTCTGCATGCAGCCTCTTCAGTTCTTCACTGGACTGCTGGAGATGGTTGTGTTCACGAAGCAATTGTACATTTTTCATTTTTAGAGAGTCTGTGTCGTCTTTCAACTGAGAATGGTCACTCAGTAGTCGACTGTGCAATGTGCTAGAAGGAATCAAAATACACAGGACTTGTTTTAGACGCATGTATCACCATTTTACACAGACCCTATTGCACACGAACCTCCATCAATGTATTTCTCATGAATGGCTCTTCTACAAGCCTGAACCACTATCAATATGGAAACCATTACTTAGAAATTACATTAATGTCAATGTAAAGTCTATTCTGAATCACCTGTATCCTTGTATAGCACCCTGTGGTTTCAAGAGTGTGTGGAAGCTTCGGCTAAAGGCAATATTAAATATGTTAATGCCTGGCAAATTTCCAGGTTCCCATTTTACAGATGGGTGCATCACTCTTAATGGCACCTGTGGGTACTTTTCCTCTATTAGATAACCTTTCATAGAATGGTATTTTTAGTCCCTTTGTGCTATTTGGCATAAGGAACTGCATTTAAGATAGCTGGCCAGTGCAAATGGATACATAGTTTAAAGTTATCTAGTCCGATGTCAGTATCTTATCTAATCCAATGTCAGTCCCCTAGATGCATCAACGTTGTCATTTGCGATTCCTTATTTGCGAAAAATAAGGAATCGCAAATAAGGAATCGCAAATGGCAATGCATCATTAATTCCGCTATTTTATTGAGATTCGGTAAAAATCGCAATTTTTACCGGATCGCAATAAAATTGCGAGTTTCAAATTGCGAATTCGCAATTCCCATTCATTCCTATGGGCTGAAATGCCCATAGGAATGAATGGGAATTGCGAATTCGCAATTTGAAATCGGAATTCAACAAAGCCTTTCAAGGGTGGAGAGGGGGGTCCAAAGGACCCCCCCCTGCATCTATGAAATGCACTTTTACATGTAAGTTACATACACACATGTCCTAAGGACATGTGTGTCTGTAACTTAACAGTTTAAAAAATGCATTTTTGTGCGTTTTTAAACAGTTTTGCAAATTACCACGAAGTTCAACTTCGTGTTAATTTGCATTTGCAATTTTGAAAATCGCAAATGTTTTGAGAATGATGCATTGCATTTAAGGAATCGCAAATTTGCGATTCCTTAAAAGCAATCGCATTTTTGGAACTCGCAAAAAAAAGCGATTTTCCAAAAATGCTTGATGCATCCCAAAAACCATTTTAGGAAGTGCAAAAGGCCGATTTTTGCGAATCGCACCGTTTGCACTTCCTAAAAAGGTTGATGCATCTAGGCAAGTATCTCTTATTAAATCTCAACAACTATTTCCATTTGTGATCCATCTAGCTCTAACAGGGAAAAGAATGGTGACAAAATGTCAATATTCCTGGAATTCTAATTGTCTCTATAGGTGGGAATATCCTAGCACATTGAAACAATGAAACAGTCAAAGCTAGAACACAGGAATCTCACATTTGAAATAACCACACTTGGAGAGTTTCTGAATGTCCTTACTTGCTGCCAAAGTACCTTCATTATCTATTTATGAAAGCACTAACATACTTTCTATGTTAGATACCCTTTTGCCACTTACTGATAAAAATCTGCCTCCTTAGCAACCTCTTCACATCTTTTCAGTGTTTTGGTGTGCTGGTTCTGCAGGGATTGTAGGTCGGACATGGCCTTAGTACACTGTACTTTCAACCGTTCATAGTCGGGGCTGGGTTTTAATACAGGCCTTTGATGAACAGAAAAAAAATGCCCTTGGTCAGGAGTCATTCAAAAAAGATATCCAACAATTCACACAATAACAAATGCATTTCAGCCAACAAACAAAACATTATTAACTAATTGTTGAATCATTAGCAGATAAATATGCGTGGTTTTAAGTAAGGAACAGTTACAATAGTCAGGGAAAATAATTTATGAAACAGGCATTTGCAATGCAATAGGTCTCGCATTAGGAAAGTTTGAGCTATTGGTCTTGTAAATGACAATTTTTTTTATTTATGTGTTGGTATTGAAAATAGTTAAATTAATGGCTTCGTCATTTACAATGCCAATAGTTATAACTTTCGCAAATGTGACACCTATAGCATTTGTAATCCATAATAGGTTCACCACTATTGATCCAAGCAAAAATTCTCTGCAACATCTCACTAAGCAAAATACAAAGTATACAGAAGCAGAAGAAATTCAGACGACAGGTGAAACCCTGCTTGTTTCCGAAATAAATCCTGGGCTACTGGTCCAAGCTAGAGCCTGGACCTGCAATTTACCACCAGTACCGCGTGGCACACAGCTATAATCTTCCTCGGTCACCTGCTACGATGTGATTGCAGAAACAGGTACCACACCAGGACTAGAGGGACATTGTCCTTCCGCCAAATGTCAAGTAGCTATAACAATCCATATCTGGCAGCTATGCAATCATGAGATTGCTCGTGTGAGTGGGATGCAACTAACCAGACCACTATAAACTAACCACTATATGCCAACTGGACAGTCACATAATGTCAAAACATGATCTGCCACACAGTGCTGGCCAACAAAGGATTCTCACAAGGAACTCCATCAAAAAACACCCCGAAGAACAAAAGAACGCTACAACAAGAGCAAAAGCCTTGTTTACGCACGCACTGGTAGAGTAAGCATTTACTATGTCAAGAGCCCTCTGAGAAAGAGCAGGTACTGCTCGAAATTAAATGCATTGGGTTCACACTGAACTGAACAACACAAATGTGGCGTTTAAAAGGAGAGAGTTACCATTTGAACACATAGTAATTAATGTAAAAGCTTAGCTTTCATACAACTCAAATAAATATCTATTTCTAATCCTAAATACAAGATTATTGAAATGCCTTAAATGCTGAAAATCATTACAAGTGGTGCTCAGCAGACGGTTTGCCAGCAGCAACATGCTGATGCTTCACCCATGGACTCTAAGACTGTCCACTCCTGCTGGGTCCGACTAGCTATGCTGTCAGACAATTCATTACTAGGCACAGCTGCTGAGAACTTATAATAACGGAACGTGCTGAGTCAATCACAGATGCCAGCACGTCACCACGGCGAGTCTCGCGCTCACACACCAGTCACTCTTCACACCGCTCTATAACAATATATGCACTTCTGATCACTCACACACGAACCGAAAAAACATCTGATATAAGCTCAAAGCGAAGACAACACACATTCCACCACCACAAACCCTACACGGTGGAGGGTGCTAGCAGTGTGGATCAGCACTGCAGCGCCTCACATTAGGGTAGTAAGTAAGCACTATATACATACTGCAACAAAATAGGTTGCTGCATTAGTTCACTGTACTGCGTATTTACGCAACAGGTTCAACACATGGCAATAAAGGCTGGGGCAGTAGTGTAAAGAAAGGGCTGAGGCATCAGTGTAACAGTTTTTTGCATTATTGCAGTAGGTGCTTCGTTAGTGTAATAGAAGGCAACATTATGGCAGGTGTTTGGTGGTGGAGCACTCTGCAGCACTAATGCAAAGCTCCTCGCAATCCTCACCAGGTACCAGACTCTGAAGATGATGGTGCCGGTGCGGACATGGCAGCAAAGGCAGCAGCTGTTGGAGTAGAAGCGAGCCCAGGGGGAGTGCATCTTCATGGCCGCGTCCCGCTGCCCTCCGCCAGTGTACCACAGGAACTGGGATGTCCGACTTTGGTGACCGGGAAAAGGGGTCCCTTGTCTGCCCGGGTTCTGTCTCTGCTGGGCCGGGACCTGCGTCTCCTGGGCCCGGTCGTGTCCTGGGATATGAATGCTCTCCGCTGGCTGCCGCGGATCTGACAGCTGAGGTCCGGTCCTTGCTGCAGCGGCCGGTCTCAGCTTAGGTCCCGCGGGGGAGGGGGCGGGCGCATCACGTGACCCATGCGCGTCCCCAGACCCTAGTTCAGAATCTTCCATGATGTCATAAGGCCGCCTGCTGCATCTCGCCTATAGGTGGCGCTGTGCCAGGTAGAGACAGCACCCATGCCTGAATACAGAGTTGAGCCAGCTCTCCCGTTTTAACTCCTCGGGCGCTGTCCACACAGACACAACAGAAACTAGCATTAACAAGTTGACAACAAGGCGTCACTGAAGATATGTGCTGGTTTTCATTATACAATACTGCGCTGCGGACATTAGTTAATTCTTCAGTGCTTTAAAAACCAGCAGTGAATCCCACCGCACCGGAAGTCAGGCAAGGTCGCCTTGTGACGGGGGCGTGGCCGCGTTCAGACCGGAAGAGGAGGCAGGAGGCGTAAATCCGTCTTGCGGCCCGGGGCTCCTGTGAGCGGTGGAGAGCCCCGGGGTCGCCAGCAGGAGGTTGCGTTAGTGTTGCGGGGCTCCCTTGACCAAGTGGGTGCCCCGGGAAAGGAGCGTGCTGCGAGTGGAGTCCCCGAGATTGGCCCAGTAAGTTCCAAAGGGCTGGGGGGGCCTCAGTGCTCTCGTGTGTGTATGTGTGCGGGGGGTGTCTCTGCATGTATGTATGTGCGTGCATGCATGGGCGCTCGTGTGTGTGTGTGTGTATGCATTGTGCCTGCGTGGGTGTATGTGTGTGTGTGCGCGCATGCGTGAGTGTGGCTGTGTGTGATTGAGAGTGATGGGCAGGCAGGGGATGTGCACGGCGACGTGCGCGCCCTCGAGGAGGAATCTGAGACAGCGAGGCGCGTGGGCGATCGCTGTCTCACATTCCCCCAGACACGCCAGCAAAAGATGTCGAACAGACAAAGCATGCTTCGCATGCTTTTTAGGTCTGCTTGACCTAAAAAGGAAAGGAAAACACTAATAACACTGACAGAATTACTCCTGACATACATCCAATGGAAGGACAAGAAGTGTGGTACCCACAACAGATTTTTGTTGAAAACTTGGTTCTCATTGCAAATATTTGTATAAAACATGAATCTCACAAAAAACAATACACAATTGGTTCCTAACACGGTTACACACAACAATCAAAAAAAGATACATAACAGAGGGTCTGTATAATAACAAGTTCAGAATGCAGTATATGCTTCCTCTTGATTTGCCAAAGCAGAGTGGTGAAGGTGTTTAGACCTTATACAATCTACTTGGTTGCATGACAATTTTTATTTTTTTCACAACATAATTAAACCACATACTTGGTTTCTTACGCTGTGCACAGGGGGACAACTCCTATGCAGGGGTTGCATCTGTGGGCCTTATAGATTCGTCAGGTCATCATCAAGACATAAAAAAACATTTGGGAGCAACCATCAAACTCAATTTGTAATGTACAGTCTTAATCAATGGCAGGTCAGGAAATAATATTTTCCAGGCCAAGCATATCTTCCATAGTCTCAGGGAACCATTGTTCTGCCACCACGTAAGAATGGAATATGCTACTTACCAGTATGCATCTGTTCTTGGCATGTAGGGCTGCTGACATTCATATCTGTGCATAGATCGCCGCCTAGTGTTGGGTCCGGATGATTGCACATTGTCAGCTTCAGCAGTCTGAAAGACAGTTCTGAGAACAGCCTGTCCCACATCGGCTTTCTGCTTGGAGTGTACATCTACGCAGTAGTGTTTGGTAAATGTATGG
This sequence comes from Lissotriton vulgaris, assembly GCF_964263255.1. Lineage (NCBI taxonomy): Eukaryota > Metazoa > Chordata > Amphibia > Caudata > Salamandridae > Lissotriton > Lissotriton vulgaris. Next base: position 666,217,368 of record NC_141693.1, read on the forward strand.
TGGACCATGTGGCTGCTCTACATATGTCCTCTAAAGGAATGTTACCTAGGAAAGCCATGGATGCCCCTAGCTTGCGTGTGGAATGCGCTCTTGGGGGAACTGTTAAAGTGCGTTTAACTTTTTGATAACAGATTTGTATGCACTTAACAATCCATCTGGCTATACCTGATTTGGAAATAGGGTTGCCTTTTTGTTGTGTGGAGAAGGCAACAAACAGTTGTTTAGTCTTTCTAAAGTCGTTTGTCCTGTCGATGTAATACAGGAGAGCTCTTTTAACATCTAAGGTGTGCAGTGCCCGGTCTGCCACTGAATCTGGGTTTGGAAAGAAAACTGGCAGTTCTATGGTTTGATTAATGTGGAACTGCGAGACCACCTTAGGCATGAATTTGGGGTTGGTGCGTAGCACTACCCTATTAGCATGAATTTGTAGGAAGGGCTCTTAAATTGTTAGTGCTTGAAGCCCACTAACTCTTCGTAGCGATGTGATGGCTATCAGAAAAGCCACTTTCCATGTAAGAAACTGTATCTCGCAAGAATGAAGAGGCTCAAAGGGTGGCCCCATGAGCCTGGTAAGAACAATGTTTAGATTCCAGACAGGTGAAGGAGGGTGTCTGGGAGGGATCACTCTTTTGAGTCCTTCCAAGAAGGCTTTAATGGCAGGCACTTTGAAGAGGGAAAGATGCTGCCTGTTTTGAAGATAAGCTGCCCTGGCGGCCAAATGTATTCTAATGGAACTATACGCTAGATTGCATTGATATAGATGCAGCAAGTAACATATGATGTTTTGTGTGGACGCATCTAGCGGATTATTGTCATTATTGGAACAGTAGATGACAAAACGTTTCCATTTGGCTGCATAGCACGCCCTAGTTGTAGGTCGCCTTGCCTCTTTGATGATGTTCATACAGTCAGGGGGCAAGTTGAGGTAGCCAAACTCTGACCTCAGGAGCCAAATCGCAAGGCTCAACTGTTGCAGATCTGGGTGCTGAATGTCTCCATGGCTCTGAGTGAGGAGACTGGGCGTGAGGCGCAGCCGTTGGTGAGGCACCACTGAAAGTTCCAGGAACGTGGTGTACCAAGCCTGCCGTGCCCACGTTGGAGCAACCAGGATGAGCGTCATGGAGTGCTGCCGCAGTTTGCGCGCCACTAGCGGTATGAGCGGAGCTGGGGGAAAAGCGTATGCAAATCTGCCTGACCAGTTCATCCATATCGCATTGCCCTGAGACTGCGGGTGTGGGAACCTGGCGGAGAAGTTTTGGCATTTTGCGTTCTCCTTTGTGGCGAAGAGGTCGATCTCTGGATGACCCCACTGCTGGAAATATGGTTGGAGCACTGAGGGGTGAATCTCCCACTCGTGCATCTGATGACTGTGCCTGCTGAGCAGGTCCGCCATCTGGTTGTCCTTGCCCGGGAGATGTTCCGCCATGAAGAAGATGTTCCTTTGGATGGCCCACTTCCACATGCTCTGGGCTAGGTGAGATAGCTGCGGGGAGTGTGTGCCTCCCTGTTTCTGGATGTAATACATGGCAGTCATGTTGTCCGTCCGGATCAACACGACCTTGTTGCACAGGTGCAACTTGAACGCTTTCATTGCCATGAAGATTGCCACCAGCTCCAAAAGATTGATATGCATCTTTTGCTGTTGTGCCGTCCATAGTCCTTGCACAGTATAATGGAGGACATGCGCCCCCCAGCCCTGGAGAGATGCGTCCGTTGTCAGCACTACTTGTGGGACAGACTCGTGGAACGGTCGTCCCCTGCACAGGTTTTGTGTGTTCCATCAATGCAGAGAGATGTATGCACGACCGGTCACCAACACTAGGTCTTTCAGATGCCCATGAGCCTGGTTCCACTGTCGTGCTAAGCATTCTTGAAGGGGACGCATGTGTAGCCTCGCGTGCGGGACTATGAATATGCAGGAGGCCATCATACCGATCAGCTCCATGAATACTTGCGCTGGGAGCGATTGTTGAGGCCTGAATTTCTGAATTAGCAGCTGCATGCTGTTGGCTCTGGCAGAATTTGGCTGCGCTGTTGCAGTTAGAGTGTTTATTGTCGCCCCTAGGTACTGTTGCACATGAGCGGGCTGAAGGTGCGACTTTTGGTAGTTTAGTGAGAATCCTAGACTGTGTAGGAGGTGAATTGTGCGTGACATGTGGCTGGCACACTGCTGGGCTGACTTTGCTTGAACAAGCCAGTCGTCCAGGTAGAGATAGACATGGATGTGCTGTCTCCGAAGGTGCGCAGCCACAGTTGCTAAGCACTTGGTGAACACTCTGGGGGTAGTGGTGACCCCGAAAGGCAGGACCTTGAATTGGTAATGCTGGTTGTTGATGGTGAATCTGAGATATTTCCTATGACTTGGGTGAATGGGAATGTGGAAATATGCATCCTTGAGGTCCAGGATTGCTAGGAAGTCGCCCTGACTGAGCAATGGCAGGACCTGCTGTAAGGTTAACATATGAAAGTGTTCTGACAGTATGTATTGGTTGAGGGGTCTGAGGCCTAGAATGGGCCGCAGGGAACCGTCCTTTTTTGGGATTAAGAAGTACAGAGAGTACACCCCTGTACCTTGCTCTTTTACAGGCACGAGTTCTATTGCCCCTTTTTGCAGCATGGAGATTACTTCTTGCTGCAATAAGTGCATGTGCTCTGCGGACATAGAACGGTGCCTTGGGGGTAGGTTGGGGGAGTGGAGGTTAGTTCTAGACAATAGCCGTATTGGATAAGTGGTCTCACCCACCTGTCTGTGGTAATGCCTTCCCAGACTGGCAGGAACTGCTGGAGTCTTCCCCCGGCAGGTGTTAAATGGTCGGGGGCAGTGACAAGGCGTCACTGTTTGTTGGGAGAGGAGGATCTGGCATTGTTATTTCCACGTCCTCTGCCCTTGGTGCTGTTCCCACGATATCCACCCCTGTTACTTTTTGTATAGGTGGTTTGAGTGCTCCCTTTGTTGTACTGGGCTTGCTGTAAAGCTTGTCCTCTGGAGGCTCCCCTATTACCGGAGCGACGAAAGGAACTGCCCGGAAACTGCTGTGACTGCAGAGCCCCCATGGATTTTGCCGTCTGTGTCCTTTTTAATTTTTTTCGAGGGTCGTGTCTACATCGGGACCAAAAAGGAAGTCAGGGTTAACTGGCTGGTTGAACAAAGTTGTTTGAATCTCTAGTTTAAACCCAGAGATGCGGAGCCAGGCGTGACGTCTCGAAATTACACTTGTGTTAATGGCCCTAGCTGCTGTGTCTGCCCCATCCAGTGCACATTTGATGGATGCATTAGAAATTAACTTCCCTCCTGTATGATCATTTCTGCTCCCTCTTTGTAAACATTAGGCAGGTGTTGCAACAGCTGTTCTAATGTGTCGTAGTGAGCCCTATCGTATCTAGCCAATAGGGCCTGTGTATTTGAAATCCTCCAAATATTAGCAGCCTGTGCTACCACCCGCTTTCCTGAAGCCTCCAAGATCTTTGATTCTTTGTCCGGAGGAGGAGCATCACCACTAGTTTGCGAGTTTGCCCTCTTGCGAGCATTGGCCACTACGAGGGAGTCCAATGGGAGCTGGCCCTTGATGTAGGTAGGGTCCAGAGGCGCAGGTCTATACTTTTTTTCAATCCTTGGGTTGCCAACCCTTGCCTTTGTGGGCTGTTTGAAAATGTCTGCAGCATGTTTGAGGACTCCTTTCAGCATAGGCAATGTTTTTGCCGATTTTTCAGAGGTGGAGAAAGTATCAAATAGGAAATCTTCTTCCACTGGTTCTGCGTGCATTTCCACGTCATGGTTGAGGGCTGCCCTTTCTATTAAAGCGTCAAACGCCGCCGTGTCTTCAGTAGGCGAGGTTTTGACATTGTAAGATTGAATGTCCGGTGCAGCTTGTGGATCATCAGGGTCTGCAGCATCAGTCCATTGCTGAGGTTCTTCTTGGTCAGTGTCAGTATGATAAGTGAATGCCATCTGACCGTATTCATCACCCACGTCGCCTCGCTTTGCGCTGGAGAATATGCAACTTGTTGTGAATAACTCTCAACATGTTCAAAGAGAACTGGTGAGGTGGTTGAGTCTTTTTTCCTTTTAAGAGGGATTTTGTACGCCTCCAAGGGATGTTTTGGTGCGATTTTCCGTTTATGGATGGTGAGCCTGCCAGATTCCGAGTCGATGAAGAGCTTCGACTGGTTGTCATACGAGGGTTCTTGGAACATAACCCCCCTCAGGAGTGGACTTTGAAGGCGCGGACACTCTTTTGGATGTGTCAGTGCTTTTGTGCTCTCGAGATGTTTGGGTCGAGCCGTTGGTGGAAGACCGCATTTAATTGGAGGGTGACCCGTGGACGAGCCGACCTTCTTAAAGCTTGCCATAGTGTTCGATCCGAGCTGCTTCGGCGGCTCACTAGCATGCTTGTTTCCTTGCGTCCACTCAAGCTCACGGTGTCTAACATGTACGGCCTTGGGCGTCGATGCAATCTGCTGTTTCGGGTCGGGTTTGGTCTTCGACTCGAGAGCTTTGCTCAGTAGCGATTTGAACGCTGAAATCTTCGGTTCGACAGCCTTTTTGGCCTGGAGACTTTTGCTCTTGTCGCCATGCTTGGGCGTCGACGTCGACTGTGTCGAGGTGACGTGCTTGACTGTAGAGCCTGGCTTCTGCGCCCCGGTCTTCGAGGCGGCGCCCCCTTGGTGTCAATGTGTTTGATGACGTCCATCCGATGACCACTTTTAGCAGTTTCGGTTTTGGCTCTGTAGGTTTCGGTTTCGATTTTGAAAGATCGAACGATGGCTCCTTTGAAGTATTCTTAGCCGGGCCTGGACGCGGGGCTATAGAATGTGAAGATAGATCTTGGCTAAGGCCTTCCGGTGATGCCTCGACCTGAGCCGTAGGGAGCGTATTGTCATTATAAGACCCCGCAACTGCGGTTGGGCCTGGCTCATCACTGGAGTCGTCATCGACGGCCCCAATGGCCTCTGCGTCGTCCCCTACCTCGACGACGTCTTCTTCATGGACGTAGTCCTCATCGTCTTCGTCCACATCAAAGTTGGAGTCATGCTCCGACGCTGGGTCAGACTGCTGGTCAGCATTTTCCTCCCCTGAGCCTTCCTCGTCAACTGCCTCGAAGATGTTGTCCGGCTCGGGCGCCGACTTCTGCGCTGACTGTTTTGCTGCGTGTCGAACTCGAAGCGTTTTCTTCGACCGGAACTTTGAGCAGGCCATACAGCTGGCCTCGTCGTGGTCCGAGGATAAACATTTATTGCACACTGGGTGCACATCAATGTGAGGGTATTTAGAGTTGCAGACGGGGCATCGTTTGAACGGACTCCGGTCCATCGTCGTCGTAGTTTGGGCTTCTGTGTCGAAAGTCAAAAGTTGCCTTCGACGTCCTGTTCGAAGAACTGGAGAAAAATAGGCACCGAACGAGACAATACCGACGCTCGAAGGCCTTTTGGCCTTAGTAAAGAGTTATAACAAAGTTTCCGAACTGGAGTCGAGAAAGTACATCCGAACTCAATGGCAGAAAAAAACAATCTGGGGATGGAGAGGATGCCCATGCACACTGTAGTCCAGGGGAGGAGCCACCTATCTCGTGATACTTCGAAGACTCTTCCAGGACAACAATGTGCAATCATACGGGCCAAACACTAGGCGGCGATCTATGCACAGATATGAATTCAGCAGCCCACATGCCTCGAACAAAATAGAACTGGTATGTGGGGGCCCTGAGCACAAACTTATAGGAACCACCTCCAAGGAGCTATTCCCTTTACAAGATAAGGTATTTAAGAAAAAGAATTTCTGTAAATTAAATTCACCTCAACAAGAAGTCACACGTGAAACTCTTTGATATTCCCATTACGTTAACTAAGAGCAAAATGTTGATGGAATCAACTGCCTGAATTGATTATTGTATTGTACTGTAATTACATTTATATAGCGCTTACAACCCCTGACGAGGCGTCAAAGCGCTTTTTCGGCGGGTAGCATACTACTCCGGGACCCATAGAGGATTAGTGTTGAATTAGTATAGTGAAACATGCAAGTACATTTTAAGTGGTGGATAGGTAAGTCAGTTATTTGGATTTGGAATGATAGCAGAAGGATAGAGGATGAAAAAAAGGTTTGTATTTATATAGCGCTTGTTACCCCTGATGGGGTGTTGAAACATGCTATTCAGGAAGTCCATAAAGGATTAGTGGTGAATTAATATGGTGAAATATGAAAGTAATTTCAGTGGTGGATATTAGTCAGTTATTTGGAGTGAGAAGGATAGCGGAGGGATAAAAGGGGAAGAAAGGTTTGCATTCATATAGCACTTGCAACCCCTGATGGATGTTTAAGAGCTTTTCTGGCGGGTAGCACGCCACTCTGGAACTCAAAGGATTAGGGTTGAAAATTAGTATAGTAAAATATGAAGTAATGTGAGCAGTGGATTTGTTATCAGTTATTTGGGTAGAGAAGGGTAGGTGGCAGGATAGTGAAGGGAAAGAGGTTTGTATTTATATAGCGCTTACGACCCCTGATGGGGTTTTGAAGCACAAGTAGCACGCTACTCTGGAACCCATCAGGATTAGTGTTGAATTAGCATGGTGAAAACATGAAAGTAATTTTAGTGGTGGATATGTTAGTCAGTTATTTGAATTGAGAAGGGTTGGGGAGGGGTAGAAAAAAAAGAGGGAAGAGTTTAGAAAGGTTTGTTTTGGGGGAATCAGTACAGTTAAAGAGGTGTAATATGATGCAAGGAAGGGTAGAGTAGGAGAGAGTCTAGAAAGGGTTATTTTGGGGATCATAGTAGTGGTATGGGGTTTGGGGTTAATTGAGAGAGTGGATTAAGAGGATATATTGTGCATGGTATAGGCTGAGAAATAGGGAAGTGCACTGGAAATGCTAAATTAGAAGAAAGTGATAAATATATAGATCCATAAATACATTGAAAGTATATAGATGCATAATGGAGGTATGTATATTGTGCAGCATTTCTGGCCCTGGCCAGTCTCTATCAGGCTCAAACAGGCAACTACGCTTGTCCTCTCCACCCTTAACAGGCTGAAACAGGCAACTACCCTTGTCCTCAACGCCCGGGCTGAGACGCCCCAAGCCTGGCCTTTTATAGCCCTAGTAATCAGGTGACCCCGTCAGCCAATGAGAACCCTAGCCCTAACACTATCCAATCACAACACTAGCCCTAAAAATCTAGAACCAATAGGAGACCAGGACCTTACAGCCAATCGGGGCCCTAGTTCAAGCACCCAATCAGTTCAAAAACCCTAATCTCTACGTACAATAGAGGCCCTAGCCCTAACGGTAGTCCCAACCCAAGTCCAAGCAACCAATGGCACAGGAAGCCCTTGTCCCTACTTCCAATACAAAGCCTAACCCTACTCTTAGTCCCACAACCAGTCCAGCAGCCAATCACACCAGAAGCCCTAATCGCTACTTCCAGTTAAAAGTCTAACCCTAGCCCTAGTCCCAACAACCAATAACACAGGAAACTCTAGTCCCTACTTCCAATAGAAATCCTAACTCTAGCCGTGTTCCCAACCCTACATTGATTGAATCACAGACCCAGAAACCAATCAGAACACTCAAATACCCAACCAATGAGGACATTAACCCTAATCCAATAGAAACATCAGATACAACCACCAATCAGTGTACACATGTACCAAACAATATCAGACCATATAAGGTCCCAGCGACCTCAGACAATGTTTGCTGGCCATGGAGTTGGAAGCCGATTTTCCTGTTCAGAATCTCCCAGGAGACAGACCGGCTCAATCCACACTTTGGACTTTTGCAGGTAAAGGCCTCACTAACTTGAAATCTAACAATACTGTTTGAATAAAACTTTACTCCCTCTACTGGCCAAAAAACGAAGTGCACAGTCCCTAGTAAACAGTTAAAACAGCTCACAGAAGTGCCCTCTGATGTAGAATATCCCTGTTGCTGCGGGGGGGCGGGGGCAGGGGGGTTGATTTCACTGGCTTGTGAACACAAAATGGTGGCTAGGGGTGCACTGTTTCAACATACAGGTCTTAGCACAGAGCAAAAGAGAAATTTGGAGGGAAAACTGAAAGTCATCAACAAGGAGAGGGAAAAACTAAGGAGTTTGGACTGCAAATCCCACAATTCAACATGTTAAACGGAAGCAATCATGGGCAGGAAAAAAAAACACAAAACAGGTTATAAGATATCCAATCACAGGCAGGTTAAAACTACAATGTTAAACTGTAACAACCACAGGCAAAGACAGACATCACAGAAAGGGAAAATCGTTTTTTAAAAAACTTTTGTTTTGGGGAACAGAAATGGTGGTGGAAATGCACATTTAGGTAATTAGTTTAGATCATCACCAACTACAAGGCAGAGTTTGGGCGTCTAAATCCACTTTTTCTAAAACAAAAAGTTAGTAGCGATAAGACAACTTTTTGGAAGATTCGAAGAAAAGCAGAGTTCCTTATTCCAAAGAACATTTTCACCAAGTTGGCAAATGCTAGTTCCAAGAGCAGGAAACAAACTTAACAACAGAGGAATGTAGAATAGGGAGGGATGACATAAACCCAGACTTAGAAACAAGAGGTAACTACTTCTAAATCCTCCCCATCCTGGCTCTTAAAGGAAGAGCTAACCTTAATCTCAAGTTATAAGGGAAACAAACGGTCCAAAAGAAACAAGTATCACGTGGAGCCAACCAATGACTGCCATTCACCACTGGCCGCCGCCAACATGAACTTTTTTAGGAAGTCATCAGGCACTACTACAAATTTAGGGATGAATCACTGATATCCTGAGCAATCACCAATGAGAAACAGAGAAAGAACCTCTGATTTGCACCCTTCTTTAGCATGTAATCGGGTATGTACATGGGCACACTGGATATAACAGAAATAGAAGACTCCAGCACCCAACTCCGAGTAAATGTAACTACTGCAATGTAAGATTAGTCAGCCTAACTTATAGAAATCAGACATGAAGAGAAATCAGACCTGAAGAGAAATAAAGAACAGAAAAAGGAAGATCATGGGCAGACAAAAAGGAAAAAATAACATCTGGATAAAATGTATGTGACAGATAACATGTAATGCAGTTTCTAACACTGCTCAAATGCACTTTACACTACCAAACCCACCAAGACTATACATGAAACCACATTCCAGAACCAATTTCTCAACTTCTACACAGAAGATAGAAGCATCAACACTGGTGATAGAAAACTTAATACATGAAATCTGCAACACTGAAGTTACAAATTAATCAGCAAGAGTTAGAAATGGGAAAATCTCCCATCTCACACATATAAAACAAAATAAGTACATAATAAAGGAAACAAAGCACAACTTCAAAATTGACTATGAAATCACCATCACCACTGTGACAAAAATGGCAAAAAAATAAATAAAATCAACCCTACAGCCAAAAACGTAAACCTAAAACACTTCTGTCACACAGCAGAGTGATGGATAAAACACAGATCTACTAGAGAATCAATATTTGGGAAATTTGATAAAATGATGACAACAAAATTTAATGATGTAAAAGAATTAACGTTGCAAGGGGCATCTCTTTAAAAAAAAATAATAATATTGATCACAATGCAACCATAACAGCAAGGTATTAAAATCCAGCCGTATTCAGCTTCCCTACATATAGTACAATTAAAACAGTAACCACTTTGTTATACACTTTAAAAAAAGCCCACATGCCAGAGCTACAGCATCTCAATCCATCATAAACAGAAAGTGATATCCTTCTTTAATTTGTTTCTCGCAACTACTACACTATTCTGCTAAACTAACACCAAGTCTAAGGAGAAGTGTTTGACCACCCTTATGGTAATCAGCAATTGTAAATTATAGTGGAACTGTAGGCTCCACATTACTGATTTCATACCTTTCCAGACAGAGGAGGCATATTAGTGAAAATAAGGAAATGCCCAACTACAGAGATTACCACCTCCAATCCAAAGAAAGAAGTGGAGCCACCCAGTGAAACCATCAACACAATCAACCAATGGAAAGCTGTTGTCACAAACCACACAACTAGTCCAAAACACAAAGCAAATAAAGAAATTTGGCAGAGAGGAAATCCATCAATGAATATTCGTATTGAGGAACCAGAGTAAGCATGCCTATGATGGACTGCTACAAAGGATAACCCCCTGATTACGAAACTTGAAGGAAGCATTTCACTATGGCACAAGGAGCACGACAAAACTTAAGAAGCACAATCAATCATGAAAGCAAGTAAAAAATTACCTGTGTAAGATTTAGAAGAGAAATTCATGAAAATGTGAGTCTCACTACTCTTTACTTGAGGCAAAAACATCAAACAGATGTATGGACTCCAAACAGAAGAAGCTTATCAAAAACAGAAGGGACATCATAAGAGAAGCACAAAAAACAGTAAAAGGAAAAAGCACACCCTACACATGTGAATTTACGAAGGATATCAATTATAAAGGAACTCACAAAACAGCAGAGAATGGAAAGCTCAGAATGTCAAATACAGATGGGAATTTCAAGCAGATTCGAAATAGACTGGCAGGAGCACAATACCAACCTTAAAAGACTCAAATATGCATATTAAAATAGGCCAGAAGACCACATACTAAGCACAGACAGGAACAGTTGTTAACCACAATCTGAACAAGAAACATGGATGTCAAAACCGTGGCTAGAAAGAAACATGTTTTAGAGGCAGGTCAATCACCATTATGGATTAATTGTTATCAGGGATACAAAATAAAATAAAAACAAGCATTGGTATAGCCAATAGGTCTCGCCTTTGGGACCTGGTAAGTATTTAGCCACAATAGTTGATGTTGTTGCACCAAGGATGTTGTGCTGCATAACTAAATACTTAAAAGGTCCCAAAAGGGAGACCTATTGGCTATGCCAATGTTTGTTTTTGTTATGCACCTGGAGACTAAGTGATTCGCCACCGAAACACGGGACGTTGAACGCCCCTTCCGACACCGGAACCCAGTTCTCCAGCTTCGAGGTCGACCTCTCTATCCGTTAGGCAACATCCACACAACTTTAAATCAATCCTAGATTCGGTTAAAAAATTCTGGCCAGTTTGGATGCATGTATGTATAAACATAAGATGCTACACATGAACAGACTTTAAACAGAGTCATACTTTAACATTTCAAGAAAATGTGTACTGATTAATTACATTAAGCTACTTAAGTTCCTTGCTGTTTCATAATATTGGCAACGCAATACTCGTTTGTGCTTGTTATACGAGTATTACCAAATGTTTCAAACTCTCGTATACAGAAGTAAATGATTGGGGTTCATTGTGAAAAAATGATATTTTTGTTTAACGTATTCGTACGTCTTGATAACCTGGACTACTACAATATGGACGCTGCCATCATCGGAACTCTAAATACAGGCTTGTTTCAATTCCGACCCTCAAAAACATGGCGGCGCTGCAGTCACCTCTTCTTTTTTTCACACCTGTATTACTTTGAATTCTACGCACAGTCATGCCGGCAATCAGATGGAGCTCTCGTGTCCTCAGTACGGTGTTAAGAGGTGAAGTATTCAGAGCATCTCTGCTCCCTCCTGCATGTATGGTTTTGAATGTCTGTTTTTAATTTGTTCTTGCGCCGTTTGCAATAGTTGTTAGGCGTGCTGCGCATCGTATTGCCTGCCTTGTATATGGGAGAACAAGGTTACTGCTGCTATTTGCCTTGACAATATAGCAACGACGCTCTCATCTAGGGATTTCAGGGCGGTCGTTTGGCAGAGGCATGTGCTTCGCTTTCTGCAGTTAACGTTTGTCAGTCTTTTCTGCCACCAACAGATTTCCTTGCCTCCCTACGATATGAAGTTGTAATTGTGAATTTTCCGAGGCAGAGAGATGATCATAGCTGCAGTCTTCATTAAGATACACTTCACAGAAATATATTTTGTCAGAGGGACGAGGGCGAAAATATATTTAAAACCAGCACCGCCTCTCCCCTACCTCCTCCACCGCCCAGCACAGGAATGACGGCACAAACAAAACAAAACAAAAACGGGCCGAAAACAGGATACAGAATCCCGCCCCTCCGGGACTCACTGACCTGCCTCATGGTTGTCAAGGCAATATTTCTAAAAATATTGTCGGGCTACCGTAAGGCAGGTCATGGAGTTCTCGAGAGGCGGTATCCAGAGCAGACAAATCTGCTAAACAGGAGCTTTTTCCAATGCAGGCCTCCGTTTCGAGAGGCCGGCCAATAGAAAAAAGGGGCGTGGCTTCACGCAATACTGAAATCCCCTGCTCACAATATCTCTTTGCCTGCAGCAGCCCATGTGCTGCAACGCAGGCTTCGACCTAACAAGGACTGAAATGTGGGATGGTAATATACTACAAACTACTTCTCCTGGTGGGCCCGATGATGAAGCATGTCACCAACCAGGTTGGTGAGTGAGGGCTTCTAAAAAATCCCTAAAAGGTTTCCACTGTGTCCATAAAAGGGCATTTCTTACAGTCTTTGCCTCTGTGCTCTAACACAGACCTCTTTGCGCATGACACTCTTTCTTTGTTTGATATATTCAACCCGGGGGACTAAGAGTGCCTCCTACCCTCTCTCTCTAATTGTTTCCTAATAATAGGAAGTTAGCCACATAAGGGGGAAGAGAGAAAGGCTGGAATGTGGAAAGGCGCACATAACAGACAGGATGTTTTGAAATATCTAATAAGACATCACCATGGAACAGTGAAGAAAATACATCTGGCGCCTTTTGGACACGACATCAATAAGGCAAAAACTCATTTGGGGGAAAATTGCAAATGTATCACAAGATAACCCATCCAGAAGCTGTAAGATAGATCGTATCACTGCAACACCAAAAAACAAATCTTTGAATCCAAGATAATTAAAAAAACAATAGTTAGAACACAATCTAATTCCATTCCTATGCAAAAGGCAATCTTTCAGAGATTCCCCTCCCCACCTTCAAACATTTGCTAACTAGTTCAGGAAGCTGGCGAAAGATCTCACAAACCTGCAGGATGAGGATGTTACTTCACACATTATTGTGAGCATACGCAACTGGTAAATACATGAACACCCAAACATGTTAGAGCATAATATTCTGCTTAAGACTGTAAATTAATGGACTGGAAACATTACCATGAATATGACTGAACCAATAGCTGACATTTAGAACCAACTAATCAAAATAAGGCGTTGAATTAACAGCTAAAAGACTCATGAGGTGTACTACAAGGATTACGATTACTGAATTAGAGGAGCGTGAAGCTCTCCTACTTAAGAATACCTTTTATAATTAAAGATACATTCAGACACCACTTTAATTATTTCACAGATCAGTTTTTCAAGTAAACGGGGATCTGACATTAACCCATCACTCGATGAAGCACTAAGCGATAATTTTCCGATCACTAGATATGGCCAAGTTGATCATTGTAATGCAATTTCCATAAGTTATTGTTAAAATCTTGCTGACAAGTAGCGAGGCACATCAAATCAAACAGTAAAGTTGGCAATCAACTGGAAGAAAATGAACTGTATCTGACAGACACAAATGAGCATTATGCTGAGTAGGCGAGAATCAAAATTAAAGTTCCATGTTCCACACCCAGAGGGTTCTGGAATGAGGGCCCAGGATAAATAAATACATTGGTAGATTGCATTTGATTCTTTGTTCTTCCACGTCTCCCAGCCAAATCACAAACTTGAAAGTCTGGGCAGATGCCTAGAAATGCAAGGCTCAAAACAATGGAACACCAACATACCAACTATCAGGGTGCAGTGCTGCAAACTACTTACTTTTGATTAGCCATTGGAATAGCACAGTTGAAACTACTATTTTGGCATTCTCACATGCAGGTAAACTAGGTGGTACTAATAACCCCATGAACGTTTGCCTCAGTTTCTGCTCTTTTGTGCAATAAGGAGTATGATATTTACCCTGTAAGCATCTATTCGAAGCGTTTAGTGCTGCACATGCACATGCTGTGCCCACTCCTGCCATCTAGTGATGGGCCTGGACTCTGCAATTTGTTTTTCTCGAGGAAGTATTTTATGGTTGACTGATCTGTGCATCAGATCTCCTCCTCCACCTCAAAACAATGTGCATGTTCTAATGCACGATTTCAATGGAAAGGTGATACTTTAGGTTTATGCATTGTCTAACTTTGTCTCGGAATACTTAGAAAAAAGGTTCCTAAATAGTTAGTGCATGTATTTTACTTACTCTTCTTAGTGATGCAATTGCAACAAAGAAGCCATCTTAGGTGTGGGAAGCGTCTGACGCTTCCTAGTGGCCAGCATAAAAAGGGAAGGACATGCCTCCGCGCAGCGGACGCGATCAGCGGGTGCACCGGATGCGTGCCGGAGTCGTGCCAGAGTCCTGCCCGTCTGCGTCCGTCCGCGACCAGGACGCGGCCGCGACAAGCCAAATCTCTGCTCCACCTCGCCTCTCCTCCATTATCTCCTACGGTAGGGAAGCCCTACTCTATCTCAACTTAAAAAAGTGTTGCTATGCGCCCACCGCTTCTTCCGAGCCTGTGTCATTACCCTACAAACCTTGTAGTGCACAAAATAGAGACATCATCCCCCCCGACACCTTGTCATCTTCTACAGGCTTCCACCCGTCACCCGGCCCCCAAGAAAATTTTCATTAAAGCTGGCTTGATCAACTGCCGCTCACTCGTGAAACACTCTCTAGACGTAGCTCAATAGTTAGAGGATAATAAGTGGGACCTGCTTTTTCTCACTGAAACCTGGTTAGAGGAAGAAACCAACCCTGCTCTTTGCCTCGCCATTCCGCCAGAATATAAGATCTTGTGCGCCAACAGACAGAATATCCATTCTTTAGAGGGGTGGCCATAATTTATAGATCAATCTGGTCCATCTCTTCCTTCTCTTACTCTCAAATAGATTGTATCGAGGCATTACCTTTCTGTATCAAATTAGCACCCAATTGCACCTACTTAGGTTTATTAGTATACCGCCCTCCCAAATCTAAAATTACCCATCTTCCGGCTCTCCTTGATTTTGCCTTACAAGCCTCTACCCGCTAAGCCAACTTCTCCGTCATTGGGGACTTCAACCTTCACGTAGACATCGCCGAAGACCCCACCATCGTTAATTTTCTTTCCACCTTATCTGATGGTGGATTAAACCAAATAATTTCAGGCCCCACTCATAAGGCAGGACATACCTTGGACCTTATTTGCACTAATTTAACCGACATTTCCTCAAGTGCCCCCATTCCGGTAACCTGGTCTGATCACTATATGATCCCATTTACCATCTCGTTTGGCCATCAGGTTCGATCTAGTCCCCCACATAATCCAGTGGGCCGCAACTGGAGTATGATTTCCCCTGACAACCTAGCCACTCACCTGACCTTGCTTGTCTTTGAGGAGGCTTCAGACCTAGATACCAGACTGTCCAAATTCAATCACTGGATCTCCTCTGCTATCGATCTTGTAGCACCTATCAGGCCTATGAAATCCTCCCGAGCCACCCCTTCCGCTCCCTGGTACTCGGATGAGCTCCGCAAATGTAAATCGGCCTGTAAACAACTAGAGAGATGCTGGAGACGATCTTACTCTCCAAACAGTAAACTCAAATATAAATCTGCCCTTAAAGAATACAGGAAGAAAATCATTGATCACAAAAGAATCCATCTAGAGGAGAAAATCACCGGGGCACAAGGCTCTTCAATACTGTTAGAACCTTCACTGACCCATTAGCCCTCAAGCGTCAAACCCCGGTGTCCCAGACCCTTTGTGATCGTCTCTCTAACTATTTCGAAGATAAGATGGCTACTATTCAGAACTCCTTTCCCAGCAAGACTAACTCTGTCAGTCACGAAACATGCATAGCTAGCTCTAACTCCATTCATGTCTTTTCTAACTTTGAGGTGATCACCCCGGAGCAATCTCTGGCAGAACTACTAAAATGCAAATCTGGCTACCCCATGGACCCCTTGCCGCCAAAACAGTACAAATCCCTAGCCCCCCTGCTCAACCCCAGCTTAAATGAGATATGGAATGACTCCCTCCAGACTGGCATCTACCCCGACTCTTGGAAGCACGCCAGACTAGTGCCCATACTTAAAAAGGCGAATGCAGACCCTACCGAACCAGCTAACTACCGACCCATCTCCCTGCTGCCCGCCCCAGCTAAAACACTCGAGAAACTCGTACAACGGCAACTGGCCAACTTCTTGGAAACCCACGGCGCCTTCCATAACTCACAGCACGGATTCAGACCCGGTCATAGCACCGAATCCGCCCTCATTGAGATGGCTGATGCCATCCGATGGAAGCTGGACGAGGGGTCAAGAGCGGTGTTGGTGCTGCTCGATCTGTCGGCAGCATTCGACACCGTCTCCCACCCCCTCCTCCTTGACCGTCTGCAAGCAAAAGGCTCAGATGTGAGTCCCTTGCTCATTGCACCATCAGGATTCAAGCAAGCCGGGCCGAAGAGGCTGAAATGCCAGAAACCGGTCCCCGGTAGCTTGTTTCCTTCCCAGTGTAAGAATTGGCTTTTGTAGTTTGGTTTGCCCTGTTCCCATCATGCACTGGGACAGGAACAGACTAATTTGCATACAGCCAGGTTCTGAAACTGGGATGGTGCAGTGAGCTAAAAAACGGTGTTGGATCTAGCCCTGATCTCTTGACTGGGTGAGAGTATTCTGTTTAATTCAGAGACTCTGTCCCTCACCACCCCTTGTTGTAAATACCTTCCATAACTCACAGCACGGATTCAGACCCGGTCATAGCACCGAATCCGCCCTCATTGAGATGGCTGATGCCATCCGATGGAAGCTGGACGAGGGGTCAAGAGCGGTGTTGGTGCTGCTCGATCTGTCGGCAGCATTCGACACCGTCTCCCACCCCCTCCTCCTTGACCGTCTGCAAGCAAAAGGCATCCAAGGCAAGGCCCTGGAATGGTTTTGCTTCCTTTCTATCCAATCGGACACAGGCAGTAGTCACACCCCCATTTACCTCGGACAGCCGTCCGCTCAGGTGGGGAGTCCCTCAGGGCTCCTCACTTAGCCCCCTTCTATTCAACGTTTATTTTTCCCCCCTGGCCGAGATCATCGCTAAATCTGGAATCAAGGCCACTTCTTACGCTGACGACATACTGCTACTGTTTTCATATGACTCCCCATCCCAATCCACCTTTGACCCGTTGAAAAACTGTCTCCGCAACATCGCAAGTTGGATGGATAACAACTCCTTCCGGCTTAACGCCGGTAAAACCGAGGTCATATTTTTCCACCAGCCCGCACCTCTGGACTCCAACTTGTGGTGGCACCTCGAACTGAGCGCACCTCCTTCGCCTAAAGACTCAGTTAAAAACCTCGGGGTAATCTGGGATGCCAACCTTTCTTTCCAAAAACAAATTCAGATGGTATCCGCTGCCTGCTTCTCGAAGATGAGGATGATAAAAAAGTCCTTGCCAGTCATACTAGGAAAACAATCGTGCAGGCTCTGATCACCTCCCATTTGGATTATGCCAACGGATTGTACCTCGGACTTCACTTGGGCCTTCAACAGCGTCTCTAGACAGTCCAGAACGCTGCTGTTCGTCTGGTCTCCGGCCTCCCTTTTCGTGAACATATCACTCCCCACCGGCATAGGCTACACTGGCTTCCAGTTCACAAAAGGGCGGAATTTAAGGCACTTACCCTAGCCCACCGGGCTGTCAAGGGAAAAGGCTCTGCATACCTATCCTCATGCCTCCGTCCTTACAGCAACACCAGACTTCTCAGTTCCAGCTCTCAACATCTCCTAACTACCCCCAGAATTAAAATAGTTCGTTCTGGGGGAAAAACATTCCAAGTCTGTGCCGTCACCCACTGGAACAAACTTCCTTTGACCATCCGGACCATCCAGGAGGAACTCCCCTTCCGAAGAGCTCTAAAAACCTATCTCTTCTGTTAGATCCATCTGAGCCAGTCACAGTCTCATTACCCACAGAAGCGCCGGGACACCCCGTTGGGGTATCTGTGCGCTATATAAAATGCTCCAAATAAATAAAAGAAAGCCACTTTACATGTTGAAAAAACTGTATTTTGCACTTATGCATAGGTTCAAATAGTGTAGACATTAATTATGTTAACACAATGTTTAATTCCATGATGGCACAGGAGGTGTTCATTGTGGAATTGCTCTTTTGAATCCCTCAATGAATACTTTTATGACTGGTATGCAAAAAATAGACTGAGGTTTTCTGTTTTCCAGATATGCAGAGATTGCTGCTAAATGCAGTCTTATAGACGTGTATGCTAGATCGAGGAGAGACACATGGGGTTAAGTGTGAAGACCCCAGCCTAATCTTTGTTCAGAGATTATCTAGATGCGTATGCATATTCAGATATGGCTTCAATCATAGGGGGTAATGCTGAATCAATGTCCTCTGAAAAGATGAGCACATCATCTGCACAAACTGCTACTTTTTGTGGGCCTGATCTAAAAGGAATTCCTTTAATGTCTGTGTTAGCTCTTAGCTCGTCCAGAAGCAGTTCAATTGCCAGCACGAATAAGATGGGTGAGAGAGGACACCCTTGTCTCATACCTTGGTATAGTTTGAAAGGTTGGGACATGTAGCCATTGATTCTGACGGCAGCTTGTGGATTAGAGTAGAGAGCTGGCGTCATATGGATGAAATAGTTTCCCATCTTGAATTTA
The DNA here is from genome assembly GCF_964263255.1 of Lissotriton vulgaris. Classification (NCBI taxonomy): domain Eukaryota; kingdom Metazoa; phylum Chordata; class Amphibia; order Caudata; family Salamandridae; genus Lissotriton; species Lissotriton vulgaris. Next base: position 666,236,017 of record NC_141693.1, read on the forward strand.
CCAAGGGCAGCGCTGAGGAAGGTCCAAGAGACGTTATTTGAAGCCTTTTGTGTATCCACAGCTATGACTGCAGCGGGGGAGTTTATCAATTTGGCTTTAACGAGGAAGTGACAGAAGGTCTTGATATTATCACGGCCTATTCGTTCTTTAAGGAATCCTGTCTGTGTTGGGTGAATTAAAAGATAAAGATCATTTTGTAATCTGTTGGCCGATATCTTAGCATAGATTCTACAATCTAAATGTAGTAAAGAAATTGGTCAGTAGTTTTTGGCGTGTAAAGGATCTTAAAGCTCTTTTTGAATCACAACTATTGCCGCCATAGAGGCAGAGTCTTGGGTGTTATCCTTTTTGGCAAAGTGTGAAAACAGGTTGTGTAAAGGTATGAGGAGAGAGGAAGAATATGTCTTGTAAAACTTACATGCAAAACAATCCGACCCTGGGTCATCTCCTGATTTGAATCCCTGAATGACCTTTACTATCTCAGCATGCGTTAAAGGTTTATTAGGAAGATCTCTAGATGATTCTTTGTTTAGTTTTGGAAGAGAAAGTTTATCTAGGAAGGTTTAGGGATTCTATTTTAATGGGATTATGGGGTGATACAGCTTTTCATAGATGGATTTAAAGGCTTCCAATAGTGCCGCAGGAGACGTAAGATTAAGATTCACCCGAGTCTTAATGGCAGAGACATTTAGTTTATTTTTCCCAAACTTCTGAGAACTAGCCCTATTCTTACTAATCATTTCTACCGCCTTCCTAACTGCCACCCACTTATGGGCTCCGTTACTATTCTATTATTCAAGACTCTTTAGTTGAGGCAGTACTGTCAATCCTCTAGGACAGGGGTCTCCAAACTTTTCTGTAATAAGAGCTACTTATGTTCAGTGACAATCACCCCGAGCTACTATTATAAGTGTTGTAATAGTGACCACATCACACAAGATTACATTAGTGGCCACTATATGCAAGATTATTAGACATGATCACCTCAGTGCATCAGGTATGGTTTCCAGCAGCAGCGTTAAAAAAGGTAACAACACTAGTAAAAAGTCTTCCCAACACTGCATGATATTTAAATCAAATAGCAGATGTAAATATATTTTAAAGATTCACCTATTTTTCTCCAAACATCAGTGTATGATTTCTGAAAATATTCATATCTTCATCTCAAATACACACTTTTCAATGTTGGGTTTACGTATATTAATTCAACCAAACAAAAGCTTAAAAACTAGTAGGCTAGGCTGAACACAGGAGAGCTACTTGCAGGTAGGTGCTGAGCTACTGGTAGCTCACAAGCTGTTCGTTGGAGAAGTCTGCTCTAGTATGTTTAAGAGTACTTTCAAGTTTTTTAATCTGGAGTTCCAACTCATTCAGTTGTTGATGATCCTTCTTATTCTTGACTGCCATCTGGTTAATCATACAGCATCTTATCAATCAATCAATCAAAGACATTTATAGAGCGCACTAATTACCCGTGGGGTCTCAAGGCGCTGGGGGGGGGGGGGGGGGGGGGGGGGGTGGCGGGGGGGGGGTGCCGTTACTGCTCGAACAGCCAGGTCTTCAGCTTCTTCCTGAAGGAGAGGTGGTCTTGGGTCAGGCGCAGGTCGGTCGGGAGGGAGTTCCAGGTCTTGGCGGCCAGGTAGGAGAAGGACCTTCCTCCTGTCGTCGCTCTTCGGATGCGGGGGACGGCGGCGAGGGCGTGGTTGGCTGATCGGAGGTGGCGTTTGGGAGCGTAGAAGTTGATTCGGTTGTTGAGGTAGCTCGGGCCTTGGTCGTGTAGGGCTTTGGGTGCGTGGGTGAGGAGGCGGAAGGTGATTCTTTTGTTGACGGGGAGCCAATGCAGGTCTCTCAAATGTCCGGAGATGTGGCTGGTTCGTGGGATGTCGAGGATGAGTCTGGCTGAGGCGTTCTGGATCCGCTGGAGTCTCTTTTGGAGCTTGGCGGTGGTACCGGCGTAGAGGGCGTTGCCGTAGTCCAGTCGGCTGGTGACGAGGGCCTGGGTGACGGTCTTCCTGGTCTCGGTGGGGATCCACCAGAAGATCTTTCATAGCATGCGTAGGATGTTGAAGCATGCCGAGGAGACGTTGTTGACTTGCCTGGTCATGGAGAGGGAGGAGTCCAGGATGAAGCCCAGGTTCCGTGCGTGGTCTGTCGGTTTGGGTGCGGTGCCCAGGGCTGGAGGCCACCAGGAGTCGTCCCAGGCGGAGGGGGAAGAGCCCAGGATGAGGACCTCTGTCTTGTCTGAGTTCAATTTCAGGCGGCTGGTCGTCATCCACTCGGCTATCTCTTTCATCCCTTCGTGCAGGTTGGCTCTGGCGGCGGCGGGTCGTTGGTCAGGGAGAGGATCAGCTGGGTGTCGTCGGCGTAGGAGATTATGTTCAGGTTGTGTTGGCGTGCGATGGCCGCGAGGGAGCTCATGTAGACGTTGAAGAGGGTGGGGCTCAGCGAGGATCCTTGAGGGACGCCGCAGATGACTTCGGTGGCCTCTGACTTGTACGGTGGTAGGCGGACTCTCTGTGTTCTTCCGTCGAGGAAGGAGATGATCCATTCCAGAGCCTTCTCCTGGGTGCGGTGGCAGATAGTGTTGAATGCCGCGGAGAGGTCCAGGAGGATGAGGGCCGCTGTTTCTCCGTTGTCCATCAGGGCTCGGATGCCATCGGTGGCGGAGATGAGGGCGGTCTCAGTGCTGTGTTTGGCTCGGAAACCAGACTGTGAGGGGTCGAGGGATCCGTTCGTCTCAAGGAAGGCGGCCAGCTGCTTGTTGACGGTCTTCTCGATGACTTTGGCTGGAAACGGGAGGAGCGAGATGGGGCGGTAATTCTTGAGTTCGGTGGGGTCCGCTGTGGGTTTCTTGAGTAGAGCGCTGAGTTCGGCGTGCTTCCAGCTCTCAGGGAAGGTGGCGGTGTCGAAGGATGTGTTGATGATGTCTCGCAGGTGGGGTGCGATGACAGCGTCGGCCTTGTTGAAGACGTGGTGGGGGCAAGGGTCGGTCGGAGATCCGGAGTGGATGGAGTTCATCGTGCGGACGGTGTCTTCGGTGCTGATCGGAGTCCAGGCGCGGAGGGTGGTGGTGGGGGGTGGTGGTTCGGTCGTGGTGTGCGTTGGTTGGTTGTTGAAGCTGTTGTGTATGTCCGCGATCTTGTTGTGGGCGCGCCGATTGTGCGCCGAAGGTAAGCCCGTCTGCGCCCGTCCGCGACCAGATTGCGACCAGCGCCAGGACCCCTGGACCTCGAAGACCTCGACCTACCCGCCTGACGTACTCCGCCGCCACCCTCACCGCACTCAACACCGGCCGACTCCCAGAATGCCACCAAGCCACACCACGACACACCCACGGACCTTTCAGCTGCCACGCCTGCAAGTTCTCCTGCATCCGGACCAGCCCCGCACCAGCACCCGCCAAGTCGAACGCCAGCAGTACCCACCTCAAGTGCATCCTGCTCAACACCCGCTCCGTCCACAGACACGCCATCGAACTCTGGAACCTCCTAGACGCCACAGCCCCTGACGTTGCCTTCCTCACGGAGACCTGGATGAACGCCTCTTCAGCTCCCGACATCGCCATCGCTATCCCAGAGGGCTACAAGATCGTCCGGAGGGACCGCAACGCCAACCAGATGGGAGGAGGCATCGCCATCATCCACAGGAACACCATCCGTCTCACGACCAGCACCGACAACACCCTGACCAGCGCCGAACACCTGCATTTCCAGATCCACACCAACCCGAACACCACCCTCAGAGGCACCCTGATCTACCGACCCCCTGGACCACGCACGCAATTCAGCGAGGACATCGCCGACTTCGTCAGCCCGCATGCCCTCCCCTCCGCTGACTACATCCTCCTGGGGGACCTGAACTTCCACCTGGAGAACAACAACGACCACAACACCAGCACCCTGCTCGACAACCTCGCCAACCTGGGACTCAAGCAACTGGTGTCCACCCCCACCCACCTCGCCGGACACACACTCGACGCCGTCTTCTCATCCAGCACAGACATCAACTTCAGCCACGCCACAGAGCTTCAATGGACGGACCACAGCTGCGTCCACTTCACCTTCAAGAGAACAACGACCCACCAACACCAGCAACACACCGCCCGCAGAAGCTGGAACAAGATCACAGCAGACCAGCTCGCCACCTCCCTGAGCCAACACCCTCCTGCCAGCTCAGCGAACCCCAGCCAGGCCGCCGATAACATCACGAAGTGGATCAGCAACTGCGCAGACGAACTCGCCCCGCTGAGGACCCCGCCCAGCAGACCCGGCAGCAAGAAGGCCCCATGGTTCACCGACGAACTCAAGAGCTCCAAGAAGAACTGCCGAGCCCTCGAGAAAGTCTGGAAAAGGGACCCGACACCGGACAACAGGACCTCCTACAAACTGGCCACCCGGAAACACCACCAGCTGATCCGCGCCGCCAAGAGAACAGCATTCAAGGACCGGTTGGACAACAACGCACACAACAGCAAGGAACTCTTCAACATCGTGAAAGAGCTTTCCAACCCCAGCGCAGGAAACAACGACATCACCCCATCGCAAGACCTCTGCAACTCCCTCGCCTCATACTTCCACAACAAGATCACGGACATACACAGCAGTTTCAACAACCAACCAACGCACACCACGACCGACCTGCCACCCCCCCCCACCATCACCCTCCACGCCTGGACCCCGATCAGCACCGAAGACACCATCCGCACGATGAACTCCATCCACTCCGGATCACCAACCGACCCCTGCCCTCACCACGTCTTCAACAAGGCCGACGCTGTCATCGCACCCCACCTGCGAGACATCATCAACACATCCTTCGACACCGCCATCTTCCCCGAAAGCTGGAAACACGCCGAACTCAGCGCTCTACTCAAGAAACCAACAGCAGACCCCACCGACCTCAAGAATTACCGCCCCATCTCGCTTCTCCCGTTTCCAGCCAAAGTCATCGAGAAGACCGTCAACAAGCAGATGGCCGCCTTCCTCGAGACGAACGGATCCCTCGACCCCTCACAGTCCGCCTTCCGAGCCAAACACAGCACCGAGACCGCCCTCATCGCCGCCACCGATGACATCCGAGCCCTGATGGACAATGGAGAAACAGCGGCCCTCATCCTCCTAGACCTCTCCGCGGCATTCGACACGGTCTGCCACCGCACCCTAACACGGCGCCTCAGCAACATCGGTATCCAGGACAAGGCGCTGGAATGGATCATCTCCTTCCTCGACGGAAGAACACAGCGAGTCCGCCTACCACCGTACAAGTCAGAGGCCTCTGAAGTCATCTGCGGCGTCCCCCAAGGATCATCACTGAGCCCCACCCTCTTCAACGTCTACATGAGCCCCCTCGCGGCCATCGTACGCAAACACCACCTCAGCATCATCTCCTACGCCGACGACACCCAGCTGATCCTCTCCCTGACCAACAACCCCGCCGCCGCCAGAGCCAACCTGCACGAAGGGATGAAAGAGGTAGCCGAGTGGATGACGACCAGCCGCCTGAAACTGAACTCGGACAAGACGGAGGTCCTCATCCTGGGCTCTTCACCCTCCGCCTGGGACGACTCCTGGTGGCCTCCCGCCCTGGGCACCGCACCCAAACCGACAGACCATGCACGAAACCTGGGCTTCATCCTGGACTCCTCCCTCTCCATGACCAGGCAAGTCAACAGCGTCTCCTCGGCGTGCTTCAACATCCTACGCATGCTACGGAAGATCTTCTGGTGGATCC